>NC_080065.1:46425034-47050034 GCF_949987535.1 Balaenoptera acutorostrata | reverse complement strand
GACATAGAGGTTATTGGAACAGGCAGGAAGATGGAAGGGAAGTAATTGAAATAATTTCCTCCAACAAGCCTCACATAGGAATGAAAATTAATATCTGCCCATGAAGAGGTAAATTAGAGGCACCTACTGGGAGAAGGGAAATGTCTCCAATTAGGACACACTCACATGGCTTGGCAGCTTCCAGTGAGCTGCCAGTTGCCCCAGTGACTCTCTGGGTCCTTTCCTCTCCCTCATATTTTTCATTAAGACTTGATGTAGAGGTAAGAGTAAGATTCACTTAAAGTAATGTGAGAAACTATGAGGCCAGCAGGAAAGTAAAAATCCTGCCAATGGCTGCGAACTCAAATCTTCTCAAACTAAATAGACTCAGAGTTGCATCTGGAATTGTGTGTGCTTGGCAAACGTGAGGTGAAACCCCTCTGAAAAACATCTGACAGGAATTGCCTCTTCACGAAATGTGAAAAGAAGCTCCCACCCAATTATTAAGAGGCTGCCTAAGAGGAAAGAAAAAGTTTGTGCAGCTAACACAACACGCGGCTTGCCAAAATCATCCTGCCCTAATTCTCTTGTCAGCAGAGCTGCTTTTCCCAAGAGCAAGTAACTCGTGATTTGGTTGCTTGATTCTGCTGGCCACTCCTGCTGCGAACCCCTCACCCCACCCCACCCAGGACCCCCTGCCCAGACCTCACCCCCTCTGCGCATTTTCACTGGTGGGGTATTCTTCAGGGCTGGAAACCTCAGAAATTCCGCTGAGAGCACAATGATCTGCACTCAGGATGTAAATGGCCGCGAATGTCATGTTGCTTATCTTGCTCTGTGCAACACCCAGCAGCTGCTGGCGTTTAACAAGGAGGCGGCACAGGGCTCTGAGAATAGTCCTGTGTGTGCTTTGTTCATGCATTTTGCAGCTGATTTAAGAGCAAGAAAGGAACAAAACCGATCTGATGTCTTTACTCCAGGGATCGTCCACATCCTTCCTAGGGCAGGAAGAGCAGGTGACTGGGACACCGGACGTTTGGCAAGCTGGTGGCTTTCCTGCATTGGCATGCTTTGCCGGGGTTTTCATGAAAAGACAATGACCTTTACAGAAAACAATGACCTTTGCAGAGATCTCTAAACCCTGGCAACTCAGCAGCAAGTTCAGTTCCAAAATCGTTCCTCTTGCCTTTCCCAACAGACTTGAACAACTAGAAAGAAAGGAAGGAACTTAAAAAAAAAAAAAAATCACCCAGTTTTTGGCAAACCTTAGGCACTCTTTCCCCCACCTTGTAATTAAGGCAGAAGTAAACAGTAACAGAATACCAAATTGCTGCTTGCTTTGGTACCAGGTGCCCAGGTGGAGCTGCTGGTGGTACAGCCCTGTGCCTTGAGACAGAAGGGCAGCCTCCCTGGGGAGCATTCCAGTGGGTCCCCAAATCTGACATATCAAGAGTAAGACCTGAGGATTTGGAGCAGAGTGACAAGAAAGGGTGAGTCATGTGGGCATTATCTGAAAAAGGAAAAAGTTTCCTCCTCCTTTAAATTTACCCTCTCCCCACCAACTCGGGAACCCCTTCTTATTTTTGGAGGTCATCTCCTGGATGGTACTGCCTCACCTTGAAGAGGCTGGTGGGTCTAAGGAACCCAGAGCATTCCCTGTTGAACAAAGTGTGTGTGAGGACTCTCCATCAGACTGGCTTGGTCTGCGTCCTGCCTCTGCCACTCACCAGCTGAGTGAACCCAGATGAGTTGCTCACCTCTAAGCTTCGGTTTTCTCAACTCTGAAAGCAGAATAGTATTTACCTTATAGGGTGCCTGTGAGGCTAAAATGAAACAGTGTAAAGTGCCTTCCACATAAGAACCACCTAACCACCGATGGTGCACGTATCAAGAGTTCATTTCTTCTTACTGTTCAGTAGGACTCTATCGTGGCTCTACCGCAATTCGTTTATCCATTCAGCTGTTGATTTGACATTTGCGTTGCTCCCAGTTTTTGGCTATTACAGATAAAGCTGCTACTATTTGTGTACGAGTCTTGTATGGACATAGTTTCCCTTTTCTCTTCAGTAAAATACTTAGGAGTAGAATGGCTAGATCATACAGTAGGTGTATGTATTGATATAACTTTTTAAGAAAATGTCAAACTACTTTCCGAAGTGGTTGCACCATTTTACATTCTCACCCGCGGTGTATGAGAGTTTCAGTTGCTCCACAACCTTGCTAACGCTTGGTATGGTCAGTCTTTCTAATTTTATCCACTCTAATAGGTGTGTAGTGGTAAGTGATTCACATTTACTTTGAGTTGCAGTGAAAATATTTAGGTGAACATTCTGTGCCATTCATTCATTGAATTCATACCATTCATTCATTGCATACTGAATAGGCCATAAAGCTCAAATATTATCTGAAGAGAAACACTGGTGACATTTAATCCTTGGTGCACAGTTGGTTGCATCTGACTCAGAAGATTAAGTGAATCTCAAGCAACAGCAGCCTAATGATTCAGTGCTGTAGACCCCTCAATTTTCTTCCCATCTCTCCTACTAAAGCCAAATAATTGCTGTGATTTCATTACTCCGCCTATGAAACCAATAATAATCCTGGTCAATATCACCTTGAGCTCTTATTGCTGATAATAACAAACATCATAAGATTGGCAACTCTATTAAGTTCGCCCCTGTGTTTATAATGGTGAGGTTAGTGAAAATGTTCACTCCTTTTTAGGATCCAAAAGAGAGGACCCACAGGAGAAATTTAATTCTAATCTTAGTTCTAGGAATAGCTTTGTTTTTCCTGAACAAATGGTTTGTTTTCATCTGATGGATGCTGGGAATAGTGGTGTTACTTTCTTCATACTGGTAGCCAAGAACTCAGAGCCTGATTTGTTTTCTCTTCCATAGCAAGTTGATAAGATTTATATTATATGTTTTACAAACTAGCTCTTGCCTGGTTCCAGCTTACCTTCCTATTTGATTTTCTATTCGCTTTATTTTCCTTACTAGTTAAAAGACTTTAAATGATTTTATTTCTTAAAAATACATGTTTATAGTCAGAGTTTAAAGGCATAAATTAAGTCTTCTCTCACTCCTCCCTCAAAGCCACCTGGTTCCCTTCCCCAGGGGCAACTGCTGTTACTGTTTTCTTGCATGTCTTTCCTGAGATAATCTGCGTGAATGTAAGCATATCTATGGGGTGGGTAGCACCTATTTGTAAGCAGTTTGTTGAATGAGTTGGAGTTTATAAGGTATAAACAGAAAGTAACTTTATTTCTGCTCCTTCCAGGACTCTTGAAATTTACTGTTGTTTTCTTGCCTGCCCATGGATGAATTCTCTGGTAAATCCTTAGTTTTTCTAGTCTCTTTCTGGTATTAACAGATGCCTCACTTTCATTAGAAAGTCTGGACTTCTACAGAATCAAAACATCAGTCTCTCTTAACAATAAACACATCTCCCCTTCTCTGGCTGGGGCCTGGCTGGGGCTCACATGTGCCCAGAGGCTCAGCCCGCCTCCCCACCAGCTCCCAGCCCTGCTCTTCTGCTGCCCTTCCACACTCACCCTGCTATCTCTGGCTCTTCCAGGGCTGGTGGGCTGGGTGGTTTGCACCTGCAGCTTTCCTTCGAGAAACACCCTTGGGCTGCTGAAACCTCTTCACCCATAGGTGTAGAGATCTGGGTGTGCCTGGAAATCTGGGGGTTTATATCGTTCCCCTTTGCCAGAGAGCCAACGCCTGAATGGAATGGGATAATGAAAGTCTAGCCCCCTTGCTGCAAAATGGACAAACTCTAAGGTATAATTTATATTCTAGAGCTCCCTGTGGGATCAGCCTGAGGCTAGGACTGTGCTGGAAATCTCATCCTCCCTTGGCTTCTCCCTCCCTGTTATGTTTCCCCTAACCTCTTACCAGATTTTCTGAGTGCACTTCCTTAAGAAATCACTAACTTGCACAGGAACCCTCATTTCAGGGTCTGCTTCTCAGGAACTAACCTAAGGCAGCAACTATCCAAATACTGATAAGGCCCCTCCAACCACGGTTCTCTTGTCTTGGCCGAAGCCTGCTGGGAAAGGGCTACCTACAACTCTCCCCTCAGGTCCTGGCTTCCAGGGTCCATCCCTTGGACTCTTGGTTGGGGTCTTTAACTCTGGATAAAAAGAGCAAAACTCAGTGTTAAGTCATCACACGTATTTTCTTCTTCACCTTAAAAATGTTATTAATTATATATACCTTCTATTTTGTAAATAAATACCCACATTTTTTCTAGTTGTTCTCCTTCAGTTAATTGGATCAAATACACAAAATAACCAGCCATTCTTTAACGAGGACTTTCCGTTCTTTTGGTTGGGTAATATTTGTTTCTTGTAGCTTCCACAAATGAAAAGCTGTAGCCACTGACCTCTTACATTTTCAGAAAAGTTTACCCATTGTTTTTACATTTCTATTGGTGGATAATAAAATTCTTAGGTCACACCTTTAATTCCTGAGGACTTTGTTGGCCTTGCTTTACTGTTTTCTAGCACTGATTTTTTGTTTTCCCATTCTGTAAGTGACTTGATAGTTTTTTTCATGATACTAAAATGATTCTTTTTTTTTTTTTTTTATCTTTGTAGTCGAACAATTGTGCTGTGATATTTTTTTCCTAGGGACAAGATGTATCTTTCAATTTGTAAATTTAAACATTTCCTTTTTTGGGGGGAAAATATATAGCTTTTATATCCAAAGAATCAATTTTATTATTCAAAACGTTGCACTCCTAGGATTGGCTGATGGAGCTGGATTAGAAGAGTTGTGTTTGATATAACTCTCTCGAGAATGGCAGACCTCCTTGCAAGGACTGCCTTGTCTTGGGGGGCTGCCACCTGAGCAGAAGTCACTTTCAATTGTATCTTGAAATATTTTACTGTTCCATTATTTGGGTTCTCTTCTTAAGGTTCTCTTCAGGTTCTCTTCTTCTCCCTTAATCTCTTCCATATTCATCATCTTTCTTTTCTAAACTTTTTTTTTTTCTAACCATCTGCTTACTTCCATTTTGTTTTACTCACTTTTCTTACCACATCCTCCATTTATTTTACTGTATTTGCATCAGGGACTCATCTCCTTAATGCACATTCAATGTGAACTTCATTCTTGTGATGCTATAATTTTTTTCTTCCACTTCTTTTCTAAATTCTGTCAGTTCCTGTTTCATCTACTTCTGTCTTTTCATACTTTCCCTCAGTGCTTGTATCTCTATTCTGCATTCTTGGTTTGCAGTGGCAATCCTGGATATTTTCTCTTTGCTAAGGAGCACATCACTGTATCATCTCTGTTTTCTACCAGTTCCCAGGAATCCCTGTAATAGTTGAACTTCCCAAGGATGTTGGATTCAAGGTCTACTCAGGAAGCAACAAGGACCAGTAGGCTTGGGAGCTGGGCAGATTTTTGGCCAAATCCAGACTCTGCTACTTACAAGTTGGGTTATCTTGAGGATATTGGTCTCTCTGAGCCTCAGTCACGTCATCTGTAAAACAGATATGGTATTACTTCACAGTGTTGTTGTGAGGATTAGATAAAATAAATAACATAAAGGGTCTAGCTCAGAGTCTGGCTTACATAAGGTGCTTAATAAATGTTCCCTTTCTGTTTTGTTTTTTTCTAATTAAACTGATGGATAGGTACAAGCTATTTTACCATAACAAGAAGAGACTTTGTCTTAAATGCTATTTAACTATCACTCTAAAGCACCCATCACAATGATGATAGTAGAAAATATTTATTGAAGGCTTACTATTTTCTAGGAATTTTGCTAAATTTATTACATATATTCTCATTTAATTGTTCAGCATCTCTATGAGTTATGTCATATCATTATGCTCGTTTTACAGTTGAGGAAATTGAGCCTTAAGTAATATATTGCTCAAGGTAGTAAGTGACAGATCCACAGCTTGGTCCATGGCCAACTTCAGTGGCCATGTCTTAATCACTGTCAAATATTGTTTATGCATTGTGATCTTTCCCTGTGCTTGGAGCAATAGCAGAAGCAAAAAAGTGTGAGTTATCATGCCTGGTTTTGGGAAGCTCATAAACACATGTATACCCATTGCATAAATAGTTACATAAAAACACAATTGTGTTCACATGCCTCATACTCAAAGTAAGGACTCTTATTCTCAGATAGAATGAGATTTGAGATTTGAGACTTAGAGGATACCTTCTTCCCTAGGGATTAGAACCTTCAACTAGAATTTTTCATCATTGTCCCTCTATTTTTAGGTGGCCTAGTAAAAGTGAGTGAATTCTAAAGCACCTAGATTATTGGGTTTTCTCAGAATGTGGGTGTGTTAAAAATGTACCTGGGGTTTTTTCTAATCAGGTATGGTAAGACACACAGGCACAAATGATTGTCACAAAGAAAGAATTTTGTACTTGCAGATCTGTAGAAACATGAGGCACAGCACACCAGGCCATGCAGGGCCACAGAGAGGGAAGCAACCGGGCTCATCAGGAGGCAGAGAGGCGAGGGCGGAGCGTGGCCCAAAGCCTTTACTGGTTTTTTTCTGGGAAGGAATGGATGAGGCAGGGAAGGTACATTGAATAATTTGAACAATTTAGGTAGACTCTGGGCTGTAGGAGTGGTCCCTAATTTTCTGGTACCTGGCCTTGGGGTGATTTTGGGCAGGGGGGTTATTGACTTGGTGTGTGAGAATTTGATAAAGGAGATGGTTAGGGGTGTAGACTCTGAATTGGTTGGTTTGTTTATTAAAGGCTTGCTTCCAGGGAAGTCATTTGCTGTCTTTGGAAATTAGCTAGTGCTAGAAGGGGCAGTCTCTCCAGGATTAGTGTCCCAAATACCAGAGCATCAAGATTGTAGAAAATAAGAAAATGTAGTCAATTCAGTGGGTATCCATGCTTGTGTGTGTATGTGTGTATGAATGCTGCAAAGAAATGAGTGGTGTTTAGGGCCATTCTTGGGAGGGGGAGGAATGGAATGGAAATTGGAGGGGAAAATTGGGCAGGTAGTGAGGACTCCATCAAAAGGAATAGGCTTATTCTAGGCTGTTTATCAAATAGTTTTTCATTTGGAAAATGGGGTGAGTATTATCTGACTGTTTTGTCAAGGAAATTCCTATAAGTACCCAGAGACTTAATGTTGTACTCAAAAGGAACTACAGAAAAGCAATACATTATTTTAATTCATTGTTTAGCATGAGCCAACTTTAAATTGCTCTAGAAATGGGTTTTGTGCTTGGACAGATTTTTTGGTGCATGTAGCATACACAAACAGCCAAAGTGAAAAAGTACAGAATCTTAAGAACTGTATCGTTTGGGTTTCTCCAGACTAAACAAAAAGTTCCAAGTATGGTCAGATAAAAAGATTTTTCTGACCCTCCCTGTCTCTCACCCCACCTTCCTATTAGAGGGCTGAATTTGCAATATAGTGCAGGCGTGTTGGACTAAGGGCCTTGAACTGTTTCTATTCGTGGTATGTCTCTTGGCTTTGGGCAGAGTGCAAGAACTCAACCATATCATGGAACAGGTTTGTTGGAATTCAGACAGTGAGTGTTTCCTCTAGATTACAATTGATTCTTTCCATAAAAAATATTTTTCTAGGCAAGCAGTTCCATAATTTATTAGCTTCAAGGACCTACAAAGTCAAATGGAGATAAACTTGCATTGGGAGAAAATAAATAGGAGTTTTTAAAAGATGCAGACCACAGTCATTTGGGGGAGTGCCATTTGGCATCATTGCGGGGAACCAACCATCAGTGCAGTATGAATGCCATGTGAACCAGCGCCATTCTGCCACCTCATGGTCATATCTCCTGGAGGCCAATACAAGAGTGTGAACAGGTTATTATAAACACATATTATGTGGCTGCTACCAAGTCTTTTGTGCCTTGTATTGGGCCAACTGAGTCCCTAAGATCTATTGTACTGCTTTCCTCTTTAAACAGCCGAAGGAACCAATGAAGAAGCCTTCAGCAGCCTTGACTTTGCTGAAGTTACCACTGTTTTCTCTTGTAGATCTAGAAACACTGTACTTTCTGAGTGGGAGCAGGGCTCCTCATCTTTGCTCTGGAGGCTGATTCCCTGGAGCTGGCCTTGAGTTTCTCCAGCAGTATGTTCTGCAGGACATGCATTCAAATGTTCTATATCCAGGCTTTTTGCTATGTCTCTTCTGGTTCAGAGCTTGATTTGGTCACCAACGTTCTAAGTTTATCACAAGCAGGGTGGACTTGGAACCTTTGTGGAAATATTGCCTCTTTGTCTGCTTTCCTCCTTCCTGTCTTCCTAGTTCCCACTCCATCTCTTCCATTTTCTCCTTCTTCCTCTATTCTCTCTTCTGTAGATATTAATTAAACACCTGCCGGGTACTAAGAAAGACCCAAAGATAAATAACACAAAGTTCTGATGTCATTGAGATACTCAATATAAAATAGAACTTTATAACAAATAATGATAATATAGTATGCATTCAAAGTATGGGTACCATCGTGCATGTCCCTGTTCCTTGTCCCCTACATTCTGTCAGTCACCGTGTCCTGCCAGACTTTAAGGCTTCCTCAGATCTCTGTCTTGGTCTTTTCCTCTTCTTACTCTACGTGCTATTCCTTGAGGACATGATCCAGTCTATTACTTCAGCCTGCTTTATACGCTAATATCTCCCAAGCCTGCTTCTCCAACCCAGACGGGTCCTATTCTGCTCCAGGTCCATGGAGTCAGCGCCCGACTCAGTGACTGAGACACCGGAGAGAGACATCAGCCTGGCCAAGGGGGTGCAGGAAGATGGTAGAGAGGAAATGCCTATTCAGTTGATGTTATACAGATTTCTGGTAATATAGATGGAGGAATTCAGACACCACATACCTTTGTTGGCTCACAAGTACAATCATTAGTGAGTAGACTTAAGTTTAGACTCCAGGAGTCTCTAAGGTATTTGTCAAGAATGCTTTTTTCCTTATCTCAGCCTTCACAGGTAAACTTTGGTGCCCTTAAGAAGAGTAGAGTTCTTTTCTTCTGGAGTGTTGGCAGGATTGGTTGGATTTGGCCACGGCTAGTGGATGAAAGTTTTCAGTGGCTCCCATTCTGTAGTCCAGAGGGGAAAGCTGATAGCACCTTCTGTTCTGTTTTACTCAGGTTAACTTGCCTGGAAAGACAAACAGCCCTTGGCTTGCTCTGTTCTGTGGGACACAGCTTTCTGAGCTGGGAAAGGCACTACTTCTCAGATGATATGCTAAGAATCCCTAATGGCAAAGGCACTTATATGTTTGGCGTTGGTAACTTGAGATCTGACTTGTAGACAAAATGCTGTAACTTGATTTTCTCTCCAAGTATTCAGTTTCTACAAGATGAATACAAATTTTCTTGAATGTTATTTCTCAGCCATCTGGGCCATCTCAGCTTCATTCTAATCCTTTTTAAGGTGATATACAAAACTTGTTTTTGAAATAATTAATCTCATTGGTGGGACAGTAAGTGGTTATAATTTCTTCTTTATACTCGTCTGAGTTTTCTGACCTCTTCAATTAATTTGTATTAGTTTATTAATATGAAAAATTTACAAATTATCTTTTAAAAAATAGAAACGACTTATTCAAAGAGTGATGATATATGGTATAAATGTGTGTGTGTACTCAACTGAAAGAAGAATGATAACATTATAATGAGATTGGAGATTAGGTTGTTTTCTCTCTCTCTCTGCTTTTTTTTTTTTTTTGGCTATGCCACATAGCTTTTGGGATCTTACTTCCCCGACCAGGGATTGAACCTGGGCCATAGCAGTGAAAGTGCTGAGTCCCAACCACTGGACTGCCAGGGAATTCCCTCTTTTTAAAAAAAATTTCACAAAAAACGTCTTATTATAAAAAAAAAAAAAAAAGTGACTTTTGTCTCCTTTAAAGCATTGCTTGGGAGGCTTGTCACGTATTTCTGTAATGCTGCCATTGCTTACCATGCTTTTTAAAAAAAAACACTTTTGAATTGCAGATTTTTTTTAATCATTCTTTTTAAGAGTGGCTTTGATTTTGTAAGCTCGCCAACACCTTTCTTAATTAAAGAGAGTTGTAATTATAAAATAATGAGTTTTATCTGTCACTGCGTTATGTGCCACTGATGAAGTAACTCTAGGGATAATTTCAAAGAGGAGTTTTTGTTGGAAAAAATATCTTCCTAGTTACTGTTTTAAAGGAATCAGTATTCATTTAAAATTGATATGTATTTAATTTTAATTTAATCTCTTTCTCGCTCTCTTTTTTTTTTTTTTTAACAAACTCTAGGGTGTTCTATGTACATTCTTTTAAGGGTTTGTACCACAAGCTGATGAAAACGTGTGTGTGTGTGTGTGTGCGTGTGTGTGTCTGTGTTTTCTCCTAAGTATTAAATAGCAAAATGTATAGTTATAAAAATGACATAAGTACATATTTTTAAAGTTTGGTATTTCTTGGTGAAAGGTTATAAATGTTTGAGGTAAGAGAAGATATCATCATCTTTAGAAGTTGAGGATAATGAGATAGTGAACAAAGAACATTAGAGTGGGATTCACCCAAGTTTTATACATAACACTGCTTCTCTGCATTGAAGCCTGAAATTCCTGAAAAAGGAAGCTTGGTTGTTGGCTTATTTAGAGCCCCTAAGTTCAATCCTTTGTGAACACCAATGATACGCTGATTGTGCCTTTAGCAACAGAGCCTGGATATAATTTTTTTTCATAGAATAGAAAACTTGGAAGGTATTTAGAATTTTCCTGAAGACTGTGGTACCAGATACCCTCAGCTGGCACAGACTCTGGGAACACACCAAGCCCCCTCCCCACCCCATGTTCCCATGTGCTTGGAAAACCTGTCGTACTAACCTTCCTCCCTTTATCTACAACACTGGCTCTGATCCCACCCTCAACTAGACAACCACCCTAGATGCCATCAGTTCTTTGGTACTCTGCAGGGAAGAAATGATTCCTGTCTCAACACCTTTGAAGGTGGTTTGGCAACCTTTTGTTTGTCAAGATGAACCCCCTCTCTCAATCCTCCATCACATGTTCTGTCAGACAAGCTCATTAGAAAAAGGACAGGGGATTAAATGGAGGCAAGGAGCTCCCATCTCCACGCTCAATCACCTGTCTGTAGGTGAGGTGCGTACCCCTGAATTTCTAGTTAAACCAGAAGTTTGCATATATGACTGAGAGTTGGTTCTCCTCCTGTTTCACTCAGGAGCCCAGGCTGCTACCCAGTCATGGGACAAGCGTACTCTAGGGATAAATTGTTTGTTTTCCCATCTGTGGCTCCACTAATACAGTTTTGCTCTTTGGAGGATATAATGAATGCTCCACAAATAACAGCTGAATAAATGAATTTTGAGGGAAAGGTGGGAAGATATACAAACAACACATGGTACAATGTTGAAGTTTTTCTGGGGGTTCTATGGAAGTAGCGTGGGAGATTCTTACTAATTAGAAAAATTATTTTCAGTATTGAAAAACATTTTCAATATTATTTTGATTTTTTCAGCATGTGTTGAGATATAATTTCTATATTATAAATTGCAGGTATTTTAAGTGTACATCTCAAAGACTTTTTACATATTTATATACCCATGTGGCCATCATTAGATCAAGATCTAAAATATTTTTAGCACCCCAGAAAGTTCCCACCCAACCTTCCCAGCCCAGGGTAACATTTATTCTTATTTTCATCTCCATGGACTAGTTTTGCCTACTCTTTTTTTTTTCTTTGCTGCGCTGCGAGGCACGTGGGATCTTAGTTCCCTGACCAGGGATCGAACCTGCATCCCCTGCATTAGAAGCGTGAGTCTTAACCACTGGACTGCCAGGGAAGTTCCCTTAGTTTGGCCTATTCTTGAAAGTCATAGAATTCTAAAGTTGTACTAATTCTAAAATTTTGGCTTTATTCCCTGCACTGTAAAATATATCCTTGTAGCTTATTTATTTTACAAAGAGTAGTTTGTACCTATTAATTTTCTACCCCTATCTTGCTTCTTCTGCCTTCCCTCTCCCCGTTGTAACCACTAGTTTGTTCTCTATATCTGTGAATTTGTTTCTATTTTGTTATATTAATTTGTTTGTTTCATTTTTTAGGTTCCACATATAAGTGATAAAGTACAGTATTTGTCTTTCTCTGTCTGACTTATTTCACTAAGCATGGTACCCTCCAGTTCCACCCATGTTGTTGCAAATGGCAAAATTCCATTCTATTTTATGGTCAAGTAGTATTCCAGTGTGTGTGTGCGTGTGTGTGTGTATCACATCTTTATCCATTCACCTGTTGATGGGCACTTAGGTTGCTTCCAGATCTTGGCTATTGTAAATAATACTGCTATGAACATTGGGGTGCATGTATCTTTTCAAATTGGTGTTTTTGTTTTCTTCAAATATATACCTCGGAATGGAATTGCTGGATCATATGGTAGTTCTATTTTTAGTTTTTTTGAGGAAACTCCATACTGTTTTTCATAGTGGCTGCACCAATTTACATTCCTACCAACAGTGTACAAGAGTTCCCTTTTCTCCACATTCTTGCCAACATTTGTTATTTGTGATCTTTTTTGATGATGGTCATTCTGACAGTTGTGTGGTGATATCTCTTTGTAGTTTTGATTTGTATTTCTCTGATGCTCAACATCACTAATCATCTTTTCATGTGACTGTTGGCCATCTGTATGTCTTCTTTGGAAAAGTTTCTATTCACGTCTTCTGCCCATTTTTTAATTTGTTTGTTTGTTTTTTTGATATTGAGTTGTATGAGCTGTTAATATATTTTGGACATTAACCTCTTATCAGTCACATCATTCGCAAATATTTTCTTCAATTCAGTAGGATGTCTTTTTGTTTTGTCGATGGTTCCCTTTGCTGTGCAAAACTTTTAAGTTTAATTAGATCCCATTTGTTTATTTTCATTTTTGTTTCCTTTGCTTTAGGAGAGGGATCCAAAAAAATATTATTACAATATATGCCAAAGAGTGTTCCACTTATGTTTTCCTCTAGGAGTTTTATGATTTCAGTTCTTACATTTAGGTCTTTAATCCATTTTGAATTTATTTTTGTACATGGTGTTAGAATACATTCTAATTTTACTCTTTTACACATAACTGTCCAGTTTTCCTAGCACCACTTACTGAAGAGGCTATCTTTTCCCGATTATATATTCTTGCCTCCTTTGCCATAAGTTAATTGACCATAAGTGCATGGGTTTATTTCTGGGCTCTCTATTCTGTTCCATTGATCTGTATGTCTGTTTTGTGCCAGTAACCATACCTGTTTTGGTTACCGTAGCTTAGTAGTATAGTCTGAAGTCATGGAGCATGATCCCTCCAACTCTATTCTTCTTTCTCAAGATTACTTTGACTATTCAGGGTCTTTTATGTTTCTATACAAATTTTTAAAGAGTTATTTGCTCTTGTTCTGTGAAAAATGTCATTTGTATTTTGATAGGGATTGCACTGAATCTGTAGATTTCCTTGGATAGTATGGTTTTTTAAACAATATTAATTCTTCCAATTCATGAACATAGTATATCTTTCCAACTGTTTGTGTCATCTTCAATTTCTTTCATCAGTGTCTTATAGTTTTCTGAGTACAAGTTTTTTTTTCTTTCCTCCTTAGATTTATTTCTGGGTATTTTATGCTTTTTCATGCCATGGTAAATGGGATTATTTTCTTAATTACTCTTTCTGATAGTTCATTGTTAGTGTATAGAAATGCAACATAGTTCTGTATATTAATTTTGTATTCTGCAACTTTACCTAATTCATTGATGAATTCTAGTAGTTCTTTGGTAATGTCTTGAGGATATTATGTATAGTATCATGTCATATGCAAACAGTGATAGTTTTACTTTTTCCTTTTTAATTTGGATTCCCTTTATTTCTTTTTCTTGTCTGATTGTTGTGACTAGGACTTCCAATACTGTGTTGAATAAAAGTGGTGAGAGTGGGCATCCTTGTCTTGCTCCTGATGTTAGAGGAAATGTTTTCAGCTTTTCACCATTGAGTGTAATGTTAGCTGTGGGCTTATCATATATTTATTTATTATGTTGAGGTATGTTCCCTCTGTACCCACTTTCTGGAGAGTTTTTATCATAAATGGATGTTGAATTTTGTCAAAAGCTTTTTTTTACATCTATTGAGATAATCATAAGATTTTTATTCCTCAATTTGTTAATGTGACATATGACATTGATTGATTTGCGAATATTGAACCATCCTTACGTCACTGGAATAAATCCCACTTGATCATGGTGTATGATCCTTTTAACGTATTGTTGAATTTGGTTTGCTAATATTTTGTTGAGAATTTTTGTATCTATGTTCATCAGTGTTATTGGCCTGTAATTTCCTTTTTCCTGATATCTTTGTCTGGTTTTAATATCAAGGTGATGCTCGCCTTGTAGAATGAGTTTGGAAGCATTCTTCCCTCTGCAATTTTTTGAAATAGTTTGAGAAAGATAGGTGTTAACTCTTCTCTAAATGGTAGAATTCACCTGTGAAACCATCTGGTCCTGGACTTTTGTTTGTTGAGAGTTTTTAAATTACTGATGAGACTTCATTACTGGTAATTGGTCTGTTCATATTTTCTATTTCTTTCTGGTTCAGTCTTGGGAGATTGTACATTTCTAAGAATTTGTCCATTTCTTCTAGATTGTCCATTTTATTGGCATATAGTTGTTCGTAGTAATCTCTTATGATCCTTTGTATTTCTGTGGTGTTGGTTGTAACTTCTCTTTTTTCTTTTCTGATTTTTTTTGATTTGGGCCCTCTCTTTTTCTTGATGAGTCTGGCTAAAGGTTTATCAAATTTTTAAAGATGTTTTTACAGAAACAGCTTTTAGTTTCATTGATCCTTTCTATAGTTTTTTAGTCTCTATTTCATTTATTTCTGCTCTAATCTTTATGATTTCTTTTCTTCTACTAACTTTGGGATTTTTTCATTCTTCCTTTTCTAGTTCCTTTAGGTGTAAGGTTAAGTTGTTTAAGATTTTCCTTGTTTCCTGAGGTAAGCTTATACTGCTATGAACTTCCCTCTTAGAACTGCTTTTGCTGCATCCTATAGATTCTGGATCATTGTGTTTTCATGTCTCCAAATTTAAAAAAATTTTCTTCAGTGATCCATTGGATTTTAGTAGAAAATTGTGTTTGTGTTTTTTTTGCAGTTTTTTTCCTTTTTACTTCTAGTCTCATAGAGTTGTGGTCAGAAAAAATGCTTGATTTTATTTCAGTTTTCTTAAATTTACTGAGACTTGTTTTCTGGCCTAGCATATGATCTATCCTGGAGAATATTCCATGTGCACTTCAAAAGAATGTGTACTCTGCTGCCATTGGATGGAATGTCCTATAAATATGTATTAAGTCTACTTGGTCTAATGTGTCATTTTAGGCCAGTGTTTCCTAATTGATTTTCTGTCTGGATGATCCGTCTGTTGATGTAAGTGGGGTGTTAATGTCCCCTACTATTATTGTATTAATTTCAATTTCTCCCTTTATGTCTGTTAATATTTGCTTTATGTATTTAGGTGCTCCTATGTTTGGTGCATATATATTTACAAGTGCTACATCTTCTTCTTGGATTGATCCCTTTATCATGATGTAATGTTCTATGTCTCTTGTTACAGTCTTTGTCTTAAAGTCTATTTGGTCTGATATAAGTATTGCTACCCTGCCTTTCTTTTGAGTTCCATTTTAATGGAATAGCTTTTTCCATCCCCTCACTTTCTGTCTGTGTGTGTCTTTAGATCTGAAGTGAGTCTCTTATAGCCAGCTCTATATGGGTCTTGTTTTTGTATCCATTCAGTCACTCTATTTCTTTTTTATTTATTTATTTATTTTTCAAACACACACACACAAACACACACACACACACACACACTGTATTTTATTTTTACAAGAGATAAATAAACTGACACCAAGCATTATAAATGGATGACCACAACAAAAGCAACAATGATTGCAATTACCAAACACGAAACACACTCATACTATGCCATAATATTGACATTCAGTCCAGTAATCCTCCACTGTAACAGCTCCTTTACTTTGCAGTGAAAATTGATTTGTATATTTTTTGCCTCTGAGTCCTTGTGGGATTTTATTATTATTATTATTATTCAAACAGAAAGTCACAAACATTATAATCATCCTCATCAGTTCACTCAGTCCCATGTAATTAATTTTTTTTTCATCTTGATCTTTTGTTAACACTTTTATGAATTCATCAGTTTTCCATTAGAGTTCTGAAAATGCTTATTCATTCAGTTCAGCAGTATAGTCAGTTACCAGAAACCTGTACTTGTCAGAATCTTTTCCATGAATTCCTTGAAGATGAAACCCTTTTATAGGAACATTTTTGCAAAAGCATCAGAGTACACCCAGAACTGTCTGTAAATGACAAAAGACTTAAAAATGACCAGGGTTAAAGATTTGATGAAAGTTCATAATAATGCAACTGACAAGGAAATTTAGTTATTTCTGAGATATACATTTTAAAGTAATAACTAGAATTATGACTTATAACATTATACCAGAACATATAAGATTTTTAGAAATTTCATGTAATGTCTGAAACATTTATATTAACATATTTCCATACAAATAACCCAAAGAAAGTTTAGTATTAGTTGTTTTTTGTTTGTTTGTTTGTTTTTTTGTACCGCAGGTTCTTATACTCTATTTCTTTTGATTGGAGAATTTAGTTTATTTACATTTAAAGAAATTATTAGTAGGTATATACTTACTGACATTTTGCTAATTGTTTTTGGGTTTATTTGTAATTCTTTTTTGTTCCTTTCTTCCTCTTTTGTTCTCTTCCATTGTGATTTAATGACTGTCTTTAGTGTTATGTTTGGATTCCTTTCTTATTTTTGTGTGTGTATCTATTAAAGATTTTTGGTTTGTGGCTACCAAGACATTTATAAATAGCAATCCCTATATATATGTGACTATTTTAAGTTGCTGTTCTCTTAATTTTAAACACATTTTAACAATCCTGCATTTTTTTAAAAAATTTTATTTATTTATTTATTTATTTATGGCTGTGTTGGGTCTTCATTTCTGTGCGAGGAGTTTCTCTAGTTGTGGCAAGTGGGGGCCACTCTTCATCGCAGCGCGCGGGCCTCTCACTGTCGTGGCCTCTCTTGTTGCGCAGCACAGGCTCCAGACGCGCAGGCTCAGTAATTGTGGCTCATGGGCCTAGTTGCTCCGCGGCATGTGGGATCTTCCCAGACCAGGGCTCGAACCCGTGTCCCCTGCATTGGCAGGCAGATTCTCAACCACTGCGCCACCAGGGAAGCCCAACCCTGCATTTTTAACCCCCCTCCTCCCCTGTTGTTTACATCATATTTTACATCTTTTTGTTTTGTGTATCTCTTAACTCCTTATTGAAGATATAGGTGATTTTACTACTTTTGTCTTTTAATCTTCCTACTAGCTTTGTATGTGGTTAATTTATTACCTTTCCTGTATATTTGCCTTTACCAATGAGCTATTTCCTTTTGTAATTTTCATGTTTCTAGTTGTGGCCTTTTCTTTTTCGCTTAGAGAAGTTTCTTTGACACTTTTGTAAAGCTGGTTTGGTGGTGGTGAACTTTTTTAGCTTTTACTTGTCTGTAAAACTTTTGATCGCTCCATCTAATCTGAATGAAAGCCTTGCCAGGTAGAGTATTCTTGTTTGTAGGTTTTTTACTTTTTATCACTTTAAGTATGTCATGTGACTCCCTTCTGGCCTGCAGAGTTTCTGTGGAAAAGTCAGCTGATATCCTTTAAATATTAATTTAATATTTAAATATAATTTGTGTAATGAGAAAGAACATCACACAGTTTTAAAAATCGGCTGCCTTACTCGGAGGCTGGAACTCTTTTTAGGGAGACGATTGCCTTCTTTTTTTTTTTTTTTAGTAATATGGGTCATGATCTGGAAAGAGAATCAAAAGACTCAAAAAGAACTAAATTGCTCTTTGAATCAAGTAAAAGAAAATCTCTCTGGTGCTTTGAGGACTGAAGAGAACGGGGGTACTCACAACCTGGGATAAACTATGAAAGGAAAACAAAAGCCCCAGAGCTATTAGGAACCAGGAGGCAGTAAGAGGCAGGCTGGGACTTAAATGGACTCTGAATGTGGGGCCACCATTTTTTGCACTAAGAGAAAAATCATCCCAAGTGCTGAGGTAGTATCTAATATCTATAAAAGTTGGTTAAAGAATATCTTAGCGGGTAGAGAGTTGGGTTATTTGGAAAACAAACAAACAAACAAATCCCTATCATTTTTGTAACATAAATAGCAAAGAGGACCTCTATAGCACTCATCTTTCCTTTAAGGTGGGAACTCTCTGTGAACTACCTCATAATCATGTGAACATAGATAATAATTCAGATGGGGATGACCCATTTACTCAGATTGGACACTTTGCAATTTGTCTGGGTTTACAAAAGTTTACAAAAGCCACACAATATAGATCTCAAAAGTTAGTATTTTCTTGGAAAAGCTTGCACAATGATGTGGTAGGCTTTTTCCAAAATGACCCTCATTGATCCCTGCCTCCTTGTATTCACTCCCCTGTATAATCACTTCCCCTTGAGCCCACTGCCTTATTTCTAAGGAATAGAATGTGGCAAAAGTGAAGGGCAGTCACATCCAAGATTGGGTGGTCAAAAACTGTGACTGTCCCTAATGCTGTCACTGCCTCTTCTCTCTGGCCTGCTCACTGTGATGAAGCAAGCTGCCATGTTCTGACAAGGATGAAGAGCTGAAGACCACCTCACTGAGAAACTAAGGCCTTTAGCCCACTAGCCCATGAGGAACTGAATCCTGCCAATTCAATAACTTGATTGAACTTGGAAGTGGATCCTTCCCCCATTTACCTGTGAGATGACTGTAGTCCAGCTGACACTTTGATTGCAGCCTTGTGAGAGACCCAGAGCCAGAGGACTCAGCTAAGCCACCCCCAGATTCCTGACCTACAGAAACTGGAATAATTATATAACAACAGATATTTAAGACAAATGATAATGTTAATGACTAGCATTCTTGAATGTTAACTACATGTCACGCACTAAGTGTTTTGGTTCTGATTTCTCTTTTTATCTTCGCAATAATCCTATGAAGAAGATATTCATATGCTCATTTTATAGATGGGGAAACTTTGCCAAAGTTACAGAGCTAGTAAATCAGAATTTAAATCTGTGTAGTCTTATTCTAGAACCTGAATGCTTAAACAGTATGCTCTATTTGCTATATCGGCTAATCTTTTTCATCCTGAATACATTTTCCACTGACCTGACTGCTTTCATAAGTGGAATTACTTTTCTGTTTTTGAGTAAAGTAGCTCCAAACCTGGGCCAGTGGTCACCTTGGATATAGGCAGGCAAAAGCCAGAGAAGGGACCAGCAGCCTTGTGTGAAAAGTGTGCTCCATATAGTTGGATTCTTTGATTTGGAGCTGTGATTTGTCTTAGTAGTAGAAAAGTAGGAAAGGAAGCAAAAATTCCTAGAGAAGTGTTGGGGAAGGAAGACAATTCATTATTTTAGCTTTTATGTCGGCATATCAGATTGTGAGGATGAAAACAAATTAAGTACTTCCAGAGAGAGTATTGTGTTGTCTCAAATACATCTCAGTTGGGACCTACTAAGAAAAAGAAAGTCACACTTAAAATGTGATGTAAAACAATTATTGTGAGAATAGCTGTATTGCTTTTAAAAAAAAAACTATTTTGGAAATAGATTTTATCTCTTTTAATATAAAAGTAGTTATTACATGCTTGATATAATAAAAACATGAGTAGAACAATTGAGAAAATTATAGAGAGTGACTATTACCCCTAATCCCACCCAGCGGCAGTAACCCGATTGATAGTTTTTACTGTTTTGTAATGTGTTTCATCTCTTAATTATGGATATCTTTTCATGTCAATGACTAGACCGACATCATTGTTTTTTAATGTTCTGCCATACGTATGTTCCATTATTTATTAAAAATAATCCCCTGGGTATTTAAGTTGCTTCCAGTTTTCTGTAATAAACAACTTCATGAGTACAGACATCTTATGTGTTTGTCTCATGATTTCTTTAGAATAAATTTCTAGATGTGGAAGTGTTGGGTCAAAGAGTTTGCATATTTTAGATTTTTATAGGTCTTGCCAAATTGCCTTCCAGAAAGGTTGTACCAAAATTAATTCCCACCAACAGTTAATGAGAGTGCCCACTTCCTACATACTCACCAGCAATGAGTATTAACATTCTTTTAAACCTTTGCCCATCTGATAAGTGAAAAATAACATCTTGTTTTAGTTTACACTCCTTTAACTACTAGGCAAATTAGGCATTCTTTCTTATTGGTTGTTTGTGTTTCTTCTCTTATGAATTATCTTTATATGCCATTTGACCATTTTCTCCATTGTCTTGTTATGTTTTTAATTAAAATTTTTATAAATGCAGGACTTTAGCACTTTCTCTTTTCTGTATGCTACATTTTCCCCAGTTTTTAATCTGTCTTTCAACTGTTTTAATTTAGTTGTATGGTTTCTTGCTCTATTGACATTTAGAATTTTTATGTCATCAACTCTATCCATCTTTATATTTACAGTTTCTGACCTTGTTATGCCTAGAGAGGTCTTTCCTTCTGGCCATATTTTACAAAGTCTAGATGACCATAAGGAACCAACATTTTGAGGTGGATTTGGAAAACAAAATGTGAAAGACAATAAATTATAAAAATAATCTTTACTCTTACAGGCTGAAGCCTGTTTCCCCCAGGGACTTCTTCATTTGCCATAACTTTGATTAGTGACATTAAAGAAAACACCTCAAGAACTGTCATATATGTTGACTAGAATACACATCCCTACATAAAGTTCAATGTTTCTCCTTGGCTACATTCTTCAGTAATAATAATGAAGTAGATTGGCTGTACATAAATATAATGGTTTATCCCATTATAATTCTAATAACAGAAATATAGTACAAAGTGACTTGATCTTACACAAGCAACTTCTTAGGTTTTAACCTCAATTTGGTCATGAGAAACAGTGGATTACCATATGTTAGGCTATGATTGCTGTCCTCTTCCTGAGTGAAGACTGTCTATAATGCAGGTAGCTCCTTTATTTAACATACTCATCCAATGGAATCCCACATTCTTTAGTGGGTGACTGTCTATTGTGTTTCTGTAGTGGTAGAACAGGTTGGCAAGCATTTCCTCTATTAATGATGTAGAAAAACCTACCTTGGAAGATCAAAGTTGGCGTATGATTTTACAGGTGAAGCATCTGCCTTTATAGAGTCAAGAGTATTGGAAAGCACACAGCTGTTTGGTCTGAACACATGCCTTCCCATATGGCCAATTCTGCCTGGCTTTCTCCTCCTCCACCGCCCCCCGCCCTCGCCGATGCCCACCATCTCAATTCCCCTTCATTCATCCATTCATCTATTTGTTCATTGTACATCTGTTGAACATCTACTATGTGCCAGGCGCCTTGATTATTGAAGGAGAAAAAAGGTAGCTAACATGGCTTCTCTGTTCTTGAGGAATGAGGCCGAGATACCAAAACTTAAATAATGTGTGAGGTATTGGGTGCTGCTGATGTTACATCTGTGGCCTAACGTTGAACAACCCTAAACCTCCATTGTCCACCAGAGTGGGAAGTCCAGCCTTTGCCAGCATTTCCTCCCCCCTGAAATGCCCAAGAATCTCCAGAGTCTTTATTTGTTTTAAAAGGGTTAGATAGTATAGAGTGCTCTCATGTCTTTCTAATAAATCTAGAACTTAGTTTCCCTATGTATAAGAAATCTGTAGATGTTGGATTGGAAGCTACATACCCAAGAAACAGGCCACTTTCTGTGCTCTGTTGTTGCTGTTGCCAAACAAACAACCCTGAAACAGACAGCCCTCCACTTCTGCTGTCTCTGTGCCTTGCTCATTGATAGAGCAGCCCTCCTTGCAATCCTCATCTCCGAAGAGAAGCAACTTTGTTCCTTCC
Organism: Balaenoptera acutorostrata; assembly: GCF_949987535.1. NCBI lineage: Eukaryota > Metazoa > Chordata > Mammalia > Artiodactyla > Balaenopteridae > Balaenoptera > Balaenoptera acutorostrata. Next base: position 47,028,107 of record NC_080065.1, on the reverse strand, counting down.
ACCAGTTTCACTCTAAGCAGGGACAGAACTGGTACACAAACCCAGATGCACATTTTCTTCCTGAGTCAGCTCCCTGCCTAACCCCAATGGCCAGTGTCAGCCTGGCGCTATCTAGTGGAACCAGTTTAGACCTCTCTGTGCTTGAGTGTCTAGCTCGATTTCCCCAGTCCCTAAGAAATCCTTTTCCCTTCTAGTTTGCCTCTTCTTACTCCAGAAGTTACCTACTTCCTGATGAATGACATCTATTCCCTTCAGAGTGACCTACCTTTTCCACCACAGGAGTGTGGTGTCTCCCCCACTCCAACCAGCAAGAGCAACATCTTTTGAAATTGGTCCATTTCCCCCCAAGTCTGGATTACTATTTATTCTTATCCACAGTCACTTGTTTATATTCCAATACAGTGTGATCCATGTTAACAGAAATACAGTCTATCCTTCACAGAGGAGATACTATTTAAGCTGACTCTTAAAGGATGAGTGGGTGTTTCCTCAGGCATGAAAGCAGAGACTATCACTTGTAGCAGAATAACAAGCACATTCCAGGCATAGAGGCATCATGCAGAAGAGGAGGTTACCTGTTACTGTGACAGGAGCCTTGGGTGTATGTGGGAATAGCAGGTGATGGAAACAGAGAGGTGGGCACAGGCCACATGTGCATGCCACAGAGGGAGCTGTAGCCAGTCAGGGCACAGATCTGATGAACCCAACATCTGTCCATATCCCAACAGTAGCAATGGGGCCCTTCCAAAGAGAAGGGACAGAGGATAGGAAATTATATCAAAGAATCCTGGTCTTGCTGTCACATGAGCATTGATCCATTGGAATTGCTATAGCCATTATGTCTTTTCCTACTTCTCACTGGTTGTCTATTCTCTGGCTAGAACTTTGGTTCTCAATGTTACCCTGTGATTGAGTGGGGCCACTGAGAGTCACAAAGTTTAACAATAAAGATCATATCTCAGCCATGTTCAAACGGCTTCCCATCCCCCTAGAATGAAATGCAAAGTCCTTGCCAGAGTCTAACGTGATAAGGCACTTGCCTTCCTCTCTGATATCATCTTTTATTATTTTCCCCTTTGCTTTTTGTATTCCAACCACACTGGTCCCATTGCTGTTCCTCCTGCATGCCAGGCATGTTCCCACCTTCTAGCTTTTGCACTTTCTATTTCTACTACCACTCTATTCCTGGACCATTTTTCTCCTAGGTGTCCACATGGCTTGCACATATCATTAAGTCTTGGCTCAAATGCCATTTCCTGAGATGGACTTTATCTGAGCACCCTAACTGCAGTAACCCTCCATCCCTTTAGCTTGCCTTATTTTTCTATATGCTGCTTATCACTGCCTGATATTAAATGATGCATTTACTTACTTGTTTGTCTTTCATCTTTCTGTTTCGTTAGAATGTAAGCTTCATGAAGGGAGTGACTGTCTGCTTTTTGTGTTGCTGTATCCTCAGCACCTAGAGCAGTGCCTGACACATAGTAGGTGCTCAGTAAATACTTGCTGAGTGGATAGATGAATACATAAATGGATGAATGGATGAGTCTAGACTCCAACACCTTGCGGAAAAGAGCAGGGTACAGAGCAGAGAGATCTTGGCTATAGGAAAAGAAACCAAGAGGACATGCCTTGCAGCCTCGTCCCTCAGCTACAGAGGCAGAAATGATCATTTGCTGTCTCCGGGAACTTCTTGGCCAGTAATGCAAGGGATCCAGGGTGCAGATCATTGCACAGACCTTTGCTTTCTACAAAGTAGCCTTGGGTGTGCTTCATATAGTCTAAAACGAAGCATCAGTTTTCACGCTATGGTTTGTCAAAGGCATGAGACCTGAGTGGGAATATTGCCAGGTCCCACTGTATTCAAGCCAAGGTCAATGCAAGGAAAGATTGGGAGTAATGGATTTAGATGTCCAAACCCTTTCTTTTCAAAAGGGTGACTTTTATCTTGTTCAGACTTTTCATCAGGTTAGAACTTCTGAGCCATGTAGAATTCCTTGCTTAAGTCTGACTGCTCCTCATTGGCACTGCAAAGCTCCTGGGAGTCTGCCTATTGTTCATTTATAGGAAAGAACCTGGGGCCACTCTTTCAGTTTACTGCACACCAGCTGCCCTCTCTGGACTTGGGTTTCCCTGCAAGCCCTCTGCACAGCCCCAATCAACGTTCTGTGGTTGCAAGTCCTATTTACTGCTTACTTGCATTCACTGTTGACAATAAATAGACTGGGGCCCTCAGGACCCATAGCTAATGCTCCATTAGCTATGTGATTTGATGCAAGGATGGGTGAGACTGGTTGGATAGCATGGAGTTGGGTAACAGGAGATAACGCACCCCTTCTCCTCCCCTGAGATGCAATTTCGGTTGTTCCCACAGTATGTTTTCATTGTACAGTAGATGCAAGAGCTCCAGCTAGTGTGAGAACCGAGCCTGGATAAGAAAAACACAGTGATGGCACTGTTCCTGCAGGGCTCCCATGCTATTTTCTCAGCATTAAGAAAACTCAACAATGTCTAAACAACTGACCTCGTGGTGTGTCGGTAGGTTTGCACAATTCCCAAGGGTCATGTTAACATATGCATTTCAAGGGGGAGATCAAGCTGACTTTGAAAAAAACAAGACTTGAGTGCATTTAAGACTTGACTTGCATGTACATTCTCCCTGAGCCAAAGGAGAACAGTTGCTGAAGTCTCCCCAGGCACAGTTAAGATATGCCTGGGTCACAGTGGTGGAAGCAGCTCAACTCTTAGTAGCACACAGAAGCTGTTTTTGTTGTTGTTTTGGTTTAGAATATGTTTGTTGGAAATACCCCTGGACTCTTTACTGTCTTGCATCAGCCTCTTTCTTGCTTTGGAAAATATTAGCGAGAGTTGCTCAGTTGCTTGTCGGTAGAGAGCAATCATTCCTCATCAGCTGGGGTGGAGTTCCCTGGTGGCCTTTTTTTTTTTTTCCCTGTCTACACAATATTCCCACATCTCCCATCTCATGTTGTAATCTCTCTGGTTACATTAAGCCTGCGGACTTTTCTTAAGTTCTTGCTTATAAAGACAGTATTTAGAAATTGTTTATAAAGTTATTTTTAGTGGGAAGTCATGCAATGAGCTTCAATTGTCACCTTTCCAAAATTCCAGGAGGCTCGAAGGGCATTCTGCTAAAATTGTAGGGACCAGAGTCAGGGCAACTCTTCTCTGGGGTGCTAGCACTGCCTTTGGCACTGCCACTGAGCCTGTTGGCCACCACCAAGACCACTGAGCCTTTTCCACTCTGAGCCACATATTGGTTAAAGAGCTGGATCAAAGAGTAAATGTTTTATGTGGCAGGAACCCTGTCTATTTTGATCAATGTTGAATACCCAGTGTTTAGCACAGTGGTTGCCATATAGTAGGTGCTCAATAAATACATATTGAGTGAATGAGTAGCTCTATCTATGAACTGCCCATTTTTATTACTGATGGACTTGAGATCATTAATAGCTGTTGCTCTTGCTGTATGTGTGTATTTGTTTCTCTTGGTTACAAGGATGTGATCTTCTAATACCGTCTTCAGGGATAAACAACATAGTGGTTAAAGTACAAGCTCTGCTAATCTATGGTGTTAGACATCAGTTGGGGTAGAGTGAGCAGTGACTGAATGGGGCCATAATAATGGTAATTTTCTGGAAATGACCTGGGTGTGTTTGCTTTGTGAAAATTCAACAAGCATACACTTTTGATTTGAACACTGTTCTGTATGTGTGTTATTCTTCATTGAGAAGTTTGTTTTCTTTTTTTATAAAGATAGACTTTGGAGCTAATTGTCTAAGTTCATATCCTGGCTCCTCCATTAAGTTTACAACTGGATAGCCTGGCAGAAGTTGTGTAATATTTCTATATCTTACTTTTCTTCATCCGTAAATCAGGAATAATAATATGTCTATATCACAGGGTTGTTGTGAATTAAATGAGTTAATCCATAGTATTCAATAAATGTCAATTATTATTGGCTATTATTTTTCAGGAGGTGAGATATTTCAAACCTGGTACAATCAGAGACTTGGAAAATATCATTGGGGGTCAGTTAGAGTAACTCCTCTCCCTCCAGACCGGACCACTTCTAATTTCTCCAGATCTATGTACTTCCTAATGGTTTCTTTTCATATATTTGCTTTTAGTCACCTTCCAAGTAAACAGATTCTAGAGTGAATAAGCTTTATGATCCACTATAATACTTGTTTTCCACATTTTTTTACCTAGAGAAGCTGTATGAATCACAGAATGGTAGAACCAGAAAAGGTCTTAGAAAATACTCTATCTGTGCTGTCCAATATGGTAGTCACTAGCTATATGTGGCTATGTAAATTTAAATCTAAATTACTTATCAATAAATAAAATGAAAATTTAAAACTCAGGTCCTCAGTTGCACTCGCTACACTTTAAGTGCTCAATAGCCACATGTGGCTACCGTACCTGGCAGTGCAGATACAGAACATTTCCATCATAGCAGAATGTTCTATTGGATAACACTGCTAGGTCAATTTTCTCATTATACACATGAAAGCATTGACGTCTAGAGAGGTAAGATGGTTATACCAAAGTCACACCGCTAGTTAAGGACAGATTTAGACTAGAATTTAGATTTCTTGATTTCTATGCCAAGGTATTTTCTATTTGGCCACAAAGCCACCTGCAGATCCACAAGGCTTCCCCTCTGGTGGTTAGTTTGTAGGAGGGATACCATATCTATCTGTTATTTCTGGGACATAATTTTGGTGACTCCAGATTAACCACACTTTGATACCATGTCCCTGAGTCTGAAGAAATACTGTGTCTCTATTTTACCAGTTGGGAACTATTTCCATTCTAGACTCTTTTCTTCTAAGAATCAGTGGAGCATACAGTCACTCACACATAAAGCATAACAAGCTGTAGTTAGTTAATAATCACCAATATTTACTGAGCATTTATTATGCACCAGTCATTTCCTCTAAATGCTTCACATTCAGCTGAGGAATGTAAATGAAAGATTATGTTGTATGCCCAGGGTCACAGGTAGCAAGTGGTAGGCTTGAGATTTGAACCCCAGGCAGTGTTCCCTAGAGCCCTTGCCCTTACCCACTGCACTTACCGAGCAGCTGACCTGTGCAGAGCGTTATACAAAGCCTTGATGAAAGCTGAGCATGATGGCAATGTCCTAGCTCTCCAGAAATCAATAATCCAATGATGGGCTGGGAGTAGGAGAAGAGCGTAGCACATCCATGCGCATGATGTATGTATACTTTTTAATGTTTATAGCTACACAAATGCTCGTGGATTTGGCTTTCTGCATGTGTAAATTCACTCCCTTTCTTCTTTTCCTTTTTGTGCAAAAACAAAACCCCCCAAACAAACATCTTCAATGATAAGTGCCCTTCAAACAGTTGACAGTTGTTCCCAGGAAGGCCACCTTTACTTAAGTCTTCTCTCAGGGACTCTGATTCATCTGGATGTGCTCCTGAATTCGTCTTGTTGATTTGCCAGGGCCGGAGGTGAATGAGGGGAGGGGAGTGGAGAGATCACTTAATGCTTTGATTGTCGTTTAAGTTCCCCACCAGGGGTTTCTTAGGAAGGCCCTTGAGTTAAGTATGTTTGTGACAAGAAGGATCTTTGCACAGATTCACTAAACATAAATAGAGGATTTTTAAAAAAGAGGAGATAGATTTAGCAGTTGGTTTCACAGTTGGCAGCAATCATTTTCAATTTCTAAAAAATATCCTTGCCCACACTTGCTAGTGAAACCACATTGGCACCCAGCTAAAACAGCAGTGTTTAAACATGCTGTGGCTGGCACCATTGAAACAACAACAGAAAGGGCTTTAGCCTCTCAAAGCCTCCTGACTGTGCTGTGCAGGGTCTCTTCCAAGATTTCAAATAGATGAACGAATAACGTACCAAGTTGCAATTACCACTGTGAACTGGTCCACTCATATAATGCTATTATCAAGTTACTAGTAGGATATGACTTTTATCATTCACATTCCATTTACTTTGAGATTTGAATTTATATTGTTTGTGCTAACATCTTCTGCATTTGGGAAAAAGCCTCAGCCAAGGTTACTGATAATTCTCAGAAGGTATTCTGGGTCATGGGTGAGTGGAACAGAGCTTCTGAAGAAGCTACTTCCCTGGACCTGTGGCTCCAGGGAATATCACAAGGTTAAATTGATTGTTTAACGTATGTTGTTTCTTCTTTTCTCGTCTTTTCTTAAGCTAGAAGATAGATCTTGCTGGTTATTATAAAGAAACTGAGGATTAGAGGAGAGGCTTTAGCAACTGACCTCCACTTAACCAACTCACCAGCTTACCTGACACTCACCCTCCCTCTGTACAGGATACCGTCTCCTACCTTCTAGCAGCTAGAAGTCTGCTCTCTGGTGTGTTCAGTACTTCTGCTCCCACTGAGATTTAATTAACCAACTAATGACCTGATCCTGATTATGCTAAATAAGAGAACCCCATCTGCTCTCTTGTAAATTCATAATCCTTTTTTTTATTCTCACTCCGTTTCACTTGCTATGTCAGGGAGAAACCTGTTGGGCCTAGAAAGTGCCACCAACCTTGGAAAGCCCCAGGCTACCAGGAGAAGCAAGATAGTCATTACCCAAGCAGTGTGGCTAATTAGGCTAATTAGCCTAATTGTCAGGCTGAGCCAGTGTTGTAGTCAGGAAGATGGTGCTGGGCATCAGCTCTAAAGGAAGACAGAGGATACAAGTAAGAGCGTTGGTAGGAAGGATGGTAGTTGCAAGAATCCAGAGACAACGGGATGAAGTACCAAAACTGGGTCAAGGCACATGATTTGGGACTAAGCTTATAACTGGGGTGTCTGGTTGGAATGCCCTTTGCAGGGGATGTTCCACATGGGAAAGGCTGAACAATGTGAGCTAGCACATTGGCCTCAAGGACCCACATTAGGATGCCATTTAGGGTGTGCTTGTCAGGATGTCTCCAATATGCATGTAGGTTGGCCTGAAGCAGCAGGCTGATGGTTTGGTGTTGTGTCCACTGTTTTGGGGCTTAGGCCACAGAAAGTGCCGTAGTGGGGGTATAGTGTTCAGTCCTACCGATGTTCAGAGGAGAGAGAATCTTCACGAACATGGAGAATGGGAGTCATTGTTTCCAGGGGAGAAAACAGGGGGCAGGAAAAATGATGATGCAGAGACAAAGAAACCAAAGTTTGGTCCTTCACCTTTGTTAAGGTTTGGATTTCATAATAAACAGGCATCTAAACACATAACTGAGAAATTGTCCCAGAAAGAAAATCTGCCCAAGGATCTTAAAAAGGCTTGAGTTAAAACCCCATAGGTGAGTCCCCAGAGAGATAAGAGAGCTGGGAGTGCCCCTGGATAGAGCATCAAGCAGAGGCCAGAAGGAATCCAGCCCAAGGATAGTCCCTTCCTCTTGAGCCTCCCCAGGTGAGGTAGGGACAATTAAAAGATCGGAATTGCATGGTAATTACAGCTTCTGTATAATTAAAAAATTTTTTTGTGGTAGGAGTACTAACTAAAAGTTGGGATGGCTATATTAGTTCCATGATTTTGTGGTGCCTCATAGTTCTGATACAGGAGACTATGCTAGAAAAATCACTGTTTCTTAGAACTAAATATCTAGGGAGTGTAAAGAAGAAAAGAGAGGCACCAATATAAGTCCAATATCCCCTTCTGAACAAATTCTGCGCTTAGCCACTAGCAAATCATTCTCATTTGTATTTCTCTAACTGAAGTTAAACATTAGATAATAGAGATATCTAACAGAGCTTAGATAATAAAGCTTTATCAAAATCACTAATTTCTCAAGTAGATAGTAGGGTGTGAGTTTCTACCTGCCTGTGACTTCTACCCTTTAGCTTTTAACATAGTTGTCTGAATATGAGCTAGGTGAAATTTTACTGATGATAATTTCACACTAGGGACCTAGGCTCAAACAATGCTTTTTCCCTACTGTAAACTGTAAAAAAGCGTAATTTAAGTCAATGATTAGCTTTTTCAACAGAAATAGGGACAAAGTTATTTATTTATTATTTTATTAACTGTTCTTTGCCTTGGGTGCTAATGAGTTCTAATGGTTTTACTGGTGGCAGAGAAAATATGAAAAATTCACTTTAGACTTATCCATTAAGACTATAATTAAAATATTTTGAAGACTTGTGTCTACAGATGATTCTGGCCCTCTGCAGTTAGTTTGTTTTCAGCCATATTGTTTTGCAAACTGTGCGTTTCTACTTTCTTATCACCTTATCTCATATTATCCTACCAAAGAGTAACCATGGGGACTGTTAGGAATTTATGTTTTACTTTCCAGTCCCTGACTGGGCTAATGGAATTCTTCTTGGGGAGAGAACCATAAAGGAAAACACCTAATCTTTCTCAACAGAATAGAAAGCAAGCCCTGAGGCTTGCAAGGGTGACTCATTATAGAAAAGGGCAGTTAACAGGAGCGGGAATGGGAGAAACTGGAGGGAAAGATCAAGCAGTCATAGAGGAGGAATGGACATGCTTTCCTTGCCCAGATGGAGGGTATGGTGTGGAAGAGCACCAGACATGTAGGTGAAGAAAGAAGGTACTGGGCGAGGTCCTAGGCTGGAAATGAAGCTCAGAAATAAACACTTGCAGAGGCTGATGCAGATGCTGGTGCCTTGGCAGGATGTGAAAATCCTTGGCCCTCTCTGATGTGGAGTGATACTCAGGCAAGGGTGACTGTTTTGTAGGCAAAATACAGGCTTAATGCTTGCTCTTTGGGTTTTCTGGTCATTAAACCTCCTTCCACAATGCTGTGTTAGTTCCTGGGCTGACCAAGTAGCAATGCTTTGGTGGATAAAGCTCCACCCATGGTTTTGAGAGAGGAGGAGTGGTTTCAGCTCCTGAGGCTTAATGGCTTTCTGGGAACTGGGGCTTCATCAAATACTCCGCTAATTTCTTCTGAGTCTTTCACATGACCTTTCCAAGGGCATGATTTTAACTAAACAAGAGACTAAAGCTAATTGGGCTGTTTTAAAGTAATTACTCTGCAGTATCACTAAGGTTTATCTGGCCATTATGTCATGCATACAACATGGCTAGTGAGTGGCAGCTCACAGCTCTGAGAAACGGAAGGGGGACTGTGTCTTCAGTGAGGCCACTTTACGAGCTCAGACCACCCAGACTTTCAAGCACACAGAGAATTAAAATATTTAGGGCAGATTTTGACACAGTGAATCATGTTCAAGCATCACAATCTTACTTGTGTTTATACAGACCAAAGACCTCCTTTTTACTCCATTTCCCCCCTATTTCCTAAAATGCATCATTAAAATGACAGAACTTGGCTTAGCTTGAAACCAAGGCTAGACCTTTAGAATCTTTGATTTTCAATCAGAGTTGAATAAAGCATTTTTAACTTCCACTTAATGTAAACATGATGTTTTGCCTCTGCTCAAACCAGATTTACCCTCCTTTTCAAAAGCCTTTATAGATTAACTCTCACTACCCCTATCCAGAAATAGTAAACATGTGGGAGTCTTAGAACGTCGTGTCCTGTTGTACTTGTGCATACAGATTTACAAGGCTTTTTACACAAACTGAGATTCGTCTTATTAGAATGTCAGCTCCTTAAGGGACTGGAGCCTTTTCTTTCCTTTGTGTCTACACTGAAAGTTATCTTAATGAAGAAGGAGGGGTAAGTGGGAAAAGAAGGTGGCAAATGAGTATGACGCTCCAGGTCTTTGCCAGCTTTTATTGCTCTTCTCCTGCTCCTTAGACAGATAAAGATCAGCTTTCCCAAGTTCCCTCCCCTTCCACACTTTATGAGGCTGGAGACTATCAGGGAACAGAGGAAATCAGAATTTCAAGATGGGGGGTGTAAGTTGGTCAGAATAGGCTTCCAGTTCTTCCCCACTGTACCCAACCCTGGCTGTATTTATTTTTTCATCAAGACTCAGAAGTTGCTTTACGGATTTTATAACTCACTGTCTCAGTAGAAAATTTCCCTGAATGAAAAGTATTCAAGCAAACTTTTGAACAGGCTCCCATTCTGTCTCCATTTTCCAGATAGGCATTAAGCAGTGAGAAGAAAAATGACTCAACAGAAACCTTCTCTTAGTCTTCTTTTCCTTGTCCCTCAGTTGGTGATATGGGACATATTCTCACCTTTATGAAAAGGAATCTGTTGTTGGGAATTCCCTGGCTGTCCAGTGGTTACAACTCTGTGCTCTCACCGAGGAGGGCCCGGGTTCCATCCCTGGTCGGGGAACTAAAATCCCACAAGCTGCATGGCGCGGCCAAAAAAATGTTTTTAATTTTTAAAAAAAGGAATCTGTTGAGGGTATATGTGAATATGTAGGTAAAGTAAGTCCTTGTAGAACCTAGAAAAATGTTAGAAAAATATCATGGAACACTGTAAAAGCAAAATATTCTCATGGCTACAGAATATTAGTTTCCATAAATTGGACAAAAATATTTCACTGTATAAAGTGGGTTGTTTTTAGCTAGATGTCTAGGCATGGACAAAAAACACTGCCATCTAAGAGTATCAGTTTATTTCTTCTCTGTATTTCCACATCATTTCCCCAGTTGCTGCCACCAGTGCCCTTAGCACACCTGTATTGAGTTATGGTTACCTATGTAGGTCTGTCTCACCTACATAATATTGAGAGCTGGAATCATGTCTGCTCTCTCCTATAGTCTCAGTAGCAGGTAGTCCAATATATGCACAGTAGATGCTTGTTAAGGTTTACTGAACTGAAGCAATAACTTCTCTTTAATGAGCCACTTTAATACTGTGGCTCATTAGCTCAGGTGGACAGCATGGTCTGCTCCTGATGCTGGACAATCAGACTTGCTGTTCCAGGCATAGCATAGTGATAATTGTCATCACTGTATATGAAGGACAACTGATTCATTAACATCTTCTAGAATCCCCTGGGGATAGCTTCAAGTGTATTCTGAAAATCAGGCACAGATACTCCGTCACGCTTACATTTATTTATGCATTTGATAAAATAAGTGCAGAATCAAGAAGCAATAGCTGTGACTCACCTTTGCATACTTTTATCATGTATATGAATTTACTCTTTTCTTTGATTTTTAAAATTAAAATTATTTTTCATTTTTAGGAGCATCACACTTTAATGGTAGAATATTTAGACAATGTACAATGAAAATAAAGACAAAAGGAATCCTACCTGTAAATAATGTTTAGTTTGTTATATTTTTTTCAAGTCTCTTTATATGCACATGCAATGTTTGGACAATACACACACACACATACACACACACATATTTTGTACCCTGCTCTTTTTACTTAACATATTATCATAAAGATTTTTACATGTCATTAAAAATTTTATACACATCACATTTAGTGATGACCATTGAGTACATGTACCATAATTACTGGCATTTCCTTGTTAATAGACATCGAGAACTTTTCTAATTTTTGGCTGTCATAAATAATGCTGTCACGGAAAATTTTGTGCCTAAAACTTTGTTTGTAGTTTGCTTAATTTTCTGATGATGGATTCTCAGAAGTAAAATTGCTGAGTCAGGTTGTGTGAATATTTTTAGGGCTCTTGATACATATTTCTAAATTGCTTTCCAAAATGTTTGTGCCAAATTTTATTGCTGCTAACCAAAATGTATTCTAAAACTACCATGATATGTAGAGGTTTTGAAAAATCACACTGGACTCTCATTATAAAATGGCAGAGTGCAACTTCATAGGCAAGAACTCTGTCCTGAATCCTTCTAATAAGGTTCTGTTTCTGAAGGCCATGAGTTAGCTATTTAGTTAATTAATCATCTGCTTTTTTCCCATCCATTGTACTGAATTTAAAAGGGAGGAATTTCCCATGTTGGTTGATAAGTTTATCAAATACTTGAGTTTATAAGAAAAAGGACAGTGAAGCTGTTTGGTCCACTGTACAGTGTTAAGGACATTGCAGTCATATTTTGTTTCTTTCCCTCCAGTCATTGTAGAGATGGTATTAGCTCCCAAATTAAAAGGCTAGAAAAAAAAATATCCCCTAATAGCATTCCACTTTGAGATCCTTGGAAGAACAATCCATCCATACAAATAGTGGTTTTTATTTATTGCTGTTATAATCCAATGGAGTCTTAGGCATGGAAAAAGGCCTAGAATTTTTTTCATCCCCAACATTTTTGCCAAGGTAGTTAAGTCCATCTAAGATAAATAGCCATTTCCAAACATTCTCACTGGTGATATTATTCAAGTTCCTTTCAGGAAGACGTCAGTGTCCTCATATACAAGATGAAGCTGATGGCTCAGATGAACATTTAGGTTCCTTTCAATGATAATAATATTCTAGACCTTCAACTGTTTTTCTAAAGGGGATATTTCTGGAGGTTTTACAATAGTTTCGAGAGTTAGACATACGGTAGTTGAGAGAGGACAATGCAGTTCAAGTCTGGAAAACACTTGTTTTACTTAGCATCTTGACCATCAAGAACAATGGCATCAGAGGCAGAGTCAAGATGGTGGTGTGGGAAGATGCAGAGTTAGCGTCTCCACAACTAGGGCACCTGCCGGCCACTGGTGGGGAACTCTGATGCCCAAGGAGACAGGAGGAACCCCAAAGTGAACCGGTAGGACGTAGGGGGACTGAGAGGGGAGGAGAAGTGGAGGCCAGACAGGATCGGTGCCCCAGAGGCCGGGGAGATCAGGAGAGGCAGGCGGGAGGTACTCTCCAGGAAGAGCGGGAGAGGAGCGGAGGGCGATCACCTGGCCCACTTGGGCCGGGAACCCTGTTGAGCTCCCAAGCCAGTACCACCCCCTCCAAAGCCCCATCCAGGCTGTGTGGGTCCTGGGGGCATAGGAGGGAGGCCGGGGAGATCAGGAGAGGCAGGCGGCAGGGGCCATCCAGGAGGAGCAGGAGAGGAGCAGAGGGTGATCGCCCTGCCCACTCGGGCCCAGGGAGCCTGCTGAGCTCCCAGGCCGGTCCCCTGCCCTCCAGGCCCCCCCACCCCCGCCCCTGCTGCATTGGTCTGGGGGCATAGGAAGGAGACCAGGGGGATCAGGAGAGGCAGGTGGGAGGGGCCCTCCCAAACCAGAGGAGCAGGAGAGGAAAGGAGGGCATTTGCCCCACCCACTCAAGCCCAGGAAGCCTGCTGGGCTCCCAGGTGAGATCCCCTGCCCTCTGAGAGCAGGGGTGGGGGGCACGCCTGGGCCCCTTCTGTTCCTTGAGCCTAAGCCCCACTCCCCACAGCCCCCAGGACCTTTTCCAGCCCTGTGGGTCCTGAGCATTGGCCCCGCCCACTGCCCAAACCTCGCCCTTGCTTAGGCCCCACCCTCCACAGCCAAGGACTATCCTGGCCCCTTTATTTTTTCTTTCTTTTCCCTCCTCCTCTTTTTTACTATTGTGGTACTGATGTACCTTCCAGTTGTTGATTCATCTATATTTTTATTTTTATATTCTTTCTTACATATCTGTTAGTTCCTAGTCTAATTTTATTTTTTACTTTGTTATTGTTTTTATTTTTTTCACCCCACGTGGCTTGAGGAATCTTGGTTCACGAGCCCAGGGTTGGGCCGAAGCTCCTTCGGTGGGAGCTCTGAGTCTGAACCACTGGACTAACAGAGAACCTCAGACCGCAGGGAATATTCATCGGAGTGAGGTCTTATGGAGTTCCTCATCTCAGCACCAAGACCCAGCTCTACCCAATAGCCTACAAACTCCAGTGTTGGAAGCCTCAGGCCAACACAATCCCACTCATAAAAAAAAAAAAAAAAAAAAATGAGATGGCAAAAAAATATGTCACAGATGGAGGAACAAGGTAAAAACCTATAAGACCAAATAAATGAAGAGGAAATAGGCAATCAACCTGAAAAAGAATTCAGAATAATGATAGTAAAGATGATCCAGAATCCCAGAAACAGAATGGAGGCACAGATTGAGAAAATACAAGAAATGTTTAACAAAGATCTAGAAGAACTAAAGAACAAACAACCAGAGATGAACAGCACAATAACTGAAATGAAAAATACACTACAAGGAATCAATAACAATAACTGAGGCAGAGAATGAATAAGTGAGCTGGAACACAAAATGGTGGAAATAACTGCTGAGGAGCAGAATAAAGAAAAAAGAATGACATGAATTGAAGACAATCTCAGAGACCTCTGGGACAACACTAAACACACCAACATTCGAATTATAGGGGTCCCAGAAGAAGAAGAGAAAAAGAAACGGTCTGAGAAAATATTTGAAGAGCTTATAGTGGAAAACTTCCCTAACATGGGAAAAGAAAAAGTCACCCAAGTCCAGGAAGCACAGAGAGTCCCATACAGGATAAACCCTAGGAAAATCACACCAAAACACATATTAATCAAACTAACAAAAATTAAATTCAAAGAAAAATTATTAAAAACAACAAGGGAAAAACAAAAAATAACAGACAACGGAATCCCCATAAGGTTATCAGCTGATTTTTCAACGGAAACTCTGCAGGCCAGAAGGGATATACTTGAAGTGATGAAAGAGAAAAACCTACAACCAAGATTACTCTACCCAGCAAGGATCTCATTCAGATTCAATGGAGAAGTCAAAAGCTTTTCAGACAACCAAAAGCTAAGAGAATTCAGCACCACCAAACCAGCTTTACAACAAATGCTAAAGAAACTTCTCTCAGCAGGAAATTTAAGAAATCAAAGAAGAAATAAAAAAATACATAGAAACAAATGACAACAAAAACACGAGGACCCAAAATGTATGGGACGCAGCAAAAGCAGTTCTAAGGGGGAAGTTTATAGCAATTCACTCTCACCTCAAGGAACAAGAAAAATCTCAAGGAAACAAACTAACCCTATACTTAAAACAACTAGAGAAAGAAGAACAAAGAAAACCCAAAGTCAGTAGAAGGAAAGAAATCATAAAGATCAGAGCAGAAATAAATGAAATAGAAATGAAGAAAACAATAGCAAAGATCAATAAAACTAAAAGCTGGTTCTTTGAGAAGATAAACAAAATTGATAAACCCTTAGCCAGACTCATCAAGAAAAAAGTGAGAGGACACAAATCACTAACATTAGAAATGAAAAAGGAGAAATCACAACTGACATTGCAGAAATACAAAGGATTATAAGAGACTACTGCCAACAACTATATGCCAATAAAATGGACAACCACAAAGAAATGAACAAATTCTTGGAAAGGTACAATTTTCCAAGACTGAACCAGGAAGAATTAGAAAGTATAAACAGACCTATCACAAGGAATGAAATTGAAACCGTAATTAAAAATCTTTCAACAACCAAAAGTCCAGGACCAGATGGCTTCACAGGCGAATTCTATCAAACATTTAGAGAAGAGCTAACACTGATCCTTCTCAAACTCTTCCAAAAAATTGCAGAGGGAGAAACACTCCCAAATTCATTCTACGAAGCCACCATCACCCTGATACCAAAACCAGAAAAAGATATCACAAAAAAAGAAAATTATGGACCAATATCATTGATGAACATAGATGCAAAAATCCTGAACAAAATACTAGCAAACAGAATCCAACAGCACATTGAAAGGATCATACACCATGATCAAGTGGGATTTATCCCAGGGATGCAAGGATTCTTCAATATATGCAAATCAATCAGTGTGATACACTACATTAACAAATTAAGGAATAAAAGCCATATGATCATCTCAATAGATGCAGAAAAAGCTTTTGACAAAATTCAACACTGATTTATGATAAAAAACTCTCCAGAAAATGGGCATAGAGGGAACCTATCTCAACATAATAAAGGCTGTATATGGCAAACCCACAGCAAGCATCATACTCAGTGGTGAAAAACTGAAAGCATTTCCACTAGGATCAGGAAAAAGACAAGGATGTCCACTCTTGCCACTCTTATTCAACATAGTTTTGGAAGTCCTAGCCACAGCAATCAGAGAAGAAAAAGAAATAAAAGGAATACAAATTGGAAAAGAAGAAGTAAAACTGTCACTGTTTGCCAATGACATGATACTATACCTAGAAAATCCTAAAGATGCCACTAGAAAAATACTAGAACTAATCAATGAATTTGGTAAGGTTGCAGGATACAAAATTAATGCACAGAAATCTCTGGCATTGCTATACACCAACAACGAAAAATCAGATAGAGAAATTAAAGAAACAATCCCATTTACCATTGCAACAAAAAGAATAAAATACCTAGGAATAAACCTGCCTAAGGAGGCGAAAGACTTGTACTCAGAAAACTATAAAACACTGATGAAAGAAATCAAAGATGACATAAACAGATGGAGAAATATACCATGTTCTTGGATTGGAAGGATCAACATTGTGAAAATGACTATACTCCCCAAAGCAATCTACAGATTCAGTGCAATCCCTATCAAACTACCAATGGCATTCTTCACAGAATTAGAACAAAAATTTTTACAATTTATATGGAAACACAAAAGACCCCAAATAGTCAAAGCAACCTTGAGAAAGAAAAACGGAGCTGGAGGAATCAGGCTCCCTGACTTCAAACTATACCACAAAGTTCCAGTAATTAAGACAGTATGGTACTGGCACAAAAACAGAAATATAGATCAATGGAATAGGATAGAAAGCCCAAAGATAAACCCATGCACCTATGGTCAACTAATCTATGACAAAGGAGGCAAGGATATACAATGGAGAAAATACAGTCTCTTCAATACGTGGTGCTGGGAGAACTGGATAGCTACATGTAAAAGAATGAAATTAGAACACTCCCTAACACCATACACAAAAATAAACTCAAAATGGATTAAAGCCCTAAATGTAAAACCAGAAACTATAAAACTCTTAGAGGAAAACATCGGAAGAACATTCTTTAACATAAATCACAGCAAGATCTTTTTTGACCCACCTCCTAGAATAATGGAAATTAAAACAAAACAAAAAAAATGGGATCTAATGAAACTAAAAAGCTTTTGCACAGCAAAGGAAACCATAAACAAGACAAAAAGACAACCCTCAGAATGAGAGAAAATATTTGCAAATGAAACAACAGACAAAGGATTAATATCCAAAATATATAAACAGCTCATGGAGCTCAATATCAAAAAAACAAACAATCCAGTTAAAAAATGGGTGGAAGACCTAAATAGACATTTCACCAAGGAAGACATATGGATGGCCAAGAGGCACATGGAAAGATGTTCAACATCATTAATTATTAGAGAAATGCAAATCAAAGCTACAAGGAGGTATCACCTCATGCCAGTCAGAATGGCCATTATCAAAAAAATCTAGAAACAAATGCTGGAAAGGGTGTGATGAAAAGGGAACCCTCCTGCACTGCTGGTGGTAATGTAAATTGATACAGCCAGTATGGAAAACAGTATGGAAGTTCCTTAAAAAACTAAAAATAGAACTACCATATGACCCAGCAATCCCACTACTGGGCAAATACCCTGAGAAAACCATAATTCAAAAAGAGTCATGTACTCCAATGTTCATTGCAGCACTATTTACAATAGCCAGGACATAGAACCAACCTAAATGTCAAAGCAACAGATGAATGGGTAAAGAAGATGTGGCACATATATACAATGGAATATTACTCAGCCATAAAGTGAAACGAAATTGAGTTATTTGTAATGAGGTGGATGGACCCAGAGTCTGTCATACAGACTAAGTCAGAGAAAAACAAATACCGTATGCTAACATATATATATATGGAATCTAAAAAACAAAAAAAAAGGTACTAATGAGCCTAGTTGCAGGGCAGGAATAAAGAGGTAGACATAGAGAATGGACTTGAGGACATGGGGTGGGAGGGCGAAGCTGGGGTGAAGTGAGAGTAGCATCGACATATATACACTACTGAATGTAAAATAGTTGGCTGGTGGGAAGCAGCTGCATAGCACAGGGAGATCGGCTCGGTGCTTTGCAATGACCTAGAGGGGTGGGATAGGGAGGATGGGAGGGAGGCTCGAGAGGGAGGGGATATGGGGACATGTATATGCATATGGCTGATTTGCTTTGTTGTGCAACAGAAACTAACACAGTATTGTGAAGCGATTATACTCCAGTAAAGATCTATTAAAAAAAAAATGGCATCTGGGCTCTGAGTTACAGAACAAGTATTCAGTAGAAGAACTGGACTATCTTCTGTGAAATTGGGAATGTTGGTTCATCTCCCCAATCTAGTCAGAGATGGAGGACATCCGTACAAAAGACAAATGACAGTACAAGGCATACCGTGCTTGGTGGCTGTTTGAATAGGACTGTAAAACCTATAACATTTATTTCTATGCACAGTAAAGAGGCAGGTGAGGGCACATGGAGGAGCTCAGTATCAATGGTACCACCAGGGTTGTTGAATAAAAACAAGATAGGACAATAAAAGCATAGGGTTCTCTAAAGGGAAATGAAGACCCTGAGTTTCCAGCTCTTTCTCTGAGAATGCTGTCTCTAAGGTCATCCTGCACTACCTCCCTTCCCTCAGCCCCACCCCTCCCTGCCCACACTCTTTGCCCCTTTGGAGGTACCATTAAAGACGGAGCACTTGCTTAGAAAGACCAAGAGTGTGATCCCAAAAGATAAATTTTTGTTTTTAAAACTAAGCAAAAAGCCCCACACATAGTAAGTGCCTAATATTGATGTAATCTGGGGAAGAATAACCCAAGGAGCATCATTTATCATGGCTTAAACTCAAACCACAACAAAACTGCCTATCAAAAATGAACATAAGTAAAAGTATGTACAAAAAAAGTCTAGTATTTAAAGTGTCTGGTCTCAGATCCAAAACAATCTGCCTTCTCTTGAGGTTATAAAAATTCCATTAGCTAAAAGAACCAGCTTCCCTCGTTCCAGATGTGGCTCTTTCTTATCTACTAAAGAACACCTCTGTGAACATGATTTGAGGGACAGTCCCTACCTTTCCACTCTAGTAGGAATGGTCTGTGTGAGCTAGGAACAGGGCCACTTTAGGGTATTTGTGACCACTGCACAAGCTGACTTTTCACTGGATGATTCTGAAGAGATGCCAAAAGGATTTGATTTGAGTGCGTGTGCTGTAACTGAATGCCAAGGCATAAAGTTCACATATGATGGATTGGTTCAGGGGTCAGTGCCAGCTTCACTGGGTGTGTTATGGATCTTGCAACATGAATGGATTCATGCTGCAAAGTTTGACAGCTGTGGCGCCAGAAGATAAAATTACAAGATCATTTATGAAAGCTGGTCTTGCTGGAAAAACAGGAGAACACATGGCTGGCCAAGATCTTTCAAGGTCAGGCAGGTACTGACAATGGCTTCATCTTGGATGTTCATTCCCCTCCAAAACAGCAGCAGTTAGGCACACTTACAGCAGCAAATCAGGCCAACCAACTCTGGCCATATGCTTGGTTTTCAGGTGCCTTCAGGCCTAGCTTATCAGAAGTTTGATGGCTCATCAGCAAGGCAGCACACCGTGAGAAACAGTGCCTGTGAAGAGGGTGAGGACCTACTATCCATCCACTCTTGGAGAGAGGAGAGCGTTGGCAATGAACTAGCTTGAGACGTGTGTTAGCTAATAAGGGAAATTTGTTAAAGTAAGACTCATCCAAGATTGGCACAGGTTGCCAAGGAAGGCTATTCTGGGACAACGTAAGAAATTTAAATTGAACATGATTTCATAAAGAAAAGATTTAAGTATTTGAGGCTTAAGGAAAAAAACCTTTTCTTCTGGGTAATCTGTGCAGCTATTGTTTTTTTTCAGGTTTATGAAGCTATTAATTTCACATTTTCACATGAGTAATTTGGTCTTCTTTTTCTTTTCTTGCTATCAGGCTGTAAAGAAGACTAGTTACATGTGTGTTGGCATCATAAATGTCTTTTCCTGATTAATTTGAAAAGTGCAGAATCCAAAAACCATTATTTCCTCTCTAGATCTGATTATATGGAAATAGGAGGCCTTTGATTTCTGAAAACTTGAATTCTTAGGTTTTCGTGACTGTGATTGGTCAGCTTACTGCATCCTTGCAGTAGCTAACAAAGCCAAGGTCACATGGTCAGAAATACCTCTTCTTGAAGTGAGCAGTTGAATGGCCCTTGCTCTGACTGTGTGTGCAGGGGAAATCATGGCCCCAGGAGGGCCAGACTGGACCCACTTGTGTAGTATCTTAGGCAAGCCTGTGCTTGGCTCCTTTGTCCGCACTGCCCTCACCACCCCAACTTCTGGGCAGCCTCCCGACTTTTCCCAGTCATCCTGTAGGCTCTTCCCTTATTGATTCTTTAAAGAGGCAGCCTAGGGAAGTCAAAAGAGCAGGGGATTGGGAGCCAGGAGCCAGGGCTCAAGTTCTAGCCTTGGCACTATTTGGTTGTATGGCCATCAATTCTTGATGTGACGTCTTAGTTCATTTGTCTGTGAAACTGAGAGGCTTAACTATGTACTTTCTAAGGAGCTTTAAGTTTAAATTTTCTGTGATCCAGTGCTTCCAAGTTTGTCTGTGTTCATGGACTATAGCCTGCTTCCTTTTCCTGTCCCTCCCACTATTGTAGAACTTACTTAACCAAAGATGGATTTTTGGAGACAGCAAATGAGAAGGTGCGGGGTCTGTGAGGTATGCTAGAGATGACTAGACATTTAGACATGGAATTAATTAAAGTTTCCACCACCATCACAGCTGAGAGGCAGGGAGGGCTGCTCTGCCCTTTTACATCCATGCCTCATGCTGCCATTTGTGACTTCTTCTCCCCTTCTAGTCTATCCTGAATGTTCATTCTAATTTTATTCCACATGGATAAAAATGTTGAGAGGAGGCCAAGTTCACAGTAGGATTTTAGCCAGCTCTTGAGCATTTCTCAAGTATGACACATATTTCTTCTTAGGCTTGTGGGATAATGTATGATATATTATGCCTAATTCTGTTTTCGGGGGCTTACAATCAAGTTGGGGAGATAAGACAGGTACACATGTATTAGTTTCACCTTCATGTTTCAAACAAAATTATGAGTCACTAAGCCTAGTTTTTTTCAGGTTGATTAAAAAAATCCATAGCAAACTTGGGGAGACCTCTGCTGCCCTTAGGTGGGTTTATTCCTGACTGTGGTTCAGAAGAAATCACTAAAGGCTGGTAGAGATTATGATGATGATATTGATGCTGATATTGAGTTCTTTTGCTTTTCTTCTGGGAAAAAACAGCTTGCTTCATTCATCAAACATGAAGGTGTACTATATGCCAGACAATTTTTTAGGCCTGAGATAGAAAATCTTTAGAGCCAGACACAGACTTGGGTTCAAATCTGGTCATCCTCTTGATTTACATGAATTTGGCAAGTTTTTCCTCTTCCTAAGCCTTAGGTTTCTCTTCTTCACAGTGGGGGAGAGCATTGCCTCCCTTAAATATTATAAATATTAAATGAGATAAATTATATATATATGCACGCCTAGTACTTGGAAGGCATTCAATAAGTGGTAGCTAGCGTTTAAAAATACAGTCCCGGGCTTCCCTGGTGGCGCAATGGCAGAGAATCTGCCTGCCAATGCAGGGGACACGGGTTCGAGCCCTGGTCTGGGAAGATCCCACGTGCTGCAGAGCAGCTGGGCCCGTGAGCCACAATTGCTGAGCCTGCGCGTCTGGAGCCTGTGCCCCGCAACGAGAGAGGCCGCGACAGTGAGAGGCCCACGCACCGCGATGAAGAGTGGCCCCCGCTTGCCGCAACTAGAGAAAGCCCTCGCACAGAAACGAAGACCCAACACAGCCATAAATAAATAAGTAAATTAATTAATTTAAAAAAAAAAATAAAAAAATAAAAATACAGTCCCCAGCTCCAGGGATCCTAAGTGTAGTGGTGGCGACAACATACAGAGCTGTAATCTTACGGAAATCCTGGCCTGTTTTCAGTGGCGCCTCACTGGTCATGCTTGGTGTCAGGTGAATACTGGTCCTTGCTTTTCTGCATCTTTTGTGTCGGGGTCAACACGATGGTTGTTTACTGCCTGTGAACATTTGTAACAGGTTGGCCAATGTCCACAGCAGGGCGTGGTAGCCTTTTCATCATCCTCCCGTTTGACTGCCAGTGGAGAGAAGAGGTGGAGAAGGATTTTTTGGCCTCATTGTGGAATCCTTTTTAATGCACTCATTTTAAGTGGCTATTTCAAGACACTTGCTTTCTTCCAGGAATTCACAAGCTCAACAGATGGGCCAGATAAGAGAAAGTGGCACTTTCTTTTCTTAATGAACTCTCCCAGCACTTGCTGCACCTATTGGTTCTTTCTGCTAGTGCAGACCTCACTCTGCAGGGGGATGCGGTGACAGTCCCGTATAGAGAGGACGGACCTGATGTGGACTATCGAGTTTTAGGCTAAGTCCTTTACATGCATTATTTAATCTATTTTACTATTGTAGTCCCCACTTTACAAATGAGGAAACTGAGGCCTAGAGAGGAAATAATGTGTCTATGGTCACATAGTTTAGAAGGTGGGGAGCCAGGATTTAATTCCAGGCCTAACTCAGTAAATTCTCACCCCTGGACTCAGTTGGAAAACTTAGAAAACTCATGTACACATGCTTAAATACCTACCTACTTAACATATGCCTAAACCCCAGTCCCACAGATCCTGATTTAATTGGTAGCCTGGGGTAGGGTCCTGGTGTCAACATTTAAACAAACCTTCTTCTGTGATTCTAAAATGCAGCTGGGGTGAGAACCTTTGGCTTAACTCCAAAGTCACACTACACCACGTTTCTACTCAAATAGCAGATTTTCCCCCCATTAAAGTATCAAGAAGTGCTTCCCAAACCATATTTTAGAAACAGGAAGTTTCTGGACAGGTCTGAACTTTTGGGGAATTTTTAATCACTTCCCTTACTCCTGTCAGTGGATAAGCATTTTTATGCTTCCATGGCCCACAGAGCTCAGAAAGAATAGTTATTACAAATTCCAAGGGAAGAAAGAGATCTGAAAAGATCTTGGATCCTCATTTTTTGGCATCTCATTCATCAGTCAGAAATGCTTCCTGGCTGCCCATCATTTCTGGAGGAGATTTTGGCTGACATTCAGCCTCTTCTCACCCACTTTGCTTGGTGATTTCCTCTTGGGTCTCCTGAACTTTGGTTGAATTTCTGTGGCCCATGTGGTTACCACAGGGAACAGCGTATGGTCCTTAGAGGACAAGAGCTGCAGGCTGTGTCTGGATGGTCTTTTGACTTAGCATGACATGCCCTTGGAAACAGATCCAGTCATTGACACAGTCCCATAGCGTAACTGCCACTCTACTTCCACAGATACTGTAAAACTCGGTTCCAACAAAAATCTCCTGTCAGGGTGTCAGGCCATGGCTCTTAGGAACTAGCCCTTAATGTGCGCAAGGGCAGTCTATACTGGTTATTTATGTCCTTTGCCATTTCTAAGAATTTTTTTTTTTTCATTTAAAAGGAAACTTTTGAAAAACCAAATGTTTTTAGCTAGAAGGCAATATTTCCAAATCTTTGGAAGATTATTAAGTGAAACACACTCTTGGGGATTAAAGGTAATTTCCAACTGGGTTGGCAAGTCACTATGGGCATCAATGTATCTTTTAGGAAAACTCTTGAAATTGAAAAAGCAGTATATGTAGTATTTTATTTTTGTTTTTTAAAATTGATGTAAGGATACATAAGACATTACTAAGTTTTTATTACTAGAGAATAGAATGAGGAGGTGTGGGAGATATTTATTTTCACTTTATATTCTCCTATAAAAATAACTACCACAATAGTGACAAGTAATATTTCTTTCTTTGTGCTTGATCATATACTATTTCCCATACTGCATTTATCATTTACTATTCAGAATAACCTTATAAGAACTACTGTTCTAGTTGAGATGCATTCAGCTATAAGGAACACAAGACTGGCTTAAACAACAGAGCTTTATTAACTTAGATTATAAGAAATTCCATGGTAGAATGGCTCCATGGATGATAAACTCAGAAACCTCAAGATCTGGTATTTCAGTCTTTTTGCTGTGCCATTGTCAGCATGGCAGTTGGTCCTTAAGCAAGCTCCCCTCATAGCCCCAAGATGACTGCCTGTCACATCCACAAGTGGCAACATCCTGCCTCTTTCCCAATGTATCTCTTGTTATAAACCTTTCCCAGAAGCTTCGCACTTCCCAAGACAGTACACACAGTTGCTTCACATGCCCACGCCTACACCAACCATCCACTGAGAGGAGAAAGGGACCACCGTGGTTGGCTTCATTGCCTTCAAACTTCATTGCCTCCCTGGAGCATATGGAGAAAGAAGGTAGAGAACTTTAAAAAATCAGGGTTGTGAGAGCAGATTTGAGCCAGAGAAAAAACATTTTCAAGCCCCCACCCAGACAGTGCTACCACTGAAAGTATTTATAAGGAATTTGCATTGATATGCATCAAAATTGCCCCAGGCTTCCTTACGGACAGTAGGAATTGTCCCCTCACTCTTGTCGTCAGGATCAGAATCCTGTTACAAATAAGGAAGGGATGGGTTATATTACTAACTGTCTGCTATGCTACTATTATCCAAATGTTTACAAATGAGGAAACTGAGGGTAAGAGAGGTCTGGTAAGTTCCCCAAGGACACATGGTTAAAGCATAGTAGAGCTGAGCCTTGAAATTAGATATGCTTACCCCAAAGCCTATCGATGCTTTTCAGTAAAAAGATCTTATTGGCTTTATTCAATGATTCATGTTTCAGGTAGCATCCAATCTAGCAGACAGACAAAAACTCCCAAAGAGCTGTACAAAATGAAAGAAGGAAGCAGGAACAAGGAAGTTATACTCGGCAAAAGTGAGTTGGTTAT
Organism: Balaenoptera acutorostrata; assembly: GCF_949987535.1. NCBI lineage: Eukaryota > Metazoa > Chordata > Mammalia > Artiodactyla > Balaenopteridae > Balaenoptera > Balaenoptera acutorostrata. The sequence continues at coordinate 47,003,378 of NC_080065.1, read as the reverse complement.
CGCAATGTTACTTTCCTTTAGGGGATAGCAGGGCTCTATCACTCAGAGTACCTAGCTAGTGCTGATCAGGTGATTCCTGATTGACTGGTTTAAGAGTCCATTTCTGGGAGAGCCAAAACTGTAATTAAGTCTTGATTTGGTGATGTGGGGCTTAGCATAAGCAATTCCATTTGGGCCTGTTGTCTTTTTTTTTAAACACCATTATGATAGACTGCCTCTATTGTGTGCTATCAAATACTGCCTCTCTCTCAACATGTATTGCTTTACAAATAATTAAAACAATGGGTTTTGTTTTTGTTTTTGTTCTTTTTAAAGAATTATGCTTACAAGGCTCAGTTCTAACCGTGGCTCCTCTAGTCTAGGAACTTGGGAAGACCACTTAAACTTTTTGGACTTAGTTTCCATTTTGTTAAAATGAGAGTGCTCAGGGCTTCCCTGGTGGCGCAGTGGTTGAGAGTCTGCTTGCCAATGCAGGGTACACGGGTTCGAGCCCTGTTCTGGGAAGATCCCACATGCCATGGAGCAGCTGGGCCCGTGAGCCACAATTACTGAGCCTGCGCGTCTGGAGCCTGTGCTCCGCAACAAGAGAGGCCGCGATAGTGAGAGGCCCGCGCACCGCGATGAAGGGTGGCCCCCGCTTGCCGCAACTAGAGAAAGCCCTCGCACAGAAATGAAGACCTAACACAGCCATAAATAAATAAATAAATAAATTTTAAAAAAAATTAAAAAAAAAAAAATGAGAGTGCTCAGCTAGATAAGAGCTAAGGTCTTTCCTAGCTCTAAATTCTATAAGTATATGGTTCTCATGTGAAAAATCATTGAGTGGAGATTTTTTTAAAAGCTTCAGTTGTGCAAATAATGTCATCCATGAAAAATCTGGTAGAAAGTATTTTTATATAAAATGCACCTGCTTATTTGCCACCAGTGCAGATGGTGGTATGTAACCCTTCACCATGGGGATTTGGAGCTGATATCCTAGGGTGGTTTTTCTTCTCTCTTCTCTCTTTCATGGTGCTATCTCTTCCAAGGACTCAGCCCACCAGGCACAAAGATGCCAGGAAGCCCATCTGCTAGTGGCTGTGAGCTAACAACTGCTCCACAATACCCATCAGAAACCTTGATTGTGTGAGGAAGGACAATCCAAGTGAGCAGATGAGGATACTTGTATCTAGGAAATCTGCCCTCTAGAGCAAATGTATGCTGCTTGCCTCCCTGTGACCTCCAGATCAACCTTCTCAAACTGCCTTCCAAGGACTTGGAGTAAGATGAGAGTAAAGAGAACTAGCTCACCCAGCGTTAATGGGTAGAGTAAAGGCATAAGCAGTAGGAGAGACAAAGGAAGGAGATGAGATCTGCATATGTGTGTATTTTTTTCTCATTTCTAGAAAACAAGGAGGAATATATAGGTCAGGGGAGAGAAAAGTTTGAAAGTTTTATTTAGACCAATATGAGAATTTGAAATTGAAATGCTAGGCATCAGCAAGGCAATATTACCATTTGCTGAGGAACTTTTGATGTTGAAATACCTACAGACTTTACCATTAGACAGATATAATATTGTCCAACTCTTCAAGTTCTGGAAATGATGAAACATGTTAATTGATAGCAAAGATGTCTTTAGAATCACCGTTTATACCACAGCTAGATACACATTGTCTCAATGTCAAAAATAATCATAAATTAAATAGTTAATAGCAGATAACAAGCAAGACTTGGTGTAAACTTTATTGAATTTATTTGATTGCCTCATGTTAGAGCCAGTAGGAACCAGGCACACATCCCAAGAATTAAAAGAGAAAATTATCCATGTTTGTTATTCTTCTAGCTATTGATATGGAGGAGGAGACCCTATGCATGGAGAGAAAGGTTTAAAAACATATAAAAGTAGCAACCCACGATAAAATCAGTGTTGAAAATGCAATTTAAGGAGATGGTTCTCTCAGTGTCTCTGACAAAGAAGGGGTTTGGGAGATCCTTCGTTCTGGGTGACTGGCAAGGTTCTGGTCACTTTGTATGTGAGTTGCAGGTAGGCTTCCAAATCTGAACCCTGAGCCAGGCACAACTCCCATGAGATGTATTTCACAGTAACAGATAACACTCGCAGTTGAGTCAATTCACGAACAGTCATTCCAGGAGACTTAAAGCAAGCATGTGCGTTTGGATCAAATTATCCAAGTAATTGCTTTGATTTCCATGTTACTTCCCATACAAATTAAGACAAAATTCTTTAGGGGATGGAAGAAATAAGATATGTACCAAATCCTGTCTGAGATGTGTTGACATTCTCATGGACCAGTCAAGACTTTGGATTCTGGCCCTCCTTGAAAGTCATGCCTCGTGACACATGCAAAGTTCTCCTTCAGTCAAACCAGGGTGGTCCTTCAAAGACTCAGAGGAGGCAGCTGCCATCCAGAAGGTCCTTTGGAATTGCAGAATTCCAGACACTTACACCTCTTAATACAGCACCAAAGACAGCTTGGCTGCCTCACGGCCTCCAATGTGCTGGTACAGCTGTGAAGACGCTAACTTTGGCAGCCATAGGTCATGAAGGCTTCATCTCTGCTTCTCTCAGAATAGCTTTTCATCAGGAAACTCTTCACATCTCTCAAAACAAATGCAGGAAAAAGGGAAGCAAACATAAATGGGTGCTTTGAATCTTTGGGTTTTGATATATGGCTACCGTGTGTGGAATTGATCACTTCTGGTTTATGAACAGCTTGGTGTGTTAGAAAGAGCAGTGGACAGGGAGTTGGAGCAATTTGGATTCCAGGTCCAGCCTTGTCTACAGCTCATGAGTCATTTAGTTTAGCTTCTTTGACCTTGGTTTCCTCATCTGTAAAATGAGAGGGTTTGGCCAGATGATCTTTGACCTAATGAGTCTATGAAAAGTGAATATTGGAAGCACATGTTCACCTTCTCCAGTTACCAGCTGTGAGATGTGACTGGAACAAATGGCACTAACTGTCGAAACATTTTGGGCTGAAGGGGAAGCATTCTGAAGTGGGACAAGGGCACTTCGTGTTGCAACCTGGAGTCAGTCAACTCTTCAAGGCTGGGCCAACCTTTGCTTCTGCCTCCTACCCCCACTTGTTTTAGCTGAACCAGAAGGGACTCACCTTCTGGTGAGGATAAAAAAAATCGGAATCGATATATTTTGAAAGCTTTATGAACAGTTATAAATCAGATGCTTGCCCAAAATTTTAACTTTATTTCCTGCAACTGTTCTAAGATTGCTGTCTAGCTCACAGTCTCAAAGATGACCCAATCTCCCAATTAAAAATTGTCTCCTTTGAGTAAATACTAGGTAATATCAGAGTTCAAACTCCCTATCAGGACCATACTTCTTTCCTCAAGGAAACCCCCTTCTACCTCCCCTTCTTCCCTTCTCTTCTGGTAGGGTGAAGCTTATTTTTCTTGAACATGGCAGTTGAGAGAGGGGTCCTTGGACTGAGCTGTCCTCAGGATCCTCTCTGACCTCTGCTGAGTTGTGTTTGTCCCGCCTGGTCACAGGCAACCTGTATTGGTTTCTATCAGATGTGGCTGATCCCACCTGGACTTTTGGGACCTCATGTTAACATCTGGTACTTTGCCATTAATTTTGGATTTGAAGTATGGACACTTTGTGGATTTATTTGTTTGAACTCCAGGCCATGTTTGATCTACCAGTCTTTCAATATATGTTCTTCAGCTTGGGGAATAGGAACTTCTATATTTCCTCCATGCCACTCAAGAACTTGGGGAATCAGTGATACTGTATTGGGTTCTCACTCTTTGCCAAATTCTTCCATGTTACAGTTTCTAATCTACCTCAGCCTTCTCTACCCAACTCCACATTAGTTCAGGACTTTGGTAAGGTTGTTTCCTCTCAGATTTCTAAGCAGGAAACTGACTAAAAGCCCCTGCTGCTAAGGCTCATTGTGAAAAATGCAGTAATTAATTAGTGGTTATTGGCATAGATGGGGAAGATGAAAGTGGTTGCCCTCGTGCTCTGTATTTGCCATCATAACTTCTGCCTTCACAGCACAGTAGCTCTTGTCTTGGAATTGACATCATTTCCCAACTGAGGCTGGTAAATACATATAGGGCATGACCTAGAGCAGTGTTTCTTAAACATTATCATGCACATAATCACCTGGAGGGCTTAGATTGCTGGGCTCCACCCTCTGTCTCTGATTCTTTAAGTCTAGAGTGGAGCCTAAGGTGTTGTATTTCTAACAGGTTCTCAGATGATACTGATGCTGCTGGTCTGGAACCACACTGACCTAGAATCTCAGGTTCTAGTGCTGTATACAGAGAGATTGTGGTAAAAAGCAATGCGATTTCTGGGTACGATTTTGTGCTCAGAAACCTAAAGATAAATAGTTTTTCAGTCTGAAAGATATTACTGGGGTCTGAATAGAGAATAAGTATTTAAAACTTATTGGATGAGTCTTTATATTACTACATTATATATTTTCTAATGATTTCTATCTTTTCCCTTGACACACTTTTTAGATTACTAACCTGATTGACCCTGCAGTGAAGGTAGTTATAACCAAGCTGGGATTTGAACTACTAAAAGGGCTTTTTCTAGTTTTGTATGTGTCTAAAATGCCTAGGATAGCTCTGAGCTCAGATCTGAGCCCCTCCAGGCTCACTGCTTTCAGGTAGAGGGATCAAGAGAGAGCAAGGGCCAGCGTATCCATGGCACAGGCTTAACATATTAGCTTTTTCTTATATTGTTTCCTGTCTCTTATCTCCTATGTTTCAAACACAAACTTCTACCAAAACTTTCTTAAAAAAAAACAAATAGCTTTATTTGCATACCAGCAATTTCATCTATTTTAAGAAACAATTCAATTAATTTTAGTATATTTACAAAGTTTCAGAACTACCACCACTATCTAATTTTAGAACATTTTTAGCATCCCCGAAAAATCCCCATGCCCATGTACAGTCACTTTTTTTTCCACGCTGCCCTAGGCAACCACTAATCTACTTTCTGTCTCTATACATTTGCCTTCACTGGACATTATGGAATCATGCAGTATGTGTTCTTTTGTGTCTGACTTCTTTCACTGCTTTGGAGTTTCATCCATGTTGTAGCATGTATCAGTACTTCATCTAACTTCTACCGAATCTTCCTTTGATGCATGCACCTCTTTCTCTAAATTTCTGCCGTGACTTTTTTAGTCTAGGTCCTTGTTACTCAAATTGTAGTACAGACTGGACCAGTTGCATCAGCATCACCTGGGAGATACTCTATGCAGACACTCAATCATGATCTGCATTTTAACAACATCCCCAAGGGGGTTGAGTGCACACTGTAGTTTGAGAAGAGCTGTCCTAGAAAAGCTCTTCACTTCTGGAGGGAGGCATTTGAGAGCAGCTTCCTGCTAACTTCTTGCCTCCAGTCCTCCCTGCAGGGCACCCAGCCTGCACACTGCTGATTAGTCCTGAGATTAGGCATCAAATGCTAATCCCCACCTGCCATGCTCCATTTATTATACAACATAAATGGTTTCCCATTAACTGTTTGAATGCTAAGTCCCCATCACTCAAATGTGATACTCAAAGCTTTCTAAAACACCTCCTTTACCTACAGAAGCTTCTCAATTTCAATGCTCCAGAAAAAGCTTTCAGTTTCTGACATGCCAGACCTCTCAGTCACCCTGATCACACTACGGTCAGCCTCAACTTCAAGGATCTTATTGAGCTGTTCTTCCCTCTGTCTACCCAGTTCCGCCCACCCCTCCAAGGAGCAATTCAGGCACCATCCTTGCCTGCCCACCCTACACAGGATCTTTCCGACTCTACGGGTTCACATTGAACTTTACCCGTTCTAAGTTCTAAGAATACTCATTAAACATCTAATCCTGTGGTTACTCTGTGGATGCTCATAGTACAAACGATGATAATAATATCAATAATAATAATGATACTAAAGATTGCATAGCAATTTGTTGTTTGTTAGGGACTTTAACTTATCCCATTATGCTTATATTATCTAAATATCTTTTTGATATAAAAATATAAGCTCTAGAGAATAAAGGTTATTTCTTACAGGTCATTGGCATTGGTTACTAGGAGAGCCCTGGCCATAATATAGGTACTCCATGAATTCTGCAGGAATGAGTACCAGGCCAGAGGCAGGATTTTTAAGCTTCCCCAGAAGGGAAGAAATAATTCCAATAGAGCTTACATTTGGAAACTGTTAAGGACAAATGATAATACAAATATAACTACTACTACTATATTGATTGTTCTTAAATATTGTACGAGATCTTTTGTGTACAGTATCTTGTGTAATTTTCAATAAAACTCTATGAAGTAAGCACTATTATTTAGTAAGGCACTCTTATGAACCCCTGTGGATAAGGAAACAGAGGCTCAAAGAAGTTGTGCAACTTAGACATACAGCAAATAAGTGCTGCGCTAAGATTCTGTTATGCGGTCTCTCCATATTGACAAAGGAATTTCACCAAGGGAGTACGGGGACATGATGGGGATAACTAGGGTCTTAGAGGTCATAACTATTTTTCCGAGTCAGGAAGTGTTTCCACAGGCAATATTCCTGTTTTCATTGGAACACTGGTGAGATTTAGAGTCACTCGTGAATTTCCTCCTTTGCGTCAGAGAACATTCAAAGGGAACAACCCAACGGATACAGATGGACTCCACCAGTTTCCTAGGCCAAGTTCTTCTCGTTCTTTACTTGTTGTGAGTGGCCTAGATGGGCTGGCTGTTCTGAATGTAATACCTTCGCTATAACTTCCTCGTGCGGTGACCAGAAGAACAAACGAGACTGTCTCAGAGCTCTAGGAAGAAGGTAAACTACCTCATCCAGTCAGCTCCCTGCCCAGGTGTAATACACAACTTGCTTCTACTGAGTACCAATAGGTTTTCAATTTCATCAGACTACCCAAAAGCTGAAGATGTTTATTTCCCTGCTCTGTGTTTACACAGTTATTGCTTAGCAATTCTCACTTCTTTTTTTTACAGTCCCTAGGTCACTAGACCAAAAAATATGAAGACTTCCTATAGCTCATAGCTTCAAATATGATTTTCATAAAGCTGCCCTCAGAGAAGTAGAATGGGGAAATATAGGAACTTGGAGCCAAGAGGGATGGCAGGGCAATCCAGTTCTGAGGTCTCCAAAGGGGTCCTCAGAAGATGTTGTTCTGTGGAGGTCCTTGCCGGCCACCATAGGATGAGGGGAGTGTATTGGTATTCTGTGGTGCATAACAAATCACCATAAATTCAGCAGCTTAAAACATCACCTATTTTAGTAGCTCACAGTTCTGTAGGTCAGAAGTCTGGCATAGCATGACTGAGTTCTCTGCTCAGGGCTGGACTCTGGGTGTTGATTGGGCTGAGTTCTCATCCAGAGGCTCTGGGGAAAAGTCCACCTCCAAGTTCACTCCCGTTGCAGTCACAGGATCGAAGTCCCTGTTTCCTTGCTGGCTGTTAGAGGGGGCTGCTCTGGGCTCCTAGAGACCACCTGCATTCCTTGCCAGGTAGCCTTCTTCATCTTCAAGCCATCAATTATGTGTGGAATCTTTTTTGTGCTTCAAATCTCTGCTGTCGTCTTTGACCATCAGCCAGAACAAACTCACTCTTAAAGGGCTCATATGATTAGGTCAGGCCCACCCAGATGATATCCCTATCTTGAGTTCAGTGGACTTGGAATCTTAAATACATTTCCAAAATTCCTTCACAGCAGTACTCAGATTAGTGTCTGATTGAATAACTAGGAGAAAGTGTGTGTACACTGGGAATGGGAATCTTGGGGCCCATCTTAGAATTCTGCCTACCATACGAGTAATCTAGGTGGAGCCTTCTTATAAGTTTTTCAGTGAATAAACAGTTATTTGATTTAAATAATGATGTTGCTGCACCCTCTCCTCACTTTTCCCCATGACCTATACTAAATCTTTCATTTCACAGATGAGGAAGCTGAAGCCCAGAGAGGTTATAGCGTGTCAAGGAGACCCAGCTGGTTAGTGGTGGAGTTAGAACTGCAGGCCAGGCATTCTAACTCCTGGGCCACTGCTCTTTCCACAGCATCATACTGCTTTACACTGAGAAAGCTGCCTTCACCATTTCTCATCATCACCTACCCTATATTTCATATTAACTTAGTGAGTCCTCTCTATGATCCCTGAAAGGTGGTATTATTATTATTATTCCCTTAGGTTCTGTCTAATGTAAACCAGCATGAGTCCTTACCTCTGAACTGGGGTACTGCATGGAATGATTATTGACATTACTAGGAGAGGTAATTGATTTCCTGTAAGGGGATGGGTTATCACAGGATGCCTGCATGTTTCTTAGCTCCCCACAGGGTTCCTTTTCCTGCTCAGAGTCTTTCCTTGTGTACAGCAAGTGCTCCCACACAACTCAGGAAATGTCAGGAGCTGAGTTGGAGATATGGTTTTCAGGGCAAGAAATTTAGGAGAACACTGTGTTCTGTGATCTTTCCCTGAAGTCCAACCTGTGCCCTACACAAGGGCAGAGGCGTTGCCAGCAAGCAGCTGTTGACGTATTCCACTGATCTTAACCTCCCAGGCATCAAGCACTCAGTGGTTCCACTCATTAAAATGTACCATTCAATCTGCTCCCTGAAGAAATGGGATGACTGAGGCAGGGAGCATGAGAACATGTCTTCCCCAGACTCTGGGTTCTCACATTTACACTCAGTGTTGCTATTTCCTCCTGTCAAAATACATAATCCAAAGAAGTCATGAAAATGGACAATCACCAGTAACTACTGCTCTATGAAGATTCAGCCAAGGCTACGCCCGTACTAAAAACAGTGTCTCTCAAAGGTTTTGGATTGTGACCCACACTAGGAACTATATGGTATTAAATTCACGCATATACATAAATACAGATAAATAAAAAGAAACAAAGTTTAATGAAATAATATCCCTACTACTGGTGTTTTCTGTTTGAAACTATTTAAAAAATACTGTTTGAGACCTATTAATAGTTGTAGCCCGGTCAGGAAAAGGGCTCCTGGATCCTCCTGGAGGCTTAAGGAGTCATTACTGCCAATCCACATTTGCCCTGCAATGACCATTATATGTGGGTCCTGAGGATTAAAATTATCCCTGAGAAGGGAGAGTAGTATGCCAGGACTTGAGTTCCAGAGCTCTGGTTCATGTGTGCAACGTGGATGCCATGATTTATCTTGACTTTATGTATCATTCATTCAATTATTGAACAAATATCTAGTGAGCATTACTATATTCGAGATGGCAGGCATAATGAACTCAATGATACCTCTACTTTATTGAGAAACTACTCTGAATTACACATTATCTTAACTAATCCTCTTTTTGGTCCCTGAAATGTGAGTACCATTATTATTTCAGTTGTTCAGATGAGAAGACTAAGGCTCAGAAAATTTTTGACCGGCCCAAGATGATGGGAGGGTTGGAGCCCATCTATCAGAGAGCAGCGCCCATTCTCCCATCTGTGATCTAGGCATTAGAAACAAGGAAAAGCACAGACAGAAAACGTAACATTCAGCTACTGGCCCAAGTTTACTGAAAACCCAGAGACTACCTGGGCAAGGTTAATCAAGTACTTGCAGAAGGGCTGTGAGGACTGGGTGGGGGATGGAGAGGAGGTGGTTTCAGGTACCTTTCTGCCCTTCCCATCTTCCAGGGGCCTCAGCTGTTGCCTCCTGACCTCTGGATCAGAGTGTGGAGTTGGAGGGGCAAGCAGGTAAAGTGCCTGGAAGGGGATGAAGGCTACAGAGCACGTGTGGGCAGAAACCAGTAAGTCAAGTAGGCTGGAGTTCCCCGGAAGCTCTCACCCTCTGACTTTTTACCTCCTTCAACCAGGCTAAACCCTGCAGTGATATATTTTTTAAATTGTGTTCAATTAGCATCCAATTCACAGCAGGCAATTTGTGCTACTTATCATTTTACAGACCCCTCTGTTTGCTTTCTTCCTTTCCAAGGTACCTGATCAATTTATCTTCAAGGCCTTAAGACTCACACACAGAGAGAGGAGTAAGTCTACTCTGAGTCAGAAAGACTGAGTTCTCTCTTGGGACTGTCGTTTAAAAGTCATTTGACTTTCTTTTGTGAGACTGTCTTCCCATCTATAAAGTGAAGATAATATTAACCACCCTCTGACCACACACGGTTTTTTGGATAGTGGTGCAAAAGCAATTTTGCAAAATACGTATTAGTCTTTGAAGGAAGAAGCTGTTCTAACGGTCTCCAGCTGCAACATTGAGTGACCTAAAGATACTAGCTTATGTATTAGTGTATAGTTTATATATATATATATATATATATATATATATATATATATATATAATAACCCTGTAAGGGGGCTGGTTTCTGTTTTCAAAGAAAGCCTATGCATTGTAGAAACCCTGACTCTAACATAAGTTTACTGCTTGAGCCACTGCAGATACCAAACAGTACCAGGGAAAAAAATTAAAAAGGTTCTGCTGAAACCACAAACATTCCCTTTTGTCAACCATATCAATGTGGCTAGAACACAGTAGATGAGGAGGGGAGTGGCATGAATTCAGGTGGGAAATACGTGCAGGAATTTCACCTTGCAGGGCTTTGTGTAGATCGTGGAGGGACACTGGACACTGTCCAAGTGCAGTGGGGCACTAAGTAGTTAAAGCAAGTAGGTGCTCTTTTCCCGGCAGGAGTGTCAGGGTGGGAGGCGGTTTGGAAAGAATGGGGGACTCCTCCACGTAAGAAGCCTCGCCAGGTCGACAGAGCTAATGTAGCAACCCTCTGGCCACCAGCTCCACGATAACATTGTCCTTTCACTCTCCTACCACCACCGCCGTGGGGGAAATGTGGTACGAAGGGGCAAGGAGAGACATGGCTGCATGTGCCCAGAGCCTCTAAGCTGGGGTCTTCTCCTCTTACCCCTTCGTGACCCCTGGGATCTCTGCAGACCTGCTTCCTATCCAAGGGGAGGAGAAAAGAACTGAGAAGAGGTGAAGGAGGAAACCCAAACATACTTCTCAGAACTATTCCAAGTTCTGAAGGGAAGTGAGAAATCCTCTGTGTTAGTGAATAAATGTCTCCCCCTCCCGATGTCCACGTCCTGATCCCTGGAACCTGTGAATAGGTTCCCTTATCTGGCAAAAGAGACTTTGGAAGTGTGATTAAGTTAAGGACTTTGAGAGGAGGAGATTATCCTGGATTATTTGAGTGCCCCCTTAATGTAATCACAAGGGTGCTTATCAGAGGAAGTCAAGAATGTCAAAGGAGGACGTAGGAGATGCTGAGGACTGAAGCAAGAGGTTGGCGTGATGCAAAGAAAGCATGAATGTGGTCTTTAGAAGCTAGAAAAGGCAAGGAAATGGATTCTTCCCTAGAACCTCCAGAAGGAACCAGCTCTGCTGACACCTTGACCTTAGCCCAGTGAAATTGATTTCAGACGTCTGGCTTCCAAAACTCTAAAGGAATAGATGTGTGGGTTTTAAAAAATTAATTAATTAATTAATTAATTTTTGGCTGTGTTGGGTCTTTGTTGCTGCACACGGGCTTTCTCTAGTTGTGGTGAGCGGGGTCTACTCTTTGTGGCGGTGTGCAGGCTTCTCATTGCGGTGGCTTCTCTTGTTGTGGAGCATGGGCTTTAGGCGCCTGGGCTTCAGTAGTTGTGACACGCAGGCTCAGTAGTTGTGGCTCGTGGGCTGTAGAGCGCAGGCTCAGTAGCTGTGGCGCACAGGCTTACTTGCTCTGCGGCATGTGGGATCTTCCCAGGCCAGGGCTTGAACCTGTGCCCCCTGTATTGGCAGGCGGATTCTTAACCACTGTGCCACCAGGGAAGTCCCAATGTGTGTTGTTTTAAGCCACTAAGTTTGTGGTAATTTTTTACAGCGGCTAAGAAATTAATATATCCCCTCTCTTAAGGCTTTTCCTCAGACTTCTCAATCGCTGCCCCTTAAACTCATCCATTCTTAGGAGGACTGCAGTCTTTGGGGAACCAGAGTGTGGGTATCGAAGCCTCCCAGAATTGGCTCTAGTCCCAGCTCAGCCACCTGCCTGCTTGGTAGCCTTGGGTCAGTCAGTGACCCTCACTCTCCTCTTCTGTAAAGTAGGGAAGATAATAATACCTACCTTGCAGGGTGGTTGTAAGGCTTGGAGGCAATGTGGGAAGGCACATACCATGGCCCTGACACATAACTGGCCCTCACACAGGGTATGGGGAAACTCCAGGATCAGGCAGGCAGGTTAACAGTCTTTATTACCAGGGGCTGGAGCATCTTGGACTTCAGTTGAGATAGGCTAGTATTCTCTGCTGGGGGACATGCAGGCAGAAGGCCTGGTGTATGGTCCGTGGCAGAGTGAACTGCCCTCATGACCCAGGGCCATGCTTACCCCAGTCTCCCTACGAGGATGCCATCCCCTCTTTGTATTTGCTCAGCCAGCATGGAGATGCCAAGTCTTTCTGCACTGCAGCAGTCATGTGCCATGAGAAGAGGGACGTAAGGGTGGGAAGACCACATGTGAGGCTCTGTATCCACACAACCCTGGACACAGAACGCTAAGTCATTGGCTACAGTAGGGCTTTGGTTGTCTACACTCCTGCCCCTGATGATGCCCTCTTCTCAGAAAACATGGGGATATTTGTGGGAGGGGAAGGGGACTTTGTGACCCCTAGCTTTGGTCCCTCAATCTGAGTGACTTCTATGGCATTAGAAGCTGTGGCAGCTGGATGTGTCCAGAAAGAAACTTCCCAGTGAAAAGGCTGTAACCTTTGAGGCAATATTTTGTGAAGCAAAACAAAACAAACATTGTCTGCAAGTCACCTGAAGAACTGTCTTAAAATGAGCTTATGTCCAGGAACATATCATCTGTCAGAAAAACAAATGCCATATAAGGAATTCCATTACCCAGACATGGCAGGCAGGTACCGGCACACTTTTCTGCCGTGTGACTCATCACCAGGAGGGAACTCAGTCAGAACAAGGGAAGATTGTTCTGTACTACCTAGCCTAAGGCTTCGGGGAGGGGAATGCCCCTCTTCCTCGAGACCCTCCCCATCTCTCCAGGGACAGTCTAGTTAGTCCCTCCAAAGGCCAATGCAAACTTCTTCTTCTACCTTGAAAATGCAACTTCCCCACAGGCCTATTGTTGGTTTGGAAAACCTAATGCTACAATCTAGAATCTTGGAGTCAGAGATGTCCTTGGAGTCCAAGACTTACATCATGTTACACATGAGGAAACTGTGCCCCAGCAGGTGATTTGCCAAAGGTTCCAGGCAGTGACAGGTCAAGGGCTAGCTCTGAGCTCTGCTAAATCCTGCCTTGTGCTCTGGCCCTACAGCAGGCTGAGCTGTGATGTTGGACCCTTTAGGTATCAATGCTAAAATGAAATGGTATTTAGTTGATCATATTGGCCAACTGTCCCCTAGCAGAGAGCAGGCTCAGAGAGCTGAATATTTTTTCTGAAGCTGGGGAAAGGTTTGAGAGGGGAGTATAGCTGCAGGGGAAGGGGCAGATGTGTCTTTAGCACAGCCAGAACCTGCATGGCACTGTGCCAAAGCCAACTTCCTCCCTTTCCTGAGCTTATTGAGTGGTTAAACTTCTGTAGTCCTTTTTCTCAGGCCATTTTCTATTCTAATGACTAGCAAACCAGTCATGTTCTAGAGCTTCAAAGAGAACAGGCATAGATTCTCCACTTTCCAAAATTTTCAGAGGAGGAAAGAACCTTAGGTACCATCTAGTCCAACTGACTTGCTGTTCACTAATGAGTAAATTGAGGCTCCAGTGAGGTTAAGTGACTTGTCTATGGCAGTGCTGTCCCATAGAACTTTCAGTTGTGTTGGGAACGTTTTATCTCTGCACTGTCCAGTACGGAAACCACTAGCCCCATGTGGCTACTGGACACCTAAATTGTGGCCAGTGTTCCTGAGGAACTAAATGTTTAATGTTATCTAATTTTCATTAATTTAGATTTAAATAGCCACATGGGGCTGGTGCCTGCCATACTGGACAACACAGGTCTAAGGTCACAGAGCTGGGATGCAACACTAGGTCTCTTTGATTTTAAATCTTTCTTTTTTCACTACTCCCACATGGAACTCTAGGTTGAGGTGGACTTTTTTGGTGGAGCAGGAGACTTATGATGCCAGGTTCCTGGACAAAGCTTCTGGGTGGGCAGTAGTGGTTGGAGGTATCCTGTGAGGTGTCACTAGTAGGGAAGAAGATACATCTTCCTAGTGTTAGAATGTATAGGCTTTCCCAGGTGTGAGGGGAATAGCGAAGTTCATTCATTCATTGTTTCTTTAAAGAAATATTGAGTGTCCACTATGTGTCAGGTGAATGCTAGCCACTGGGGACTTACAATGGTTACTTGATACATTGCCTGATTAGGTTTCCTAAAGATGAATGATAAGAAGTGCCACATGAATTCAGAGGTGAGAGAACCATTTGTTGCTGGTGAAAAGTCCTCAGCTTCCTTTGGCAAACACTCCATGTGATGTTGCAGAAACACCTGCCTGTACAACCTCACTGGGTCAGTACTGATGGAGCCTGTGCTCACTCAGGCTCTGCATCCAGGCTCTCGGGCAAATGGCATGATTTCTTCTAGATCTAGACTGATTTCTTTCCATGAATTCAGGCAGGAGGATGTAGTAAAATCACAGCTGGGAGGATAATCACATGGGTTGTTTTAGTTTAGTTTAGGATTAAAGTCTAAGCTCTACAGAGAATAAGCCACAGCATTACTCTGGCGTCTGCGTAATGTAAACTTGTTTCATCCTTTCATGGGTGACAATGAGTTCTCTACAGACTACCTTGAGCATAGTCATTATTTATAGTCTTTATTCAGGACTCTTAACATGCCTTTGTGCACGTGTGTGTATGCACATCAGGAGAGTAGTGATGCTTAAGACAGGTTTTTTTTTTCATTTTCATAGAACTTAAATATAGTCTGAAAAAGACACAAGTATACAAATACTAAAATTCAAAGAAAAGTGTCATAAGAGGTAGACAGACCATTCAGGATGAGGAAGAATTCACTCTTGTTGGACAGAATTAGAAAAAATAATTATTGACAAGGTAGCCTTGGAGGTAGCCCTTGAAATAGTCTGTCAGCTGACGATGGAGGAGGGCATTTCAGGTGGCAAAAATGGCAGAAGCAAAGAACCAGAAGTGAGAGAGCTCAGAAAACAAGGAATAGGAAGCTATACTATTTGATTAGAATATGGAAACTGCAGATTGGGTGGTAATAGCCAAAAAGAAAAGTAACTTGGGGCCTGATTGTCAGGTTAAGGAATTTGGACTTTACCTTGTAGTCAGTAGGGAGACACTGAAGGTGTTTGGGCCCTGACATAATACAGTGAAGCTGAATCAATGTCAGTCTAGTGACAGAAGGATGAATCATAGTGGGGAGAAGCTGACCTTGGGAATCAGTTAAGAGATGATTTCTGTAGTCCAGGGAAGAGGTTGTGTGGGTCTGAACAAGAGCAGTGGCAGAAGCAAATGGGTAGTTATTGTGTAGCTCTTAATCTGATTGCAGGGAGAGGATCAGAGTCAAAAATGATGCTGAGATTCCAAGCCTAAATGATCAAAGAGATGGAGATAGCATCAAGAGAAATAAGGAAGTCAAGAGAAAAGGCTGGTTTAGGGAAAAAGCAGATCATCTTGATAGAAATGTCCAGCAAACACAACAAAATGGAAGACAGACATCAAAGGTGGATGGCAGGCTCTAGGGAAGAGTGGGATGGAGATGTAGCTCTTAGATCTGAAGGAGAGGTTGTTCATGAACTAACCAAGTTCCTGAGAAGACATGAGGGCCGAGGATAACTCTTAAGAAGTGGTGGAGGAGACAGATGAAGGAAAGGAAGTTCAGCGCAAGAACAGAACACTTCAGAGCCAAGGGATGAGAAGTGATACAGGATGGGTTAGTCAAAAGTTTATGTATTCAGCTCCTGTTGCTGGAGATTCACTGATAAACAAGACAGACATGGTCCTTATCCTCATGGAGATTACCATCCACTGGCAAAGACAGATGAATCAAGTAAGCAAAGAAACTAATCAGTAATTACAAATAGTACAAGTGATGAAGGAAATAAACTGGATGCTGTGATAGAGGATATTAAGAGAGGGCGGCATGTGCTTTCAGAGGGGTGGTTAGGGAAGAACTCTTTCAGCAAGTGTCATTTCAGCTGGCCACGGAACCTGGCTATGGAAGAGGAGTTGGGCGAGCTTCCCGGCAGAGGGAAGAACATGGCAAAGATACTGAAATAGGAAAGAGCTTGGCAGGGTGCAGGTGATGGCAGATGGCCAGGGTGACTGGAGCCTGGACAATGAGGAAGAAGGGGACATGAGATAAAAAAAAAACAGAAGGGTAGGCAGGAGCCAGATAATGTAGACCTGGGAATGAAATTTGAAATTTAGGAGCAAAGGTCAACAGCATGAAACCAAAAAGAGTTTAAAGAGAGTGAGGATTGAGAGAACATTGGATTTTGCTACAGGGATGGGATTGGTGATATTCAAGGGAGCAGAGGAGAGAGATGGTGAAGTCAGTTTGCAGTGTTGGGGGGTTTGAAGCATCTGGAGACCTTTTCTTGGAGAAGTTTGGAGGTAATAGGAAGCAAGGAGGCAGGACATTCTCAAGGATGCCATCCAAGACCATACTCATCGCAGGTACTTAGGTAGTCATGCTGAGAGTCGCAAACCAAGGCTTGTTTATATCAGTGTAGCTGGAGTCATAAAGGAGAAATGGAACACCTGGCCTGCTCAAGCTGTTCCTGAAGTCCTCCATGAAGGTGTAGTAGGAAGCCAGCATTCCTGTAGGAGATGAAGATGAGAGCAGAAGTCACTAGCAGGGCTGGTCAACTTCTAGTTGAGTGGCTGGCCTTTGCAGCTCGTAGCTGATGGCAAGGTCCCCAGGTTTTGGGGATGGATTAGGAAAGCCCCAGGCCTGGTTAGCTAGCTAGGGAACAGACTGTGCAGTCCTATCACTTCACACAGTGTGCTTGATTCATGGGTGTTGACAATTGCAGTGTAATTTTAATTACACTAGGCAGTTTTTCATAATACCTCTGCCAACCGATATTTTGTAAAAGCCCATGAAGTTTTAATAGTTGGCTTCTTCAAGAAAGCTCTTAGCTTTTAAACCCTAGCTGAAGGAGTCTGAGTGAGATCTGGGATATAATTATAAGGGTGGAGAAGTGGCTGGGAATACTATAAATGCCAGATCAAGCTCACCAACATCCAAGGCCTGCTCAGGGAGAAGTGCTAAGTCAACCCTATGCCTGCTGCCCTGGTCTTTGACTTCCTGGGACAAAGGGCAGGAACCAGGTCTGTAGTTGCAAAGGCCTTCCTTGCCTCTCCTGCAAGGCCCAGGTTTGTGTGCCAGGGTCTTTGAGTGGAAATCCAGGGAGAAATTGGTGGGAAATGGAGGTGGGAGACCCAACACCAGTATGCCCTGGTCCATCTGGAGCAGTGTTTCTTAAGTCCCCTGTGTGTCACCTTCACTACCATGGAGTTTTTAATTATGTCTATGCCCCGACCACATCCCTGAAACAAACACATCAGAATCTTTTTTTAAAATTTATTTTACTGAAGTATAGTTGACTTATAATGTATTAATTTCTGCTGTACAGAAAAGTGATTCAGTTATACATATACATTCTTTTTCATACTCTTTTCCGTTATGGTTTATCACAGGGTGTTGAATATGGTTTCCAGTGCTATACAGTAGGACCTTGTTGTTATCCATTCTATACGTAATAGTTTACATCTGCTAATCCTAAAATCCCAGTGCATCCCTCTCCCTCCCCACCTCCCCCTTGGCACCCACAAATCTGTTCTCTATGTCTGTGAGTCTGTTTCTGTTTTGTAGATAAGTTCATTTGTGTCATATTTTAGATTCTACATATAAGTGACATCATATGGTATTTGTCTTTCTCTTTCTGACTTCATTTAGTATGATAATCTCTAGGTCCATCCATGTTGCTGCAAATGGCATTATTTCATTCTTTTTATGGCTGAGTAATATTCCATTTGTATATATGTACTGCATCTTCTTTAGCCATTCATCTGTCAATGGACATTTACATTGTTTCCGTGTCTCGGCTATTGTGAATAGTGCTGCTATGACATAGGCATGCGTGTATCTTTTTGAATTATAGTTTTGTCTGGGTATATGCCCAGGAGTGGGATTGCTGGATCATATGGCAACTGTATTTTTAGTTTTTTGAGGAACCTCTATACTGTTTTCCATAGTGGCTGCACCAATTTACATTCCCACCAACAA
This sequence comes from Balaenoptera acutorostrata, assembly GCF_949987535.1. NCBI lineage: Eukaryota > Metazoa > Chordata > Mammalia > Artiodactyla > Balaenopteridae > Balaenoptera > Balaenoptera acutorostrata. Next base: position 46,985,139 of record NC_080065.1, on the reverse strand, counting down.
TGTAGGAGGGTTTCCTTTTCTCCATACCCTCTCCAGCATTTGCTATTTGTAGATTTTTTTAACGATGGCCATTCTGACGGGTGTGAGGTAGTGCCTCACTGTAGTTTCGATTTGCGATGCTCTGATAATTAGTGATGTTGACCATTTTTTCATGTGCCTGTTGGCCAGCCACATCAGCATCTTTACTGTGGGCCCCAAGCTTCAGAAATAAAATTTAAAAACCTCTGTGGTAGGCTGAGTAATGCCCCCCCACCCCTAAAAGATGTCCACATTACTAATCCCTGGCACCCGTGAATGTTATTTTGCATGGCGAAACAGACTTTGCGGGTGTGATTAAATTAAGGACTTTGAGAGGAGGAGATTATCCTGGATTATCTGATGTAATCACAAATTTCCTTATAAGAGGAAGTGTCAGAGGCAGAGAGAAGGCCAGATGACAATGAAAACAGAGATTGGAATGACTTTGAAAGTGGAGGAAGGGGCTACAAGCCAAGGAATGTGCACAGCCTCTAGAAGCTGGAAAAGACAAGGAAACAGGTTTTCCCCTAGGGCCTCCAGGAGGAACACAGCCCTGTAGACAATTGCATTTTGACCCAGTGAAACTGACTTTGGGCTTCTGCCCTCCAGAACGATAAGAGAATAAATTCATGTTGTTTTAAGCTGGCAAGTTTGTGGTAATTTGTTACAGAAGCCATAGGAAACTAATACAATCTCTGTAGATGATTCTAATGATCAGCCAAAGTGAAGAATCAGTCATGGAGAACCTTGCTGCTCAAAGTGTGGTCAAGGACCAGCAGCATCTGCATCCCCAGCGAATTTACTAGAAATGCAGAGTCTTAGGCCCCACCCCAGACCTGCTGCAGCAAAATCTATGTTTTAACGAGATTCCTGGATGATTTGGATAACTCTTAAGTTTGCATAAGTTTCATTTTATTTCTCACTCTCTTCTTTGACTTCTGGAGGACTTTATTCTTATTATAAGGATGGTGTGTATATCATAGCTAGATAGTTATGTATCTGCTTCCTCTATTAAATGGTGAGTTCTTTGGGGAAAGTGATTGTTTCCCATGCATCTTAGTATTCCCAAAGCCTAGCACAGAATTCGGCACTTAGAAGCAAATAAATATCTAATGGAAATGAACAAAGCTTTCCAGGTCCTTCCTACTCTAAATGTGGTCATGGACCAGAAGCCATCAGCTGGGAGCAGTCAGAATGCAGAATCTCAGGGCGCCCTCCGGACCCACTGAATTGGAATCAGGATTTTAATATGAGCCCCCCGTGACTGTGCACTGTTCCGGGCCATTGTCAGTCTGGGAGCGGTGGCTCTGCTACGAATGACGAATGAGGCAAGGAAAGTTGTGTCAACCTTGGTTCCAGTTACAGGGAGAGGTTGGACGCGTTATTTACCAAAAATTCAGTGTTTAAAAAAAACATCGATCTTAGGAGCTCCACTGGCAAGCCAGTAGAAATAGGTGTTTTGCAGCACTAGTGTCTGAAAAGCAAATTTTCAAAAAGCAAATCCCATTGTTCTACTAACTTCAGTTATAAAATCAGAGGCACATTCCCACAGGCTGGAACGGAAAAGGCCAGTCGTCCATTCACTGGGTTGAAAACATTTGGCAAAAACTGACCTGGCCCGGCCCATGGGAGGGCATAGCTCAGAAAGTTAAGCCGTCCTCTCTTGACCCTGGAATCTCCGTTCCAAGGGGAGCTCCCTTCCTTCTCTTCCTCTTTTCCTTACCTTTCATCAAACTTGTGAGGGTCTCTGACTATAGTAGCTCTTAGCACTGTTTCTTATGATTCCATCTATTCTGACTCTTTACAAGCTTGACTGCTGGAGCAGGGGCTGCAATATCACACTTTAATGTGGGTATAATCATCCAATGCAGGTGTGTTCTATTGGGAAAATTCCAGATTCCAGACTTAATGCCTTGTTTTATAAATTCTATAATTTCAAACACCTATATATCAAATTGGTCTAAAATAATATGTCTTGGAAGCAAATTGAGAATTTTTAATGATAAGTTAGAACTTTTCATTCCATTAATCGCATTCGGAGGCCATGTTTCTGAATGCAAATTTTTTAAGATTAACACGAAGCATGTTTTGGGGTACCAGCAAATTCAATAATAATCTAAATAAACTAATAAATCCAGAAGATTTGGAGTGTCTTTTACTCAGTTTTTCACATCCTTATAATTCCATTTGAACACTTCTACTCTCTCCCATTCCTCCTCCCAAGACAAGTGTACTTTAAAAAAAAAATAAGCTTGGAGTAGAGATTTTGTCCTTGCCCGTTCTGTTCAGAATGACACTCATTATAATAGAGTAACTATATGGAGGGCTGAATCCCTGTATTGTGCCAGAGGTTTGTAGCATAAAACTGGACAGTGTACAAGGCTCGGGTTTCTAAGCCGAGAGTCGTGGCTTTGAGTCCCGTCTCTTACCACTTACTCTGGCTCTGGGCCTTAGTATCCATGTCTGTGAAGTTAGGGCAATAGTGCCTGCTCATAGGTGACTCTGCGCATTAGAAACACTGGCACACAGAAGCTGCTCAGTGATTACAATTTTTTTAGGAGAAGTTAAACAAGTAATATGGATAATTCTCAAATTTGAGGAGGCAAAATACAGGGAGACTTGTTCATGGGGATATTCGACCCCTCAGGACCCCTTTGTATCCCTCTTCCCTGATCTTTGTCATGCTTATAGGGCAAAGTGGGTCTGGTTTCTTTTTTCTCTTTCGCCCTGCTCATAGGAGTTTCATGTGGTGGGCTGGCTTATGGCCATATATGATGATGAAATAAAAGGGCTGAAGGGAATTTCCTTTGAGAGGTGATGCATTATCAAATGCCAGAAGAAATGTGTTCACACTGTCTAGTGCACACCACGGACCCCCACAGCAGTGCACATGACTAAGGAGATCTCAGCATTCAGTACACTTATTAAAAGCAGAAGGGAGTTTTTAATCCCTATTGCCTGTCTCTGGGAAAGCAGCATTCTGACCCCCGAACCCCCTCATAAGTACTTGATTCTGAGGGCCACAGGAAGTTGCAGGTCTGACCAGATGCAAGAGAAAGCCCTTCAACTGCCAGAGCAGGAGCCAGCCAGGGCTGCGGATTGTGGCCTTGCCTCATCTCAGAGTTGGCAGGACCTTTTATAGGGAGGGCAAGTGGTGGTTACCAAGACGGAGTGGGTGGGGTGTTATAACCCAATGCCAAGAGTTTCTAAAACCCAAACAATTGTCAAGGAAGAATGACAAGCACCACAAAATGCAGCTGCCTCACCTCCCACCCACATCTAGCGTTGGTACCATGTCACAGCAGAGCTCCCTGGCCGAGCAGCCAGGAGCCGCTCTTTGCTGTGGGCATTCCAGGCAGCAGAACACTGTTCTTCTTTCTTTCTTTTAGTGACTAGATGCTTCTCTGAGTGAACTATAACAACAGGTTGAGATGACTAGAACAAACTAAAATGAGGATAGACATTGCTGCAGCTGAAGGCAACATAGCCACAGCCCATGGAGGAGATGGAGGGAAGAAGGAAAAAGTTCTTTCTTGGTCTCACTCTTGCATCTCACCAAGGCTATTTGGGTTACGTATTGGTTGACCACACATTCAATTAACTCCTGTTGTGCCCTTTCTGTCTTAAAGCATTGGACTTAGATGATAACTTATACTTTAGTTATCAGTCATAAATCATGGAGTTTATGTGTCTTTGCTGGTTGGTGAGGAAGTGGAAATAAGGTAGAAATAGGCAGAACTTGGGATTAGGAGCTAACACAACTTCTTAGGTGAATAACAATCAAGTCAAAATTATACCCAAAGGATGCAACAAGCTCAGTTCCATTGGCTTTAACATCAGCCTCCAGACAGAGGGGCAGTAGCAAGGTCTGTCTGGTCAGTGGGCAAATGGCAACATTGTAATTTCAAGGATGCCCTGGATTTGGAGCAGGACATCAGCCAGTGGCTGGGGATTTAGGAAGCAAGATTTCCGTTGGTGTAAAGAATATTGACAGGAACCAGGTCACGGGTAAGAGCAAAGAATCAAGGCAGACTCAGATATACAAAGTGGGCAAGTACAGCTGGGTTAGCTGTGGGGAAAGCCTCAGTTCCATGGGCATGTGGGTCCAAGGAGCTCTCTCCAGAAGGAGCCTGCTGTGTTCATGCCGGACACTTACGTTACTGCATTTAGTATTCACAATGGACACCAAAAGTGGGTGTTATGTCCCTGAAAGTGGTGAAGCAGCCAAAGCTCAGAGAATTTAAGTGACCTGCCCAAGATTCTGGAGCCAGGAAGTGGCAGAGCCAGGGGTATCACCATGGTCAATCTGGATGTAAATTCTGTGCTCTTTTCTCTACACCATGCTGCTTGAAAGATAAGCAGTGGTTCAGGCTGACAAGTTGGGGTGTAGAATAAGGAGATAGTATGATGCCTTCTGGCTGGGGCAAGTCAATGGATATGTCTGTGATAGAAGATGCATGTGGGAGAGTGATGTGAGATTAGACTGAGAAGGCAGGCAGACGCAGGACATCAAGGGCCTTGGAAACTGTGCTAAAGAGTTTGGGCGCTAACCTGTAGGCAATGAGAAGACGTAAAAGGGTGACAGCATCCAATTTGTGTTTTAATAGGGTCATTTCAGCAGCAGGGTTGGGGCTGGATTCTCAAGGAGGAGTGGAGGTGGGAGAGAACAGGAGACCCCTTAAGAGGTTAGTCTAGAGAAGAAATCTTTCAAACATGCTGTTAAGACCATATTGATCCTCTGCCTTAAATCCTTAGATTCCCCCTTGCCTCCCCGATAAAGTAGAAGCTCCTTGGAAAAATCCCACAAGGCCTTTCATGACAGTCCTTGCTACCTTTCTAACCACCTCCTCCTGGGCTCCCAGCTCACTCAGTACCCATGGTTCCTTGAATACTTGCTGCTTTCTTTGCTTACAGTGGCTTCCTCAAGCTTGGCAAACTTATTCTCAAACTTCAAATTCCAGTTCAAATGTTATCCCACATGGGAAGACTTCCCATACTACCTGGCAGGGCTTGACTCTCCCTCCTCACACAGCTCTTTAAACATGCCTTTATTAAAATGGCCTTCATTTGGTTTTATAATGTTTCCCTTCTTTTCTGTTTCTGAGCTTCTTGAGGGCAGTGATTATGTTTGGTTCATCGTAGATTTTCATCATTTAACTTGGTACTTGGCATGTAAAAGATGCTTCAAAACCAGCACCCCGCTCCCAACATTTGGAGGAAAGAATACAATTAGAGGCCTCAAGACAATATCCCACCTCTATTCTCTCTCAGTCTGACACCCCAGCTCCATCTAGAACCACAAGGAGTCTTGCACATGTGTGTATATGGACCATCCAGCCCCTATGTTCAACCTCCATCCATACCCTTCCCCACTGTTAACAGCCACCTCTTAGCCACCTTCAGGCCTACATATATGTACTCCAGTGATGCAATATAGTCTTGGGAGGAGATTTAGGGGAGAGTCCTTCAGAGGCAGACCTGGGCCATTTGGACAGGGAATCGGCAGTCCTGGGTACAGAAGCAGGGCCTAGAAAGAGGGTATGTGGGCCCATAGTGGCAATGTCTCTTTGGCCCCATGGACTCCTTGACATGTGGTTGGGGGTGTGACCAGAGAAAGGACAGATCAGGGCCCTTTAGAGTGTGGAGCCCAGTTTGTTCAGTTTCCAGGGAGGTACTGTTCATCATTCTGTGAAATATGTGAGATAGTAAAGATCTGAAATAAAATAGTAAGATGGGAGAAGTAGGGCTACTTTTGAGAATCCACTCTTTAAGAGGAAGAAACCGCAAGTCCTAATGACCAGTAGGCTGTGTGGGGAGAGAAAAAGGAATTGAGGCTCATCACAGGGTCTATTGTGGGAAGAGTGGTATTGTGCTCTAGCTCAGAAAGGAGGAACAGGTATGGAGGGGAGTTTAGTGTCAGATAAGGCAGGATCCTCAGAGGAAATGTTTGATAGTTGGGAATATCGCATTTAGAGCCCAAGACAGAGGTAAAGTTTGGGAATATAGACTTGGTAGTCACCAGCACATAGGTGGCAGTTGGAACTATAGGTATGGCCAAATTGCCCAAGGAGAGAGTGTAGACTGAGAAGAGACTTCAATAGCTGACAAAGGGAGTCATGAAGAAGACTGAAAAGGAGTAGCCAGAGAGATGCAGGGAAATCCAGCACATAGGGAGTCATGGAGGCTATTAGACATGGGCAGAAGTTTACAAAACGATGGAGAAGGGCTGCTAACTGCCGAGTCAAGTATGGGAAGGCTGAAGATTACCCATGGTGTTTTAATAAATCAGAGGTCATTGATGACCTCAGTGAAATCGGTTTCAGAGGAGGGATGTTGGCTGAAAGCACACTATGTTGTATTTAGAAGGCAAAGTAGAGAAATTGTCAACTTAGTTCTTCAAGAAGTTTGGATGTGGGGAGAAAACAGCCATAACTTGAAAATGACACAGAATTTAGGAATGGTTATTATGGTTTTTGGTTGTGTTTTCTTTTAAGTGTGGGAGAGCCTAGAGTGTATGTATATGCTGAGGGGAAAGAGAGAAATGAGAAGGGAAGGTCAAAGATGTAGCAACTAGAGGGGAACTCAGTGAAGAAGGTCCCTGTGCAGGTGGGATTCCCTGGGCAGTAGACAAGGATTCACAGGCAGGAGGTTTATTAGGCATTGCTCTTGGGGTCAGTGCCTAGTAAGGAAGTGAAGGAAGGAGGCTGGGGTAGATGGAGAAGGTGGGCTGTGATACAGCCATAGTGAAGGTCTCGGCCAAGCTCATGGGGAGCTCAGAAGCTGGGGCAGCCCTTCATACCCCCACGTCAGCCTACCATTGGATGCAAGATTCTCTGGGAAGGGAATGTAACCTAGGGCAAGGTGACTCTTGTCAGTCAAAGCAATCCCTGAAGATGGCTGATAGCTGAGAGTTTCTGCCAGCAGCACTCCCAAGTTCAGGCTGCATATCTGTATCAGACAGGGTTCAGCTAAGAAGCAAAACCCGTAGGAGATAAATACTAAGAGATTTTTTGCAAGGAATTGGTTTACAAGATTATGGGGCTGACTTGGCAAGTCCAAAATCCATAGGGCAGGCCATCAGAAAGGACAGACTAGAAGTCTAAGGCATAGGCTGAAGTTGCTGTCCACAAGAGGAAGAAAAAACTTTAGGGAAGCCTCAGGTCCGCTCTTACCTTTCAACTGATTGGATCAGGACCACCCAGATTATCTAGAGTAATCTCCCTCACTTAAAGTTAACTGATTCTGGACTTCAATCACCTCTACAGAATACATTCACAGCAACACTGATATTAGTGTTTGATTGAATAACTGGGGATACCAGGCTAGTCAAATCGACGTATTAAAAGACCACCTCACCATCATGGTATCCACTAAAGTTTTCAAAAGGTGGAAGGCAGAAATGAGTAAATAAAATTTAATTTCTCTTATACACACAACTATAGTTCAGTGGGACTCACTAATTTTTTTGGTGTTGTGCAAAAAAGCCTTTTCTATATCTAAGCACTATCTTTCAAATATGTGACTATGATCACTTATGCATGGAATGGCCGAAATATTAACATATTCTGATTTTTGTAACAGACTCTCAATGAGGGATGATATTCAAATTATTTAGCAACAGGAACCACTCTGACCCTAGCCAGTGAGAACAGATGCGAGCTATGAACCTTTGCTAAAGCCACCCAAGTATCAATACATACTGCTGAAATCAGTCCGGCTCCCATCTGCCCGGGAACCAGCTCTGCCTGAATCCTTATTCCCACGTGGTCAGTTCACCCTAGGTGGTGAGTGTGTAGTATCAACAAGGCAAGCAGCCCCTTCATGCACACAGGGTGGCCTCGAGCTGGGTGAGTGGTTGCTCAGACATCTGCTGGCTGGTGGCAGAAAACTAAAGCTATGTTTCTCGAACTTGTGGTACCAAGGCTCTCCAGCAATTTTAGGAAATGTAAAAAAAAAAAAGTTGCATCAAAAATTTAAAATTTTCTTTTCATATCAGTGAAAGGGGTGTTATGATCGTCAGTCTTTTGCTAAGGGTCTGTACTTGGCCTCATGATAAGTAGAGCCATAGTGGCAGTGTCACTCCAAAGCCCGGATGCACAATGCCTGTCTGTCCTCAGGGAGCAATATCCACCCATTGCTTCCTCTTCCTCAGGAGCAGAAGAAACACTTAGTGGCCCTCATACTGTCTCCTCCCAATCCTCCTAACTTCTCAACCTCCACCTGTCCTGGCTCCCTGGCTTCCCTTTCTGCACTCCCATCACCCATCTTGACCACCCAGAACAAGGGAGCCCTATTCCCCCACTGGAACTGCTGCTTTAGGACTCCGGGCCCATTTCCTTCTGTCCTCAGCTCACCCTTAGAGCCTCCGAGGGAGGTGAGAGGAGACCTGAGAGGCAGGCCAGCCCCCATCCAGGGGCCGAACGACCGAGTAGTGAGAATCCAGCTTTGACTGGAGGCCCATGAGGAGTGGAGCCATGCTCCTTGTTACCTCTGGGGCAAATGGAATTAAGAGCCTATCGAATTTCTGTTTCAGACTTCATTTTAAGAGGTTTAAAATTTGTTAAACGTGATCTGCTGCAGGCTGGGATTTGAAGTATAAATAAGATCACCGTATAATGAAGTTTGCACTGTTGCTGTTTGATCACAGATGTTGAGGTCCGTCCATATTGCTCATTTTAGATCAGAAAGTAGGCCTCTGGTACAGCGCAATTAGGAGACAGAGTGGCCCCCAACCCTCAAAATAATTATAATGGCAGGCAAGCCAGATTGTAGATGATTTGGTTACTTTGGGCGGTTTTCCAAGGTCAAAAGTAAAACTCTAAATGTCATCATCTTTATAAGCAACTTCCCACACATATGGTTATTCGGTGTGTAGGAGCAGGTTCGTATCATACATGCTATTACTTGTGTGAACTTATTTTTGGCAGCTTCATGAAGTTAGTCCCCTTCTCCTTCCCTGCGGACCCTTCCTTCATCTAAGAAACCCACCCCAAGCCCCAGAGTATACAGAAAAGGGATTGTGCAAAATTAGCTCTAAAGGATTAGGGATCAGGATTTGGGAAGCAAAGAGTGAAACCTAATCTTGTAATCTCTGGCTTCTTCTTGGTTTTAAAACAATGCCTCCTTAGAGAGCCAAATTCCCCAGAGTGGTTGAGGAGTTGCATTTTTCTCCCTGCCTTGGCTTTCTCTGGAGTCACATATTAACAGGACTTCAAAGCTCTTTTTTGAACAGGTAAATTATAATAGGTATAACGTGAAAAGAACCAGCAGAATGGAGCAAGTCAAGAATCTGGAGGTTATGTGGTCAGAGAACAAATATAATAGTTAACGTGGTTTGGATCACCTAATTTTTTGAACACGTGCTCTTGTCTACAAGTATTTTTTTTCCTTGGAGCAGTTGTGACTTTTTCCAATGAAAGTACAAACTCAGCTACCTTTTTTCTCCATCTTTCTTCCCACACCTGTCTTTGCCCATTTCTCTGTAGATTAGTTCATCTGGGGTAGATGAGATGTAAGATAAAATGGAACCTGAGAAGGGTACTGTTCCTGTTTAATCTGCCTGTTTGGTTGGGCTTGAAGTTAATATGCAGCACCATCTCAAGGGCATGAACACAACAAGCGGCTTCTCCAAGGCAGCCTCCTCTGGAGGAGTGGCGTGTGGGGACAGTCTCCGAAGCAGAAACCCTAGAGGCTGGATGAGGTGACAGAGAGCTCCATCTAATTGGAGTACAGGCCTCTGAGGAAACCACTTCTAGAAAAGGGATGATCTCCTGGTATCTCACATGTTGCAGGAGCCAGGAACAAGTGGGCCAGAAGGCCTGGCCCTGCCCTGAGCTGCTTCAATAATTACTTAATTATACCCCTGCCTGCATTGTTCTGCCTCTAAATCTAGGCTGCTTCCGAGGGCCCAGCATGGAAGCGTTTGGGGCTGAGCTGGCGGGAACATGCTTTGGCCACAGGAAGGGGTGAAGGGGAACCTGGATTCATGAGCCATCCCTCCTCTGCTCTGTCCGACTAGCTGTGTGACTCGCAGTAGGTTAGGGACCCGCTGTAGGCCTCAGTGTCCTTCCAGAGAATCAAGATGTCCTGAGGGGTAAATGAAATAACACCTAGCTCGAATGTTGCTTGGGAAAGTGCCTAGCTCAGTGTTATTCCTCTTCCCCTGTCAGGCTGGCCTCCGTAATGTTCCTGGGCCTTGCAGAGCCTGGGGACACAGGAATATTCCAGGGACCATAGAGGAGGACATCACTGTGCAAAGACAGACCCCAAATCTCACTCATAATTATGGTAAGACTGTCTTTTTTTTTTTTTAATTAATTAATTAATTTATTTATTTATTTTTGGCTGTGTTGGGTCTTCGTTTCTGTGCAAGGGCTTTCTCTAGTTGTGGCAAGCGGGGGCCACTCTTCATCGCGGTGCGCGGGTCTCTCACTATCGCGGCCTCTCTTGTTGCGGAGCACAGGCTCCAGACGCGCAGGCTCAGTAATTGTGGCTCACGGGCCCAGTTGCTCCGCGGCATGTGGGATCTTCCCAGACCAGGGCTCGAACCCATGTCCCCTGCATCGGCAGGCAGATTCTCAACCACTGCGCCACCAGGGAAGCCCAAGACTGTCTTAATCAGTGTTCTTTTCACATACAGGAAGTTACAATCAAGCTGTTAAAAACTGCATCTATCGCAGCCTATCAGAACCAAAGTAACCAAATGAGGGTTGGGAAATGCAGTTTTCCTGTGATGCTGAATTTTTCAAAAACACTTTAGAACTTTTCTCCGGGGATTGTCTCTAGCACCGATTTACCAACCACCTAAGGACATTAATCACAGCTTATTTTTAGCTCAAAATATCATTACCCAGTTGCGTTATTCACCTTGACAATAAATGACTTTTGAGAATTTCTGGTAACCTATTTGTGAAAGAAGTGTTTCCAGTGCTGAGGAAATTCTAAACAAGGTCACCAAGCTCTGAAGGAAATTCCCAAAGAGGAATTCTGAATATTTTGAGTAATGGTGGCAACTTCCCAGGGGAGAAAAAGCATGAATTATGGCGGGGGGAGGGTTTGTGGGCCAGAAGGACCTGAGTTTGAATCCCAGCGCCTCACTTTCTAGCTCTTGGATATGTTACTTAACCTGTCTGACCATCAGTCAGTAATAGTATCTATCGAGCTTGAGGTTCAGGTGAGGACTCAATAAAATCATGTGTATACAGCACTCGGCACACCTGTGCACAGTAACTTATTATCATTGAGACTTCCAGTACAAGTGTATTCACCTATATGTATGAGCATAATATTAATAATAACATTAATGTTGAATAACAACTATATACTGGATCCTGTTACAAGTGCTTTATGTGTATTAATTTATTTAATCCTCACAATAGCCCTCCCTATATTATCCTAGTTTATAGATGTGGAAACTGAGGCACTGAAAGATAAAGTAATGTGTCTAAGGTCATAGAGCAAGCCAACTGCAGTGTTAGGGTTTCTAAACCTGGGAATCTAGGTCCAGAGTCTCTCTTCTTGAAACAACATTATACTGCACTTGTTAGAACGTTAGTCATTTATCATCACATTTTATATATTTCTCAGGGACGTGTGGGTGGGAGTGTGTGTGTGTGGTGTGGAAAGGAGGGAATCCGAGCGAGTGGGGTGGGCGCCCAGCCTGCATGAGAGCTTCTCTTGCGGCCCGAGCTCTGGCCACACCCACCAATGTGAATACAGAAGAGCTCTTCCATAATCATGCGTACAGACAAAGCCAAGAGCCAAAGCAGAAGGCCATTGACTGTCCATCGCTGGCAGCTCCAGCTGCAATCTCTCCTAAGTGTCCCTTAGGACTGAAGAACATAGTTTCTGAACTAACCTAGTTGCAGGTACAGGGATAGCTATTGTTCTTTATAGTTTGTTGTAATTTTGTACTAATTTTCTCACATAATCCCATTTTACTGATGATGGTATGGAGGGAGAACAACTTGCCAAAGGTCACCCAGCCAGTCACTGGAGAAAGCTTTTCAGTCAGTTTTCTTTCTACTATATTGCACACATCTTCCCTTTTTTGGAGGAGTGAAGTTGTCACCTAATTCCTTCACTCTATGTTTGTTTTCACTTCCACCCTCTTTCTGGAAGCCAAACTGACTCTTAGAAAGGTGAAGAATATGAGGCAGAGAACAGCGTGGCATCAAAGAGAAAGGTGGAGGAGCAGCAAGACCCGTGGCCGGGCGGCTGCTATGGGTGGAGGCCCTGGCTGCTGACCTTGGATGTCCCGTAAGCAGGCAAGAGACGCATTTTTTCCCACATGACTTCCATTGTTAATCTCGAGTGGACATTGGCTGACCGCAAGAGCAGAGCTCCAAATGTTCTGTGCAGCAGTGACCTTGACACAGCACAGGAAAAGCACTCAGCTCCCAGCTCTCAGCTCTGCATGGTGGTTTCCCCCCAGGGCAGCCTAGCACTGCCCTTCCCCATGGAAGGTGGTAAACACACAATGCAGAAGAGTGCTATTGGGTTTCCCAGGACTTCGGGCATGTTCTCTACCTAGCTGACTACAGGTCAAGAATTTACATCCATTCCCAAGTTCATGCTATTGTTTTCTGATCCTTCAGCCTTAAGGTCTGTCTTTCTTCCCAGGGGAGGGAAAGAGAGCTGGCATTTTTGCTTAACCACGTATGTATATTTACAGATGTCTCAGTCCTGGGTACAGTGCACCTGTTAGGTGACCAAAGAGCTTGTCTCTGTTCAGATAAACTTAGAAAGTGGAGCTGGGAGGCTGTGTGAAAATATTCCAGGTGGAAACAGAGCTTGTTTATATAAATTTTGTCCTAGAAGAAAATCTGTTGGGAAAGCAATGGCTTGGAGCTGTAAAGTATACTTTTCTTTAACTCTGTTGATCATGTTCAATGTCATTTTAGTACTTTTGAATTAAGCAGTACAATTTATTATATTGTTATAAGTTATCTTATTTTCTAATAATCTTATCTGTTTATCTTGTCTACTTAGGTAAACTCTTTTGGGAGTATGGAAAAGAGCCTTTCTTTCTCTTGTTTTCCAGTAATCCATCACATAACTGTAGTAGATAATTATTCTTTTTGACCACCCTTCATCTGAAGCTCCTCCTCTCTTTTAGGAAACCCCTATCTTATGAGACAGAACCCAGTTCCTCCTACTGAAGCTGAAAATTCCAGTCACTGGATTTCCTAGTCTCCCTTACAGTTAGGACATGGACATGTGATCCAGGTACTACCCACCAGCTGGTCCTTGCAACTACCATTGTCGTGAAGAAGGGAACGTGCAGAACCCATGCTGGTGGTGAGCTTTGGATACTGTGGCAGCTACTCCAGTTCTTGGAGGCAGTAGAGTCAGTGGTTCTAGCATCAGCGTCAGCGTCTAAGAACCAGTGCCGGCAGCACAGGCTGCAATGTCCAGGCACAGGGTGGTGACTCTGCTATCTTCACTGGATGAACCCTGAAGCGGAGTTTACAGTAGCATTCCTGGCTGCACAGTCTTCAAGACTGTTCTCTAGAGGCCTAGAAATTCTTTGAGTTACCCAACGTCCTTTCAATAAATTCCTCTTCTTAAATTAGCTAGAGCCTATTTCTGTTGCTTGCAACAAAGCATCCCAAGAGATACAATGTTAAAGCAAACACTCAATAAATATTTGTTAAATGACTAATTAAGAACTTCTGATATTTTCCCCAGTCCTAATGAAATTGAACACCCTCCTAAAGAATATGGACACAAATAGGGATGGAGAAATGGATGCAAAGTATTTAGGGAACAAAGAACAGGAGAGATTTGTTAGAGCAGCAAATTCACATAGAAGAGTAATGGGAATTGAGGCTGCAAAACTAGGTGGGGAGATACTGTGGAGTGCCTTAAAAAGCAAGGCTAAAGAGTTTGGAATTTGTCTCCAGGTTTGGGGGTGTGTGTGCAAAAATAGAAAGTTTGGAGTAGTGGCTATCATTTACTCCAGAGTGCCTTTAGCACAATATTCCCAAAATACTATGTGTAGAATCTACATATAGAAAATATTAACAAAGAATAAGGGAGCTGTAGTCACGGATGTTTGGGAACTAGTAGATCAATTAAAATTTGGAAGATGTCTCTACTTTCCTCAGAAGATGAATTTCCAAGAGGGACCATTCAGTAAGGAGCACTTCTCAAACTAATTGGATATGAATTTCACTCACCTAAAAATGTTGATGGGAAAGAGACCCCATCCAGGGAAATTATCCTGGTTTCCATTATCAATCAAGTTGCTTATTTCAAAGAAATTTCAGTAAATCAATCCAAATGAAGAACATTTAATCAGAATGAATAAAACCGTAAGACCTGATAATTGCTGCTTCTTGTGGCCCCATCCTGGCTTCACGCTATGTCCCTCTTTAGTTTTAATGTAACTGTTCCCAAGTGCTTTGTGACCTCAAGTTTGACACCCTATCACGGTGACTGTCTCAGGAATACGCAGTGGTCAGCTAATGGCTTTAACAAAGGAAGAAGTTTGGCAAGGCTCAGAGCATAATTATACATGCTTTTTAGAATTTATTTTTTTAGAACAGTTTTATTCATAGCAAAATTGAGGGGAAGGTACAGAGATTTCCCATATATTCCCTGTCTCCACACCTGCATAGCCTCCTCCATTATAAATATCCCCCACCAGAGTGGTACATTTGTTAAAATCAATGAACCTCCATTGACATGTTGTAATCACCCAACGTCCATAGTTTATATTATGGTTCACTTTTGGTGTTTGAATAAATATATAATGGCATGTATCCACTACTGTAGTATCATACAGAGTATTTTCACTGTGCTAGAAATTCTCTGTGTTCTGGCTATTTATCTCTTCCCCCACCCTCAACCCCTGGAAAACACTGAACTTTTTACCATCTCCATAGTTTTGCCTTTTCCAGAATGTCATGTAGTTGGAATCATACAGTATGTAGCCTTTTCAGATTGGCTTCTTCCACTTAGTAATATTCATTTAAGGCTCTTCCATGTCTTTTCATGGTTTGGTAGCTTATTTCTTTTTAGTGCTGAATAATATTCCACTGCCTGGATGTACCACAGTTTATTTATCCATTCATCTACTGAGGGACATCTTGGTTGCTTCCAACTTTTGGCAATTATGAAAAAAAACCTGCTGTAAACATCTGTGTGTAGATTTTTGTGTGAACACACGTTTTCCATTCCTTTGGGTAAATACCAAGGAGCCCGAATGCCGGATTGTATGGTAAGAGTAATTTTAGTTTGTAAGAAATCACCAAACTGTCTTCCAAAATGGCTGTACCATTTTGCATTCCCACCAGCAATGAACCAGAGTCCCTGTTGCTCCACGTCTCCAGCATTTGGTGGTGTCAGTGTTCTGGGTTTTGGCCATTCTAATAGGTGTTTAGTGGTATCTTGTTTTAATTTGCATTTCCTTGTGGCATATGTATTTTGGATAACAATTCTTTATCAGAAGTGTTGTTTGCAAATATTTTCTCCCAGTCTGTGGCTTGCTTCTCCTCCTCTTGACGTTGTCTTTTGCAGAGCTGAAGCTTTAATTTTAATGGAGTCCAGTTTATCAATTATTTCTTTCACAGATTGGGCCTTTGGTGTGTTATCTAAAAAGTCATCACCATACTGATAAGAATACTGATAAGAATCAGGAAGGTCATCTAGGTTTTCTTCTGTTATCTTCTAGGAGTTGTATAGTTTTGAGTTTTATTTTTAACTGTGATCCATTTTGAGTTAATTTTCGTAGAGGGTGTAAGTTCTGTGTCTAGGTTTCTTTTTTTTTTTTTTCCACATAGATGCCAGTTATTCTAGCACCATTTGTTGAAAAGACTATCTTTGCTCCATTGTAGTGCCTTTGCTCCTTTGTCAAAGATCAGTTGACTATATTTATGTGGGTCTATTTCTGGGCTCTCTATTCTATTCCATTGATCTATTTGTCTAGTCTTTTGCCAATACTACACTGTCTTGATTATTGTGGCTTTATAGTAAATCTTGAAGTTAGGTAGCATCAATCTTCCAATTTTGTTCTTCTTCTTTAGTATTGTGTTGGCTATTCTGGATCTTTTGCCTCTCCATATAAACCTTTGGGTCAGTTTGTCAATATCTACAAAATAACTTGCTGGGATTTTTAAAATTGGGATTGCACTGAATTTATAGATCCAAAAATAAGAGACACAGAGATTGAGGTCATAAGTGATTTGCCCAAGGTCATATATCTTGATTCAATACTGGAGCTGGATTAAAGCTGATCCTAGTGGCCAGTCCTCTGAAATACACTGGCTAGTCAATGAGAAGGGACTCCTCTGTGAGTTTTGTTCTCTAAGTTTCAGGAAGTAAATCTGTAGTCTGGATTGGAGCTAGGCCAAGAAAAGTGTCAGGCTCTGTCTTAAAACAGGAGGTCTCTGGAGCTGTGCAAAAATGACACTGGCCATTCACTGGCAAAAATGACTCCTGGCTTAGGGTGTAATGCCAGACTTTCAGAAGTAGAGAAGAGTCTTTCAGGTAAAAATTTTGGAAGAAATGACACATAAAATATTAGAAGATTCCTTAGTATTCACATATGTGGGTTTTCATCTCCAATGATTTGGCACCTGCCATTAATTCTCTTTCCCATCAGTAAGTGGTAACCTCATAGGGATGGCATTTCTCTCTGCTGCTGCTAGAAATGGCCAAGGTCACATTCCAGCAAAGGATGCTTGCTTTGCAAAGCATACCATTCCTGGGGAGAGATAGAGAGTTAATGTTTGAAGACATTGTCAACTTCATTAACAAATAGCAAACTTACCTATCTTTTACTGTTGCTGTAACTTTGATCCCTTTCCCAGAAAAGTGATAATAGAAGTGGAATAAACCTGCTCAGACAATTAAAGAACAATGGTTTTACAGAGTTCAATCTAGTCTTTTCAAGACTACTGTTTGTATTTGGGGGCTAGTGTGTTTTATATGCCATCTAGCACGTGTCTATTTTTAAAATTCAGTGTGATTTATTCAAATCCTGGACATTCTTTCTGCTTGACAGTGCTGGGAGTTAAGGGAAATGGCAAAAAAGAAGGAATCAGGAAGGATGTCACTTGTGGGTTTCGTCTAGTTTTGCTGACACTGCCTAAGTCAAGGAATTCTTGAATTTTAGAGCCAGATGGGAAGTTGAGGGTATGTATCCAACCTACCCCTTCCTTTATCCAGTTCAGGAATCCATTGCCCACCAACCCTGACACATAGTTCTACAGCTGTGCTTGGATGTCTCCAACGATAGGACACCCAATATAGCATGTGGCTATCATGCCATTATTAGAACTATTTAACTGCTAGAAAGTTATGTTCTTTCGTTGAACAAATTTGATTCTGCAGCATCCCCCCATTGGCTCTAGTTCTGCCTGTGGAATTATGTGGGATAAATCCTACCCAAGCAGAATGAACACTCTAGTAGAGTAATGATGATCATGGCTCTGGAGGCACATGGCCTGGGTTCAGATCCATGTTCCTCTGCCCCTGCTTCACTGAGTACCTGTGTCTCGGTGTCCTCACCTGGAAAATGTGAATTCCATCAGTGCCTACTTCATAGGGTGGTTCCGAGGAAGAAATGGGTTTATATGTGAAAGAATTGAGAGCAATGTCTGGTGCTTGGCAGGCACTCAATGAATGCTACCTATTGACAATGTTATTTTTATTATTTCACCTTATATACCACTTCTTTTCAGAAAATAGTGCTATTTAGAGTACTGTACTGAGTGTATTCTGAGGCTTTGGTGAATGCCATGATTGATAAGTAATGTCTGCCAAGGGTAGAAAAAAGGTAAATGATGTCACATATGCCAGATATTTGTGATTTGTGATCTGTGATCCAATTCTATTTTCTCGTGACAGTCCTTCAAATATCCAATGAAATAGGCATTTTCCTATCTCAGCCTCCTCTCTTCCAGGCCAAAACACCTGGTAGAAACTCTATGTAAGCTGCCAAAAGATGGGCCCTCAAGGCATTCTTGAAATGGGCTTAAAAATCAGAGCAAGGAAGAACATTGTATCTTTTTATTTATTACCTTATATTAAATACCTTTGAATACCAAAGACTATCATAATTATTTGAAATCTCTCCAAAAACATTGATGTTCCATTGATGTTGGCATGCAGCATGTTATTATGGACGGTACCTTAGAGTAAGGAGTTAGGGTGTATTATGGACTGAATTGTGTCCCTTTAAAATTCATATGTTGAAGCCCTAATCGGCAATGTGACTCTTTTTGGAGATAGAGCCTTCCAAGAGGTAATTAGGTTAACTGAGGTCATAAGGGTAGGACCCTAATCTGAAAGAACTGTGATCCCCAGTAAAATAAAAATCCCCAAGAGAATCTAAGTTTTAACAATGGGAAAAAAAAAAAAGTGAAAGGGAAGCAAAGACAGGTACCTCCTTCCTAAAGACCCTGGACCTTACCTTGTTTATAGTTTCCCATAGAGAATCCTGAAATCATGGGGAATCTTTGTTTAGATTGAGCCTCCAAGGTGGCCTGGTCCAACCATCCTTTCAGTTCAATGCTCCTAACATTTACTGGGGCCATATCAATAATAGTCGTCATCATCATTATGTATTTATACCCACTGGGGGTTCTGAAAGGATTTACGGTGGTTGAAATTACGATAACAATAGCTCCCAACTAGCAATCTACTATTTAATTATTTTCTACAGTATCGCAGCTAAGTTGTGTCTTATAGTCCCAACACAAGTACCTCCAGGATTAAATGTCTTTCCATCTGATTAGAGTCAGAGCCTTAGAGCTGGAAGGGTCCTTCCAAAATCATCTAGCCCATCAGTACTACTTTGGAAGTGAGGAAATTAAAGTCAAGTACAATGCAGTGGTTGTCTCAGGTGTCACAGCTAGTAAAAGCAGAGTTTGTACCCAAACTCCCAAACCCTGACACTTGCTCAAGACCCTGTACGGGCCTCTGTTCTGTGAGGTCAACCCACCCCTGGCCACCCCCAGGTCATGTCCACACATTCTCATCTGACTGTCTCAGGTCTTGCCTTTGTAGCCATATTGACAGCATGAACTGGCCAATTTGATCAGAGCCACCCCAGGATGAGTGGTTGAAAGTGGGACTTGTCCATTGTCTTGGCGTCTATTTTTTATCCCCTCTTCTCTGATTTTGTTATCAATCCCAGGATACTAGAAAGACCCCTTATCTGGCAGTCTTTGCAGCCAATAGGACTCAGCTACCCACGAAAGGTTGGCTCAAGTTAATGTAAGGGACAAGTCTGCGTCGGGAAAAGGAAAGTCCTGGGTGACTTTTTATCCACTGGCCAAGTCCTGAGTGACCTTTAGTCCAGAATTTAGATCTTCTGTTTTAACACACTCTCCACCTGTGTGGAGGTACTTTGGTGCTCATAAGGCACCAAAGTACCTCGAATTTTAGGATTATTCAGAACTGATTGTTTGAATTTACCAATTTATAAAAATATTTTTCCAAAGGAACAAAAGTGATTTTCTTCCAAAATAAAAATAGACCTTATGTAGAACTCAACTGGAGTCTCCAGAACTGGATTAATGCCAAATAATGCCTCCAGCTTTGGGACGTGGCTACTTCCTTGATTCTCTGATCCTCTTACTCCACCTCACCCCCACCCCACTGGACACTCCCATTGGTCTTTAAGAGAATGGACCACAGTATTGTCATCAGTACCACAGTTTCAGTTCTCGTTTGTGTTTATATTTAGATTGGAGGGGAAAATCTCTTCTTTTGCCCAAGAAAAAGGACTGTTTTGAAGTCAGTTAATGAACTTCTTACAGAGGAATTCCAAATGTAGTTGATATCTTGTTGCTGTAAAGGAATATGTGCTAAAGTTTATGAAGTATGGAAGTTGCTTTCTAATTGAATGACCGTGGTTTTGATAGTCATATCACAGACCTATGACCACTTATGCCTTCATATGTATTGGTCAAGCTGTAGGAGCGGGGCAAGGGCAGGGCTTAGGTGCACCAATGTAGGAGCAAGCACAGCTGTCTGTCCTAATAAGAACACAGGTCCATTTTAATCAGGAAGAATGTTGATAAACACAGTTCTTTAGAGCAGGTGCCAAAGGATTTCTGTCCTAAATAAGAATCAATGCCTGGTATCAGATTTAGGAAATAATCCACGAATTAGAAAGAATCATGGGTTCTACTTGGATATCTAACCCAAACACACCATTTTCATATCTTCCCTTGTGGCTTTGAGGGATTAATTTTTTCCTTCTTTATACCCTTTTCAGTGAACAATTCATCCAGCAAGAGTCTTCCCACTCTCAACCGTTCTTGTGCGGAAGGAAGAGGGCATCCCTTTGTCTAATCCTATGAATAGGAAGATCCATCTAATGATTCAAAGTAGAATAAGTCAGAATATGTGGTAGGGAGGAAGCGTCAGTAAAGATGTTTTGGGGGCAGCCCTCAGCCAACAGGCAAAGAGTGGAATTTGTTCTGCCCTTCCTTCCCCTGTTCCCAAGGAGACCTCCATGCTCTTAATTCACCTTATGGCTGTCCAAGGCTCTGTGCTGAGAATCTCATTAACCCTCTTCTTTCTACCTCCAAATCACCATAGTGTGATTGGAGGAACTCTGGAAAAGACTCCCAAGTCCCAGTGCCCCCAAATCCGCCCCCTGTACCTGACTCACCTTTCAGATACTACGGCTACATCAGTCTCTAATAAGGCTGATTCTCAGAGAGAATGAAACTAAAATCACTTCTTTGGAGAGTATTCCTTTCAGTTGAATTAGCTCTCATCAAAATGTAAATCTTTAAAATCCAGGGCATTGAGCCATAAGCAGAATTTTTTTTTTTTTTTTTGAGAAGGAAGTAGAAAAAACCTAGTGGAGTCTTCTTAAAATTTATTCTTCTTAAAATGTATGTGTATTAGACCTTGCTTCAGACTTTCGGTACTGACTGCTGGTTCCTTTACCTGACTCACCTTTCAGATACTATGGCTACATCAATCTCTAATAAGGCATCAATCTCTACATCTAATTTCATTCTCAGAGGGAATGAAACTTACAGTTTGTGTCTTCTCACTTGCTGGGGCCTCTTGCTTGGTAGGGGCCCTAGCAATGCAGTCACATGTTTGTGTGTTTTTGAAAAATTTACAAGTGTAAGATATTTCTACTTTAATTGGTTGATATGACTGTCTTTCCATTCTAATATCTGCTCCCTTATAATTTTTCTCCTGCAGGGGATTGAGATGGAGGCGAGGTTGGGGAATTCTAAATAAATATTCACTTGTGATTGAATCCACATCTAAACTAGTATTTGCTTTGACACCTAACTATATATTTGCATTTTAAATTATTTTTCTTATTGAGGTCCCCCAAATTCTTCAGGCTCCAGGAAAACTGAAGGCAGGTGTCCCTGGATTCTAGGCCTCCTGCAATTAACTCTCACATAACTCTTAATCTCATTTCTTATTTCCCTTCTATCCTGATATTCAATAACTTCTAGGTTCCATACAACACCTCATTTTCCTGATCTCCCATCATGGCCTGATACAAATCCAACACGAAAAGGGATAGAAAATTGAGAAGATGAGAAAATAGTGAGTTGAGTGAAGAGGAGGAGAAAGAGAACTGAGAATTTAGGTAAATTGCCAAGTTTTCTTCTGTATCCTACATTACCCTGTTTGTTGGGAAGCTAAGCAATATTCCAGCCTGAGATGAAAGTAGGGGTAAAGTAAAGGGAGGTGACAGGATGGAGAGTTAAAATGAATTAAGGAAAACACATGGTCTTCCGTAAAGGAAACAGAGTTATGAAAAGAGATGGAAAAACCAGTTCTTCCAGGATAATACCTTTTGTTGGGCCCCAGCGGGAAGCTCAGCTGAGACATGAGGAAGCTGGAAGGATATGATGGACGCCCAGGTTACCTGACAAGAGGAAAGAGGGCTGAAGGAAAGGCGAGCAGTGGGGGAGGACAAGGGGTCACGTTTTTCTTGGCATTGAAATCTTTTCAAATGAGTTATTTTTCAAAAGTTTCCAAGGAGGATCCTCTACCAGTTTCCAACCTCCATTTGGGATTTGAAACCTACAGGAAACAAACCCCTTCCCATGACCTCTTTCTTCCTTTCTAAATTAAATCTGAATGCAGAGAGCTGGTTACGCGCAGAGTCTGGAGCCTTTTGCTGTGCCTGGAATTGTGGCCTCTCCCTGATGCAGTCTTAGGGGTGGTTCTGCTCCCAATTAACTGTTGTTTTGGCAAGTTCAAGGAAGCTGTTTTGGTTTTTGGCAAGTTGTTTAAAGATTTGGCTTTCGGGTTCTTCCATCTGTAAAACAAGGAGTTTGGACTAGAATCATTGGTTAACTTTGGTTTTGGCGGGGGTTGGGCTGGTGGCCAAAGAGCCTTTTCAGAATAGGCCGAAAACTACACAGCTGCTCTCCAGAAACAGGCGCTTACGCCTGTTCACATATCCTTTTGCATGCAACTTCAAGAGCTCATGGACCCTGCAGTGAACAGTTCTCCAGTGTAGTTTTCCTCCTTTCAGGAGGATTACACTTCTTCACCCCATTCAACTCAGGCACCAGCCAATGAAATGTGAGCAGAAGTTCTGGGTAACACTTCTGGGTTGAAGAATTAAGAGCAGTGGTCTTTTTTCCTTCTGCATTGAAGCCTGTAATATTCCTGATGGTGGCTTCCCCATCAGGTCCAGGAATGCGGGTGACAATGGTCTAGGTGTAAAGTCCCCAATCAACCTTGGATTATCATGAGGCATAAGTAAGCGTTTACTGTTTAAGCTTTTTGTTGCTTTAAGCTACTGAGACTTTTGGAACTGTTTTCATAGCATAATTTAACCCATCCTGACTGATACAACTCCTGAATCCATCCATGAACCCTGGAGTTTTCTGTGTGCCCATGTTACCAATCCCAAGTCTAAATAATATCTTAAGTCTTTCTATTTCTGAAAGCCAAAGAGTCTGTGAGACAAACTTAAAAATGCAATTTCAGATTCTTAAATCACCTGAACTCCTACCTGGTTCATAGAGAATGTCTGTTTGGTCAAAAGGAATGTCTCATTTTGGAGTCAAGTTATCAAATCCACGATTGTGTGGGTGATTGGAATGAAAGGCTCACTGGGCCCATCTTTAAAAGGCAGTGAGGGGTCGACCAAGGTCTCTGGGGGGCATCTACCTGCAACAGGGAAGTGAGGGATCACTCCAGCCCTTGGTGTGCGGTGGACACTCCGCAGCCACTGTCTCACATGGAGAAGAAGAAAAGAGAAATCCAGAAAACAAATAAAAGCGTACTACTGAAAGCTTTAAATGACAAAAGAAGTCAAGAGGCAGGATGTCTGCACTTTGTTTCTATTTATGGAACACAAAGTTTAAACAGAGCTCTCCATTCAGAATTCATCTGGCTATTAAAATTGCCTTCCAAGTTATTATCTGCAAGGAAGCCAGCCGCATTTAAATCTTTCCCTGTAGTGAGTTTGTATTTAGAGACGTTTCACGTGGGTTTAATTCACTGATCAATTTTACCTTGTCAAAACAGAGAATGGTCTGTCAAAAACAGGATGAAGCTCATTAGTGGGACGCAGGAGATAATACAATAGAGGGGAGAATAAACAGATTACCCTGAAACAAGGAAATGAGAGCCAATTCAGGAAGCAAGGGGAAATAGCAGAAAATGATATGGTAGTCATAGTAGACCAAAAGCTAGTGGGACAGCTATATGGTACTTAGTAAGTGATACTGAGGGGGAAAAAAAGAAGGGGGGTAGTTTAGGAGATAAAGGATTTTAGTCTGGAGAAGAGAATAGGAACTTAACAACTAAGTAGGGATTTGACACCTTTTATGTATAAAAAACAGCCCAGTATAGCTGTAAGGGTGCTGGACTGAGTGGAAGTCAGGAAACCAAGGGTCTAAGACGACCTGGGTCTGCTCTGGCCTTCTGCCCTGAGCCTCAGCGTGCTTGCCCATAAAATGAACAGTTCGGATTAAGATGACTGTTTCTAAAACAATATTTTAGAAAAATATTGTTCAATGACGCTTCATCATCACAATCCAGAAAGTTCTAGTACATAAAAAGCTTAACATAAGGATTAACTTAAGAATGGATAATTATTTACTTGAATAAATTTCCAGAATAATTATTTATGAAATTTTGGAACCTGGAAAGATCCTTGGGCGGTCTTTAAAATTCAGATAGAATCCATTAGATAAAAGTTTAAGAGACAGACCAGGAGACATGTTTGAGGTTTCTTCTAGCCATCAAACAATATAAAAATATTTTATTATCGTCTTTTAAAGGAGACTTTCACAATGACCAGACCCTAAAAGGAGGGGAACAAAATCCAAATCGAAAATTGTTGATTTATTGTCCCTGTAACAAAAAGAAGCTCAAATAACCAGCCATTGAATTGGGAATAGCAGAGGAATTGAAGTTCAGGAAACGCATGCTATGCAAGCTATAGGCGAATCCACTGAGGGCTTAGAGTGGGCTGTATTTATGGGTAAGGAGTGCAAAAGGGGGAAGTCCAGCCAGAGTCCAAGCAGTAAGTTCATTGGCTTGAGGATGGCGAGAGGTTTTTGGCGCATGTTCATTGGTCAGGAGATAAATGTAGGTCTTCTGTAAACCAGGCATTTACCAGAAATCAGTCTCTCAGTTCTTTAATTCCTTTCTTCTGAGGGTACATGTGTGAGAGTCTCCACTTCATAGCCTCTGGTTCCATTTTAAATTGAAGTTCTTTCACAAGACAAAGAGAAACCTAGCCAAAACAAGGCTCTAAGTTTGAATGGTGCTGTGTTTTTACATTGCCAGGCGTGGTCACGTCTTACAAGAAGCTGGTAAGCAGTAGGGTCAGTATCTGTGGTCCTCCCGCCTAATAGCCGAGCCTGGGTGTTCAGAGGGTGGCCAGCGGAGGGGACACCTCAGCTGGCTTTCTATCTACTGGATAGAAATGTATCTGATCAGGAATGGCTTCTAGGTAGCCTACTCTGCAGCAATTACTTTTTTAAAAAAGCAGCAGGAGAGGAAAATCCCTTGTTGCTGCCCTATTTCAACATGAGGAAGGTGCCAGGCATAAGCCTTCATCATCCACTGATTAGAAAAAATTGTACAGCCAAGGGTGGAGTTGGGTCTGTGGGAGCTGTTCTTTGAAATGGCTCTGCAGGGTTAATGCTAAACTAAGAGAAAAGGAAATCATCTAAACCCTCAAAGTCCTAGAATGGTTCCTTTGGTCCTATTTTTGGAGGTGGCTCCTTTACAGCTGGCCTTCAGCCAAACTGGGACACACGAGGTCCCCTCTGCATCTACTTTTCTGGTGACCTCTCCTCTCTGGAGCCAACTCTCACTCTTGGTTGTTCAGCAACTCTCCAGGTAGACCTTCCTTTCTGGGAATTCACAAGCCATACTTGGTATTTCCTAATGTTTTTGAAAATGGCGACACTTTTTTAATGTGAAAAAAATGTTAATGATTGCCATTTGATGGTAGTTCATGGTCTGGGACCTGATAAGTGAGTAATCAGCAAAGCAGATTAACAGATTTCCTCCATTCTGGATGCCACATGTTTTTCCCATTTGAGCATTTCTGAAGTCAGGGTGTATCCTTTAATGATTGTTGTATAGAACTAATGTGATAGAATTTTCCCTGCTCCCCAAGAGGTCATTGACTTGATGGCACTATAACTGAAAATATATGAGAGAGAGAAAATATGAAAGTGGAGTCCAAGTAATAATAAAAATGTCAATATGTTACATACAACAGAAAATGCAGGCTTAAGATTTTAAATGTCATTTATTTTTTCTAGATTATACCTTCATATAATTCATAATTCAAAAGGTACAGTTGGGATATAGCAAAATTCTTCCTTTGGATTCTCTGCCCCAGCTGCCCAGTTCTCCCACTTGGAAGCTGTGTTAGCATTTTCTTGTTTATTCTTCCAGAGATAGTTTATTTATATGTCAGGAAGCATATATGTAATTATCCCCTTATTCAAATAATAGAATACTATATACACTTTTTTTTCCCTATTCCTTGCTTTTCTTTCTGTGCAAGAATATATCTTGGATATTATTCTATTGCAGAACATCAAGAACTTCCAATCCCTCCTTTATAGCTGAGTAATATTCCATTTTATAGGCATACAATGATTAATTTAGCCTGTTCCCTAAAGAGAACACCTAGGTTGCTTCTAATCTTTTGCTATAACAAACACTACTGTAGAGAATGACATTGTATTCATGTCATTAAGTGCATATGTGAATTGGATCAATTTTAGAAGTAAAATTGCTATGTCAGAAAGTCTGTGCATATGTATATTTGACAGATATTGCCTATTTGTCCTCCATAGGAACTGTACCATTTTATATTCCTGTTAGCAATGTATGAGAATATCTATTTCTCCACATCTTTTCAACACAGTATGTTATCAAACGTTTTTATCTTTGCCATTCTATTAGGTAAAAAGTGGAATTGCAATGTAATTTTTTAAATTGTTAATTGAAATATGATATATTCATAAAAGTACATTTATCATCAGTGTACAGCTGAGTAAATCTTCACAAATTAAACACATTGTGTAACGAACACCCTGTTCAAGAAACAGCGCGGAACCTACAGCCCAGAAACCCCCCTTATACTTTCTTCCAATTCATGTAGTTTTTGCTTTTCTCTTATCTTTAGTGAAAGTAACCATCTTTTTAAAACTATGTCTTTTTATTTTGAAATAATTTGAACTTGGCTTAACAGAAGTTAAGCATCATTTTGTGTGCTTAAGAGCCATTTACACTTCTTTTTCTCTGAACTGTGTGTTCATATCTTTTGTCCATTTTTAGATTAGGCTGTTGGTGTTGCTCTCCTTGATTTGTGGAAGTGATAAGGAACTTTCAGTCCACAGTAGGAAAGATGTGAGCATTACGCTGGAATTTATCAACTGTGGTTGACCCCTGAGAGTGGATATTCAGCCTTTGGAACTCCAGAAAGCCAGTAAAGAGTAACACAACTCGATAACTGGTGTAATCAGCCAAAGGAGTCTTCTACCCTGGACCAGAGTCTCAGCAGCCCATTGCCTCTCTTTTGTTTAACTTGCAAGCCCGGGTGTCCCCACCCCATCCTTCCCCACTCCCCAAAAAAGCCCGGAGCAAGTGGGTTCTTCTGTCAAGTGGGTGATTTATCCTCAAGCGTCAAGCAAATGTTTTTAAGGTAACCAGTTGAAAACCCAACCTGGTCAAGGAAAAGACCTGTTCAACAGCAGTATCGGAGAAGACTCTCAGGAAACATTTGGCGAGAAGCCTCTTCCAGAAGAGAGGTGCCCAATCATGAATGAGCAGCTGACCAGGGTTCTCCCAGAGTGCCCTATCCCCGCGCTCAGCTCAGCTGCCACAGCAAACAGCAGCGTCACTCTTTGCCTGGAGGTGCTGGTTCAGAAAGAGCCTCCCAGGGAGGATACACACAGGAGGGGAGTTTCCCTTAAAAACAAAAGCAAGTAGGAGTTTTCTGTTGGTTTTTATTTTTTTTTCCCCCCCTCTTCTCTCCCTCTGACTGGATAGTAACCTCGCGCCACATGCCTTCCAGCAAACACTCATCACCCGATAAATCATGTGACCCTTTCTGTTTATTTAGAAGTGCTTGCCCGACTGGGGCCTCTAATCCAGACCCTGGTCTGTAACCAACTTCAGAGTGGTTTTCACTGGAAAGGGAACTTCTGAACACCCGATAAGGCACCTTAATTCATTTGCATAGAAGAGCTCCCCTGAGTCATTCCCTGGGCTTTAGGGAGAAGCAGTGAAACGTCAGACTGTTTATAAAGCTGCCCAAAAATGTCTTCTAGAGAATAGCAGCCCTGTTTAGCTTCTACACAATATGGAGTAGCTATAGAAAATCTCCTCTCAAAAGTAATATTAGGTTCCTTTTCGAAACGTTGTTTAATGCTTCAGATTCTGGAATCAACAAAATGCAAATGCAAATACTTTTGCTGAGTGCTTTGCCAAAACCTCTGACTGAGCAATTTTAACTCTAATTTTTTAAAAAAAGATACTTATAATGAGAAGAAGAAGGTGAAGGCTGCTTTTGACGAGGTGAAATGCCTGGCTCTGAGTCGAGCAGTGTATCTCTGAGTGGGCCCGGAAACTTCCAAGGTCAGAATCTCCTGGGCTGAGCACAGAGGAAGTTCCCCAGGCCCTACGCCAGGTCTGAAGAATTAGAATTGCAAGAAGTCGGGCTCCAGAAATATGCTAAAAAGAAACCAACAAAACAAAAAGTGTAGCCACAAAAAAAACTTTTCAGGTGAAATGTTACACTTATTGACATGGGACAAGTCTGCTTCCAAAACCACCATTTCGAGGACCTAGACATGCCCTCACTGGGTCGTGGATAACCAAGCTGTAACATGAAAAACTTCTGGAGGGGACAGAACCTTCACTCTGTGATCCACCTTTCCAGGTTTTTCTTGACTTCCTTTCAATCTACTTGCTGGCTAGTTTTTCAAGATAAATAGGCACTTTATTCAGTTAAAAAAAAAAAAAAGTCCTTGTCCCCTAGGATTGTCCTTGGAGGGCAGATGTCTTATGGTAGGATGAGGGAACACTGAGAATGCATCAGTATAACACGTGTGGATGTGCAGATACTGAAAGGAGTAGGATGGGTGCAGGAACTGGAGAGGGTGAACTGAGGCTTGTAGGAAATTGTTCAGCCAAACCATTCCTTCACATTTCCTGATGTCATTTTTAAAGTCTGTCCAGCCTTTTACCTCAAAACCCAGTTTCTCACCTCTGAGTAAATGATTTGGGAACAGAATCCAGTCACAGATCAGAGCTGCCTATTACTAAAACCTTGGGAGTCTTGGAAGCAAGTTCACTGCCGCGTTACCGCTACTCAGGAGCTTCCTATAGGCTCCTAGAGGCAGCCCCTGAATAGAATCAGGGCTCTGTCAGCAGAGAAGAGGGGAGTAGCCGCTGAACAGGCCATGGAGAGTAGGCAAGATCCCAGCCAAAGGGATCGCGCATTATCTTTGGTAGGGAGTTCCTTCCTAACGGCCAAGAATAAATGTCCTGCCCTAGGGAAAAGGAGTTCATTTGATTTCAGAAAATAAAAGAGCAACATTTCTCATCTGACTGTTTTGTTTTGTTTCATTGTCTGGAAGTAAAATTCCTGCCTTGCCCTAAAGGTAGAAATTTGATTTCTCTCCCAGAACTTAGGACATTTGAGTAAACTCCAGGCTTGCCAGAAAGGTCTTTCCTCTGGAAGTCTCCAGCAGGTCCTCCCTGCTCATTTTTTTCCATTTGCCCCTCTGCTGCAAGAAGTGTATGTTTAGCTGAGGCATGCACACATGCCCTGGCATTTTTCACCAAGGCGTTTCTAGTAATATCTAAGTGAGTTTCTGAAACCTCCAAGCTGGACATGTTTTTTTCTTTTTTCCTGAAGCAAATAAAGCCTGAGCAAAGAGTTGTGTGTACTCAGCAACTTTGGTGTGTTAGTTTGTCTTCCAATCTGGCCTCACTCAGGGTGCTTATCTCTTAGAAAGGGAGATTATTACCACACAGACTGGACTGGAAACCGCTTCGCTGACAGGTTTAAGAGTCTTAACAAAATAAACAGCAGAAAAGGCAAAACTGTGTGCAAAGTGGCTTCATGTGGGAGGGAGGCTGTGGTGGGGTGAGCGCTGGCATTTCCTTCCGATCAACCCCTTGTCTCCTTGTATAGAGACAGCTGCTAAACTGACAAGCCCTTCACCATACCTGCTGATCTGGTTTATGATTCATGCCTTAAAGGAACCCTGATAAATAAAACAGGTGATTATTCTTCCTGTTTTTCATACCCAGAAAGCTATACAAATAATAGAATCATGCCTTTGAATTTCTCCTCATCTTGCTTAAAGGGACCCAGTTGAAGAATCTTTTCCTTGGATTTGACAGAATCTGAACTATGACCTGTATTTGCAAGCAACTTGAGGACAGGAGAGTGTCATTTACTTCTCTCTCTCTCCCTTCCTAGCACCTCCTAGCACAGTACTAGGAAAATGCAAGGTGCTCCATAAATGTTTGTCATATGATTGAATAAATAAATGGATGGATACATTTGCTGTCTCATTTGAATAGTACCCTGGAGTTTAGGGGGGTAAAAGTGCTTATGCATATAAATTTATTCTTCTTGTTTCTAATACCGGTAGCAATATTTTAAGCTAACTCAGTACAAAGGAACAAGTTAGAATGCTTAACACCTAAAACGGGTTCCATTAAGATGGAGGGGAGCTGTTGGGTTGACCAAAAGGTTCCTTTGGTTTTTAAAGTAAAAATAAAAGACACATTTTTCATTTTCGTCAAGTACTTTATTGAACAACGTATTCACTCTTTTGTTCCACTACCTTCTGCCATTTTTCCGGCAGCTTCATAATTCCATCTTCCCAAAACTTTTTATCTTTTTGAGCAAAGAACTGTTCCAGGTGCCTTTTACAGTCTTCCAGGGAATTGAAATTTTTTCCATTAAGAGAATTTTGTAAAGACCGAAATAAATGGAAATCCGAAGGTGCAATGTCTGGTGAATATGGTGGATGAATCAGAACTTCCCAGCCAAGCTGTAACAATTTTTGCCTGGTCATCAAAGAAACATGCGGTTTTGCGTTATCCTGATGGAAGATTATGTTTTCTGTTGACTAATTCCAGACACTTTTCTTCGAGTGCTGCTTTCAGTTGGTCTAAATGAGAGCAGTACTTGTTGGAATTGATCGTTTGGTTTTCCAGAAAAAGCTCATAATAGAGGATGCCCTTCCAATCCCACCATATACACAACATCACCTTCTTTGGATGAAGACTGGCCTTTGGTGTGATTGGTGGTGGCTCATTTCGCTTGCCCCACGATCTCTTCTGCTCCACATTATTGTACAGTATCCACTTTTCATCGCCCGTCACAATTTGTCTTAAAAACAGAACATTTTCCTTACGTTTAAGTTGAGAATCGCCTGCAGAAATACGGTCAAGGTTTTTTTTTGCTTAACTTATGTGGAACCCAAACATCAAAGCGATTAACATAACCAAGCTGGTACAAATGATTTCCAAGCTTGATTTGGATATTTTGAGTATGTCGGCTATCTCCTCCGTCGTAATAACATTGATTGTTCTCAATTAATGTCTCGATTTGATCACTATCAACTTCAACTGGTCTACCCGACCCTGAAGCATCGTCCAGAGAGAAATCTCCAGCACGAAACTTTGCAAACCACTTTTGACACATTTGATCAGTCACAGCACCTGCTCCATACACTGCACAAATCTTTTTTGTGTGTTTCAATTGCGTTTTTACCTTTCTTGAAATAATGAAGCATAATATGCTGAAAATGTCGCTTTTTTCTTCCATCTTCAATATTAAAATGGCTACACAAAAATTCACCAATTTTGATAAGTTTTTTTTAAAATGCACGCTGATATGACAGCTGTCACAATACAGTCTAACAAAATTGTTTCGAATGAAGTTAAAGACAACTAAGTGCTACTAGAGCCACCTTATGGAAAAAACCAAACAAACTTTTTGGCCAACCCCTTACTTAGGTGGGACTTATTAATCATCTGAAAAGCATTCAGATACAACTAAAACAGTTGTCAGTAATTAAAGTCTTAATTCTTCCACTCTCAAAAGAGTTTGGGAGATTCAGGTAGAAACTGTCATCTCCACCAAAGTTTAAGAATTCAGGGCAGAATTCAAATGGTTTCTAGAATTAAAGGGATACATGAATGCATCTCCTTTTGGAAGAACTAGAGTCTGGCCTGTCTTTTTATTTATTTATTTTTATTTGATCTGTTCCTTTTAATTAAGAAAAAAATCTATGGCGGAAACATTAAATATTGCAGTCATATTACAAATGTTGAAATCTAGAAGTACAGATTTAGACTGCCCTTGAGTGGTCAGATTTATTTCTCTAAGAATAATCTGGAAAGCCCCTGTACAAATGTAAACCATCATGTGATTCAGGGTGGCAAAAGGCCTGACACGGGACCTGTTGATTTATTTTATTTTATTTTATTTTGTTTTATTTATTTATTTATTTATTTTATACAGCAGGTTCTTATTAGTCATCAATTTTATACACATCAGTGTATACATGTCAATCCCAATCTCCCAATTCATCCCACCACCACACCCATCCCCCCCCAACCCCTGCTTTCCCCCCTTGGTGTCTATACGTTTGTTCTCTACATCTGTGTCTCTATTTCTGCCATGCAGACTGGTTCATCTGTACCATTTTTCTAGATTCCACATACATGCGTTAATATATGATATTTGTTTTTCTCTTTCTGACTGACTTCACTCTGTATGACAGTCTCTAGGTCCATCCACGTCTCTACAAATGACCCCATTTCATTCCTTTTTATGGCTGAGTAATATTCCATTGTATATATGTACCACATCTTCTTTATCCATTCATCTGTTGATGGGCATTTAGGTTGCTGCTATGACCTGGCTATTGTAAAGAGTGCTGCAATGAACATTGGGGTGCATGTGTCTTTTTGAATTATGGTTTTCTCTAGGTATATGCCCAGGATTGGGATTGCTGGGTCATATGGTAATTCTATTTTTAGTTTTTTAAGGAACCTCCGTACTGTTCTCCATAGTGGCTGTATCAATTTACATTCCCACCAACAGTGCAAGAGGGTTCCCTTTTCTCCACACCCTCCGCAGCATTTGTTGTCTGTAGATTTTCTGATGATGCCCATTTTAACCAGTGTGAGGTGATACCTCATTGTAGTTTTGATTTGCATTTCTCTAATAATTACTGATGTTGAGCAGCTTTTCATGTGCCTCTTGGCTGTCAGTATGTCTTCTTTGGAGAAATGTCTATTTAGATCTTCTGCCCATTTTTGGATTGGGTTGTTTGTTTTTTTAATATTGAGTTGCATGAGCTGTTTATATATTTTGGAGATTAATCCTTTGTCCGCTGATTCGTTGGCAAATATTTTCTCCCATTCTGAGGGTTGTCTTTTCATCTTGTTTATAGTTTTCTTTGCTGTGCAAAAGCTTTTAAGTTTCATTAGGTCCCATTTGTTTATTTTTGTTTTTATTTCCATTACTCTAGGAGGTGGGTCAAAAAAAATCCTGCTGTGCTTTATGTCAAAGAATGTTCTTCCTATGTTTTCCTCTAAGAGTTTTATAGTGTCCAGTCTTACATTTAGGTCTTTAATCCATTTTGAGTTTATTTTTGTGTATGGTGTTAGGGAGTGTTCTAACTTCATTCTTTTACATGTAGCTGTCCAGTTTTCCAAGCACCACTTATTAAAGAGACTGTCTTTTCTCCATTGTATATCTGGCCTGTCTTTTTAGATCTAGGTGTGAGACCTCTCATACCCAGCCTCTGGTTAATAGGCCCTGCAGTGGTCAGGCCCTTCCAAAAGAGCACCAAGGCATATGACCTATTGTCAGGATTTTAGGATAGGAGTCAGGCAGGAATTGAATCCTGATTCCATGTGTGACCTTGAACTACAGATTCTGCTTTTCTAAATCTTCATTTCCTCATTTATAAAAGGGGGGGATGTAAAAGATGGTTGCAAGGATTAAATGGGAAATATATTGAAAGCACTTAGCATAGTGCCTGGCACTTCATAAACTCTGTAAATGGCAGCTATTTGTCGTTATTATCATCACCATCATTATCATCATCATCAGTTCCCCATATCAGAACATCGTGGAACAAAGAGATCTTGATAAAAACCACTTTGAACCTCTTTTCTGAGAGGGTGGGTCCTGAATCCATGAAAATGTACTTACTTGGTCATGGACCTCAGTCCACTTAGTTATCATAGATGTGGGCTGAGGTTAGGGCAGTCAAGGATAAACTGTCAAAAATGGAGTGTGCAGCCCAGCATGGACACTCTGGCTTCAGCAGCTCTGGTAAATGCGAGGTTTTCTTCCCTAATTTTGTTTTCAAAGGGGCTCATTAGGGAGCATTCAATCACAGTCACACTGTTTACTTTTTTCCAATCCCATCCTCCCCCTACCATCACCAAAGAATAAAATGAAAAGTAATAGACAACATTATGTTTAAAGATGGCTTTTGCTTGTAACCACTAACCCAGTGTTAGGGAAGCAGCTGAGCCAGTGAAGAGACCCTGTAGCCTGCCTGACACAGATTCAGACACCCGTTTGGCCACTTTCTGGTTGTGTGACCTGGTGCAAGTTGCTTGTCCTGTTTCCTCATTTGTAAAATGGAGATCACAATGCTTACCTAACAAGGTTTCTGTAAAGGTTAGAAAGAGTATACCTAAGACATACCTACTAAAGAGATTAGGTGCTCAATAAAAATGGTAGCTGGTTCCAGGTTTCTGGTTGCTTTTCAGTCCTACCCAAGACTTAGGATAAATGGCTTCCCAAAGCATATTAATAGCTAAGATTCCCATATGCTTATGGTATGCCAAGCAATCCTCTAGGTCCTTTATATATACTAGCTAGTTTAGTTCTCTCAACAATCCTGTGAGGCAGGTGATATTATTACCTGACTTTACAGATGAGGGAAATGAGGCATAGAAAGGCTAAGTGTCTTCTCCAAGACCCCATAGCTGGTAAATGTCAGCAGATATTTTCTCATTCAGTGTGATGCCAGAGTTCCTGCTCTTGGCCAGTCTACCAGGGTACCTCTTTTGGACGACTCACCTAGTGATGGAGGAGAGGGCAAGCCACAGTCTTCCTCTCCAGGTGGCTTGCTGAATGGCCTAGGGGCCTAGACCTTGCCCCCAGATGTCTTAAATGAAATCAGAAGAAGAACCGTACCCTCTCACAGGGACTTCCCATTGGTCCTCTTGGGACTAAGTCTAGCAAAAATGGATACTATACCACTGACGGTTTTAAAATTATTTTTGGAAGTAGAAAGAAGAGTCCACTGTGGAAGTCCAGGGTTCTGAGATAAGAGCTCCCTGTCTCATTTTTGGGGAGGCCGTGTGGCTTAGTGGAAAGCCTCTTAACCTTAGAGTAAACAAACTCTATGGATATATGATCATTTTTGGCTGTGTGACCTCTCCGTGAAAGGAGATGAATAAAACTTACATCAGATCACAGAATTACTACAGAACTTGCATTGTTCTAGGAATGAAATGAGATTGATGCACAGAAAGCTCCCTGTACAGTGCCAGGATTACTGTGGATTTTCAGTGAAGGAACATCATACTCTGTACCTTCAGCCATCTTGCACAACTTCCAGAACAATTTTGGACCGTCTGTCTCTGAAATTGGCAGAACCTATTGGATAGAAGATCAGACACTTTGCTTCTTTTTTTGCTCCACTTTTGCTCCAGATTACTCCTGCCTTGAAGCTTGTCCCTAGACCTTCTGGCTTCTACCACCTCTGATATCTGCTTTTGGCCAAACCTCTGCCAGGCAGGCCTGGCAACCACCAACTCCTTAAACAGCGCTCTCCTGCCTTCAGGGGCAGCTTGGAGAAGAAGGTAGCCTGGGAGGGGATAAGTTTGGATATGGAACTAAAAGTCTGGCCAGGCCTTAAGTTCTGCATCTACAGTGAGCTAGGAATGTAACCATGTCTTTGCCATCTGCAGCTCAAGTACCTCATCTGTAGACCGGTGAGGCGGCTGTATTAGAGTAGCCATCGCTGAGGCCACTTCCAACCCCTCCTCAGACTAGTGACCGCTTTCCCCAGCTAGATCCCCAACACCCCGAATTCTCTGACTGAGGAGAATCATGGCTTTATGGCTCAGCATTACCAGGTTTTCTGGAGAGTGAAGAGGGAGGAAGAGAAAAGCAAAATGGCAGTCCAAGATAAAACAAAATTATGAATCAGTCTCTCTACCCAGGAAAAAGAACGAATCTCTTTTGGACTTCCTGCAGCAGCAAAGAAAAGCCTTTAATTTCAGAGGCAAAGCTATTTGTATATACTGTCTCAATGTCCTTTCACCGAGCTCATCGCAAAAACAATAGCAAAGGCAAACGAAAGACAAGCTATTGTTTTGTTGTATTTATATCCCTAATGTAGGAAACAGCATGAAAATATTGTTGAGGAAACTCAGTAAGTCTCTGCTCCAGGGTATGTATACACTTTTGGTGCCAAAGGCAGCAGGGCCAGATGTTGGAGGACATGATCCCCCTTAAAGAACAAAGGAGAAACATGTTGAATTCCATAAGGGGACGGGGGAAGAGTTGTGATTAATCACTCAGGTGCCCACGAAGCGAGCTCTAATAGAGGCTATGTAGCCAACAGACTTCTCTTTGACTGTCAATGCAGATGCCACTGCCTGACAGCTGTGGGATCTTGGACACAGTTGTCATCTCTCTGTTCCTCAGTTTCTTCATCTATGAAATGGGGATAAATATGGTGCTTAGCTCACAGGACTGTGGTGGAAATTAACCAATTAATATATGTAAATCACAAAGAACTGTGCCTGGAATGTGCTAAATATTATACTGACTATTAGCTAGTATTCTTATTACATGTAGGTCTATGGAGAATGTCTTCTTATGATCCAAGAGCTATGATTATAAACATCCACCACCATTTTAGGGAGACTGTGTGGTACAGTCAAACTAGTGTTGGTTCTGCCACTGGACAAACACGGACGGGGATCCTGGTCCCATCACTTACCAGCCCTCATTCTGGGCAAAGCTTCAGAAACAGTGGGGTCACAGTGGGTCAAAATTTAAGGTTTCCAAGGAATATGGTCCTGCTTCAGGTGTTCTGTGAATAATGTATTGTCCTGACCTGTGGGACCCCTTTTCAGCCTCTTTCCTCCATCATCATCACAATCATCATCATCACAATCATCATCATCATCATCATCATTACTGTGATCAACCAGTTAGAAGAAAAGTGGACATTTGTCATTTTCATCCTCCTAACTCCTCCCCATCCAGTCTTCCATTGCCCAAAGAATGACCATTAGGGTTGGAAGGACCTGAATAAACTGATTTTTCGGAGATGTAGAAGGATTTTTTTTTATTGAGGTGAAATTCATATAAAATTAGCCATTAAAAAAAATATATTTATTTATTTATTTTTGGCTGTGTTGGGTCTTCGTTTCTGTGCAAGGGCTTCCTCTAGTTGCAGCAAGTGGGGGCCACTCTTCATCGCGGTGCGCAGGCCTCTCACTATCGTGGCCTCTCTTGTTGCGGAGCACAGGCCCAGACGCGCAGGCTCAGTAATTGTGGCTCACGGGCCCAGTTGCTCCGCGGCATGTGGGATCTTCCCAGACCAGGGCTTGAACCTGTGTCCCCTGCATTGGCAGGCAGATTCTCAACCACTGCGCCACCACGGAAGCCCTAAAATTAGCCATTTTAAAGTGATCAATTCAGTGGCATTTAGGACATTTACATGTTGTACAACCATCACCTCTATCTAGTTCCAAAACAGTTTCATCACCCCCAAAGGAGACCCCATACCCATTAAGTAGTCACTTCCCATTCCTCCCTCCTCCTCAGCCCCTGGCAACCATTAATCTGCTTTCTGTCTCTATTGATTTACCTATTCTGAATATTTCATATAAATGGAATCATACAATATATGGCCTTTTGTGTCTGTCTGCTTTCACTTAGCATAAAATTTTGGAGGTTTATTCATGTTGTAGCATGTACTTCATTTCTTTTTGTGGCTGAATTATATTCCGTTGTATGCATACACCACATTTTGTTTATCCATCTGTCAGTTGATGGACATTTGGTTCTTTTCGCCTTTTAGCTACTGTGAATAGTGTTGCTATAAACATTGGTCTAAACAAGAGGCCATACTATAGACCGTTATGTGTACATGGTTTTGAATCCTAATTGCTTTCTCGACAAAGTAAGAAAGTATCCTTGTGTATTTATTCATGGTAGTAATTGATCATGATCTTGAGGTCTTTTGGGTATTTGCCCTCAGAAGTTGTATTAAAAGCAGCTTGAAGGGCAGCATGTATCAGGAGCACCTGCCATAGAGGTCAGTGGGTGGGGCAAGGAAGTTGCTCTAGTAGCTGGAAGAGCAGGACTTGAGGGAGAGTTTGGAGGGTCAGGGCCAGGGAAGCTCCCTGTCTGCCATTGGATCTGAGGGGTAAGGGCAGAATGGAGGCGGGAGAAAGAGCAGGCCCTTAGGGGGCAGGTCTACAATCTAATAAGGCAGAGACAAAGGATCCTGGATGAGGCATTAACTGTGGATGGTGTTGGATTTCTCCAAGTTAATTCTGCTCAGGGGTTTTTCCATTGAGTTTGGGGACAGTCAGAGTCAAAGACAAAACCTGGGCAGGCAATGAACAGCCTTTCTCAACAGGTTCCTGTGAGAGCTTATTAAATAACTGTTAGGGAATGACTGCACTTTACCCAGATATCTTTGCAAAGATATTGATGTCAAGATTAGATTGTAACACTTGTGACCTTGCAAATGCAAAGTCTCCTTCCTCTGAAAATAGTCACCATAGCTCATATTCTTTTCCATGTTGTCCAAAACCATAATAAGAAAAACTGGATCTCAAACAGCTCTTCAGTTTATTCCTAAGAAGGAGCTACTTCTCATTTTCCTGAAGCACTGTAGCAAACAATGTCCCATAGTGGGTAGATGGATCTAAAAACCCCAGGAAGTTCATTTCAGGCCAAAGGTAACTACTGCTTGCTGCCCTCACATCTTTTACTGCTGGGAACTCCACCCAAACCCCAAGGTATAGGAAATCGTATGGGGGCTTGGAAGGGTCCCAGTGCCTGACTGGGGATCTCTGGGATGACCGGGGGTGGGGTGGGGGCAGTTCCCAGTAGGTCACGGAAGGAAGTCTTACTCAGCAGGGCTAATGTACTTAGGTCTCCAAACTGCCACAGAGCACGAGGGGTCTTTCCTGCAACTTCTTCATTCCTCTAGGTCAAGAAACAACTCCGTTCCCTGGAATAGAGCAATGTTTATAGAAGAGTCAACTTAGAGACCTTGTGCCCTTAGCCATACCTCATCCAGCTCTCCAAAGTACTTCTCTGTAGGTGCTGCACTGGAGGAAATTTCTTCTGGAGCTCAAGCCAGAAGCTCATAGCTCTGGCTATGCTGTTAAGGGCAGTGTGTTGAGTAGGAGAGGTTTGGAGATGGGAATGTGGGGTCCAGGATCAAGAGATGTGGGCTCCTTGGAGCCCTCTGGGGTCAGTGAACTGACCATAGATAGTGTCTCCTGTACCAGGGCATACAAACAGCTGAAGATTTGACCCCCTCCACCCTTTTTTCCTTTGTGGGAGTTGTGTACGACTTGGAAAGCAGATCAAGGACATCCTGGCTCCCAGCTGACTGCCCCACCTGCAGCCTACAGGCCACCCCCTCGCCAGCCAGCAGGCAGAGGTCCCCAAGTTCACAGAGCTAGCTCCCCTTCCGCTGGGTTTCTGCTGTCTTGTGGACTGCCCTTTCCAGACCTTTTCCTCCATAGGCAGCTCTTTCCAGGGCTCTCTCAAGACTCCAATCCAAGTTTTGGGGGAGTGAAAAAGTGAAAGCATACATCTTAGGGCAGCAGGGACCAGCTGCTGGGTCAAGTCTTCTGAAAACAGAGCTTCCTGGGGAGCGCCTGGAGCATCTCAGAATCTGCCATCTGACATCCTGCCAATGTTTCTAATTGTCTTTTAAAAAATGGTAACATGAAAATAAGATGTTTTCATTTGATAGAAAGGGGGAGAGAGAGATAGAGGAAGAGAGAAAGAGAGAAAGAAATTAACTATTAAGGTTCTCTGTGGCCAGGGAAGTTAGGGGATAAGTTTTAGGAACCCCCTGAAAGCTTTTTATTGTATTTACCCAGCCACCCTGCCAAGGGGAGGATGAGAAGTCTTTGCGCCTGATGCGCGATTCAAAGCCTTGTGTGCTTAATAGGGTGACACAAATGTCTGTGTTTCTTTTCGCTTTTGACCAAAAGCTGTAGGGAGGGGCCACCCCAGGGGACAGTAGGGGAGGGCCTTGCCAATCGGTTCAGTCTCCCAGCCGACCGGTTCCCAGCCCAAGGCCAAACCTACCGGGCCGGAAGGGCCGTGGGCTGCGGCCGAGCAGCGGAGGGGCCGCGGAGGGGTGGGAGCGGGTACGGGGACTCTTCCGGCCCTGGCCCGCCCGGCTCGGAGAGATACGAGCCCGGGCTTTGCTAGCGTGGCCTCTGCCACAGTCACTCCGTGTGAGGCTTTTGCCGAATGAATCTGTGTGTTGGGGAGGGAGGGGCGGGGGGCGGTGTCCAGCGATCCCCTCCCTCCCTCTCCCTCCTTCTTTCCATCCCCCTCCCCTGCTCTCTTGCCCTTCTCGGCTGGGGAACGGCGCTCAGCCGAGGTCAGCTGGCTGCCTTTGTGGCCGCTTCCCAGGAAGGAAGAAGCGTTGTCTGCAGATCAGTGTATCAGCCGGCTTTCCTGTGCCGGAGCGCCGCCGTTTTCCGGGGACGGCTGCCGCCCCCGTGATTCCCAGCTGGGGCTGCCGGGGGTGCGTGAGAAGCCGGATAAATAGGCCATTGTGAGGCCGCTCAGAATCCAGGTTCCTTATCAGATTATCCACCAGCGAGAAGGACGTTCCGCCCCTACTGCCTGTCATCTCAGCGTCTCTTTTCTCTGTCTGCAGTTACAGCCGTTTCAGTTGGTGCTGGTGGTGGTTTGGGGCTCCCTTCCCGCACGGCCCCCCGTTTTGAAGGGACTCTCCAGAAGGCGACTTGCTCGTGCATACTGCGTGAGGCCAGGACGCCGGGGGGGGGGGGGCATGCCTCCTAAGCGCGTTTTCCCTGGGGTTTTGGTTTGCAACCTTGGATTTAGCCTCTTTGGCTTCAGTATGTGCTGTTCCTACTTCCTCACTCACCGCACCAGCACATCGTTCAACACCAACTTCAAGTCCTAGGGAGACGGTGTCTGTAGGGCCTTAGGCCCAGTGAGGCTGCTGGTTTGGGGTTTTGTGGATTTTATTGATTTATTTTTATTTTTAGATAGTCTTGAACTGCTTCACGGACACTGAGGATGTGAAGGAGAAAAAACACTAGTGGAAACGGGTTATCTGATGGAGGCTCTGAGGAAGTGGGATAGTCTGAAGAGGGCTAATGCTGAGGCGGTGATGGTGCCCGTTTTCTGTTTCAATGCTGCAGCAGCTGGCCTGACTGCAGAGGGGTTGCAGATCCCCAGTGCTTGACTTATTAGGTAGTCATAGCCACCAGAGCTGGTTTTAGGGCCTGTGACCTGTGCGGCTGCACAGGGTCCCTTGCTCAGAGGAAGACCTATGCTTGCTTTAATGTTCTGCTGTCATCATCTTGAAGAGCTTAATAAGTCCTATAAGTAGGAGATCAAGTTCATTTATTTGAATAAGCTTGAATACTGGTTTGAATAAGTTCCCATTTGAGATAAAAAGCTGAAGGTGATTCTCTTAGTTTTCAAAATACCTACTGCAACCGTTCTGATGGATTAGAGAACGTTATACAAACTAAACTGGGCCCCCTGACATCGTGGCATCTGCAGCGAGCTGTGCCTGCCCACGGCAGGAACAAGAAAATGCATCCAGGCGAGAATTGCTTCAGTCTGCCCGCTCACAGTTCTTACTTTAGGAAGCTTAGAAGGTGCACTCCTCAAAAACCTAGTGGTTTCCGTAATCAGATGCTCATTTGCGCAGTTATCACTTCTCTTTCCTTTCATCCACTCTGAAATGCCTGGCTTCCACACCTGGAAGTCAGAGCAGCATTGGAAATGGACTCGTCCTATCAAAAATCTCCCACAGTTTTGGAGACTGTGTTTAACACTTTCAGCAGCTAAACAACTCTTGGGAAAATACTCCGAATCTGGGACGTGGCCCTCTTGAGAGAAGGGGGCGGGGGGGAGGGGGGAAGGGATTCATAATACATAAGCAAAATGCTATTTTTCTAGAAATAATTTGTGTAAGAAACAATTGTCTTGGCTTAATGAGACAAATATTCCCTTCCAGAGTATATTCATTCATTTGCTTACTCCTTCTCATTAATTTATGACTTTACTTTTCATTCACTAAACAAAGATTCTATAGGACTTGTATTAGAAAACCTATTGTGATTGAACAATGAAAGAGAAGGGGGTTCAGAATAGTGAGACCATACACAAGTAAACAGAGTGCCATGACGTGTTACAGGTGCTATGATAGGAGTATTTATCAGGATAACTTAGGACCACAAAGGGGTTACTAGAATCAATTCCATTGCTCACCGTTCATGAGTATGGTATTTTTCTTCACGAACCTTAATATTATTACTATTGTTAATAGACAACAACATAAAGTAATTGACATGTGCTACGCATTGTACAGGCATTTTCTCAGTTGTCTCAAAATATGATGAATTAGTTCATTCAGAAACCCCATTGTAGGGCTTCCCTGGTGGCGCAGTGGTTGAGAATCTGCCTACCAATGCAGGGGACACGGGTTTGAGCCCTGGTCTGGGAAGATCCCACATTGCCACGGAGCAACTAGGCCCGTGAGCCACAATTACTGAGCCTGCACATCTGGAGCCTGTGCTCCGCAACAAGAGAGGCCGTGATAATGAGAGGCCTGCGCACCGCGATGAAGAGTGGCCCCCACTTGCCGCAACTAGAGAAAGTCCTCGCACAGAAACAAAGACCCAACACAGCCGTAAATAAATAAATAAATAAATAAATAAACCCAAAGTTAAAAAAAAAAGAAATCCCAATGTATAGAAGAACTAAGACTGGGACATGAAGTAAACCCCTCAAGGCCACGTGGGGAATTGATACAGCTAATCTCCTCCAAAGTGTACCTTTTCAAGGGAGGCTACCCCGCCTCTAACAACAGAGCTGCAGCACCATGTGTCATCACGGTTTGCACAGAGTATCAGAAAAATGTCATCTACTATTTCACACGATCACCTTCCTTTTCATAAAATACACTGGGACTAGCACCTCCGAAAGGGAGTGCTTTGTTCTCTCCTTACCAGTAAGATCATGCTTTTTTTGCTTCAACAACTTATGAGTGCCAGTGATACAAATGGCTCCCACGAGATGAGACTAAATTCCTAAAATGTGGGCTGGATGCAGAGCAGTTTGCTATTCCTTTAGGAGGGGATTTTGTGGGCATTCAAATACCTCCAGGTAATGGGTGAATTCCACCCCCATGGAAGATTGTATCTCCATGTCTATACCTTAGTGGTCAGTTTTAGACTTTTCATGTCAGAAGTACAGGAAGCCAGCCTTTTGTGGCTCATTTCCAGAAATCCCTTTAGGCTGGTTGGCACTAGTGGCTCCTAAAGACTACTTGTGTTTGAGACTTTGGAGAATCTTCCTGGTCTTACACACAACACTGCAGTAAGGAGAGGGTGGCAGTTTAGAGCCGGGATGGGGCTGAGGGCAGGGCAAAGCTGAAGAAGATGCCGGGATAAGGTCACGGAGAGTCACAGTGAGTGCTAGAAATAGAATTCAGGTCTAGCACTTTCCCCTCTGCAGGAGACTGATCCTTGTAACCTGAAACAGGGTTAGCTTGGGGCGAAGCAAAGCAAAATTGACATCTTAAGGGAGACTTTTTTTTTTTCCTTTCTTTTCTGCTGGAATCTAAAGACAGACTCCTTGGCTGGGTGATAAATGTTTTCACTGAGGAGAGGCCCTGTGTAGCTAAATTCAGTTCTGCCCACCCTGAGATAGTCCCTTGCTCTGACCTTGACCTGAATGTTTAACAAAGCTGTGAAATGGAAAGCAAGGCTAGAAAAGACCAGCAGAGAAAGAAAAGAATCATTCATTGCAACATTGTGAAGAGCTCAGGTGTCTGATTACCAGGCTCTCCATTGTTGCTTGGGCCCCAGCACATGGTTGGACTTTTTAAAAAGAGTGTTATTATTATCTGAGTAGAAAACATAAACGATCATTCCAGTGGAATCTGATAACGTTTTTTATCCTACGTGACTGGTGACTATTAACCTCTAGCTGTTAAGTGGAAAGTGTCATATCTGGAGAGATCAGAAACGAGGTAAGTTGTATAAATAAAACCCCTACATGTATAAAAACAGTTGTTTTGGAAGCAATATGACAACTTTCTACTACCTGTCTTGGAATGGCTAGGTTACCAGGGAAACTGTGTAGTGGGTGTCTTTGTTCTTTAATTCATTCTTTGTCAGGCAGTGAATAGCTGTGGGTCTCTGTGCTGTGGACAAAAAAGACACAAGCTCACCTGTCCTCAGTGAGCTTATGATGCCCAGGGAAGATCCAAAAGGAAAAGTACATGAACATGAGACTCGGACATATTGGAGGCTGCATGAGGGGCTGATGGGGCTGGGAGCATAAGCAACTCTCTCCCTGAGCTGCTTTGCTTCGGGGGAAAAGAGTCAGCAAGGGTGAAGTTTGTGTTCAGTACTGGGGGTTTCTTGGGTGTGAGGGAAGGGATAACGAGGTCAAGCCAGTGACTGTTCTCCACGCTTGCTGCATGGGGTGGAGATGCGTCCTACCGGGAGAGGGCTCTCCAGCTTCCAGGAAATATGCAGGAGAGCCCTGCTCTGTAGTTCTGCCTGGGTCACACATCAGGAGAGGTCACAGCCTGGGACGCATTTCCTGGGTGATGGCCCCCAGGGTGTGGATCTCAGCATTGTCCTTGGGACCAGGTAGCGGCAGCAGGGGCAGTGGTGAGAGGCTCCAGAAGAGACCCCTTGATGGAGATCTAGAACAGGAGAACAGCAGGGCAGCGAGCCCACGTGGGATGCTGTTTATTGACTTACCACTGGATGAGATTTGAAAGTGAGCTGAAACAGGGGTGCCTATTAATTGCGATTATTGTCGTGAGGGTGATTGCACTGTATCCGCAGGCTGGTGAGGCCCAGTGAAGAATTATATACAGAAGACTCTAATTCAAGGCAGTGCCAGAGAAGCCAGGGTGGGCTTTGCGGGAACTAGATGACCGAAGTTCCCTTTGAATTCAGAGTTTATGATTTTATGAAACAAGAACTATGGAAAATCAGGGAAGAATTTATTCAAGGCGTGTATCAGATATCAATT
The DNA here is from genome assembly GCF_949987535.1 of Balaenoptera acutorostrata. NCBI lineage: Eukaryota > Metazoa > Chordata > Mammalia > Artiodactyla > Balaenopteridae > Balaenoptera > Balaenoptera acutorostrata. Next base: position 46,940,306 of record NC_080065.1, on the reverse strand, counting down.
TGATTATGCACCTCTCCACAGCCTCTCCCATTTATGCAGACCCTCTCAGGCTCGCCTGACTCTGGTTCCAGAGTTATATATTTGATCACAATTAAAACAAACAAACAGAAGAATAGGTAATATTCCTCAATAATGATCAGTATACTGAAAATTGATCTAAAACCCGAATAACATTACTACTGTCACAGTACTCCTAAAAAATGTTTGTAGTCTTTCTTTATGTGGGGAATTGTGAACACAGATTTTATTTTCTTGAATGTTAACTTATTACTCTGAGGTTACAAAAGGAGTTCTTGGTATTAGTAGCACAACAATGTCAATGTAGTTAACACACTGAACTGTACACTTAAGAATGGCGAAGATGGTAAATTTTAATGTTATGTATATTTTACTACAATCTAAAAAGAAAGAGGAAAAAAAAGGGCCTTTGCAAGCTTGGAAGTTTTTCAACTAAGAAAAAGACACCTAAATGTACCCAAGTACTCTATTACTCTATGCATTTTAGGAAGCCAAGTGTACGTCTTTGTCCCTGCCCTTTATTACATGATGAAGTACATTTGCAGTTTCCATATTTTTCATGGAGAGTTAGAAAGGTGCTTTGTTACCCTTCACCACTGTGATGGAGGCTGCTGGTGCTGACATCCAAGGTCCCCTCTTCTTCTTGGGTTTCCCATTGATGGCACTTCTCAATCCTGTGCACCAGATGGTCCTCGAGACTAGTTCTCATCAGAGCGAACATGCCTCACTTAGGAGTGTGGCACCTTTTCCCTGCACTCTCTTTGTTCCTCTGCTGACCAAATGAAGGTGTTTTTAAAGACTGAGAAGAAGGTGGGACTGTAAGAAGGAATGAGCCTGGATCCCCAAGTGACTGTGTGGAACAGAGTTTTACTGCAGCCTTGCATGAGACTGGGACAGGGATGAGAATAAACTTATATTGCGTTAAGCCACTGGAATTTTACTCTTGTTAAGCAGTTAGCCTTCTCTGACTAACACAACCATAAAAGGTATTACAGACACAGGATGTATATTGATGAACCTGTAAGCTAAGGAAAGGTCAGGTAGGCAAGGGAAGTGGAGATTACCTGTTTAATGATTCCCAGGTGTTAAGTCTTGCTCATTAATCATGTGGCAAATATGTTTAAATAAACATAGACAGGCAATTCCTGTTCAACAAATATCTCAAGGGAAAGGGGTTTTGTTGAGGCTTGGACCAGAATGTTAATGCCTCCCTTTGGGCCTAGCACAGCAGTTGGGACAGAAATCAAAGAAAAAGATTTCCCAGGGAAAAATGAAAATGCAACTCAAGGGGAGAGAGTCAGGAGCCCTCAGTACAAGAGTTCCTTTCAGAGTTCCTGCTCTCCCAAATCTTGGGGATTTAAGACATTTTTCTACAATGAAGATTAATGCTGACACCAGACAAAGGAAATTAAGGCCTCCTGACTCTCAGGAGTTCCCCAAGCAGTATCTATCCAGTCCTGCTCCTGGTCCCATCCCAGCCTTTGTTCTAAGTTGTTCTCATGGACAATGTGTTGGAGACTGGATTCCTGCCTGTTGACCCCAGCTCTGCAGCCCAGGACAAGCCGTCTGCCCTGCCCTGACTTGGAGGGAAGCCCTCACTCTTGGCCCCAGTACAGTCCATGGTATACTTTGGTCGATGGTACTCTCAACTAGGTGGTGCTTCCCAGTGTAGAATGACCACTCAACTTCATACATAGTTCTTGGAGGTTAGTAGGGTACATTTTTATGACCCTTCAATGAGTTCATACTCACTTAAAATAAATCTTTATCATGCCCTTCAAGGTGCTGCATGATCTGGGCTCTGCCCTTCTCACTCTAACATCTTGGACTGCCTTCCCCCCCCTTACTCACCATAGCTACCCTGATTTTTCAGTTCCTCAACAATGCAAGCTCTTTCGCAGGGCCTTCCAACCTGCTGTTTCCTGTGCCTGAAAATGCTCTCCTCCCAGTTCTCGCTGTCCTAGTTCTTTTTCTCCCTAGGTCTCAGCCTAGAAGCCGCCTCCACAGAGAAGCCTTCTCTGACTGACCACCTAAGAAGGTCATCTCTCACCCCTTCCCCAAACCCTCTCAGCTCAACTCTTAACTCCAGTCATTGTGACAGCAAGTCTTGTCCCGGTGTCACCTGCCAGAACCTTATCTCGGCTGTTCCTGGCTTCCTTTGGTCACTGCTTGAGGGTTTCTCCGATGCTGCAGTGGGAACTTCACATGCACAGCCTGGGAATGGGAGGGAATTGATGCCACATGACCAGTGGGAGCTGGTAGGCCAAGGCTCCTCTCTTTAGTCCCTCGGATGGACAGTTTTGAGGTGCGTGCTATATGGTTCCTCAGTGCCCCGACGGGATCGCTACCGTGGACCACAGCAGTGACCAACTTGAGACTATACCCTAGTTGCAGCCTTTCCTCTTTCTTACTTTTCCTTTCCCCGGTCCTCACTCCTCTCCCCTAGGATTGCTTCGCCAAATAAACTACCTACATGCAATATTTTGCCAAACTTTCCTTGGAGAACCTCGGTGAAGAGAGTCCTCTCCCTTATTTAATATCTTAGGATCTTCATTTCTCTCATAGCACTTACCACAGCTTACATTACTTTTATTTACTTCTATGGTTATTTTTTGTTCTATGCAACTCATCCATACAATTAGTTTGTAAACTCCAGAGGGCAGGAACCTAGTCATTTTCAACTGTCTGTATCCTCAGCTCCCAGTATCAAGTAAATATATATTAAATGAATGAACACATCTCGAAAATGTTGTATTTTATTTTAAGAATGGCACTTGTATTCTAGGCATTGAGAGGCAATATGACATACTGGTTAAGAGCATATGAATCTAGAGTCACACTTTCTTGGCTTAATTCCTGACTCTGCCACTTAAGTAGCTCGGTGGCCTTGAGCCTATCACCAAACCATGCTGGACATCAATTTCCCCACTTGTAAAATGGGATTAGTAATAGTACCAAGTGCATGGAATTGTTATGATGCTTAAATAAGTTTTATATATAAAGCACCCAGGGCAGTGCCTAACACATAATAACTACCTGATATACTTTATTTATTTCTTTACTCTTCCCCCTTTTATAGACATTTGATGAAATTCAGACTTGCACAGATGTAATATCCATTTTAGATCTCCATGTTTATCAATCCTTTAGCTACATTTTTCAAGTATGCCTGGGTTGAGTAATATCAGCCTACTGACCCATAGCCAAGAATCAGGGAAGTTAGGGCTGTGGTACATTAAACATTTCACATGTCTTTGGTTCCCCCTAAAAAGTGCTTTGAGAACATATATAGATTAACCAAAACTAGACAAAGACCAATGCTAACATTCCACATGTTAATTTCCTCCATTTCTTGTCTTTTGCGGTGTTTACTTCAGTGTGATTGCATTTTAAAGTTATCAGCTAGAACTAACGCCTAATGGTAATCATGATCACAAGCTCCTAAATGCTTTTTTGGAATTATAATCTGTTTAAGCAATGATCACATGTTACATTAAGAAATGCTGCTAGGGTGAGGGTTGGGAATAGATGGCTTTATTGATTTGAACACAAACCAAGGACTGCTTACAATCCTGCCCTGTCCCCTCCCAGCTCATCAGGAGTAAGACCCTTCTTTTCCAGGTGGAAGGAACTCATGCCCCATCAATATTGGCTTTTTATGGGTCACTCTGGTAAGAGAATTTGTGCCTATCTAAGGACTGGAGAGTGTTAGTGCCTTGGTTCCAGCAAGCTGCTTTCCTATAGCGCCACTCCAGAGGAAGAGCAAAACCCACACAGCACTCTTCTGCTTCGGTCACCAGCCCCCCTTTCAAGTGACTTCAAGGAACACTTCCTAAATTCATTTAACTCTTGGGAGAAAGAAGCTGTAGACAGTGGGTTCTAGTGCTGATAGTTTCAAGCCAAGACAAAGAGGCTGTGTGTTGGCCCGCGGGAGGCAGAGATGCGGACGCCTGGATGTTGTCCTGGGCTGCGGAAGGCAGGCAGTGCTGCGTTCTCCCGTCGTTGTTGCTTCAGCTTCCCCACTTGCGGAGAGGAGCATGCCCCACTCCTCTCCTGACTTCCCTCTTAACTGCTCCCTTCTGACAGATCCCTACCCACATTGGGGCAGGCAGGTGGCCGGGCCCTGTAGGTCAGAGTTGGGTAAGGCAGGTGGCAGGGTGGCATGACTCTAGGAAATAAGGGGGTGGTGCACAGTGAGGAAGTAGAAGTCTCAGGAGTCTCCCTGTAACGCAGAGTTGCAGTGTACCATCGTAAGGTAAGAACACTGAGGGGGGGCGGGGGACCACTGAGTGCTGTGGAGCGTAAAAGACAGGAGACATGGGCCCTGATTCTCCCACTGACCAGCTCTGTAATCTCCTCTTTGAGTCTTTGTTTCCTGGAGACTGGACAAGTGCTTTTTATTTATTTATTTAGTTTTGGCTGTGTTGGCTCTTCGTTGCTGCACACAGGCTTTCTCTAGTTGCGGCGAGCGGGGGCTACTCTTTGTTGCGGTGTGCAGGCTTCTCATTGTGGTGGCTTCTCTTGTCGCGGAGCATGGGCTCTAGGCGCATGGGCTTCAGTAATTGTGGCACGCAGGCTCAGTAGTTGTCGTTCGCGGGCTCTAGAGCGCAGGCTCAGTAGTTGTGGCGCAGGGGCTTACTTGCTCCGTGGCATGTGGGATCTTCCCGGACCGGGGCTCAAACCGGTGTCCCCTGCTTTGGCAGGCGAATTCTTAACCACTGCGCCACCAGGGAAGTCCCTGGACAAGTGCTTTTCAAACTTGGGTATTTGCTGATTCTATGTGAGCTGATTTTGAGCCCTTTGCTTTGTATGATCTGGTTCTGCCCACATCTCACTGTCATATGTTCACTGACCCTACAAAAGTCAGCAGGGTAGCTCATGTGTGGCTTTTGCAATAAGAATGTGATTTTAGATGCTATTAATTTTCAAGCATATTAAACTAATATTTTGTTTATTATTTTTCAGTTGTTGTTTTAGCCTAGAAGAATAGGCTGTAGAGTTGCACTTAGCCTAGGACATGGCCCGTGGATGAGCTTCATAAAAATGATAAGATCTCCTGAAATGACACATAAGTGTACATATACATTTATATGTGTGCACATATGTATATGTATACATGTGTTTGTGTAATATTGGATTTAAATAACATACCACTTTTTCAAAAGTCCCTTCGTGTTTTTCTGTGTGACTTCATTACAATTTTGTTATGTTCTGTTTATATCCATTACTTTCTTGCCTCACTGCCATCCCCGTCCATATTGCTGCTCAAAGCAGAATTTTAAGAACACCTCAAGGTGTTTCTAAATGAAGCCAGTAAACAGCTTTAGCCGACACCTCCAGCGTGGCATGGTGATACAAGCCAACACAAACAGGGAGTGGGAAGTTTGCTGACAGCTCTGGGCACAGAAACCTCAGGACTGGTTTGGTGAGGCAGACTCGAAATCAAGCAGTAACTTGTGGGGGAGCCAAAGAGGACTTAATCATGTTGTCTCTTGTACCAGCTCCCTGCACAAGGAAAGGAAATTCTAGAAGAGGCTGAGTCCTCTTTTAGTCAAAGCAGGAGAAGAAACATCCATGACCAACCCAACTGGGGCAGGAATGCAGGTACACGGATGCTAATTCAGCACCTCCTGTGTAAGGTCTCAGGCAGGGCTGGGTCGACATATCTTCTTTTGTGTTTGGTGTCTGGCAGCCGTAACTAAAACTCCCAACATTATCCTGTGTATTAGTTAGGATACAGATTGGGTCATTCTAATCACAAGATTCCCAAACACAGTGGCTTAAATAAGAAAGGAGTATTTCTTTCTTATGTATTAGCTCAGGTATCCTGTCCAGAGTCAGCTGGTACCTTGTGCCGTTGGGGACCCTGCTCATAAAGTGCCTTGCTCCACTAAATGTTCTTCATTTATCCTATTTAAAAATGAAGCTGTTCCACAGCTATACGGTAAGCCTTCAAAATCTAAGAAAGTTTGTGGAAAAACAAAGGAAATAGAGACAATCAAGCATGCACTGCAGAGTGTTGGCAATATGGTGTAGAGGTTACGTGGGGCCTTATCATATTGCTTGTCATTTTTCCTCTGCCACTTCCTAGCCTTTGAGCTTGGGCAAGTTACTTAACTTCTCTGTGTCTAATTTATAAAAAGATGATAATGGTATCTACCTTGAGGTTTGTTGTAGGTTTGCATATATTAAAGATTTAATACATGCAAAGTGCTTAGAACAATGCCTAGACCATAGTTAGAGCCCAAGAGTGGATACTGTTGATGCCCTACCTTTATCCATTGATACTCACCATTTTGTAAACTTCAGTTGGGTATTTGCTGCAAGAATTTGTGACTCTGCCTCCAGGCTCCCTCTGGCCTCTGAGGGTGTGTTCTGCTACATGCAGGGCAGATCCTAAGTGCTGAGAATTTAAAAGATATCAAGTCCTTCTCAACCAGGAGGCTGAGCTGCCTTCAACAGCTTCCTTGTCTCTGGAGTGAGACAATTCTGAGGTGTGTTCTATATCATTCCACAGAGGTCCCCAGGGTGACTGAGCCCTGGTTGCCCACATTAGAAACCTGCTCATTGACATATTCTGTATTGCTTCCTTGCTTTCCATGGTTCATTTCCCCACCCTCCTGGTCTTCCTGGCATTACCACCCAAATTAACTACTCACATTCAGGATCAGCCTCTGGGATATGCCAACTAAGCCACGCTCCCCTTACTATACACTTTTGTCCAACCGTGATGATCTTAGGATGCACTCTGATCCTGGCAGCGCTAGCTCTTCCCTTTTCATGCACCTCTACCTTCTGGTGTTCCTTTTCTCACTTTAACAATAACATCTGCACCAGGGTGAGACAAATGCAGATTCCATACTCCTCAAACCCACCCCCTGCACTGATGTACATACTGAGTCCCATGAAAACCAGGCCACAAAGGAAATGGAATATTTTGGCAAGGAATATTCAATGTCTTTGGGGCTTGCTCTCCTGCCTAACTTCCTGCAGGTTTCTTTTGATTTCTCTTGGGGACTGCACATATGGCATATTACTTAGGTTTGTGCCTGGGTTATGACTGCATTAAATCTGAGACATGGGGGAGGACTCAGGTACACAGCGCTACATCCTGTTGTGATGGATAAGCATTCTCTTTCCATTTCCTCCCCAGGGCAGGGAGAGGATGGAAGTGTTTTTCATGAAGACAGGAAATATCTTCACTACTATATTGTGAGCTAGATGGAATTATTCTAAAAGAGCAGGTCCATAGGGGTGAGGAGAAATTTATGTGGGCTGGATTGTTAACGAAATGATTAAACAATAGTGCTCTCTGTGGCCACACCCTACTATTTTACACAACGGAAAAAAACAACTTGGCAAAATTAAATCAATGCTGCCTTCTTTAAAATGTGCTATCATTTCACTGTTACAGGTGTGCAAGACCCAGTGCCAAGAAACCCAAAGATAATACAGGTAGTCCTCATTTTGTAGGATTCCAATATGCGTGAATTTCAGTCACCACAGTTTAGTTAGTTGAGTTAAATAAAACCAGTCCCCTCCAGCAACATGCTTTAGATTTCAGTCTCCCTGGTATATGAACCGTGAGTACTTGCATGAAGTACAAAAGCTACTAGCTCCTTAGTGCACATATTTAGGAAGCTCATCACCTCTTAAATATGTGCCTTACCATCACAACCATGTCACTTCTTTCAAAGTCTGTTGGTGATTGGTCTCTGTGCGTCTGTTACTCAGTTTACACACAAACAGCAAAGTGTGCAGTTGGGTTGCCTCCTTGTCTTCCAGTGATAACCTATGTGACATTTTACACAAATGGATAATCAATGGAATGAATTGTCAACAAAAATGAAAGTGAAGGGCTTCCCTGGTGGCGCAGTGGTTGAGAATCTGCCTGCCAATGCAGGGGACATGGGTTCGAGCCCTGGTCTGGGAAGATCCCACATGCCGCGGAGCAACTAGGCCTGTGAACCACAACTACTGAGCCTGCGCGTCTGGAGCCTGTTCTCCGCAACAAGAGAGGCCGCGATAATGAGAGGCCGGCGCACTGCGATGAAGAGTGGCCCCTGCTTGCCACAACTAGAGAAAGCCCTCGCACAGAAACGAAGACCCAACACAGCCAAAAATAAATAAATAAATAAATAAATAATAAAAATAAAGGAATTCCTTTAAAAAAAAAAAGTAAAATAAATATCCTTTAAAAAAAAATGAAAGCGAAGAAAGAAACAAAAAGTGATAATTCAGGGAGTAAAATTCAAATTGGATGTAAATTGAGTTTAGAAAATAGAGCTGAGCATGGGAATGTTGACACTGGAGCCATTCTAGAGACTCAAGGTAAGCGACCAAAAGAGTTTAGGAATTTATTTCTGTAAGTGTGGAAAATGACAAAAGGATGATGTCTCAGAGGAAATGACACCAGCACCCCCTACCACGCACACACATTAAAGGGACTCTCAGGTACTTCATAGTATTAAAAGTGCAAAGGATAAAATGGTGGAAACATCCAAATTTAGAGAAGAGACTGACAATTTACCAAGGCATAGAAAAGATACTTCCTCTGTATTGTAAGTTATATGACAAGAAGGCAAGCACGGTCCTAATCACTCTAGATAACGTTTTTACAAAGAAATAAAACACTTTAATTCCAAATAATATGTTAAACTACAGTGTGCTAAATAAATATTTGCTTTATTATTTTTTCCATTATACATTTATAACTGACAGTTTTTACTATTTTGACAAAAATTTCTGAAGGTCACCGAACGATTGTAATTTTTCCCAGTGATCATTAAGATCACTTTGCACAGTTTCAGCCTGCATGGCTAGTTTTACAGTACTGCACTACAGCACAAAGACTGCCTGTACTTGAAGTTTTATCTTATTTATTAGGATAGTAAGAACATGTGGGCTTTGGAGCCTGGGTGCCTGGGTTCAAGTCCTGACCCCAGCACTGAACTGCTTGCTGTCTGCTGCTGACCAACTAAACCAACTTATCCGAGACTCAGTTTTCATATTTGAAAAACACAGAAACAATAATACTTACCACATAGAGTTCTTGAGGTAACAGACGAGGAGGCCTCTGGAAATGCACCTGACATTCAGGAAGCATTCAATAATAAGCTCTGTGAGAGTGGAGGCCCTGTCTCTTTTCTTCATTGTAATATCCCATTTAGAACAAAGCCTGATATAGAATAGTTGCTCAATAAATATTTGGTGTAAAATGTTGAATAGTTGTGTTTAATGTTCAACAAATATTAGTGACCTGATTCTCTTCCTCTTTTCTTTTCTTGCTTTCTCAGAGCTGTACACTTTCAGGGAGTTGAAATCATGGAACCAGTTTTTCTGAGAACCCAGGAGGTTCATCAGTGTCCTTCCTTCGCAGTCATTGCTGTCTTGTTTGTCCCTGCCCGTTTGATTTAGGTGGCAGGTCACTCAGCAAGGTTAACATTTTTCACATAAATAATGAACTCATACAAATCTATAGGAAAAACATTAAGTCTTCAAAGATGGGAAAAGAAAAGAACAATTAATTTGCAAACAAACTTAACAAATATTTAGAAAAATTCAGCCTCACTTCACAACCAAGGAAATATAAATCAAAACCTGAGAGATGTTCTCTTTGTGGTCACATTTTCACAGATCTCCAGAGTTACGGAGACAGAGACTAGTGATAGTGAGGTAAGAAGACTCTCTTCTCAACTGCTTTGCTTGTGAGAATTGGTATAATCCTTTTAGAAAGCAATTAGAACACAAGGACCATGGACCTTTAACCCAGTAATTTTACTTCTGGAGACTGATCCTGAGCATTCAATGTGGATGAAGCTTTAGCGTAAAGATTTTCATCACAGTGTTATTTTTAAGAGTGAAGATGGAAAACTACCTATATATCCAACAATAGGGACTGCTTATGTGGAAGATGGTATATACACTTTTTATTAGGCAGTAATATCTGTAAAGAGTTCGTGTATAAAGAGTATATGTCAAAATGTTTGTGATTGTGATAGAACATTGTATATAATAAACATTTTAAATTACATATAAAATGCAAACAACTGATGTCTAAATGCCTTCCTGGAAGAAAATGTGAATAACTACCATTTATTGTGATTTTACCATTTTCCAGAACCTTTGCATATTTTATTTCTAATTCTTATAACAATCCTACTTGTTAGATATTGTTATGCCCATTTTACAGATGAGAAAATGAGGCTCAGAGGGCCAAGTAACTTTTCTGAAGCTCCACCTACTTGTGTACATCTGTTTTATAGTAAAATCTGTGCCTCCTTGCCAAATCAGACTCCTTTATTTGGTTGAGGTTTTTTTTTCAAGTTATGAACTAATGAATAATTTTCTAAGTTTCTGTGTTTTAAAATATTTAGAAGCATAGACTACTTTAATAGTGATCATAAACATGGTTAACAAGAAAACAATGCAAACTTAATCACTCTGAGCCTCAGTAGCTATTGAATAGCTCATTTTATAGGGCTGTATATCAAAATTAAAGTGAGATAGCAGATAACGTGTACAAAAACACTTCCAAGTTATTAAAGGAAAGGTGTTGTAGTTTTAACTGCTCTTTTCCTAACATCTTAAATCGAAAGTTTTATTTACTTCAGTTATTTATGAGTTATCATTTTTACTTTAAATATTACAAGGGTTGAAAACCTTCAACAAAATGAGTGCTTCCTCACTTACAGATTTTAACGTCTATCTCAGTTAAGAAAAGGGGGGGGGGGCGGTAGTCATTGTTTTGCAGAGTTGATATGGAAAACCTAACATACATCCAGCATTCTTTGGGAAAGGAAGTAGAAGCCTCCTGTATCAGATGTTTTGGAAAGAAAGTAACTGCGGAATAGGCTGGAAGTTCCAGACAGGAGCTTTCCCAAAGCACTTTTATTGATTCTTGTTGAGTACTCATGGAGTTGAAAATCTCTGTCTCCATTTTTCATATTCTGAGTCTGACACACTGCTGTCAATGGTTATCTCGCTATTTCTCTGAGGATTTGGTGGTGTTTTTGCTGCATTTGGCTGTGTGTGTGTGTGTGTGAGAAGAACATCACCAGATCCTAAGCACTTATGGAGCGTTACCTTCAGGGCTGTTAACTCTGGACTGTCTCCAGGCTGCCAGGATCGTCCTAGATGACTCTTCCTGAAAAAAGGACAAGGTGCGGCTCATCCTCAAGGATGATTCAGATCCCTGTGAACCTCATCAGTTTATTTGGGTTTTGTCCCTGGGCAACCTGGAAGTGCCCGCAAAAATTTAGGAGATGCAACCATCTCGTTGTTTCTGCACCAAGAGAGACTCCTGAACAGCTTCTAGGAAAGCAAGTAGAAATGTTTGGCTGGGACAGCTGCACCTCGACTTTCCTACAAAGTTCATAGGGTTATTTGGTCAGTGACTCCCTCCCAAAGCCTGCTTTTGTGCGGCCACAGTTCTAACTATAGGACTGCCTGCCACCCAGATCCCTTAAAGGAAGGTGCCTTCAGAGCACAGCTCAGCTTGGGGTAACTTTCTAAAAAGAATTGACCTTTTTTTTCTTTAAGAGAGAAAGAAATTTGGCATGGAGTCAAACATCAATAAATATACAGTTGGTGGGCTTCCCTGGTGGCGCAGTGGTTGAGAATCTGCCTGCCGATGCAGGGGACACAGGTTCGAGCCCTGGTCTGGGAAGATCCCACATGCCGCGGAGCAACTGGGCCCGTGAGCCACAACTACTGAGCCTGCACGTCTGGAGCCTGTGCTCCGCAACAGGAGAGGCCACGACAGTGAGAGGCCCACACACTGCGATGAAGAGTGGCCCCTGCTCGCCGCAACTAGAGAAAGCCCTCGCGCAGAAACGAAGACCCAACACAGCCAAAAATAAATAAATTAATTAATAAATAATAAATTAAAAAAAAATATGTACAATTGGTTCCATTTACATGACACACTTTGAGTCCTGCCTTTTACCCTGAATAGTAGTTATCTCCCCAGCACAGGTTGCAACTGTGAAGTATGGGTGCTTCAAGCTTGCCTACTGGAAACCGTTCAGGGCCCTTTCTCTCTCAGCTGTAATAACATTCACTGTGATGTAAGTTCCATCAACATCTTTCAGCCCGGGAGGAAGTTTGGTTTGGCCGATTTAAACTTAAAATAGCGAAAGAAAAGCTTGTTTTCTTGTTCTTCTTCTAGACTAGGCTGCAGTTTCAAATTAAGTTGCTGTAACCACCTGTACTTATTTATAAGCGGAAAATGCAATCTCACACATTGACTACAATCTTTGGCAGACTCTGATAAGATCCCAGATGATCTAGGAGATGATTGTAAATTGTTTCCGTGCATGCTTATTTATGTTCTTATTGGACTCTTTCTCTATGTATAGCACTCCATCTTATATGTAGGAATATGGCCAAATGACAGGTTTAAAAACTTGTGTGAAGAAGACAACTTTTGGAGAAACTAGAAAAACAATATCCAACAATAAAAAAATGGTTGTGTTCAAGGATGGCAAAAGCTTGTTGTGAACCTTTTCTTTCAGGATCAGATAGCCTAATTTTAGGCTTGTGAGCCATTTGGTCTCTATCGCAACCACTTAACTTTGCTGTTGTGATGCTAAAGAGCACAGATAGTGGTCTGTGGGTGAGGCTGTGATCCAATAAAACTTTATTTACAAAACCAGGCAGCTATTTGCGGGCGACAGTTTGCCAATTTCTGAATTATGGTATAATCCATTTGATGCATGCATTTGGTATGTTGCTTTCAGATGAAAGTAAGGGAAAACCCAACTAAAGACAGCTTAAGAATCATGTTAATTCACATAAGAAGATTATCTCATGTAAGAAGAAGTCTCATTATAGGGAAGTCCCAGGGCTAGTTAATTAAAGCAGTTTGATGATGTCATCCAAGGCCCAAGTTTGTTCCATCTTTCATCTTTCTGCTCTCCCATCCTTGGCTCATTGGCTTGTCCTCAGGCTGACGTGACTTCCACAGTTCTAATGTTACATGTAGGTGCAACAACATCTGGCAGAAGAAATAAGACTTTTCCCCCATGTATTTCTTTTTAAGAACAAGACAGTCTTTCCAAGAAGACCCTTCCATTCCATAGACCATGTCTTATCGACCAGAATTGGACAGAACATTTCAAGAAGGGTTTGAACAGTATTTGTTGCCTACAGCTTCTATGACACCAAACATGGTGACATAAAACAATGGAAATTTATTCTGTCACAGTAGTTCTGGAGGCCAGAAGTCCAAAAGCAGTATCACTGGGTCAAAATCAAGGTGTCAATCAGGCTGTGCTCCCTCTGGAGGTTCTAGGGGAAAATTCATTCCTTGCCTCTTCCACCTTCTGATGGCTGCTAGCATTCCTTGGCTTGTGGCCACAGAATGCTCAAATCTCTCTTTGTTCCATTTTCATATCACCTTCTCCTCTGTGTGTCTGTGTGAAATCTCCCTTTGCCTCTCTCTTTCTCTCTGTCTCTTTTGTTTAAAATATGGAATGCTTCACAAATTTGCATGTCACTCTTGTGCAGGGGCCATGCTAATCTCTCTGTATTGTTCCCATTTTAGTACATGTGCTGTGGAAGCAAGCAATGCCTCTCTCTTATAAGGACACTTGTGATGGCATTTAGGGCTCACCCAGATAATTCAGTATACTTGACTTATCTCAAGATGCTTAACTTAATCACATCTGGAAAGAGCCATCTTCCAAATAATGTAACATTTGCAGGTCTGGGTATTAGGATCTTATAACTTTGGGGACCATTATTCAACCTGCTACCGTCATGGAGAACTTTGATTGTCAAAGTAAAAAACTTTGACGTTTTTTTAAAGTAATAGACAGCCATTAAATCAACTACCAGCAAGAGGGAACTACCATGATGTTTTTATATTAATTAAGATTTACTTAAGTCAAATAAGGGAGGTGTCGGCCTAAAAATATTGAAATTCAGCAGGCATGGAAAAATCTGGAATATGACTGTTAGATAGGCAAACATCAGTGTCTGCTGTAGCATACTTGTATGCAACTATTGTGTTTAGCAAGAGCTCACAATGACTTAAGAAAATAATTTTTATAAAGTAATAGGAAAAATGTTTTATCTATAGTATGGTCACAACACAGAGAGTGAAATACTCTTGTGCATAAAAAAAATGGAGACAGTACACTAAAAAAGTTGCTAGTGGTTGTCTGGAGGTGGTGGGAATTTGGGTTATTGACTTTCTTTTCTCTCCTTTTTTGTATTTTCCAAAATTTTTATGAAAAGTATATATGTTGCTTAAGTTAAAATAATAAATCAATAGCATTATATTGTTAGATGATAATACTAGAGTATTTTAAAAGATAATATCAGTTTATTTTGTATCGTGTCACTTAATTTCTCTATCTCATTTAGTTTACCATATCATGAAATTACACAGAATAGTCACAGATTCTACCCAATTTCTTCTGCTTTCAAAAAGACCTAGAACCCTTACCTTGTCACTAGAGTTATCTTTCTGAAACACAGGTTGTGAGATCCACCATGCTTCTCATCAAAAACATTTAATGTCTTTCTGTTGCTTTAGAAAGTGTCTTTTCTTTTTTAACTTTGGCACTCAGAGCTCTCCACTACCTCGTCCAAATTCTTTTTCAAAGTCCCTGACACCAGATGCCCACTACATTCAGTCATGTACTTCTTGCTCTGCCATGCCCTTTTACACTCTTCCCCAAGCTGATTTCTAACTCAGGGCTTCTCACTGTGCTCCCAGATGGAGGAGCAGCTCAGCTTCCCCAAGGATCCTATTAGAAATGCAAATTCTCAGGCCCCATCCTAGACCTACTGAATCAGAAACTCTGGGGGTGAGCCTACGGACGCATATGTTAACAAACCCTCTAGGTAATTTCAATATATGCAAGTGTTTGAGAGGCTCTGGGTTAGCTCTCTTTGTCCTTTCTTTATTATTGCATTCTTACATCTGTAGCTATCAACATTGCTAGAATAACCACTGTATTATTCTTCCTAGAGAATTAACTTGTAAATCAATTTTATAAGCATATATTGTGCCAGCCATTGGCCTTCCAAATGAATAACATACCTGTATTCCTATGGTTTTCTTGCTATATCAGTCATTTTTCCTTTAGGTAAGTATTTCTTATCCTGTTTTAATGTATTTTATGCATACAAGTCAATGAACCAGGGCAAGAATGAACACCTTTTTTTTTTTTTTTTTTTTTTTAAATATCAGCGGACAAGAAACAGCTTCTTTTTTTTTTTTTTTAATTTTTATTTATTTATTTATTTATTTATGGCTTGTGTTGGGTCTTTGTTTCTGTGCAAGGGCTTTCTCTAGTTGCGGCAAGCGGGGGCCACTCTTCATCGCGGTGCGCAGGCCTCTCACTATCGCGGCCTCTCTTGTTGTGGAGCACAGGCTCCAGACACGCAGGCTCAGTAGTTGTGGCTCACGGGCCCAGCCGCTCTGCAGCACGTGGGATCTTCCCAGACCAGGGCTCGAACCCATGTCCCCTGCATTGGCAGGCAGATTCTCAACCACTGCGCCACCAGGGAAGCCCAACACCTTTTCTTAATGATCCTCTGGATCACTTAGTCTAAAATCAGTGAATGCCTGCTTTGAGCCAGGCATTGTCTATGATTCAAAGCCGTTCCTTCAGCCGTGGTTCATTGAATAGGCCTGGTAATACATGACCATCCCTCCATCTCTCCCTTTTTCCTCAGCTAAACCAAAAACATACCCAGAAGAATTATGGCCAGTATGTCTAAAGGCCCAAGAGAACCCCCCACCAACTATAGTTGTAGTTTTATAACCTTGGGAGGATCATCTTTCCCCAGAGTCTTACATTCATCATTGGTGGAAGTAGAGATGGTAAGGGTTTTTTCCTTTGTATATATGGACTCTCATGGGCTGGAATTTATGAGCTTCCATAGAGCTCTGTGGTGAGGGAGGGCTCAGGTCCTACTTTTTTCTCCACTGCCATCTGAAGGAAGTGTGTTTTGACCTCTGATCAACACCTAACCCCATGGCTGGCACAGAGTAAAGGTCTACTAAACAACTGTTGAATAAATGGAAGAAATAATGGAAGGAACGATGGACGGACAGAAGGATAGAAGGAAGAAAGGGAGAGAGAGAGAGGGAGGAGGGAAAGAGAAGGAAGGAAGGAAGGGAAGGAGGGAGGGAGGGAGGAAGGAAGAGTGAAGGAGGCAGGGAGATGGCTGAGGGTAGATCAGACACAGCTTCTGATGGGGGGAAATGCTTACGGGAGACAGGTAGAATTGGAACTCTTAATACCTAACCTGTGCCAGATACGTAGGTAGATAGATAGATAGATTGATCGATAGATTGATAGATAGATATGCTCTAACAGTAAATTAACTGTTCCATTTGGTTCCCTCCCCCGGAGGTTGTTTCCAGCAGCTCCTCCCTGGTGCAAAGCATGAGGCCTCCCTTCGAGTCTGAGAAAAGGGCTTTGTGAATTATAAAGCAGAATGCAGATGGTGATTAACTAAAGCATCACAAGCAAGGACAAGTCTCCTGAGCAGTCCCAAGAGAGACTGTTTTGCCTTCTTTTTGTCATTTGAATTCTCAAAATTGTCCCCAGCTTAGACCAAATCAACCTCAAATGGTCTATGATTTAAATTTCCACTCTGAAACTCTAAGCAACTTGGGAATTGTAGGAATTGGACCACTTGGAGATAATTTATAAATAACACTCGCCTTTCAAATGGCCTCTGTCTTCCCAAAGAGCCCTCTGTCCTGTCAGTGGGACTGCTCCCAAGGCCCAAACTGCTAAATTGGGCCAGCAACACTGAAGTCGCTGGTGGGAACATCTTATCTCTGATTCTTCTAAGAATTTTGGACACTTTATTGAAACATTTGTTTTTCCTCATGTAAAATGTAGGCTAAAAAGTTATTAGCTATCTTTAGGTTTGGAAAGGCTTTCAGGATTTTAATGCATGTGATTCACTCAGCTTTTACTTTGTCTACTGCTAACATAGGTGAAACTCAAATCAAATACTAAGCAGAACCCAAAACATCCTGGATACATAGCGATGTTCAGGGGCATTAAACAATGACTAAGCGCTCTGCTCCATTTTTACAGAATTCTGTGGACATGAAAGGGAGCCATTGACACCATCTTTTCCCCTCCCTTTCTTTCAGGTCAGTCCTGGTGGGCACAGCCTTAGCCTGTGTTTGTCTGTGCCTCTGAAAGGCCAGTCCAGCTGTGTTACACTGGACAGTAGTGTTTTGCGGGACCAAGGCAGACAAGACCATGCAGAGTTGACTGGCCTGGGAAATGATTCCTGTTATCATATGTCTGTTGGGTTCTCATGTTGATATTTTTTTCCTTGCCTCTGCCGGGCTGGAGTGATCGAAGTTTCATGTCTGTTCACACTCTGGGATTATGATACATCTCATCAGCCCTCATTACTGCTCAGGGAGGGGCAAAAAAAATTTTTTTAATTAATTAATTAATTTATTTATTTATTTATTTTTGGCTGTGTTGGGTCTTCGTTTCTGTGCGAGGGCTTTCTCTAGTTGCGGCAAGCGGGGGCCACTGTTCATCGTGGTGCGCGGGCCTCTCACTATCGCGGCCTCTCTTGTTGCAGAGAACAGGCTCCAGACGCGCAGGCTCAGTAGTTGTGGCTCATGGGCTGAGTTGCTCCGCGGCATGTGGGATCCCCCCAGACCAGGGCTCGAACCTGCGTCCCCTGCATTGGCAGGCAGACTCTCAACCACTACGCCACCAGGGAAGCCCGGGGCAAAATTTTTAAATGGTCAAGTTCAAAGGAGAGTGCTGCTAGCTCTGATCTCTGTTTCTCTAGCAGAATTCCACCAGCCCCATTCTACACCCAAAATGCACACGCTCAGCCCTCCCCTGCCCCTGGCTTGGGGTATCTGAATTCATACACATGCCTGCAATTGGCTCTGTGGACTGGAGGTCTTCACATTGCTTCTCAAGAATCCGCTAATGGCAAATGACAAAATTGACCGGCTGGCGCAGGAGAGAGTCATATTGAACTCCTTGCATGAGAAACAAGAAATTTATAAAGCAGGGCTTTTCTGGTGTTGAGGTGAAATTTTTTCATTTGGGAAATATATGGCATAATACACAGAGGTGTGCAATTTCAAATATAATGGGCACATGTACATGTTAAGACAGAACACACCCATTTCTGAGAACATTGTTCAGCTTGGAAAGCATCTGAAAAGGCAGCTTCATAGTGGGACTCTTCTCTGGTTCTCTCTGGGTCCCACAGAGTTGTTCTTTTTGTTTATTTATTTTTTATTTGTATATGCTGGGTCTTAGTTGCGGCTCGCCGGCTCCTTAGTTGCAGCAGGCAGGCTCCTTAGTTGCAGCACGTGGTCTCCTTAGTTGCGGCAGGTGGCATCCTTAGTTGCGGCTCACAGGCTCCTTAATTGTGGCATGCAAACTCTTGGTTGCGGCATGCATGTGGGATCTAGTTCCCTGACCAGAGATCCAACCTTGGCCCCCTGCATTGGGAGCACAGAGTCTTATCCACTGCACCACCAGGGAAGTCCCCACAGAGTTGTTCTTTGTGTGGCCTCCACCCCTTCTCTTTTGTTCCCCTTATGTTTTATAGCATTGCTTTTCTAACGGGGGAAAGAAAGTTCCTAGGGATGTGTATCAGCATTTCTATGTATACTTTAAAAAAAATATGTCATATTATAACAGAATTCCATAATTTGGGAACCAATAAAAGACTACTGTTCTCATAATATAAGCAAAGAAAGTAAAGTTTGACAAGTTCTCTTTGCTGGAGGGAATCTGCGTCATGAGTCTTCAAAGGGAGCACCTGCTGGGGGTGCGGTCTCATCTTCCTAGGTGGGTCACATCAAGATCTTCTTGGGTGGTCGAGCATAACATTTTTGTTTATAAAATAGGAAAAGAAAACATTTTTAAGGTTCAAAACAATTCTAGGCAAAGATAATAACAGGAAACACCTGTATCTTTCCTGTAGGATCAAACTTGAGGCGACTGAGCTGAGACAGGGGTCCCCCTGCCAAGGTAGGAGCCGCATATTCGGGGCCTCTGGTCCAGGATCAGGAAGAGAAAGGTAAGTGTTGTGTGTGAAGACAGCCGTGGCTTCAACAACACAGGCTTTGCCTTCATTGCGTGGACATGGTTGCCCTAGGCAAATGGGAAGAGGAAGAGGATTGAGGGCAGTGAGTCCAGCAAGGGGCCTCAGAATGGGGCCTGCAGAGCTGCCAGCCAGGAGGCTGCAGTAGCTTTCCTCAAGAAGCAGTTGTGAAGCATGTGGGGAGGAAGAGGGACAGAGTCTCCTTCCTAATCTTCACTGATGGTGTCCTGGGCAGAGGGTGTGGGCAGAGGCCCCACCTGAGCAGAGCAGACAGCAAAGTTAATTCCTGAAACTCTTAGCGGGGAGGCGGCTCTCTGCAGGTGACTTCATGGTGTCACTTCTACAGGGCCTTCTGAACCTACCCAGGTGTGTTAGTCCCACGGTCTGCATGCGCAATGGCTCTGGGGAACAAAAAGAGTGAGTTGGATAAGAGTGGCAACACAGGGGACAGCATCAGAATCATAGCAAGCAGATCTAATAAGTGAGTTAATGGTGAAAAGAAGAGAAAGCCCAGTGAGCACCAAATGCCACAACAATCCCCGTGTCCCACAGCTGTAGATGGGACAGGCGAGGACAACTGGGACACAATTTTGTGGAAGAGCTGGTGGGACACAGTTTTGGTGAAAGGATAACCTCCCTGTCATGCTAGGGAGAGATAGCAAGGAGTGCCAGGGGAGACCAAGCTGCAGGACAGAAGGATGGGCCTGAGAGAGGGCTCGAAGAGCTGAGCACGGCGCCAGCCCACGTGCAGCAAGGAAACCGGGGCTTCAGTCTTCTAACCACAAGGAACTGGATTCTTCCAACACCCTGAAGGAGCTTGGAAGTGAATTCTCCCCCAGAGCCTGCAGATAAGAGCCCAGCTAGCCAACACTTTCCTGTTGGCCTGTGAGACCCTAAATGGAGAACTCAGCTAAGCCCACTCAGACTTCTGACCTATAGAAGTAGAAGTGATATGTGAGTGTTTTAAGCCATTAAGTTTGTGGTCGTTTGTTGTGCAACAATAGAAGAGTAATACAGCAGCCATGCTCGTTCAGGTATATGCATCGTTTGTAACTGCTTTTGCAATACGCCTGCAGAGTTAAGTAGTAACGACAGAGACCTCATGGCCTGCAAAACCTGAAATATTTACTATCTGGCTCTTAACAGAAAAAGTTTACTAATCTGTGCTTTCATCAAAAACGTAACCTCACCTCAGATATGTTTAGTGAGAGTTTTAGGCCCGACCCAAGGCTTGCAAGAAATAGGACTCACATCTAGGAACGCTCAGCAAACATGCCTTTCATCAAACTGAAACAGGCCAAGAAAACTAGTAGATACGAGGCTGTCCTGCAGACCCATTCTGCAGAGAGAGAGAGAGAGAGAGAGAGGGAGGGAGGGAGTTCATACATTCAGAGGAAAAAACTCAGAGCGATGTGTACCATCTGCATATTGGAGATTGTCATTTTCCACATTATGAATTTTTATAGTAGTTAAATTTTGTGTAACAAATTTGTGTTAAATTAATAATAATTATAACCATATGATTATTAAAGGGTACATTGTGCCCCACTGTGTGCTCCTTGGAGCAGTGGCCTGGAGGAAGAGAAGGTATGAAAACTATTGCTTTGTGATCAGAACTTGAATTCACTCCACTGATTCTTGACTTTTCCTCCCTTCATGGTGCCCCTTCTACCTTCACAGTGGGACAAGTCAGGGTGATGCAATTCTTCATTCACCATTGTTGTTTATCTAGAAGAGTAATTATCAACCATTTTAGAGTTACAGTGCCCTCTAGACACACACACACACACACACAAGATTTGGCATGGTATGTATTTAGCTAAGTTGAATGAAAATTCATATGATTCTGAAGATTGGAAGAAAGAGTTGAAGAGTTATATTGGTACCCTTAGGCTGTGATAAGCAATTACCACAAACTGGGTGGCATAAAACAACATACATTTATTCTCTCACAGTTTTGGAGGCCAAAAGACTGAAATCAAGGTGTTTTCAGAGTTGGCTCCTTCTGGAGGGTCTGAGGGAGAATCCATTCCATGTCTCTCTCCTAGCTTCTGATGGGTGCTAGCAATCCTCGGAGTTCCCTTGGCCTGTAGCTGAATAACTCCAGTATCTGCCTCCATTTTCACGTGGTCTTCCTCTTCCTGGGTCTGCGTCTCAAGTCTCTCTCTGCCTTTCTCTTTTAAGGACACCTGTCATTGGATTTAGGCGACCCTAAATGCAGGATGATCTCATCTTGAGATCCTTGATTATACGTACAAAGACTGGTTTGCCAAATAAGGTCACAATCCAGGTCTTGAGGGTTAAAACTTGGGTATATCTTTTTGGAGGCCCCAATTCAACTCACTACAGAAAGTATTTGCATGTTCCTGTAGCTGATAGCAAAAACTTTTTCGCAATTTCCTAACTAGCAATTAAAATCAATAACTCTGTCTTATATAGTGGGAAGAATTGTTTTGCTTTTTCTCATGGGGCTTAATGAATACTCAGCTCCTCTCCCCACGATCCTGTGAATATAGATTGGACAATTCCTCAATGGCAAGGCCTGTGAGAGATGCCAAAGCCTTCGCCACTGTCCTATATGGGCGTCCCCACCCTGTCTTGTCCTTTTCATCCATTTGGACAAAACCCAAGTTAGGGCAACATTAGGTGTGTCAACAATCAGGGTATTTATCCTCAAGTGTTAAGCCTAGGAGAGAACCCTGTGGAGTCTTTCTGTAGGTGGGAAATTGTCTGTGCTCTCTAGCAGAGGAGTATGGGTCTCTCCGGAAACAAGTCCATGCCACTTACTGTCCATTTGGCCTTGGGAAAATCTGATGTTGCGATCTGGGTTCTCTCTCTGTAAAGAAGGTACGACAATGCCTTGCTACCTTACCAGGGTGTTGTGTGAATTTGCTGACACCCATAAAGCTCCCTGAAAATGAAGAGGCTTACATAAGTCCCTGGTATTATTCACACAGCAAACGTTTTCCCCTGAGAATAAAGTACTAAATGGTACCATTGTGCAGCTGGTTGAACGTATTCAAAAGTTTCCGTTCACAACTAGTAGATCAAGTTGTGGGT
The DNA here is from genome assembly GCF_949987535.1 of Balaenoptera acutorostrata. Classification (NCBI taxonomy): domain Eukaryota; kingdom Metazoa; phylum Chordata; class Mammalia; order Artiodactyla; family Balaenopteridae; genus Balaenoptera; species Balaenoptera acutorostrata. Next base: position 46,918,154 of record NC_080065.1, on the reverse strand, counting down.
GGCTGTATGGACTTTCTGTGCTTATGCCAAGCTGCATCCAAAACAGCGGCACAATGGACTATCCTGGAATGAAAAGCCGTACTGTAAGAGACGGCCACATCATGGCATTGCATCATATAGGACAGTCCTGTAGCCAGTGTAGCCAGTGATTTCTTATGCACCTTTTCCTTATGGCAGAAAGGAACAATAGCAGAAACAGTGGCCACGTGGATATCTAACGTGACAGCTATTGAGAAGCAGCTATCTTCTCCCACCACATTGACAAACTTCCCAAGCCTATGGACGCTCACGATTGAGGGCAGGAGGAGGGATTATAATTATAGCTCTTCTTTCTTTTTTCCTTTCTGAATTCTTGGGCCAGGAAAAGCCAGCGTTCTAAATCAGATGGTGTACAGGTTAAGGACCTATTCTCTTTAAATACAATTCATCTGGGTGGGAGTATGTTGGAACAGTCTGGACAGAATGATACTGGCTGGCATAGGAGATAAGAGAGGATTGCCTTTCCACCATTATAAGCCCTGGAAATACTCCAGGACATGATGCTGGGAAAACGCCTTCTTTCTTTTTTTTTTTTTAATTTAATTTAACTTAATTAAATTTAATTAATTAATTAATTTTGGCTGCTCCAGGTCTTAGTTGCGGCTCGTGGGATTTTCATTGCAGCATGTTTAGCTGTGGCATGCGGACTTCTTACTTGCGGCATGTGGACTCAGTTGTGGCACACGGACTTCTTAGTTGCAGCACACGGACTTCTTAGTTGCAGCATGCAGACCTCTTAGTTGCAGCATGTAGACTTCTTAGTTGCAGCATGCGGACTCTTTTTTGCAGCAGGCATGTGGGATCTAGTTCCCCAACCAGGGATCGAACCCAGGCCCCCTTCATTGGGAGTGTGGATTCTTACCCACTGGACTACCAGGGAAGTCCCGCCTTCTTTTCATTTTGGGACTTTCAGCCTCTGGATGCCACATCTGAGATGACAGATATTTTGATTAAATGAGAGGAAGATTAGCTACTGAAGATATTGCATTTAGTTTTTAAAAGTAATCATGTTCGATTAGAAATATTTGGGGATTACATTAACAAACTTCCTTGGATCAAGGTTATCCCTTTGGTGGTAAATATTCTCACATTAAAGAGCTGAGGAGGAATCACAGATCATGGAATTTTTTAGCTGTGAGTGGTCTATCTTGATATTAAACTATTTGATAACTTTTTAAATCCCATAGACAAGCTTGCATTTTTTCCCTCTTTTTGTTCAGTGACACCAAAAGTAGAAAAGAAGATCTTTCTAAGTATTTAAGCTTTGAAGTTGGTTAAAACCTTTAGATTGTAATGCAAAGGCTATGGAGAAGGATTGTGCAACCCACAGGGTACATTGGATTCCCTCTGGCCTCTCCTTCCCGCATTCCTGTCACATCCTGTTTTCAGAGAACCTTTCATTCATTCACTCAGTGCCCATTTACTGAGCACCTACTATACCCTAGACAGTGTGCTAAGTGCTAGGGGTACAAAAAGATGATGGGTGCACAGCCACTGCCCTCGTTGGAGCCCCTCACCTAGTGAGGAGCAAAGTGACGCGTGTCATCATGGAAGCAAGGTGAGAGCTAGAATAAGTGAAGGAATATGGGGTGTTCCAGGACACGTAAATAGATCAGTATTCTTGGGAGAGTAGAGTTTGACTGGGGGAGTTGGGGGAGGATGGCAAGAAGCAATGGGAATTTAGGCAGGATGTGGGCAGGAGAGATGATAGAGGGTTTCATATGTGCTACAGATGAATATGATTTATCCTTTAGATGATAGGGAGGCAGTGGAGTGCTCATCCTGGCAGCAAGATTAGAGATGGCTTGTAAGGGAGTAAGACTGGGGATAAGGTCAAAGCAAGAATCCAGGAAACAGGGGATAACAACCTGAGCCAAGGCAGAGCTGGGATAGAGAGGAAGGGATGCAGAATTAGTGGTCTGTATGGAATAAAAGACAAGGAGACATTCCAGGAGGATCTGGCACATTGCATGTACCTCTGCATGAATAGACAGATAATATTTTTGGCATAGAGGTCATGCCAAGAGGCAGTGAACAGTTTTTTTAGTGGACTACAGTAAAGCATGACTGGCTTTGATAAAAGCCCATGGAGATGGCTTCCCTGGTGGCACAGTGGTTGAGAATCTGCCTGCCGATGCAGGGGACACGGGTTCGAGCCCTGGTCTGGGAAGATCCCACATGCCGCGGAGCAACTGGGCCTGTGAGCCACAACTACTGAGCCTGCGCGTCTGGAGCCTGTGCTCCGCAACAAGAGAGGCCACGACAGTGAGAGGCCCGCGCACCGCGATGAAGAGTGGCCCCCACTCGCCGCAACTAGAGAAAGCCCTCGCACAGAAATGAAGACCCAACACAGCCAAAAAAATAAATAATAATTAAAAAAAAAAAAAAAGCCCATGGAGATTGTGTCTGGTGAGCTGACACCAGGAGATTCCATTCAGTCACCTTTGTGGAAACCGGAGAGTAGTTTCTTACACCTAGTCCAGGCCTTTCTTGCCTTCTTCAATGTGCCTTTGTGTTCAGTCCCCTGTTTGAATACCAGTTACTCTAGAATGTCTTTTGTATTCATCAACATCATTCTACGTGGGCAATAGTATTAACAACTACCATCGTTGGGAGACTACCATATGACAGAAGTGTTACATACACTTTTAAAATTTCTTAATAGCTCTGCAAAGAAACTATTAGTAACTTGAGGCCCAAGAGTTACCCTAAGGCCACACAGCTAGTGAGGCAGAATGTGATTTGCACCCTGGGCCTCCTGACAAAGCCTATGCTGTTTTTACTATGCTTCAGGGTTATCCACCATTATAACCCATTGTCCAGTCAAGACCCTGGGCTCTGTATTTTGTCCTCGGTGACAGAGCCCAGTAAAAGTGTGTTATATACAAAATACTTTCAAAAATATACAAAAGTGGGTTTTGCCTGATTTCCATGAAGGGGTTTGGGTTTCAGCGTTCCAAAACTTTTAAAGGACTAAAGACTGTGTACTAACAAAAAAAATTTAAGGAACAAATTACTTATTCTGATAAATCATACTTTACAATACAAAATGGTCCAGGTGATTAATAAAAATTACATAACTCTTTCAGAGAGAATGGAATCAGGAGGGATGCTTCAATTCCTTACCCATAAGGATGTGTAGAGCTTCTTTAGGAATAAACATTCTAGAACCTAAATGTGGGCAGGACCTGACAGTGATTATTGGGGATGATGGATGGGTGAGTTCAGATTTTGTCCCTCATTCAGTGGTGTTGGCCCATCGCTACTCAGTACTTAGTCTACTAATCATCTACTCTATTTGGAACACTGCTTTTGGTACTGGGAAGGTGAGAAGAAATGGAGATACAAAAAAAACTCAAAGTCATGGTCCCTCTTGAGACTTTCAGGAGAAGTGAAAGACAGTTATCAATGCCCTCAAAGGTTAAAGCAGTAACAGTTATCTCAAGGATACTACTCAGGACCACAGAGTTTAATAGCTGGGCCTTGGAGACCACTTTGTCCAAACTTTACAGTTCGCAGATAATGGAATTAAACCCAAAGGTGTTTGTGACTTGCCTGAGGTCAGAAAGATAGCTAATGTGAGAGCTACCTCTGCCATGAGTCTGCTTGTATTGCTGTTATTTTTATTTAATAATTAATTTAAAAATATGTAGTGCATTCACTTGAGAGGGAAAAAAAAGAGAATCTTCTATTTAACTGAGGAAAAAACACCAACAAACCAAAAAGATCTCAGCCTGTCATTTGGAAGGGACTGATCATGAGAGTTGTTAGGCATATGCCTGGATCTTCATTGCAGCGTTTTTAAAATAATAGTAACATATAGGAAGCACCTTGAATTTCTATCATTAGAGGACTGAATATATTAGGATTAATCCACACATTGAAATATTATTATATTATACAGCCATGAACAAAATGAGGCAGATCTATGTGTAATTGATGTAGATGTATTTTAGGTGAGAAAATTGAGGTGTAGATCAATGTTATATATCCCTTCAACAAGTTTTTTACAGTCTCAGCTCAATGTGAGTTAACATAAAGTAACTTTTCCCAATGATAGCTATAGTAGATACTATCATTTTGTTGTCCCAGATCTATCATATATCTTTTCCATATTTTAATACTTTCCCACAATTTAAATTCCAGTTTTCCAATGTAGAATAAACAACAACAACCCTAACTGCCATTTCCCATGCCCCAAACGTGAGGACATATAATTTAGGTTCCATAAATAAGATATACTTACAAAAGATTTTAACTTAGAACTAACTTTTGTTTAAAAAGGAACATCCATCTGTCCCCTCTCAGCAGAAGCAGTGTCTTGGAGCCAGAAGTTGTGGCAGCTTTCTGACTTTGGTTTTTGATTTTTGTTTGTTTGTTTTTATTTTTTATTGTGACAATATAATTCCTGAGGTGAGTTCCTTAGAGCTCAGCCTGGGGTCTGTTTCATCAGTCCTATCAGTGGTTCAATGAATTTTCTGTATCGCCCAAATAAATCCCTTTCTGATAAAGGGATTTATCAGAAATTCCTTTATCCCTTTATCAGCTAGAGTGGATTCCATTGACCTGCAACTAAGTACCATCACCAATACAAATACTTTCAACCCTACTCTGTCAAATTCTCCTCTACCATTATTTAATGATACCTCGGGCAGGTCTCATCGTTGTAATTAAAAATTAAATATAATTTACCTTAGAATTTCTAAGGTGTGATATTGGCTCTGGGCCTAGATATTGTCTCCTCCCTTGCTCTTGCCTGTTGCATTTCTCCAGTCTTCCTTCCACTTCTGTGAGTTTCCCAATAACCTTTCTGATACAAGAATTTAACACTATACATTTTCCTCTAAGACTGCTTTAGCTGCACCCTACACATTTTGATTTACTGCATTTTAGTTTTCATTCAATTCAAGATACTTTCCAGTTTCCCTTGTGACTTTTTCTTTGACTCATGTGTTACTTAGAACATGTTGTTTAATTTCCACATATTTGGGGATTCTAAAGATATTTTTCTGTAATTGATTTCTTCTCTAATTCTATCATGGTCAGAGAACATACCTTGGATGATTTCAATTTTTTAACCTTTTTCAGGTACTGCTGTTTTAGGTGAAGTGTTATATAAATGTCAATTAGATCAAATTGGTGGATAGTATTGCTTAGGTCATCTGCATCCTTACTAATTTTCTCTCTGTTTGTTCTATTGATTACTGAGAGAAAAGTGCTAAAGATCCCAACTGTAACTGTGGATGTGTCTATTTCTCCTTTCAGCTTTGTCAGTTTTTGCTTCATGTATTTTGAAGCGGTCTTATAAGATGCATACGCATTTAGGATTGTGATATCTTTACAAATCAACCTCTTTCTCATAATGTAATGTCCATTCATCCCTGGTAATAATTCCTTGTTCTTAGGTTTACTTTGTATAATATTAATATAGGCACTTTGGCTTTCTTTTTATTAGCGTTTGATAAATGTTTGTTTCTCTTCCTTTACTGTTAACTTATACATGTCTTTAGATTTAAAACACGTTTCTTGTAGGTAGCGTATGGTTGAATCTTGCTTTTTTCTTTTTTTTTAAAATGAATTAATTAATTTATTTATTGGCTGTGTTGGGTCTTCATTGCTGCGTGTGGGCTTTCTCTAGTTGCAGCAAGCGGGGGCTACTCTTTGTTGCAGTGCGTGGGCTTCTCATTGCGGTGGCTTCTCTTGTTGTGGAGCACAGGCTCTAGGCGCGCAGGCTTCAGTAGTTGTGGCACGTGGGCTTCAGTAGTTGTGGCTCGCAGGCTCTAGAGCACAGGCTCAGTAGTTGTGGCACACGGCCTTAGTTGCTCCGTGGCATATGGGATCTTCCTGGACCAGGAATTGAACCTGTGTCCCCTGCGTTGGCAGGGGGATTCTTAACCACTGCGCCACCAGGGAAGTCCCGCTTTTTTCTTTTAATCCAATCTGACAATTACTATTTTTTAACTAGTATGTTTAGACCACTCACATCTAATGTTTTTATTGATATGTTTGAATTAAACTCCATTGTCTTTTATATGGCTGCTTTTGGATTTATGACACTACTTTATCCTGACTTTGAAATTGTTTTTATCATAGGAATTTATTTTCTAGATAGATAGATAGATAATGGAATGAATATTTGTGTCCCCCCTCCCCCGCAATTCCTATGTTGAAACTCTAACCCCCAATGTGACGGTATTTGAGGGTGGGGCCTTGGGGAGATAATTAGGTTTAGATGAGGTCATGAGGATGGGGTATCCATGATGGAATTAATGTCCTTATAAGAAGAGGAAACGAGGCCAGAGATCATTCTTTCTCCACTGTGTGAGGACATAGCGAGAAGACAGCAGTCTGCAAACCAGAAAAAGGGACCCCATCAGGAACTGAATCTACCAGCACCTTGATCTTGGACTTCCCAGCCTTCAGAACTGTGAGAAATAAATGTTTTTTAAGCCACTCAGTCTATGGTACTTGGTTATGGCAGCCCAAGCTGACTAGATAGATAGATAGATAGATAGATAGATACATACATACATACATGCATGCATGCATACATAGTTTTTACTATTGCTTTGAAGAAGAAAATGTTACCCTTAAAACCAGAAATTTCACTTCTCAGAACCTGTGCTAGACAAAACACTGGCACATGTGCCCAAAAAGATATGTACAAGGGAATTCATCATAGCATTATTTGTAATAGTGAAAAAATTTTAAATAATCCAAATTTCCATCTTTTGAAAAGAATCAAACTACTATATATCCACTCCGTGGAAGATTATGCTTCCAGTAAAAAGAATGAGATCAATTAATAGGCACTGATATGAAAAAATGTGTACAACATATCAATATATTCTTAAGTGAGAAAAGCTGGTGGTAGCATAATATACAGAATATGGCACAATTTATGCATTAAACAAAAACTCCCACCAAACAAAATATATGCTTTCTTACATGTGAATGTATATGTGAATGTGTATGCTTTAGAAAAAGTCTGAAAGGATACATAGTGGATGAATAATAAGGATACACAATGCGGGAGCAGTGTAGGATTAGGCGAGTAGGCAAAGAGAAGTTTTGATTTGTCTGTATTGTTTTACTTTTTATCAATGAGAATCTATTACTTATATAAGTAAAAATTAATTCATTATTATTAAGAGTGGTAATTAGGATTATAACATGAAAAGAAGTGGGGAAAAAGGAAAGAAAGATATACCTAAGTTGGGAATTTTTTTCTTTAAGTCTTATGTTTTATTCATTTCCTTAGGGGTAGTAGATTTGGGAAGAGGAAGCAAAAATTGTCTTCTGCCTTTTGTCCTACACTGACAACAACAAAAAGCATGGTGAGTGTCCAGGGAGTGCACACTGTGTCTGGGGTGTGTCCCACTGTATTTAGTTATACTCATTCATGCTGAGACGTTGCTTTTTTGCCCATAAAAGGAGGAATTACAACATCAGACCTGGATCGTTCTAATTTCCAAGCAGCCTCACAGTGTCAACACAAGACGGTCAATCTCTTGTTCTCTCCCTCTCTCACAAATATTCCCTGGAACCCAAGCCAATAGTCAAAACAGATGTAGGCAGGCACTATTTTGACAACACTGGAAACGCCTGTGATTAGGAGTCAGGGGAGTGTAAAAGTGATTAATATGCTCCTAAAAGAACAGGGAGTGTGCCTCCAGAAGAGATTGTTGGATGGGTATCCCTGCTTGTGTACACTGTCTCATACCCAAACGAGGGCACATGTTCTCACACAGGTTTATCCTAAGCAGCCTCTTGCTGAGTGTTTCCTGCAGCATTTGCGTCATGGCAAGGCAGGTGGGGTGGAAGGTGCCTGGAGGATGGGGAGAGGCTGGAGGATGGCAAAAGAAGTGCAAACATCTCCCTTCCCATAAAATACATAATCTTCAAGCAATAAAGTGGATGTTGGTATCATTTTAAACTAAAAGACAAGCGTTCTCTGAATTTAGCAGTAAGCCATGGGATGAGGCTGTTGACAGTGCAGTTACTAGTTCTTAATTTATGAGACAGAAAATCTTTGTTTAGTTCACTGCACGTGAATCAAAGTTGCCCTTGAGTAACTTTAATTATGTGCCCATCACTTTACCAAGTGGTTGTCTTTTTCCTGTATATTCTCAGTTTTGAGTTGTCTGAACTCCAAAGGGCTGTACCTCAGTGAAAGAATGAACCAGAAAAAAATCCCACCAATCAGCATAGGGAAGCTTGTCTGTCTCTGCCAGAGCTCCGTGGAGGGACAAAAGTTTCCCTGATAATTTGCACTCACAAGCCCCTACTTCATGAGTTTGACTATTTTTATATCTATATAGGCTTAGAAACTCTGGATGAGAAATTATGTTAAAGATTAGTCTTGGGTCTGTGGTACACCAGGGGTACCTGATAGAAGTAAAAGGAAAGCCAGTCTACACAGATCCACAAGTAAAGTTCTGCTGAAGATGAACTCACGATCTAAAATTACCTACTGTTAAGGAAACAATCCTCCAAGAGATAGAGTTAGGCACAAAACACATGACAGGATTAAGACCTAAGAACTTTAAATAACTTAATAATTTGATGAATAACTTGATTAACATGAATAATTTTGTGATTAAGGACATAAAGAGAAAAAATCCTAACCACAGAAAAGACACTTAAAAAAAATAAAAGAGTGAACAAGATGGAAAAGATAAAATTCGATCCCTACTTCACCCTATGTACGAAATAAATTCCAGCTATATTAGGATTTAAATTTGAAAAAGGCAAACTTTAAAACTTTTAGAAGAAAACATAGGAGAATGGTATTATTATATTGAAATAGGGAAAATTTTCTTATATGAGACACAAAAGTCATAAACCATAGGAAAAGATGGATAAACTTGAACTTTATGAGAATGAAAAACTTCTGTGGAAAAAAAGATACTATTAATAAAGGAAAAAGAAAAAAGTAGTCTGAGGAAGATGCTTGCACCCTATATAAAAAGAAATCCTCCAATTTAATAAGAAAAAGATAGTCAATCTAATTGAAAAGGATATTACCATTTCACAGAAGAGGCAATATAAATGGTCAATAAACATATGAAAAGATGCTTCAGTTTACAAGTACTCAGGGAGTTACGAACAATAAGAAAAGTTGACAGGATGTGAGGAAACAGGAACCCTTATGCATGCAGGCCAGGCATATGTTAGAACCACCACTGTGGAGAGAAATTCGGCAGCATCTAATGAAACTGAAGAGGTACACATCATCTCTCCCACCTGTCCACAAGGAGACAGGTGGTGAAAACCAGCTGAGTCAATCTGAGAAATAGAAAGAAGATGTGTACATTGATGTGCGTGGAGAGGGTTGTTTTTCTGAATAACTTTTTTTTTTTCTTGTAAAACAGTAGGTTAATGTTTATATTTAACTCTTAATAAACACTGAAATTTTTTGAAAACTCACAGTGAATAACTTTTAAAATACCTGCTATGCCTGCCAACAAGAAGAGCAAAGCAACTAATTAAAATTATGTATTTCAGAATAAGTGGGCGTGAGAAGAACTTCTTTGAAAGTGAAGACGTTGCTTTGTAGTCATTTGGGTTTAACAAATAAAGACAACAAAATTTACAGGCACGAAGAGAGAGGAGGCAAGTAGTTTATGAAGTCAATATGGAAAGACAAAATAAACCAGCTCCAAAAATGTCTTACTCAGAAATCAAATTTGTTCAAAGGTGCAATATTGAAGTCAGATTCTACAGTGCAGGCTAATCACGTGGTTCTTAAGATTTTAGATATGAGATGAAACTCAAATGCTTACATAGAATTGCAGCTATTACATTTCCTGATTTTTTTTAAAGTTCTGTTTTGGTTGTGTGTTTGTGTTTTTAAATACAAATATATTTGTACCTTAAGCATCTTATTTTTCTGGAATGGGCCCTTGTGCAGAGGTTTGTTCAACACTGCCCTACGTGTAACTGTGTTGTAATGAGAAACAAAGGCTACAAGGGAGGGGATTCACCCAACCCAGCAATGTTGAAGGCAGTCAGAGTATTTTCAGGAGCAGTGGCCTTTTTTTTTTTTTAACATCTTTATTGGAGTATAATTGCTTTACAATGGTGTGTTAGTTTCTGCTTTATAACAAAGTGAATCAGCTATACATATATCCCCATATCTCCTCCCTCTTGCATCTCCCTCCCTCCCACCCTCCCTATCCAACCCCTCTAGGTGGTCACAGAGCACCGAGCTGATCTCCCTGTGCTATGCGGCTGCTTCCCACTAGCCATCTATTTTACATTTGGTAGTGTATATATGTTCATGACACTCTCTTACCCTGTCACATCTCACCCCTCCCCGTCCCCATATCCTCAAGTCCATTCTCTAGTAGGTCTGTGTCTTTATTCCCGTCTTGCCACTAGGTTCTTCATGACCTTTTTCTTTTGTTTTTTTAGATTCCATATATATGTGTTAGTATACGGTATTTGTTTTTCTCTTTCTGACTTCACTCTGTATGACAGACTCTAGGTCCATCCACCTCACTACAAATAACTCAATTCCGTTTCTTTTTATGGCTGAGTAATATTCCATTGTATATATGTGCCACATCTTCTTTACCCATTCATCTGTCACGGGACACTTAGGTTGCTTCCATGTCCTGGCTATTGTAAATAGAGCTGCAATGAACATTGTGGTACATGACTCTTTTTGAATTATGGTTTTCTCAGGGTATATGCCCTGTAGTGGGATTGCTGGGACATCTGGTAATTCTATTTTTAGTTTTCTAAGGAACCTCCATACTGTTCTCCATAGTGGCCATATCAATTTACATTCCCACCAACAGTGCAAGAGGGTTCTCTCTTCTCCACACCCTCTCCAGCATTTATTGTTTGTAGATTTTTTGATGATGGCCATTCTGACTGGTGTGAGGTAATACCTCATTGTAGTTTTGATTTGCATTTCTCTAATGATTAGTGTTGTTGAGCATCCTTTCATGTGTTTGTTGGCAATCTGTATATCTTCTTTGGAGAAATGTCTATTTAGGTCTTCTGCCCATTTTTGGATTGGGTTGTTTGTTTTTTTGATATTGAGCTGCATGAGCTGCTTGTAAATTTTGGAGATTAATCCTTTGTCAGTTGTTTCGTTTGCAAATATTTTCTCCCATTCTGAGAGTTGTCTTTTTGTCTTGTTTATGGTTTCCTTTGCTATGCAAAAGCTTTTAAGTTTCATTAGGTCCCATTTGTTTATTTTTTTTTTTATTTCCCTTTTTCTAGGAGGTGGGTCAGAAAGGATCTTGCTGTGATTTATGTCACAGAGTTTTCTTCCTATGTTTTCCTCTAAGAGTTTTATAGTGTCTGGCCTTACATTTAGGTCTTTACTCCATTTTGGCAGTGGCGTTTTTGTTAAGTCTCAAAAGGGTCTCCCCAGCATCCAGCCACCGTGATACAGCAGGCTGCCATGGATTTGCCTATTTTTAAGCCCAATCATTACAGGCACACAGAAAATAAAAATTCACCCTAGTGATTTTGAGGAATGAGCAAAGGAAAACTATTTCTCTTCTTCCCTAAGCCTGTGCACATGTATACCTTTGAATGAAGGTAAGTCTGGTCTGTGTGGCTAACTGGAGATCCTTCACCAGCTTTCACTCTGGGAACACATGGCCCCAGGGTAAGGGGCCTTCTCTACCCCAGAGAGCCAAGACCTAACCTGAGGCCTTATTTGATCAGATAAGAAGGTTAAAAGGATTAAATAAGGAAATCATGAGTGCAGTGGGAGAGTTTGCCCAGGGTTTATGATTAATTTCTCTACTTGCAATGTTTCTTTAGCAATTTGTGGGTGGAGTGGGGAGTGGACTCTCGTTTTACTCGGCTTGATGCCTGATGAAAATGATTGCCCTATTCTAGTCTAAATTAAATGGGGTTGAGGTCTTAGAGTGACAGCAAGGTGACAGTTGCCCTTTCAGACCCTGTTCTTCAGCATTTCCCTGGTTTTCAGAGAGGACAAGGAGGAGATAATTAGAAAAAGGGAGGCTTATTATTATAATAATGTCAGGCCTAGGGAGAGGTAGAAGATGTTCACGGGCCTTTGAAAAGAGCTTGTCAAGTCAAGCTCTTCAGGCTGGTGGGAAACAGAGGCACACTTTCAGGAGCCCTAGCACTATAAAAGATGCTTCTGATGCCCACTTCATCAGGAATGTCTGCTTTGGACACTGGATGTGCCCAGGTGGGTCTCAGCACACAAAGGCATCGGGTAGGCATTCTAAGGAGGGGAGCAGTGTACCCTCTTAAGTCTTTACCATCTAATAATACTTTACAGATGCTTCATAGCCTTATCGACTCCCACTGCCTGAAAATGCCTCTCTGTTGGTCATGCCTCATGTTCTGAGCCCTGTGAGCACGCTCGTGGTGGATATGGCCTGCCCCTTCTCTCACCAGTATCTCTAGGATTTGCCTCAAGGTCACAGTATCAGAGCACGTTAGACCTGGAAGGAAACTTAGCATTCTTTGGTCTAAAGAAAACTTTTTAAATGAGGAAACAAGGCCCAGAGAGGTGAAGTGACTTGCTAAGCTAGTCACTGGAAGTGTCAGCTTCAGAAATAGCTGTGTAGACTCCCGTCTTATACTGGGTCCCCAGTGTCCAGGGATGAAAGGTATCCTGAGTCTTGGAGAAATCCTTGTCCTCCCTCTCAGGTTCTCATCACCTCCACTGTCCGCACCACCTTGCAATGCCCCAAGCCATTTCCAACCACTTAAAGAATACCACTGACTTTAAATCCTGCACAACAAGAGACCTAGCAAATCCCTAGGCCATGAAAAAGTCCTGTGCAGGAACAAAACCAAGTACCCGTAGACCTGGCACTCTAGGTAGCAAAGTTACATCTCTGTGCAGCTTAATTACAAAAATACCCTTTGTGATTGAAACATAGAGATAGGTTATTCCTTTTTTTTAAAAGCCAGTTTTCCCCTCTTACCTGGTACCTCCCAGGCGTAGTTAAGGCACTTCAGCTCATGAACTCCTGCAGCCAGAGTAGACCTCTAGGTATATTGCAGGAAAATACACTCAGACTTCACAAACACTTCCAATGGGGAGGCTGGGATCCAGGAACTCTTAGAAAGGCAGCTTAGCATTGGGTTGGAATGGAGTTTCTTGCTGAAAATTCTGATTCTCATCATGTTTTTCTCAGTGTTTATTTATAAAATGTGCAGATTTTATGTGTTTTCAGCTTAAAAAAATGCATTAATGGCCTTTAGGGGTCTTGGGCAGTGTTGTTTATGTTCTTTTGAAAGGCAGATCTCTTGAAGATAGGGTTTGGCTAATTAGAGCCAGAGACCAGGCTGGAGCAGGTCTCCTGTTACTCCTCCTGGGATCGCCCACCCCTCTCTCGCTCTGCTGTCCCAAAGAGGAAGGATAGGAAGTGTGAGATTATTTATCTATTTGCCAATCTATGGCAGGTGGGAATGAAATCATTGATAAATACTGTTAGACAGTCATCATAGGTAAAAAACAAATACTCCTATACACAACAATTAAGATATTGTGGCTCACAAAGAGACTGACTGTTTCCCAATTGAGAAGAGTAATATAATCTTTACAGAGAATTGAATTAGAAACATTTTTTACAGGCTGCACTTACCAGGCCACATTATTTCCCACGGCTTCCCAATGCCAGCCCTGGGGTTCTCTTGCGCAGGCCTCGTCACTATCCGCCACTGTGATGCACTAGTTGCTATCTCCGCCTTCCCTTAGGCTAACTTCTCTCTCCTACCTGGAACGAGCACCCCCATCCTCTCTCTACCCCTCTGGTAAAGCCAAGCCCTGCCTTAGCTCCAATCCTCTTCCCTGGGGTCATTTCCCCTGTTGGATGGGCTCTTAGCTAAATCTGTCCACATTTACAGTCTCAACCCCTCAGTACAGTAGACAACTACTGCCTGCTGTTTTTTTCATCCAATCTCTCTTTCCATCTTCTCCTGATGATGTCACCTCTTCCTTCTTTGGGGAACTGTGCATCACACATTCTGTGGGGTTTCCCTGATGTACATCCCAAGAATCCTCATTTCTAACTCTCTCCTCTTTTTTAGTGGCCTCCCCAATAGAATGAAAATTGCTCTAGAAGGGGGGACTGTGTCTACAGGGGTCACCACTGTGCCCTCCGTGCCCACCTTGCTGCCTGGCACATAGTAGGAGCCCAGGGGGGATGCTTACAGTAGAAAATAAATAACCAGGGGTTAGAGCTTCCTGACTAGCAAAAGAAGGAAAATTCACTATTCAGGTATTTAAGACAAAGCTTCACTTTTGCACAGGCAGGTCAGTGCTGTTCTTATCCACCCATGTGGACATTTCTTCTCCTCTCTGCTTCAGTTAGTTTGACCGTGATTATGAGGCCTTTAGAACTGAACCCCTTTGTAGACCAGACGGTCTAGGAGGAAGCCAGAAGCTGCGGTAGAGACACTGGGCAGAGCTTGTGTGGGAAACAAGGGGAAGTGCCAGGAAGTGACGGCTGCAAACAAGGGGGAGGGTCGGGGAGGAAGAAGTGGGGTGGGGGAGGGATGGGAGGGGTCAATCTTGCAGTGCTCTACAGTCTTGAGACATTTAGAAGTGTCCAAACAGAATCTTCAAGCCACAGAGAAAACACTCTTCAGCCTCCCTATCAGTTGGCTACTTTTTGTTTATATTTTTTGCATAATTAGGCATTTCCAGTTTAGAGGAAGTAATGCAAAGGGCTTCTCTTCTCCCCATTGTTTCCCTGGGGGTTTGTTTGGAAGAGCTATGAATAGCAGGACAGGCCTTCTCTCTCCTTGACCCTCCCTTACTTCATTTCCATGCTAGAGTGGCCAATTGGATCTTTATCTGAAAACTTCCATACTTTCTGGGATGGAGTCTCAATTTTCCATAAACCTTTTCTAATGAAAATCCAAGCCAAAGAAAGAATGGTCAGAAAAATCTCAGATCACCTGCCTTTTCAGGGATTATTTCAGCTGGCTCAGAACTGACCCTCAGCTAAAATGTGAGTCATCTCAGTGTCCCCCAGACTCCTTATAGGGGCCCATTTCTCCTCCTTCCACTTCCACTCATCTTTCTTCAGGTCCCTGGAACCTTCATGATGGCTCTAATTTTCCTCTTAAGTGATGGAAAAAAAGTAATGTGTCACTTATTAGGGGTACTTGCAATTTAGAAAGGGACAAATCTTTAAGCCAAGGGAATGAGTCTCAAGGTGTGGGATTTAGGTGCCAGGAGGGATTTTTTCTGGGGTAAGGGCCTTTTCTAGAGTTTCTGAACTCATGCCATGTATGTATCTGCCAATCAGCCTATTCCTGAGACCAGCTTTCCTTATGGAATGTCCCTATGTGTGATTTTTTTTATTTCTGGGTCAGATGGCTTCTCAAGCATCCTTCCCAACCCTAAATCCAGCAGTCTGGGGTAGAGCAGTCTTATTCCCCCAAGAAAATACAATAGCCCCTGGAAGTTTTGGGCCTCTTTGAAAATTTTTACAAAACAAGAGTTTTTCAGAGCAGAGACCATGTCTTGTTTATGTTCAAGTTCCCAGTACCTAGTACAGTCCTTGGCTCATGATAGATGCTCAGTACATGTTCAGTAAGTTGAGTTGAAGTGTCTCTAACCATACCAGTATCTACTGAAAAAAATGCACAACCTAAAAGTTGAGAATTAAAAATGTTTTATTTAGCTGACAAAACTGAGGACGTAAGCCCAGGACACAGCCTTTCAGATAGCCCTGAGAGATGGCTCCGAAGAGGTAAGGGAGAGGGCAGGATACACGGGAGGTTCTGCAGCAAAGCCCAGGGAGTCAGAACTTCAAAGGATACTGTTAATTAAAGAAAACCAGACATCTCAAGGAATTTAGTGCTTGTCTTTGTATGGGAAGATGCAAGAATCTGGGCTTATGGAAATTATTCCTTTGATATGCACCTCAGCTATCTGGGGCCAGTATCCTGTGCTTTCCCATCCCCAGTCTCCTCAGGGTGCATCACTGGGGCGTGGCTGCAGGACTGAGGGCTTGGCAGCCAGCAGCCCATCCCGTCTCCATCCTGAGTTCCCTCAGGGCTCACCGTCCAGGGTAGTTGTAGTGGCTTGAAGGCTGCAACATCCTTTGTTTACTGATACGGCAGGCAACATTTTTTTCCATTGATACCAGTAGGACTACCCCTTGTTCAGTTTAGAGCAGATGCTGTATTTGCCGGGAATCTGCATGAGCGAAACAGACTGGTGTTGGTTCTTTATCAGTTTGTTTGCTCTTGAGTGCAAGCAACAGAATACCTACCTAAAAGTTGCTTAAGTAGAGAGGTTTATTTTCTCTCCGCACAAGAAGTCCAGAGGTAGGGTCTGTTCTGAGGCCTGATGAGGACATGGGGGAGTCAGGTCTTTCCCTTATTCCACTGCTCATTCCCCAGTGGGTCAGCGTCGTCTCCTCTCCTGGTCCCAACATGGCTGCCACAGCTCCAAGAGCTACCTCCTCAGCAGTTGCATGCAAGGCAGCAAGCAAGGATCAGGCTAGTCTCTCTGACTTTCTCTCTATCCTTCGTCAAGAGGAAATCTTCCCCACGAGCCTCAGGATACATCCCCTTACACCTGATTGGCCCAAAGTGGATCACATAGTCCCTCTACACTAATCATGGTGCAGAGGAGTGGAATCACTCTCAAAGGCTTCCACAATCTGAGCCTTCTCTTACCCAGGGGAGCAGTTGCTCTTCCCTAGCTACATTGACCCCAACACCTGAGCAGAGTGGACAAAGGGGGAATGCTTTGGTAAACAACCAAGAGTGTCAGCCCAGACTCAATCTCCATCGTGACAACGGTCCGCTCAGGCTTTCAACCTACAGATATAAGTCTAAGTTGTCGACTTCCCAGGGCAGATAACCAGTTAACAGAGAAAGAGGAGACTTTAAGAGACCCAGGACTGTATTATTATTTTAAATTCGTGCCTTTTCAGAATTTACAGGGAGAGTTAAACTACCCTGCCACAGAGTGATTTTATTTTATGGGAAATTGTCTTAAATGTTTTCACGAGGTTAAAGATCCCACCCAAATATACTTCTCCTCGTAAAGGAGAAATAACACAAACTTTACTCTGAGCTATACTTAATCCATATACATGGGAGTACTTGACATTTTGACTGATATCAGATCTTTAATATTTGAGCCTATAGTTTTTACAGCACAATTTTGTTATTCCAATCTACATTCTGTAGGATGTGGATGAAGGAACTCAAACTGATGCCAAATGTAAATTTCTCCAGTATGCTCTAAAATAGCAAAACAGCCTGTTTTAAAGATAAATAGGCTATTTGAAAACAGTATTTTGTTGGAGTATAGATGAAACAACATTGGCCATGAGTTGATTGATTTTGGTGGGTACATGGGGGTAACAGTATATGGAGATTCAGTATATTCGTCTATCTTTCATATAAAAAGCAACAATATAAATAAAAAGGATTTTTAAAAATTAGTGATAGTAATAAAAATCTTAAATGATTTATGCAAATTTTCCGTACTGGTATACAAACTCTTCAATATATAAAATGAAAGATTTAGAGTTTTCAAGAAGCACTGGAAAGTAAAAACAAATTCTCCAGATGTGCAAAGATTTTCTTATAATTTCCATTTATTTTATAGCTTTAGGAGCATAAATATTAGATAACTAGGAACTGCAGTAATTCAGAAATCTACAAATTGATTGAAATGTGATCATTTGGAGCACTGGGTTATGCAAAGAAATACCATAAGGCAGAGAATGGCAAAAATATTTACTACCCTTTCAGATAGCTCGCATTGGAGGAAGTGCAGGAATCCAACTCCCAAGGTCTGGTTTAGAATTTCACTTGAGACCTGTGAGGTCATTAAAGAAAACACACTTCCTGCTAGTTCTGTGTGTTGCTAAAGGAATAAAGAAAAAGAACATCATTCTGTGCAAGCATGTAACAAAAGAAGCTGACCTAGACCCAGGGACCAGGCAGGCTTTCTCTGGGAAGTGGTAACTGAGGTAAGATCTAAAGGAAGTAGAGGAGTTAAGCAGGTGATGGGTGAGGAGGAGGAGGAAGGCATTGCAGTCAGAGGGAATACCCATCCTGTGGTGGGAGGGTCCACAGTGCTTCTCCAGGAACTACCTAAGGCCTGGATGGCTTGCAGGGCCTGGATTGAGGAGAGAGAAGAGGGGAGATGAAGCCGCAGAGGAGAGCAGGGATCAGACCACATGAGACTTGGAGGCCACATTGAGAGAAGCAGAGGACCAGGAGTGATGGGAGAAGGGGCTCTTCTGAGGGTGGGTTCAACAGGCCTAGGCCAAGAAGAGAGAAAGCCAGTGTCTTAGTCTGTTCAGGCCACCAGAACAAAATAACCTTAGATTGGTGGCTTAAACAGTAGAAATTTATCTCCTCATAGCTCTGGAGGTTGGGAAGTCCAAGATCAAGGTGCCAGCCAATTTGGTTTCTGGTGAGAACCTCTTCCTGGCTTGCAGATGGCCTCCTTCTTGCTGAAGAAGGAGAGAAATAGAAATAGAGAGAAAGTGAAAGAGAGACAGAGAATGAGAGAGAGTGAGCTCCCTGTTGTCTCTTCATATAAAGACACTAATCCTATCAGATTAGGACTCCCTCCCTGATGATCTCATTAACTTTTATTATTTCCTTAAATGCCCTGTCTCCAAATATAGTCACATTTTGGAGTTAGGGCTTCAACATATGAATTTTGAGAGGACACAATTCAGTTCATAACAGCCAGTAAGTGAATCTCTATGATGGTACCTGGCCAGTGGCTTCTCAAAGTAGTTGTAGCCCTGAAACCCTATTTTGAATCATTTCCTGTGTGCTGGGCACGAATCCCCCTCTGGCACACCCCAGCCATGATAAGACTCTGAGATCACCTTGCATGAAGATCACCTTGAGTGAAGCTAGAGCGCGTGGGAGTGTGGGTGGTGAGGTAGGTGGGGTGACGAGGAGCCAGGGGCAGGAGCTGGAGCAATGTTAGGGGATAATCAGAATCTCTTCCCCGATGGATCTCAGATGTAACTGGGAGGTGCCTGAATGCCAGCAGTCAGTGCAGAAGGGGGGCCTGAGTTAGTGGATTTGGTTGTTGATAAAAGGGGTGACACAAGAAGGCTGGAGCACCAGAGGACAGTTGGATGTCAACGGTTTGTTTTCTCTGATTCTGTGACTAGCTTCTTTGGCTATTTGCTGGAAAACACAGTTTGTAGGAGTTATTTCCTCTCAGCTGTGGAATGCATTTATTATTTCTTCTCTTTGATGCGGAAGACAGCATCTGTTAGGCCTTCCACAGGATAGGAATTCCTGGTGTAAAAAAGTGATGTGAATGCTGTGGAGCAATTATTCGGAACCAAGGGAGGAGGCTAATAGCCTTCTGGGAGTGACCTTTCTCAGTTACAGGACTAACAGCTGGCCCGGTGTGCATATTGTAAAATGTCTCCAGAGAGAGCTGATGATTGATGCCCCTAGAGGAAAAACGCATGCAGAGTCAGAGAATGTTGGCAATGGATGGAACCTTGGGACCACCTAGGACAGCCTCCTTCCCTGGCAGCTGAGGACAGTAAACCAGGGAGAGATTTGTGTTTGAGTCAAGGGCATAGGCAGTCAGTGGCAGAGCAGGGACAAGAGCCTGGGCCTTCTGGGTCCCAGTCTCTACTCTTTCTACCAAACTTTTTCTACCTGTATCAGGTGATTGCACAGGGTCTAGGAAATCCCCACACACAGAACTCCTTTTTCCTCTTGTCCAGAGGTTTTCCTTTCCTCTCCTAAATACCACAATGAAAAAACCCAAAAGTTGAATAACCTTGTGAAACCCAGAAAGAGAGAAACTACAAATGGAAGAAAGATCAGGGTCAATTGAGGGTACTATAAACTAACTTGGGCTCCAAATAAAATAGGCACAATTTTAATGTTTCCCTTGGCTTGTTTCTCTCACCTCTTTCAGTGTTGTTATATTTTGCTTGGTTAATTGCATTTTTTGTAAGACATTCTAAATCTTTTATGAAACAAGTCTGAATAAGCAAATATGAGAAAGAAAAATACATTTGTGGACAAAGAACAAGAAGAAATATAGGAGGACAGAGAGGCAACTCCCTCTCTGCATGGAAGCTGGGTGTAGTCATTGTACACATCACCCTTGGGGGCAAAGATAGATGCTGAAGCCCTAGTTTACTTTTGGTTTCCCATTTTCTTGCTATTTATATGGTGCACAGAATCACTTATCAAATTCCACATTTCTCAGGTCAGTCTAGTTAAATCAGTCATTAAGACGATACTTCACTGTACACATGTAATGTTGTATATGTGTGTATACTCTATATACTCTTAAAAATATGAAACTAGTTCAAGAGTTCAGGACAAATAGGCAAATGGAATGGAATGGAGATCTAAGAGAGAGAGAGAAAGACCACAGAGAGTATATCAGGGAACTTGATCTATGACAATGGTCATATCATATCAATCAATAGGGAAAAAAACTGTTTAGTGACAGTGTTAGGAAATTTGGGTCACTATATAAAAAAAGCAAAGCAGGATCCATTCTTTTTTTTTTTAAATTTTTTAATTTTAGTTATTTATTTATTTATGGCTGTGTTGGGTCTTCGTTTCTGTGCGAGGGCTTTCTCTAGTTGAGGCAAGTGGGGGCCACTCTTCATCGCGGTGCGCGGGCCTCTCATCATCGTGGCCTCTCTTGTTGTGGAGCACAGGCTCCAGACGCGCAGGCTCAGCAATTGTGGCTCACGGGCCTAGCTCACGGGCCTAGTTGCTCCGCGGCATGTGGGATCTTCCCAGACCAGGGCTCGAACCCCTGTCCCCTGCATTGGCAGGCAGATTCTCAACCACTGCGCCACCAGGGAAGCCCCCAGGATCCATTCTTTATACCAATACAAAGCGAGACTCCAGTTGGATGAGAGACCTAAATGTGAAGATAAAACCCTACAGCTAGTAGAATAAAATGTAAAGTAATTTTTTGTATGGCTCAGAATGGGGAAGGGCATTCTAAAAAGACCCAAAACCCTCTACCATGATAGACAGAGATGGATGGCAGATTGGGGGAAGGATTTCCACCACGAACAAAATATTTATAATGACTTAACTGGCAAAGGGTTTATACAGGATTCCTACAAATCAATGAGAAAAAAGACAAAATATTCAATGCAAAAATGGGCAAGGTATAAAATGGCAAGTTACATAAGAGGAAATCTAAATGGCTAACACATATATGAAGACATGACAAAATGAATAGTAATCAAAGAAATGACATATGGGTTTATTCCCATCAAATTCATAAAATTAGAAATTTGATAATGTCAAGTGTGTGTGTGGCGAGGGGAGTAGATTGTGAAACAGACTTGTATGTGCTCCTGGTAGAACTGTAACTGGGTACAGACATTCTGGAGAGCAATGTGGTAGTATTTAGTCCACTAATGTGCATGAATCTTACTTTGTGAAGTAATACCACTCCTGAGAGATTTCTGCACAGACCCTTAAGAGTACAGGTACACATGTGTATCATTGCTTTTTCTTTTTTTGGCAGTGGAGAGTTGAAGGGCAAATTAGTAGTCTATAACTAGGGAAACTGACAGGGAAAAAGTGGAATATGATATAGTCAGAAGCAATAAACTAGATACACACACAAATAAATCTTAAAATCATAATGATGCATGAGAAAAATGAGGAAAAAGACAAAGTTTTTCTTCACACACTATAATTTATGTAAAGTGAAAAAACATACATGTAAAAAATACCAGACAATTTACAAAGAAACATACAATTTCAAAGATAAGTGTCAAACGCATTCAGGGCGTAGCCTAAAATGGGGAAGAGGATGGTGGTAGTTGTTAAGGACTACTTGGAATATGTTTAAAAATGATGAAAGAATGCTCAACATCATTAATCATTAGAGAAATGCAAATCAAAACTACAATGAGATATCATCTCACACCGGTCAGAATGGCCATCATCAAAAAATCTAGAAACAATAAATGCTGGAGAGGGTGTGGAGGAAAGGGAACACTCTTGCACTGTTGGTGGAATGTAAATTGATACAGCCACTATGGAGAACAGTATGGAGGTTCCTTAAAAAACTACAAATAGAACTACCATACAACCCAGCAATCCCACTACTGGGCATATACCCTGAGAAAACCATAGTTCAAAAAGAGTCATGTACCAAAATGTTCATTGCAGCTCTATTTACAATAGCCAGGACATGGAAGCAACCTAAATGCCCGTCGACAGATGAATGGATAAAGAGGATGTGGCACATATATACAATGGAATATTACTCAGCCATAAAAAGAAATGAAATGGAGGTATTTGTAATGAGGTGGATGGAGTTAGAGTCTGTCATACAGAGTGAAGTAAGTCAGAAAGAGAAAAACAAATACAGTATGCTAACACATATATACGGAATCTAAGGAAAAAAAAAAAAAAAGGCCATGAAGAACCTAGTGGCAAGACGGGAATAAAGACACAGACCTACTAGAGAATGGACTTGAGGATATGGGGAGGGGGTGGGGTGAGATGTGACAGGGTAAGAGAGTGTCATGGACATATATACACTACCAAATGTAAAATAGATAGCTAGTGGGAAGCAGCCGCATAGCACAGGGAGATCAGCTCGGTGCTTTGTGACCACCTAGAGGGGTGGGATGGGGAGGGTGGCAGGGAGGGAGGTGCAAGAGGGAAGAGAAATGGGAACATATTGTATATGTATAACTGATTCACTTTGTTATAAAGCAGAAGCTAACACACCATTGTAAGGCAATTATACTTCAATAAAGATGTTTAAAAAAAATGAAACAAGATTGAAGCATGGCATGAGTGATGATGTTAATGTCATGAAATGAGGCTGATGATTCAATCAACACTCAGTATCTGAGGTCAAACATAAATATGTAAAATGAAATAATATAAAATAAAATAAAGTAACATAAAATAAGTAAAAACAAAGCCATTGAAAGATTTTAAATGTTCCCTTTAATTCTAAGGACTGCAGAAAAAGTAAATATTTGATGACAGGTTCATTTGATCCCCCCCCCCCAAGCCTTTTTCTCTCTGGTTGTTTGCTTCCTTATTAGTAATAATTTGAAAAAAACTAATTTGGGAGACCGCGATTCCTAGCTATCTTCCAGTATTACTTACTCCTTCTTCTATAGTAAAAGTACCCTGTATTATAGCTAGACATGTGGCTCTCTGGAATAAAGATGACATTTGAAGACCCCCTTACAGCTAGATGTAGCCATGGGACTAAGTTCTAGTCAGTGAGGTGTGAGGAGAAACAACATTTCTCCAGCCATGCAGAAGGATTTTTTCAATCTTCACATCCTACTCCCTAACACCTAGCATTATCTAGCTGTCTGACTTTTGCAAGTCCTGGGATGTATAAATCCAGGCACAGACTAGCTCCTTAACTTTAATCAACAGTGAACGTTTGTCACCATCATAAATAGCACAAATACACTTGACAACATCAAAAATACCATAAGTATGTTGAAACCAAAATTCACAGACTAATAAGAATGCATCCTTGGGGTGGGTTACCCCTGCAGAGACAGAGCAGGAGGAAAAAAGAGCCAAGACAGACTTGTCCTAAGTGGCCATTGCTCTGGACTGGGTCCAAAGGCACTGAAGTTGTAATTCCAGTTTGGGCACTAATTCCCACTGGACCCCAAGCAGGTCAGTTCACTGCAGTCAGCAAAATGGAGAGACTAATAAGGGCCTCTCCTCAGGGCAAGGAGAAGTAAAGTTTGTGAAGTACCTTTGAAAAGAACGCTTGTTGTTACAGTTTGCAAAGAGGGAAGCACTCAGAAGCAGAGGTCTTCAGCTTAGCAGGGACAGAAAAGGTCAGCATATCCCAGCCCATGCACTGATCTAATTAATCACTGGGCAACCCTCCCACCAGCCAAATTCAGATGTCTGTCTTTCCATATAATGTCTAGAAAGTACAGATGAATATGAAAGAGCCTAAGTTTCTACTGAGAGGATAAAATGCTGTACCCCTGTGAGTCTGTGTATATGCATGTGTGCATGTGCATGTGTGCACATGTGCATGTATGAGCATTGTTACAGAGTTGTAATACATGTCAGTATGCATCTCTCACCTTAAGAAATTCTTCTCGAATTAATTCTTCAGGTGAAAATCATATCTCCCTTTCACCTTTGCATTTGGAGAGACTCGCCATAGCTATTCTCTAGAGAGAAACAATTTAAGGCATGAGTTATCTGTTCATATTCTATGTCTTACCAATAGAATGACTTGTCTTTTTTTCCAGGGATAAAACTGAACCCAAAGACATTCTGGCTTTATTCAAAGCATTCACAAAAGGGAGACCTTAATTATGGTTGCTATAGGTCTGCACTATTAAGCAAAGTTCATATACCTGTGGGTCTAGTCCTGTGAGCTTCCAGAGGGAGCTGATCAAACATAAAAATACTAATCACACAAAAACTAATAAATGAATTCAGCAAGGTAGCAGAATACAAGAGTAACATACAGAAATATGTTGCATTTCTTTACACTAACAATGGAATATCAGAAAGAGAAAGTTAAAAAAATCCCTTTTAAAATCACATTAAAAACAATAAAAAATAAAATACCCTAAGAATACACCTGACCAAGGAGGTGAAAGACTTATATGTTGAGAACGATAAAACATCGATAAAGGAAATTAAAGATGATTCAAAGAAATGGAAAGGTATCTCATGCTCTTGGATTGGAAGGATTAATATAGTTAATATGGCCATACTACCCAAAGCAATCTACAGATTTAATGTGATCCCTATCAAATTACCCATGAAATTTTCCACAGAACTAGAATAAATAGTCCTAAAACTTATATGGACCCATAAAAGACCCAGAATTGCAAAAGCAATCCTGAGGAAAAAGAACAAAGCTGGAGGCATAACCGTCCCAAACTTCAGACAATACTACAAAGCTACAATGATCAAAACAGCATAGTATTGGCACAAAAACAGACATATAGATAAGTGGAACAGAATAGAAAGCCCAGAAATAAAACCACACACCTATAGTCAATTAATCTTCAACAAAGGAGGTGAGAATATACAACACAATGGAGAAAAGACAGTCTCTTCAGTAAGTGGTGCTGGGAAAAGTGGACAGCTACATGTAAAAGAATGAAATTAGAACATTCTCTAACACCATATAAAAAATAAACTCAAAATGGATTAAAGACCTAAATTATAAAACTCCTAGAGGAAAACATAGGTAAAACACTCTTTGACATAAACCACAGCAGTATTTTTTTGGATATGTCTCCTAGAGTAATAGAAATAAAAACAAAAATAAACAAATGGGACCTAATTAAACTTACAAGCTTTTGCACAGCAAAGGAAACCATAAACAAAATTAAAAGACAACCTACGGACTGGAAGAAAATATTTGCAAATGATGTGACTGACAAGAGATTAATTTCCAAAATATACAAAGAGCTCATACAGCTCAATATCAAAAAAATCAAACAACCCAGTCAAAAAATGGGCAGAAGACCTAAACAGACATTTCTCCAAAAACGACCTCCAGATGCTCAACATGAAAATGTGCTCAATGTCACTAATTATTAGAGAAATGCAAATCAAAACTACAGTAAGGTATCACCTCACACCAGTCAGAATGGCCATCATCAAAAAGTCTATAAATAATAAATGCTGGAGAGGGTGTGGAGAAAAGGTAACCCTCCTACACTATTGGTGGGAATGTAAATTGGTATAGCCACTATGGAGAACAGTATGTAGGTTCCTTAAAAAACTAAAAAAAGAGCTACCATGTGATCCAACAATCCCACTCCTGGACATATATCGAGAAAAGACAAAAACTCTAATTTGAAAAGATACGTGAACCCCAGTGTTCACTGCAGCACTATTTACAGTAGCTAAGACATGGAAGCAACCTAAATGTCCATCGACAGAGGAATGGATAAAGAAGATATGGTACATATGTACAATAGACTATTACTCAGCCATAAAAAAGAATGAAATAATGCCATTTGCAGCAACATGGATGGACCTAGAGATTATCATACTAAGTGAAGTCAGTCAGACAGAGAAAGATAAATATAAGATGATATCACTTCTATGTGGGATCAACGTGATACAAATGAATTTGTTTACAAAACAAGTTCACAGACTTTGAAAACAAACTTATGGTTACCAAAGGGGAAAGGTGGGGGGGGGATAAATTAGGAGTTTGGAATTAACATATGGACACTACTAAATATAAAATAGGTAATCAACAAGGACCTATGTATAGCACAGGGAACTCTTCTCAATACTTTGTAATAAGCTATATGGGAAAAGAATCTGAAATAGAATAGATATATGCGTATGTATAAATAAATCACTTTGCTGTACACCTAAAACTAACACAACATTGTAAATCAACTATACTTTGCTGTACACCTAAAACTAACACAACATTGTAAATCATTATTTTATACTCCAATATAAAATAAAAATTAAAAAAATAGAAATAGAATTTGAAAAATAGAAATAGAATTTGATTAATAAACAGATGTGATGGGATACAAGAAGGCAGGCTGTGGCAACGGAGTTTCAGTGACTATAAGTCTGCATGGCAGAGGTTTTCCTGTGTTCTTGGGGCTATAATCTCATGAACAAGCTAAGTCCCATTCTGATTGCTCTCTGTTTTCTAACAGACATAGAAAACAAACTTATGGTTACCAAAGGGGAATGGGGGGTGGGGTGGGGCAGGGATACATTAGGAGTTTGGGGTTAACAGATATACACTACTTTACATAAAATAGATAAAAAAAGAAGGACCTATGGTATAGCACAGGGAACTATATTCAGTATCTTGTAATAACCTATAATGGAAAAGAATTTGAGAAAGAATATATATATATATATATATATATATATATATTCATATATACACACACACACATATATGTACACCTGGAACTAACACAACATTGTAAATCAACTATACTCCATTTAAAAAAATATACCAATAATATGAAAGTGCTTTGTAACATTAGCTGTCCCCAAAGTAAGACTAAATTTGCAAAGTATGCAGATGAGAATGTCTGTCACCTGCTTATACCAGAAGTTATTAAGTCTTAGTGAAAGATAGCTAATTTGTGATAAACTGAATGTTCAAAATATAAATTTGTTTTCTGTATTTTAAAAATACCTTCTTATTGACAGTGCATCAAAACCAGTTCATTCATTCAACAAACATTTTTTAGGAAAGTACTTTATGCCAGACGGGGAACTTCAGCATAGAAATAAAAATTCTATAAAAGGATTAAGTGGAAATTATAGAGCTGAAAACTACAATATCAGAAATAAAGAATTCATTTAATGTGTTTAACTACATGGCTGGACACAGGAGAAGAAAGGATCAGTGAATTTGAAGACAGGTCAATAGAGATTATCCAAACTGAACCACAAAGAGGAAAAGAAATGAAGGGGGGGAAAAAACCCAACACTGAATAGAAAGTTCTAGATATGTGAGACAGTATCAGATGGTCTAATATATATTTAGTTGGTGTCACAGTTGGATAGGAGGAAGAGAATGGGGCAGAAGAAACACTTGTAGAGACAGTGAGTAAGAATTGTCCAAAGCTGATGAAAGATATTGCCCCACACATCAAAGAAGCTCTCAAAACTATCCAAGAGTTTCCTATTCCCTCTAGAATAAACCCCAAGTTCACAGAGTACATAGTCAGGCTCTTGCTTACCTCTCCAACTTCATCTTCCTGAAGATTTTCCTCATCTAAGTCACTCCAACTGCTCTCTCAGTTCTTCTTCCAGATTTTCCCCTGGCTGGTACATCATCTGCATATTCACATTTTAGTTCAAATGTCAGCTTCTCAGAGAGATCTTGTCTGACTATTGAATCTAAAGTTGTCAAACCTCAGCCCCAGTTCTCACCTGCCTATTACTCTATATTTTATTATTATGGATTTCTTTTATAGCATAGATAATTATTTGAATTTATCTTAATAATTCACTTTCTGACTTCACTATTTTATTTCTTCACATATTGGAATGTAAGCATTTTGAAAGCAGGAAGCATGATTTCTCATTCAATAGCATAACCTGAATGCTTCAAAAAGTGTCTGGCACATAGTGGGAGGTGAAGATACATAGATAGCTAGATGTAGAGTGTGTGTGTGTGTGTGTGTGTGTGTGTGTGTGTGTGTGTAAAACAGATACTGAAGGTTTCAGGAATTACTGGGAAGATTCTGAGTAGCTCAGCTCACATTTACTGATACAAGTCATTCTAGCTCATCTTCACTTCCTCCTTCTGGTTCTCATGTTGGCAGGGTAAAAGAACACAGTATTTTCACAATGTTTTTACCACAGCAAACACTTATGTTACCTCACCCACACAGATGTCCATCAAAATCAAACAGAAAAAGGAATAAGAAGCTGAGGATGTGTGGTTAATTTGTTTTAGACTTGCTGCTTAACTGTTGAATGAGTCAGACTTCTCTTAGATCTGGAACAAACTTTTCTATAACTGACTTTTTCAATCCTTTCTTATTGACCACTTTTTCTACTCAGAGCTGAGTTGGGGTCAAAAAAGGAAAAATAAACTATTTAAATAAAATAGTTTACATTTAAATAGGCCTCTTAATTTTTAAATATCTTATCTCTATTAACTCTACTCCTATGTCATCTATATGAAGAGATAAATGGGCCAATTTAAAAATATTACTATTGAAGTTAGAAAATGGAAGTCCAGAGAGGTTAGATGACTTTTCCAAGATCACACAAGATAATACCTAAGCTCCAGGACCTAAAATTATCTCCTAACATTTTTCTGCTAATACACATTCCATTGACAAAACATATTTTTAACCTCTAAGTCTTGGGTTATCTCCTAAAAATGTTTTCACAGATAATTAGGGAAATTGAAAGTTAGTCTGTTTAAGATTTCTGATGGGGAAAGATGGAAATAGCGAGATGTTAACCCTTTTGAAATTCATATCTACCTCTGCTTTCTAAGATGAGTACTTTACAGGCTTGTTATCTTGCTTTCTTCCAGAGACCAAAATGTCAGACAGCTATTCCTGTCATTTCTTACATTCTGCTCATTGGATGGCTTAGTGTTTTTAACCAGCAACCCATGCAGTTGGCATATATAATATGAGGAAATAATTCCCAAGTCCCCTGTGAAAGAAGAGAGTTGAAGAAGGCATATTAATGATGTACTTGCTTCAGATGCCATCTTACTGCTCAAATCTATCTTAAGTTTGTTCAAATCTGTCTTAATATTTCTGAAACCTTAATCATTGTCATTGTGAAACTACCACCCTCAGTATAAAACTTAGTTCTCCAATTTGCCCCACCTTGCAACTTTGTTTCTTTGTCAAACTTTTCATAATGGATGACACAAAAACCTCCTTGATTTTGGCTTCAAGGAGCAATGATGTGGCTAGATAACATGGCATTGTCCTATTCATGCTGCAAGTCCAGCTTGACATTTTTCCTGGGTGAGATCCAGCCAAGTGTCTTGTCTGATGAGAACAGTACTGGGCACATGAAAAGGAAATAGTGGAAACAGCCTCCCATTACAAACCAGTAGGGAAAATAACTTACAAACATGTAATGTGAAGACATTCATTAAAAAATCACTTACTGGTTGTCAATTCCATACCTAGCTCTGGGTGAGAGTCTAGATATATAAGCAATACTAAAATGCAGTTTCTGCACTCAAGGAGTTCATAGTGAGGAAGACCTCAAACTATTCAAACCCTGGAAGTGAACCTTTAACTACAGAGTGTTTGTGAAAGTCCTTTGAAACCTGTAAAAATGCTAGCTAAATATTAAGGCATTTTAAATATTATAATGAATGGAAAACCACCATGAGACATTTTTTAAAAACCTCTTTATTAATCAAAAACTTTTTTCTGGTCTTTTTCCTTAATGCTATCTAGAAGAGGTTTCAGATTACTGAGATTCTATGAGGGTCTACCCAATGGAAAAGTGGCCAGCTTGAATTGTTAACGTAGTACCAGAGATTAGCATACAGTTTCTCGAAGATAATATCCACTCAAAAAATATTATTGAATGAATGAAGGAAGGAATTTGATTAATAAACAGATGGGATGGGATACAAGAAGGCAGGCTGTGGCAACTGAGTTTCATTGACTATAAATATGCATGGCAGTGGTTTTCCTGAGTTCTTGGGGCTATAATCTCATGAACAAACTAAGCCCCATCCTGACTGCTCCAAATGTGTTATGTATCAAGTAGAGACTTTATGGTACAGACTGGGAGCTTGCAAACCCTTCAGGACTGATATAAGACAACTTTTCCATCTGACCTTCTTTTAGGGGAAATACCTCTAATTTTTTCTTCCTTCTTTCCTTTTTTTTTTTTTTTTTTTTTTAAGTTGTGGAGTCTTAGATGCCTAATTCAATGGGCTTTTCCTTGTGTATGGTTATGTGCTACTCTAGGGGCATGGATACATTTAATTAGTTCAATGAATAAATCTAGAGAAATATTTTGGCAAAAGAAGAAAGGTGAGAATGACGATGAATCCTAAGGGTAATGATGCTAGGAGGGGCCGCAAGAAAGGTTGGATTTACCGTGAGGTGCCACATCTAAGGAATTTAGTTCTAAACACAGAGCTCCTTCTTTGGGCGTACTTGCTGGAGTTTCCACTAGAATAGTTATAGTCATTACTGGGCATCAATCTCCTAAATTCTAGGGATATATGAAAAGATTAGATGAAATCAGAAAACAGCCACTAAACAATGAAATCCCTGGAAGGATAAGGATTTAGTGTGAGAAAACATTTCTAGTTGTACAACTTTAGATAATCAAGGACAAGGAAAAAAACAAAACTATTTTAAAGATCTGAGAAGATTAAATGCTTCGGAAAGAGGGTTAAGATATATCTTCCAATTTAAAAGTCCCCCAAAGCTAATAGATAATAAAGGGAAGAATGAGTTGACAGTGACCCTCAAGGCATAGTTCAGCCTTGAATTGCAATCTCTAGCTCCCGGGAATGGGCCTCACAGAAAATCCATAGCTCTCTGGTTTTGAAGTGATGCAGACACTGGCCTAGAAAGACATTCCTGAGAAACAGGTGATAACTGGCCATCAGATAAGACATGGGACCCAAGGCCCAGGCCAGTGTTCTCGTTGTGCAATCTACTTTCCTGTGAAATGAAATTGGGGGGCGTTGTAGGTTAGAGGCAACAATTAGAAGAACTCTCTGTCTATAGAGCGGCAACCTATCCAGGCTCTCACATCAGAATGCCATGGTCCAACTACTGCTCCCTCTCTATTACTGTGGGCAAGGTTCATCAGTCTCAGAGCCTTACCTTTCTCCTCGGTAAATGGGGATTCTGATTACAATCCTTGTCTCGGTTTTGTTGGGTGATTACATCCTGTCAGCAACCTAGAACATGGTGAGCGCTCAGTAAACAGTAGTTATTTAATATTGATGCAGCTGCTGCCACCACTCAATCAGATATTTTTAATCAACATTTCATTACTGTGGGTTTGAGGAGAGTCAGCAAGAGAATAAATCGAGTGGCACAGCGACTGAAGGGCATCAAAGGCTCTCCAACAGCACTGCTGGCAGAGGTCCACAGTGAGCCAGCCATGGGTGAAAGGCAATTGACCTTCATCACTGAAGAACTGCTTCTGGTCAGAGAACCCAGTAAGAGGAGTCAGGCTAGAGGTGAAGTGTCTCATCCATGGAGAGACTAGGAATGATGAGTGACACCCCCCAACTCCCATCTTTTAGAGTCAAAACAGCAGCAGCAACTTTCTTGTAAGGATACGTGGTAGGTCCCTTGTAGGTAGGGCATTCTGGAGCAGGGAATCCTGTGGGCCGAAGGTGATTCTAAGCGAACAAAGAAACCACAGGATTCTAAGACAAGATTATTCCAAAATAAACCAATATCACCAGGCATACTGAGATTTCTTAAAGGGATGTTTAAAGGAATCCAACATAGAATACAAACTTTTTCTCTGCTAGGAGCAGCAGCCTATTATTTAAAAACGAGAAAAAGTCTTCAGTATTGTTTCTTTGTTCTCAGCTCTAGGTTCAAACTCTTTGTGTGGTTTTAGGCAGCGTCACTATTTAAACCTACTGCACCTTCTCAGGCTCTTTTTCTACCATCTACCATCTTTTAATGCCCAAACCGAGTTTCCCTATTCCAGTCTCACATTGTTCTACCCCTGAGCCTTGACTCATGCTCTTCCTCTACCTACAGAGTCCCTCCATTTGTCACCATAAGTCAGCATCCAACCCATCCTTGTCCAAATTGCATACCAGTTTGTCCCCAAAGTGTAATCTGGTACACCAGCTGACCTCTGCTTTCCCTGTGCACTCCAAGCTTTTCATCCATATCTCTTTCATGGAATCCACTTTCTCCTTTGTATTATAATTATTTGACTCAATAGAAAATGCAGCTTCTCTCCTACATTATAAACTCACTGAAGTCAAAGTTCACTTCTGATATATCTTTAACTTAATTCAGTGAATGTTTATTAAATACCTACTGTGTGCCGGGTGCTTGGCTGGTGCTTTGCCTCCTTCATAAGACCTATTAGTTCCTGGGATACGGTTACTAAATGAATAAACAAGTGAGGTTATTGACCAATCTTAGCCTCTTTCCTTTGGCCCTTTTTCTGTTTATCTTCCAAATAGTACCTATGAAAAATCAGTCCTACAGTAGAACACACACACACACACACACACACACACACACACACACACACACACACACGCATATGCACTACTATACCATGCCTTACTCTAATTAGAGAAGCAATACCATAGTTTAACTGGTAACAGCCCAAAGATGATCAAGATCTGTTAGAAACTAAATTCTAACCATATCAAAGTATATCTTAATGTCCTTTTACAAAGGAATGTTACTTGGTTATTGCCTCTCCAACTGAACTGTAAGCTCCTTTCAGGTGGAAACTAACTTATACCTTTCTATCTGATGTCTTGTATATAGTAGGAACTCAATAATTTTTGTGTGTGTATATGCATGGCAAATTCAAATTTGTATTATGCAGTAATTTCACACCATAAGAAGTGTACCATGTTCTAACAAAAAATTGGAAATAGGACATTTGGGGAGCTTAACTCAGTTCTGTCATAGATCTCTTAAAGTAGTTGGGATTGGTCCTTCGGCTGATTTCAGGTTAATTTTAAGAAAAAAATTAATTCAGATGTTTCAGGACTCCCACAGTAGTAAAATCTTGTATAGCTTAAACACTGAAGGTAGTTAGCTAGGCCTCACTAAAAGAAAATTACATTTGTTCCTATATTTGATGCCTCTTCATAAGGTCTCAATTTTTCACTTTTTAAAAAGATGATGCCATGAAAATCCAAAGCAGCTGAAATGAATTATGAGTCCTTTTGGAGCAAGGGAAGGGAAAAAAACCTTTCCCCAGGGATACATTTTTTTTAAGTTCCTCTTTCTATTTGAAATGCTTTCTGACTTGACAGCTTGCCAAAATTTCACAATCACATGGGTTTGTGATTCTGCAGAAGATCAGTTCTGCATAATAGTGGAGGAACCTTTCTTGCAAATTAGAAAATTATTTGCTTCTGTTGCTGACCCTATCCAGGACTTGCTCAATGGTTTGCAAGTGCTAGTCCTCTTGGCTATCTCTTTCCAATGTTCTGCGCATGGACATGGATAAAATACACTGTATAAAATTATTGATGCTAATTACAAGATTTGGGGGTCCTTAATATTACCAGAGACACATCATAATCCAGGTGTTTGTTAATCAATAAATTCAACCTGTGATATCAATTCAGACTTCTAGGAGTTGTCGAGTTATAATTTTTAAAAAGTTAAAAACACATTTCTTGGGACTTTCCTGGTGGCGCAGTGGTTAAGAATCCACCGGCCAATGCAGGGGACACGGGTTCAATCCCTGGTCCAGGAAGATCCCACGTGTTGCAGAGCAGCTAAGCCTGTGCACCACAACTACTGCACCTGCGCTCTAGAGCCTGTGAGGCACAACTACTGAAGCCCACGTGCCACAACTACTGAAGCCCACGCACCTAGAGCCCATGCTCTGCAACAAGAGAAGCCAGCACAGTGAGAAGCCTGCACATCCCAACGAAGAGTAGCCCCTGCTCGCCACAACTAGAGAAAGCCCGTGTTCAGCAACAGAGACCCAATGCAGCCAAAAATAAATAAATAAATAAATAAATAAATAAATTTATTTTTTTAAAAATCTCCTACAAATATACAAATTGTGAGCATGTTTTGATTTATTAAACTCGTTAATGATAGAAGTAGAGAAACGACAAAGCTGACCCAAAGGGGAATATGAGAACTGATATGTGGAAAGGAAAATTCTGGAATAAGGTTGCAAATTTAGACACCAAACTGGTTAATGTCCTATGGGGCAATAAAGCCATAACCATGGGGGTTACCTTTTCTTCTAGACAAAAACCATTTGCAGTGTATCAGTTTTCTATATCATCTGATTTTACAGAGTCTGGGCCCTAATAACGACAGATAGTGTTACCTTCCCCTAGGGTGTAAGATGACTCTTAGGCAAGCATATTAAAGAGAGACACAATAATCTTTTTTATTTATTTTTAAAAATTGGATAATTTTTCTTGATGAATCTTAGAGAAAGATTCAGGAAAGCCCAGAATTTCCTAGCAAGAGCCCTGTATTTCTATCTTTATGAAGCTGGCTTAGCTGGCATTTTTATTTTCATGATTGAGATTCAGACTCGGGATAAATACAATAAAAATAGGAAAACTTCGTTGAGAATTCCCTTGCTTCACAGAAGCTGCCTAAATGTAGATATTAACACAAAGTCAACCGTCCTAAAATTAAACAGGAAATTGAACCCAGCCATGCTTACAGCCCCAGGCTCTTTCAGATGTCCTGCCCGTGACATCGCTCACTATTATTTGGAGTCCTGCCTCGCCAGCACACTCCCTCCCTGGTGTTTCTTCTTCCATTCATGCCCCTGTCACAGCACAGGCTCCAGTGGCTCCAGCCCCTCCTTCTTGGACCCAGTCAGCTTTCTGCTTCTGAATTACCTGATTTACCCTCACTGCATATCCCGGCCCTGTTTTGCTGTTTCCCTCTCATTTTGTGGCTACGTTATACTACACTATGGCCAGTATAATAAATCAATACTTATTGACTCGGTGTGTTTTTTTTGTTTTTTTGGGTTTTTTAAAATTTTTTATTTATTATTTATTTATTATTTTTATTTTTGGCTGTGTTGGGTCTTCGTTTCTGTGTGAGGGCTTTCTCCAGTTGCGGTGAGTGGGGGCCACTCTTCATCGCGGTGCGCGGGCCTCTCACTATCGTGGCCTCTCTTGTTGCGGAGCACAGGCTCCAGACGCTCAGACTCAGTAATTGTGGCTCACGGGCCCAGTCGCTCCGCGGCATGTGGGATCCTCCCAGACCAGGGCTCGAACCCGCGTCCCCTGCACTGGCAGGCAGATTCTCAACCACCGCGCCACCAGGGAAGCCCTACTCGCTGTGTTCTGAACACTTTCTTTATACGACGCCCAGTCGCAGTTCTTTCATCTCTTTATTTCTCTATTCACAGGGACCGACCTGATTGTCACAGATATATTCCCGGGACCTTAAATTCTTATAACCTGCTGGTCCTTTCATGGTCTACCAATGAGGCAGAGTACACTGGTCCCTCCACACTAAAGATCAGATATGAGCCTCTTCTCAAGGGGTTTAAAATAAATAGGACGAAGAAATGTAGAAAAGCCAGAGAGATATACTGACCCACCTTTGTTTTTTCGAGCCTGTGCTAAAGAACACGCATTCAAGTGACTGACAGAGAGAAGGTTTAAACCCAGGAAGCGCTTGCTCACGGAGCAGCAAGTAGCGGATGGCCACAGGGGTTGGCTTTTTTGGGGTGGGCAGCTTTTCACACTCCCTGGGGATGTCTTTGCTATCTTTTACAACCACTAAATCTTATTTTCAAGACTTCGGTCTCAGCTCCTTGAGAAGCTTCCAGTGGTTTTCCAGCCCACAAACTCCTGCAGCGCTCATCGCGTGGAGCAGTCAGCTGGTACCGGGCTCATGTGGCGCGCTGTCCTCATTCTTTATGTTGGAAGCATGAATAATAGCTCCTTGTCGCATCTTGTACTTCTTTTTTGTACAGTAACCCTCACAGCTCCATGTTGGAGCTCAGTACAAATTGTTTATTAATTTAAGGCTAGGACTGGGCTATGATATCAGGAAAAGAAGGATGAGGCTTGGAAAAATGGACCGAGCAATAATGAAGCAAAGGCAGAGAGGTAAAGCCAAGGAGGAGGTTAGAAGTGACTGTGTGGAGTGTGGAGGACAGGATTCACTGAGAAGGAAGGAGAGTCGCATGTAGTGGAGAAGAGTGGAAGGGTAGTTTTAAAGGGATCACATGAACTTGGGAGAAATATTAGACTTTATTTGGTCTTACATTGCCTGGTACTGTATTAATGAGCCCTGAGTGGTGTTTAACGAAGAAGCAGATACAGAAGTGAATGAATGAAGAAAATGTTCTTTTAATCTAGCCTTCCCCCAAGCTCACTATGATTTCCACCCTGAGATGTAACACTGTGCCGTTCTATCATGCTCTCTCCTCTTCCTCAACCCCTTTTCTGTTGGTTTTAATTCATTTCAATCTTGCTTTAGGGGATGTTATAATCTCTCTTCATGTATTCATCTACCAGCAAGTCTTTATGACTTACTGTTAAATGGCATAATAGACAAATTTCACCATGTAAAATTGCATATGCATGTGGTTTAACTAACAGATTGATTGCTTTTCTTCTGATCTAACATAGTGTGTATACAGAGTCCTTAGAAAATACTCTCTAGGTCCCTCAAGCTGTAAAGCTGGCTGCGCAGTGCTCAGTGCTAACCTAAACCGGCAACCTGATTAATTATGTGGCCTTGGAGGAAAGACACAGCAAAAAACATTGATTAGTTCCCTTTATCCCAAAGATTAGTTCAAAATTTAAAAAATTAAAAATAAGTCAGAAAATATTCCTAAGTAGTATGAGAAAAAGACATTTTTTAAAAAATCTATAGTTTTTTAAAATATAAGAATGTGACGGATTTTTTTTCCAACTTTGCTATAGAATTCACACATCTAAACTTCTAGGATAAGATCTATACTTTCAAGAACAGTTCCAAAATATTTTTAAGCAGGAGTTAAACTATGTAAAAATGGATAAGTGTGAAAATGCCCATGCGATTGTCTGAAGATATAATTCAAAATTTGTGATCCACGGCATGGTGATTTTTTAAAATGGCACAGATGAAGCACATTATTCAGTCAATTAAGGATGTAAAGAGGCCTGCTCCAGATCCTTTGAGCTCCTGTCTATAAAGTTTACATTTTAATTGGTCAAAGTCAGCCTAGTGCACACTTCCAGGCAGCCTGACTCGTGAATTGTCTCTGATGAAACATTTCTTTAGGCACCTGGAACAAAGCAGAGTACACAGGAGGCCCTCGATAAAAATTATTGGAAAACCGAATAAATGTGACTCAAACATGGAGAAGTACTGGAAATAAGATTGCCAGACACTGGAGGTGGATTTGGGCAGGTGGTCCCACACCCTTGCTATGCTGGTGCTTTCTGTGTGCGTTCATACTCTGCTGTAAATGGTTAGCAATTTTTACATGTTGGGCAAACAGTTTCCTACCCCACCTTGCAGGATCCTTGAAGTCATGTCCGTATTCAGGTCTCCCCCCATTTCTGCCCATAGCCAGCAAGCCTGAGAGGAGAGCTGGCACGCCTCTGCATGCCAGGCTTGGTTCTGTCCCCTGCGCAGCTATTAGCCACCCATCTTGAGTCTCTCCATGGTTCTGTGATGGGGGCTGAAAGGAGGAAAGAGTCTGGGGAAAAAAAAAAAAGTTTGAGGGAGAGTGTGGTATAAAATGAGAGGAAGCAAACAGGCCAGGATGGGAGGGCCAAGGGAGAAGAATGTCACCTCTGCCATTAAAATAAAGCCAAATGAAAGTCTGAATTTTTTATTTTTCTCAGTAGTTCAAAAAATATGTTTTGTGAGCTACTGTTCTTCCAGAGGTGAGAGGGCAACTCACGGCAGAAGATTCTTTCTTAGTAAGATGAGTCTGTGTGTCCTTTTTAAACAAATCTAGGCAACACGAGTTAGTAATGTAATCGTGCAGAAAACAACAGCCAGAACAACCATGCATACAAAACCCACCAGCAACAGGACATGTTTCCATGCACCCATTCTTCTACTCCCCTTGCGTGACAGAGCGACCAGCTGCCTGGAGGAAAGGACTCTGGGGAGTGGATAACTCCTTCCCTTATCCCCAAGGGCAGCATCGCATAGGAGCGGGCAAGAGGTGGGGGTCCTTGCTGTATTTTCAGGCTCTGCACTGCTCATCTGGTCCAGCTCTTTGGCAAAGAGAAGGACACCAACTGGGACCTCACAGTCCCTCGACTCAGCACAAAGCTTCCTTAGATTAGTGCCCAAACTAATTTTTATGACATGTCATTCCAGTAAGAGCGCTGCTGCATTTCACAGATGGGCTTCCCCCAGATAGGGACTGTTGATTGGCCGAATTGGGATCTGGCTGGATTAGGGAAATTTAAGCTGACAGCTGGTCTCTGGCATGAGAGCATAAAGCCTTTGTTGTTGGAGGAAGCGATGGGGGCTGGTCAGACCCCCTGGCCAAATAGGGGTGTTGCTCTTTGCCGAGGCCAGCACTTCCCAAGCTAAAATGACTTTTTAAAAAGAAGGAATGTACAAATACAGTTCCACCGTACATGCCCAAATGATCTCAGGCCTTGCCTAAAGGACCAGAGCAGACAAGAGAACAGCCCAGTGGAACATGGCGTGGCAACACAGAAACAATTTAAAGAAGCTCACTTCTAGTGGAAATGCCAGAAGTCCTAATCACAAGGAACCTGGCTTCCCTGGAGCAATGAGTCACCTCTATGTCTTTGATAGAAGATTAGTTCGCATTATCAGTGGGTATTGAGCAGGGATTTAAAAGGTTTATTTGCCCAAGGAAAGACCTGGCAGTATTTGGGAATAAAAATACTAATATGAGCACGCGTGTGTGTGTGTGTGTGTGTGTGCATGTGTGTGAACATGTGCCAGGCATTGCATTAAGAGCTTAATGTACATTGACTCACCCTATCCTCACAGCCACCCTATGAGATGGGTACCATTATTATCCTCTTTTTATGGAGGAGGAAATAGGTTTAGAGAGATTAGGTAGCCTGTGGGCTATTCTGAGAGCCTAACCTGCATTAATAACAGTGTTTTCCCAACTACAGGTCACGATCCATTAAAGATTATAAAATCCATTTAGTGAGTGGCAACTAGGCTTTAGAAAAACAGAATAGGAAAAACAAATCAGGGCACTACATATAGTAAAAGTAAGAATTGTTTCTTATCAATTCAGTTATATGCGCGCATGTTGTCGGTTGCAACATAAAATGTAGTAGCCTGATATCTACCATCACAGATTAGTTTTGCCTGCTTTTGAACTTTGTGTAAATGAAACGATGTAGCATGTATTCTTCTGAGTCTTTGTGTCTGGCTTTTTTTACTCAACATTATTTTTGAGAGAACCATCAGTGTGGCTGTAGTTTGCTCATTCTTATTATTGTATTGTACACAATACACATACTCTATGTTGTATGACCACACATAACTTTTTAAACCAGTTTCCTGTGGACAATATTTGGGTTGTTTCCACTTTTTTACTATTACAGATAGTACTGCTATGAACTTTCTTTTATGTGTCTTTTGGTAGACACGCGTACATATCCCCGCTGGGTATATACCTAGGAGTGGAATTGCTGGGTCATTGGATACTTAGAAGTTCAACCTTAGTAGATACCACCAAATGGTTTTTTTCAAAGTAGTCGTACCAATTTAAATGTTTTTCTTGCAGTGAATTATGATCAAAGAAGTTTGAAAAATACTGATTTGTGATTTCTATGGGAAAATGCTTTCTTCAGAGTACAGAAATGTTTATGTTTGCATACATCTACCCCCTGATCCTGTTTTCCTTCCTGCTCTGACCCTCCATCTATAAACCTGAGCAAGGTCGAGGAGGTGGGCTGTGCGGGGAGAGACTGCAGTTTCTGAAACAACTTCAGAGCAGAAAAGGAGTGTGCCTGTTGGCTGTGAAACAGCTGGTTGCCCAGGAACAGGTCCTCCTCTCTATGACTGGAAGGAACCCTCTCAACAGCCCTGTGACACTCCCCCCACTAGACAACCCGTGGCCACCCAGGACACTAGGGAGACCACCACGGTCCCCTGGCTACTACCTAGCCTTCTGAAGCCCACCTGGTCCATTAGAGCATCTGCTTCCCCGCAATCCTCTCTTTCCAGAGGTTAAGACTTCAGGTAGGAGAGACAGCCATCTACAATCCACCTGGAAGACAGAGTAATGAGTGAGTTTTTCATGATATTTATTAATAAAATAAAAGAGATAACTGAGCCTGTAGCCCCAGAGAGGACTGTCTTCAGAAAGAGGGAGAGGGGCTTCCCTGGTGGCGCAGTGGTCGAGAATCTGCCTGCTAATGCAGGGGACACGGGTTCGCGCCCTGGTCTGGGAGGATCCCACATGCCGCGGAGCAACTAGGCCCGTGAGCCACAACTACTGAGCCTGAGCGTCTGGAGCCTGTGCTCCGCAACAAGAGAGGCCACAATAGTGAGAGGCCCGCGCACCGCGATGAAGAGTAGCCCCCGCTTGCCGCAACTACAGGAAGCCCTAGCACAGAAACGAAGACCCAACATAGCAATCAATCAATCAATAAATAAATCTTTAAAAAAAAAAAAAAAAAAGTCTTTCCATTAAAAAAAAAAAAAAAAAAAAAAAGAAAGAGGGAGAGACAGAGTAAATATATATAACTCACATGGCCCAGGGAGCTGAGGTCTGGAGACTGCCTCTCTGCCTTTTTCATGCCATCAGTGATGAGCCCATGGAACATCATTCTCTGTCCAGAACAGTCTCCCCCTGGCACAGGGACACTCTGTGACACGCCTCCTGAAGGTCCTGTTCTCACTTCCCTCCCGACAGAGACACCCAGGGTGGGCCTGCCTAACTTCGCCAAGTGCCCACACCAAGAACTGCCTGTAGGGCAGCCTCTTCTGTGTCCCCCGTCTTCTGCATAGTCTTCTCAGTGAGCCCACATCTCTGTGCTTGAGAAGAACATGCAGGGCCACTGCGTGCGGTGTGGGCTGCTTCTGTCAACCTGAGTCATCCCAGAGCTGGCCTTTATTCTAACATCCACAGAAGCTCCAAATGGATGGGATAGGTCTGATTCTTCCACTTCTTCCAGAGACCGCACGCCAATCCCCTTCTCCACTACATTTCTGCACTTAGAAGTTGTCTCCAGTCACAGAGAGTAGTAATAATACTGCAGGGCAGGGTACATCACTGATAAAACAGGAATATTTAGAAAGTTGACTTAAGAACAGTAGACCCTAGCCACATGTGGCATCAAGCACTTGAAACATGCCTAGTCCAAACTGAGATGTACTGTAAGTGTAAAATACATAGTGGAGTCAAAGAGTTAATTTTAAAAGGTCACATATCTCGTTAATGATTTTTATGTCGTTAACATGTTGAAATACTACTATCTGGGATACATGGAACTAAAGAAAATATATGATTAAAATTAATTTCATCTATTTTGGTTTACTTTTCTAAATGTGGCTACGGATCATTTCAAATTCCTTATGTGCCTCATAGTATATTCATTTTAAATAATGCTGCTCTAAAGTCAGACCACCTGGGTTCAAGCTAATTGCTTAACTTCTTTGTGTCTCAGTTCCCTCCTCTGTAAAACAGGAATATTCATGTACCGCTCTGATATTGTTGTTAGGAATTAATGCATTCATATACATAAAGTGTGGAAAACAGTGCCTAGCGTGAAATAAACACTCCCTCAATGTTAGTGTTACTCTTCTTAACTTCATCCCTGGTCTTCTATGAGTCAAGAACTTGGCAGTGTCAGTAGCTCTTCTTCTACTCTTGTCTGCAGGGAAGCCCAGTGTAGCCAGCTTCAGTCAACACAGATGGAATCAGTCATCTGCCCTCCTGAGATGCTTACGAGATTAGTGATTTTACGTCTGGGAATGCCTGTCCTTTGATATAGATGCCATACACAGACAGGGTTTATGCTGCCCTTTATGATGAGCTAGATCCTGACCCATACTCTTTTGATGAAAGCAGATTGTGTCCTAGTCCCCCAGCTCAGAGAATGCCGGGAAGAAGGTTCCCTATGGTGCCAACTGGGTCACAGATGAATAGCTGCTGTGGAAATACACTCCCATTTCTAGTTAAAATGATTACTACCAATGTTTTTAATTTATACGAATACAGAGGTCTTTAAAAAAAAAGCCATAATTAAATTTGGAAATAGATATACACATTAAGAAAGAAATTGGAATCCATCTGGAACCTAAGAATATTTAATCTAAATCTTGAGCTTACATATAATAGTCTGTTATGGATTTTCAGTCCCTGAACTGTATGTAAGACCCTTGCTTTGGGCTACAATGGTGCCTGTTGTTCTCAACTCATTGAAAAACAAGTTCTGATCTTTTCCTTTTAAAGTATTCTGTTTCCAAATGCTTGTCTTGTTTAAAAAAGAGAGAGAGAAAGAAAAAAAAAAAAAGCACATCCTGGTGCGATGAATTGGAGGCTGCATTTTTTCCAGTTAAGGGCACATTATTTACTTTCTAGATGTGTAAATGAGTAATGAGTCCCTGGGGGGAGAGAGAGTATTGAAGAGCAAACAAATTCCATGGATGAGATCCATAGAATTTTAAAAAATGATTATAAACTCATGCTTTCAGCTAATAATAGTAAGGGTTTTGTTGAAGGATAAGAACGCTGAATTGAATTACACAACTGGGAAAAGAGAAATACATTTCCATAATTCACTCTGAATTACTGAGGTTTTATTTCTATGTTCTGTTGTTCTGGTTTTGAAAAAAATCAAATTATAAGGAGAATGAGTCTGTAAAGAGGCAAAGTTCTTTTCTATGAGATTTATAAAGCCGGGCTGTTGTTTTTTTTTTCTTCCACTCTGGGCATCACAAATTGCTTCTGTGATCCTGATAAAATATCTCCAGAGACTTATTAGCAACAGGCATGGCTAATTAACAGGGCCAGGGAATGTGGCGCCTTCCCTGGGTGCCTGAGCCCTTTAATCCGGAGCAGGACCCACACTGTGCGTCCCCTAGGCCATTACATACTTATCAGAGGTCCAGTTACTTTAGATCTGGGCCAAAAGGCAAAGCCAGATGAGGAGCACTGCATTGGACACTGTTCTTGAAACTTTAAAAATTAAAATGTCCATGACAACTCAAAAAAT
This sequence comes from Balaenoptera acutorostrata, assembly GCF_949987535.1. NCBI lineage: Eukaryota > Metazoa > Chordata > Mammalia > Artiodactyla > Balaenopteridae > Balaenoptera > Balaenoptera acutorostrata. The sequence goes on along the minus strand of NC_080065.1, from coordinate 46,874,827 downwards.
TGTGTCATTTATGCAGAATTTCAAAGGAGACAGATAAAGGAAGACCTAAGGGAAACTGAGACAGATTTGAGGCATGACTTAGTTGGAGGCAGAGGGTTGAAGAAATGACCTGTTCGGGTCCTGTCCAAATTTATAGCTTTACCACGACCAGTGTATTACCATTATCTTTACTGATTCTACGGTATCACATAAATTTAACTTCATCACCCTAGACTCAGATATTTTGCCTCTACAAGAAATGTAATAATGAGTTAGTACATATGAATCCTGGGTCATATAATGTTAAAATTATATGTGACGTAATATTAAACTGTAAATGGAAACTACAGAAGCATCGTTTCTGCTTGGGTGGTTTTTGAAAATCAGAATGTCATTGTTTCAGTAAAGTATTAAAGAAACAATTTACGGTATCTCCATTGACAAAATAGAGAATCATACCATTGTTGGATTCTTATGCCTGATGGAACAAGCTACCCACAGGGACTGACATAATTTTGGGGTAACCCCTGGGGTGCAGGCCCCCATTCTATATAGTACTTGCTCATCTCTTCCACCCCAATGCAGAAGGCATGCTTATCCCATTTAAGCTGGCACAAAACTGGGAGGGCTAATAACTAAGCCAAATAACAAAATCAAGTTTGTTTTTGTTTTTTGAGGGGAGGGGGAATTGCAAAACTACCTTTAACAAATATAAATGTGAAGGTATTTAGAAAGCCACCTTCACAAGTACCTGTTGAAGGCAATCTGTGTTTTGGTTGAGGACATGCCCAATAGTCATGATGCAGCTGAATGAATAATAAGAATAAAATTCTAGTGGCGTGACAGGACTCTTACGTATGTTGTACTTGTTACACCACATCTGGAGTGTAATTTTCCTTTTTTGGGCACCAGACGTTATAAGACACAAACTGAGGTATGGTCAAAAGAAAATGATTGGAATGATATTATATAAGGAACAGAAAGAAGCAGAAAAGAAAGGACTTCTGGGTTGGCATGCGAGTTGTCTTCAGACATTGCAAAGGGCATTAAGTTGCAGAGACTATAGAATACTAGGTCCTATTTGGGAGCGAGGTGTGCTTTATGAAAGCAAAGTATTAACAGGAACACAGCAGGTTCCTAAACACATCTTTTGCATTTCCTTCTAGGTGGCCACATCTGTCCCCAGGGATTGTAAGCCTCCGAAAGGCTGGGGTCTCCTCTTTGATATCTCTGCACATCTCATCTGCTCTCACTGGGATGCTTTAAGGCCTGCAGAGGCTCTTATCATATTAAGCATTTTGCTACCTATACATCGCCCATTAACTATAATTTTTGAAAAAAATTGAGATAGTTTTTAAAATGAAATAAATTTGCTTTTGAAATTATTTGGCTATGAAAAATTAATTTTGTTCCCAAGCAGAATACTTGGGAATCTTTGAAAAGTGAGAAAAATCTACCTATAAATTGCTTCTAAATGTAATGAGATTTTTTTAAATGTCTGCAATCAGTTAAGTTGATATGTTGCTGGTTGACTGTTGATTTAATTAACCATTTATTAGTTTTGTGCTTACACAGGATTGTAATATGTATGTATGTATATAATTGCTACATTATATTATACTATAAATATATCAGGTCTAGTATTTTCATAAACCTTTTCAAACTCATAGGTCCCAGGCACAGTAGCACTCCTGGTGACAAGTGGGAAAAAGAGCACTGTCTACCTCTGTGTCTGTTACATACTAAGCACTCAGTAAGTATTTGCTGAATTAGTTAAAATACGCTGATTTATCAAACAGGAAACAAAAATTTCTAGTTCATTTTGCTGCTCTGAGCTTGAAAAGCAGAGAGAGAATTGGAGGGGAGGGCAGCAGCTGTTCTTGAACTTCTGGTGGACCCTGCTTGCCAAGAAAAGATACATTCTAATTTGGTTGTTAATTGCAGGTGTCATTGTCCCCAGCGCTGTGCCAGGGACATTACATGTTAATAGCAGGAAATATACTGTGATCAGAGGCGCAAATGCGCATTTAGTTCAGAAGTTGAGTCACTGCTCTTCCAAAAAGGGAGGATTCTAAATATACTGAAAGGGGGAGCTAGTTGCTGGATATTGGGAAGGGTGTCTTTTTGCAGGTCTGTTTGAAAAAAAGGCAACAGATTAAGCAGTGGATCAAAATATAAGTGAAAGACTTGCCCACCAAGTTAAAAAGCAAAAAAGGAGTGAACTAAAATAAAAATAGCTCCAACCCAGAGATCAAGAGGACTATTTTGTCCAAGGAAAGAATAGAAGTGGTCCGCTTACACTCCGCCCAGCCACTAGCTTCAAGTGCATCTTTGTGCGATAGCTGAGGGCCTGAAAGGCTTCATTATTAAGAAGTTAATGCTTGACAGCGGCCGACTCCACCACAGCAGAATTGCCCGCCTTCAAAAGAGTCTCCTATGAGTCTTGGGATAATTACTCAAATCTCCAAATTATCCTTCAGGGAACAAAATGAAACATGCAGAATCAAAAGCAGATTTGTAGCTGAGATTATGAAAAGGGAGTGAGTTCTCTTCCATTTTAAAAAATGATTATTTCTATTGTAGGAACCACAGAGAGGAAAGGGGAAAAAAAACAAAAATCGAAAAAACAAACAAAAAAAACCCTACCCCTAGACCAAACAGGCAATAAATGGCTAGCAGCTGTACAGCCCAAGGGAAAAACCAAATCAACTCATACAAATACTATCAAGGCAGTTTTCTCTAAATTTCCAAATAAGTCACCCCCATCAAATTGCTTGAGAAGAATGGGGGTGCTGAAATGGAGGTACCCCAAGTCTTGTTGCAGAAGACTATTTTCACTAGGCACCATTTTCTAAAATAGTTGACCGTGCCCAATCAAGCCACCTACTATCTACTGAAAATAAAATAACTACTTACAAAGCATTTCTCCCTCCATATAGACACACATTTATTTCCTAACCCTACCTCCCATTTCAGGAAGTAAATTCATTTTAAAAAATGTTTTTGCCAAGAATCACCACCACCACCAAAACCTTTTTATTTTCCCTGCTTTTTTTCCCCATTAGTAATGGCTGTCAGAGGCTCCTAGAACTTAATGGAAGTATTTCTCAAACAGAGGTATGTCCTTGAGTAAGTTCTTGAAGGGTGAGGGAAGCCCACAAATTATAAGAAAAATTAAAAATTTTTAATTTGATGTTTTTCTTACAGTGATGATCTTAAATTTTTTAGCAATTAGAAGGACAAAACTTCCTTCTGCAGTGGTAATTCACAACTGCAAGGCAGTTTCATAGAGGAAGGCTTCAGTTGTTTAAGTCAATGTTTCTCAAACAAGGGTCTATGGATTTATTCTCAGGGGTAGGAGAAAAGTTTTATTTCTTTAAAAAAGAACCTTGTAGTTCAAATTTTGAGAAAGTGAGCTACAAGGACGTTAATACCTGTTTCAGAACCAGCTGACCTTTAATCTCACCAGCAACACATCTGCTACTCCTGAAGCATGTTAATCGGGTTAATTGCAAGGACTTCAGGTATTATGTCAGAATTCTTATTAAAATCAGACCAATAGGTGTCTGCTCAGTCCTGGGTTGAAGAAACTATAGATAAATTGGCAGCATGATGCCTGGCACAGAATATTAATGCTAATATCATATTTAGTTTTATTTTTGGATATCTTTATCTCCCAATCTTACCTTCTCCCCTCCGAAACAGAACTGGATCCTATATATTTACAGTAGCTGAGAGAATCTGAGAGACGCAGTGAGGAAGTGTACAAAGTTTGCCAGATGCTAAAAACAATATTGAACTCCTATCAATTTCTCCAAGCTAACTGGGGCCAACTACTAATGAACTTACTTACAGTGGGGTTTTTTCCTTTTAAAAAATAAATTGTAGTAAAATACATATAACATAAAATTTACCATTTTAACTACTTTTGTTATAGTTCAGTGACATTAAGTACATTTGCATTGTTGTGCAACTGTCACCACCATTTATCTCCAGAACTTTTTTCATCTTCCCAAACTAAAACTCCATCCCCATTAAATAATAATTCCCATTTCCCTCTGGCTCAATCCCTGGCAACCACCATTCTACTTTCTGTCTCTATGAATCTGACTACTCTGTCACAGTCTTTTTTGAATGATGCCCTGATTCTTAAATCAAGATGAACCAGGAAAATTTTATGGTTCTTTCCCATGATCTTCTACAGACATGGGAGTTGCCTAACCCCTGGTTCTTGGGCACAGTCCATTAACACGTCTGAAATGTTTCTCCACCATTGCCTCCTGAATTCTTATGTTGGTCCAGCCAGAAGGACTGATCTGTTTGCAAGGTTGCACTGCCTCTAAATGACCCACAAAGGAAGTGCATTGTACGCCAAGACAAAAATGGAGCTGCTTTTCCTCCAGCTTGCAGCAGCTATTTACAATTGTTCTGCCCTAGAAGCCCTGGTTATGTCGGGTTGCCATTTGATATGGGTGGATTAGAGATCCCAGTTGCCTTTACTTAAAGCCTAAGTTTCAAAGGATTCATCTTGGCCCATGCAAAGCTGAGAACTGATAAGAATGGTACTACCATGTTCTTTGTTTTGGAAATGGGCTATTGGATGGAGTGCTGTTTGCTGACTGACAGGCAGAGAGCTTCTGAAATAGCAGCAGGGATGGCATGAATTATTCTTTGCCAATGATTATTGAAGGTCATCCTGTTCTATGCTAAAATCTGACTCAACGAGACTGGATGACATAATCCTCCTTCATAGTCAAGATACACTAGATGCAAACCAAAAGGTGAAAAGCTCATATTACAGTCAGTGAAAAACAGAGACACAATTTTCTTATACTTAATGGACTTTCATTTCTAACACCTGGTTAAATGTACACCCCTCCAAAGACCCTCTACTTAAACTCCCCTCTCCTCACATTACTTTTCTTCATTTGTTCTTGATTAATAACCAGATGTAGTCAGTGGAGGAAGGTAAATTAATTTCAGGAGAAACAACAGAAAAAGGAAGCTGTAAATGAAGCAGAATCATGCATGTTTCCCTTTCCCTTATACATTTTATAAATAATATGCCAACCCATAGGGGGAAATGGGGAATCTTAGATAAATAAAATGACTCACTATAAAGAAAACCTTGTAAACTAAGAAATAAGATCCATTTAGTTATGTAAAGCCTTGGATTAACCATTAGGCATCCATGCAATATATTTTACTTAATCCCAACTTTGCTTTAAGAGCAATAGGCTAGAATCTAAGGACCAAGTTCCTAGCCTAAGCTTGACCACTAACTTGCTTTATTACCTTGATCAAGTCAAAGAGCTTCTTTGAGCTTCAGCTTCCCTTTGCATGTAACAGAAAAAATAACATGTCGGGCTTCCCTGGTGGTGCAGTGGTTAAGAATCCTCCTGCCAATGCAGGGGACACGGGTTCGAGCCCTGGTCCGGGAAGATCCCACATGCCACGGAGCAACTAAGCCCATGCGCCACAACTACTGAGTCTGTGCTCTAGAGCCCGCGAGCCACAACTACTGGCCCGCGTGCCACAACTACTGAAGCCCGCGTGCCTAGAGCCCGTGCTCCACAACGAGAGAAGCCACCGCAATGAAAAGCCTGTGCACCGTAACCAAGGGTAGCCCCCGCTCGCCACAACTAGAGAAAGCCCGTACGCAGCAAAGAAGACCCAACACAGACAAAAATAAATAAATAAAATAAATTTTTAAAAAACCACAGAAAAACATGTCATCTGTCTGCCTTGAATTAATATGTTACTTCACATATAAGAATTTACTTCTATTTATTCCTTCACATTCTTTATGCTGTTGTTTTCATATATTTCCCTCATACTTTATAAACCCCACAATACATTTTTATTATTTTTGCTTTCAAAAATAGTTAATTGTCTTTCAAATAGATCAAGAGAAAAAGCATAATTTATATTTACCCACATAATCATCATTAGCAATTTTCACTCCTTTCTATAGATCTGAGTTTTTACCTGGTATCATTTCCCTTCAGCCTAAATACCTTTATTTAGTATTTTTTAATAGTGCAGGTATGCTGTGACAAATTATCTCAGATTTCATTTATCCAAAAATATCTTCAATTTCACCCTCACATCTAAACGATATATTCACTAGATATAAAATTCTGGGTTGACAGATTTTGTTTTGCTTCTTTCTTTTTAGCACTTTAAAGGTATAATTTCACTGTATTCTGAGTTGCATTTTTTTGTAATGAGGCATTAACTGTCATTTGTATTGCTATTACCCTGTATGTAATATCTTTTTTTTTCTGAATGTTTTCTCTTTTTCTTTGGTTTCCAGCAATCTGACTATAACCTACCTCGGTATAGTTTTCTTTGCATCATCCCATTAGAGAGTTGTTGAATTTCTTGGATTCCATTCTTGGATCTGTGGGTTGGTATTTTTCAAAATTTAAAGACTTTTTAGCCATTCTTTCTTTTTTAAACAAATTTTTATTTTTATACAATTTTAAAGGTCACTTTCCATTTACAGTTGTTACAAAATATTGGCCATATTCCCCTGTGTTGTACAGTACATCCTTGAGCCTATCTTACACCCAATAGTTTGTACCTCCCACTCCTCTACCCCTATATTACCCCTCCCCCTGTCCCCACTGGTATCCACTGGTTTGTTCTCTATATCTATGAATCTGCTTCTTTTATGTTATACTCACTAGTTTGGTGTACTTTTTAGATTCCACATATAAGCGATGTATTATCATACTGTATTTGTCTTTCTCTGTCTGACTTATTTCACTTAGCATAATGCCCTCCAAGTCTATCCATGTTGCTGCAATCAGCCATTATTTCTTCAAATATCTTTTCTGTTCAATTATTTGTCTCCATATTTGCTGGGACTCTAATTACAGTATATTAGATCTCTTGATATTATTCCACAGGTTATTGACATTCTTTCTTCCAACTGTTTTCCTCTTTCATTTTTACTTCAAATTATTTCTGTTGACAAGTTTCCAAGTTTATTGTTTCTTGGGCAGTGTCACATTTAGTGTTATTTCATGCAGTGATCTTTAACTTTAAGAGATTGTAGGTTTTTGACTCTAGAAGTCCATTTCGTTCTTTTTTAGAATTTTTATTTCTATTTCTAAAGATTTTCCATCTCTTTACACAATATAATCACCTTTTTTAGTAAATGATTGAATATATTCATAATATTTGTTTTAAAGTCATTGTCTGCTTATTCTAATAACTGGGTTATCTGCAAATCTGTTTCTAATGACTGTTTTTCTTAAATATGTGTTATATATATTTTTTTGCTTCTTTCCATGTAACATAATTTTCTAATTGATTTTTTTTGGCTATTATATTTGAATGTACAGTGGATACCAAAGTATAATTTTGTTTTGTTTATTTCCCAAAGAGTGCAAGAATTTCCTGCCTGATGGTAACCAGGAGTTGGTAATTCAGATTTCTTCTTGGGTTGTGTTTGCAAAGGTTTAATATTATATTGAGTTCACCTGTGTTTAGCTCAACTTCCCTCATCTCATCTGCTGTTTGACCTTGTCAGTCAATGAGTTGGATGAGGATTGGCTGAAGTTTCAGATGTTTTTAGTTTGCCTTTGTATTAAACTCTGGCAGGGATCCAGAATGTGCAAAGTTATACAGTTTCCCTCTGCTTATCAATCATTCCCACAACTGCTGTTTTTCTCAGCAAGCCTCATGAAGAGGGGAGTGTCAGGCGGAGAACTGTTGGTCCAAGTGCTCTGTCCTTGCATTTGGGACACTTCCAGACTCCAGTCCTTCTAGCCAGACCACACTGTCCTAGAAGGTTTGGCCAATGTCCCTCCATCCATGAAAAGTCTCTCCATCTCTACCCAGATTCTGCCTGTACCCACAACAGGTACATGCCCAAGGTGTGGAAGCTGTCACAACCCCCTGCTTGCCTATGAAAAGCTTATTTCTCTTGGAATTAAGTTCATCACTGCATTCATCTCTCTTCCCCTGCCCTGTAGAAAAATTTTCATTTTGTCTGGGTTATTTTGTTGTTACTAATGGGGTGATGGTTTTTACTATCCTTCCACATCTTGACCAGAAGCAGAAGTCTCAAAAGAAGTAGTCTGTTACTTAAACTGATTGTTCTGGACTGGCACGTCTCTCTGTGATCCAGGTGTCTGAGAGGCACTCGTTTGAGAAGTCTGTCTACTCTCAGCAGGGAGCTATCTTATCTGTGTACAGATTAGAGTACTACCTCAAGCTTTCTTCTGTCTGGTTTGCATCTCTGGCCAAAGCTACCTTTTGTATCTTTCTATATTTTTCCTTCATCAAGCCATTCTCTGATTTCTTAAAAAATATTTATTTATTTATTTGGCTGCGACTGGTCTTTGTTGCAGCGTGCGGGATCTTTAGTTGCAGCATGCGGGATCTTTTACTTCTGGCATGCAGAATCTTTAGCTGCAGCATGCAGGGTCTTTAGTTGTGGCATACGAACTCTTAGCTGTGGCATGTGAACTCTTAGTTGTGGCATGTGGGATCTAGTTCCCTGACCAGGGATCAAACCTGGGCCCCCTGTGTTGGGAATGTGGAGTCTTAGCCACTGGACCACCAGGGAAGTCCTGCCATTCTCTGATTTTTAAAGCAAGATGATTTATAGTAAGTACGTAGGTTTCTCTATTTATAAAAGCCTATGGGAAATCTGCAAAGCAGTGTTTCTGCTCTATCAGAAACAGATGTCTAGAGACCTTCAAGATGGTGGAAGAGTAAGACTTGGAGATCACCTTCCTCCCCACAAATACATCAGAAATACATCTACATGTGGAACAACTCCTACAGAACACCTACTGAACGCTGGCAGAAGACCTCAGACCTCCCAAAAGGCAAGAAACTCCCCACGTACCTGAGTAGGGCAAACGAAAAAAGAAAAAACAGAGACAAAAGAATAGGGACAGGACCTGCACCTCTGGGAGGGAGCTGTGAAGGAGGAAAAGTTTCCACACACTAGGAAGCCCCTTCACTGGCGGAGATGGTGGGTGGCGGGGGGAAACTTTGGAACCACGGAGGAGAGCGCAGCAACAGGGGCGCAGAGGGCAAAGCAGAGAGATTCCCACACAGAGGATCGGTGCCAACCAGCACTCACCAGCCTGAGAGGCTCCTCTGCTGAGCCGCCGGGACGGGTGTTGGCTGGGAGCTGAGGCTTGGGCTTCAGAGGTCAGATCCCAGGGAAAGGACTGGGGTTGACTGTGTGAACACAGCCTGAAGGGGGCTAGTGCACCACAGCTAGTCAGAAGGGAGTCCAGGGAAAAGTCTGGAACTGCCGAAGAGGCAAGAGACCTTTGTTTCGGGGTGCGTGAGGAGAGGGGATTCAGAGCACCACCTAAATGAGCTCCAGAGGCGGGTGCGAGCCACGGCTATCAGCGCGGACCCCAGAGATGGGCAGGAGACACTAAGGCTGCTGCTGCAGTCACCAAGAAGCCTGTGTGCGAGCACAGGTCACTCTCCACACCGCCCCTCCTGGGAGCCTGTGCAGCCCGCCACTGCCAGGGTCCCATGATCCAGGGACCACTTCCCCGGGAGAACACACGGCGCGCCTCAGGCTGGTGCAACGTCACGCTGGCCTCTGCTGCCGCAGGCTCGCTCTGCACTCCGTACCCCTCCCTCCCCCGAGCCTGAGTGAGCCAGAGCCCCCTAATCAGCTGTTCCTTTAACCCCGTTCTGTCTGAGCAAAGAACAGACACCCTCAGGTGACCTACACACAGAGGCAGGACCAGATCCAAAGCTGAACCCCAGGAGCTGTGTGAGCAAAGAAGAGAAAGGGAAATCTCTCCCAGCAGCCTCAGAAGCAGCGGATTAAATCTCCACGATCAACTTCATGTACCCTGCATCTCTGGAATACCTGAATAGACAACAAATCATCCCAAATAGAGGCAGTGGACTTTGGGAGCAAAGATATATATATATTTTTTCCTTTTCCTCTTTTTGTGAGTGTGTATGTGTATGCTTCCGTGTGTGATTTTGTCTGTATAGCTTTGTTTTTACCATTTGTCCTAGGGTTCTGTCTGTCCGGTTTCTTTTGTTTTGTTTTTGTTTTTGTATAATTTTTAGCACTTGTTATCATTGGTGGATTTGTTTTTTGGTTTGGTTGCTCTCTTCTTTCTTTCTTTCTTTTTTTTTAAAATTATTTTTAAATTTTTTAAAATTTTTAATAATTTAAAAAAAAATTTTATTTTAATAACTTTTATTTTATTTTATTTATGTACTTATTTTTCTTTCTTTCTTTCTTTCTTTTTTTCTCCCTTTTATTCTGAGCCATGTGGATGACAGGGTCTTGGTGGTCCAGCTGGGTGTCAGGCCTGTGCCTCTGAGGTGGGAGAGCCAAGGTCAGGACACTGGTCCACCAGAGACCTCCAGGCTCCATGTAATATCAAATGGCAAAAATCTCCCAGAGATCTCCATCTAAACGCCAAGACCCAGCTCCACTCAACGACCAGCAAGCTACAGTGCTGGACACCCTATGCCAAACAACTAGCAAGACAGGAACACAACCCCACCTACTAGCAGAAAGGCTGCTTAAAATCATAATAAGGTCACAGACACCCCAAAACACACCACCAGATGCAGACCTGCCCACCAGAAAGACAAGATCCAGCCTTGTCCACCAGAACACAGGCACTAGGCCCCTCCACCAGGAAGCCTACACAACCCCCTGAACCAACCTTAGCCACTGGGGGCAGACACCAAAAACAACGGGAACTACGAACCTGCAGCCTGTGAAAAGGAGACCCCAAACACAGTAAGTTAAGCAGAATGAGAAGACAGAGAAACACACAGCAGATGAAGGAGCAAGGTAAAAACACACCAGACCTAACAAATGAAGAGGAAATAGGCAGTCCACCTGAAAAAGAATTCAGAGTAATGATAGTAAAGATGACCCAAATCTTGGAAATGGAATGGAGAAAATACAAGAAACGTTTAACAAGGGCCTAGAAGAACTAAAGAGCAAAGAGACAATGATGAATAACACAATAAATGAAATTAAATATTCTCTAGAAGGGATCAATAGCAGAATAACTGAGGCAGAAGAACGGATAAGTGACCTGGAAGATAAAATAGTGGATATAACTACTGCAGAGCAGAATAAAGAAAAAAGAATTAAAAGAATTGAGGACAGTCTCAAGAGACCTCTGGGACAACATGAACAACCTCTGGGACAACACCAACATTTGAATTATAGGGATCCCAAAAGAAGAAGAGAAAATGAAAGGGACTGAGAAAATATTTGAAGAGATTATAGTTGAAAACTTCCCTAATATGGGAAAGGAAATAAGTCCAGGCAGTGCAGAGAGTCCCATACAGGATAAATCCAAGGAGAAACACGCCAAGACACATACTAATCAAACTATCAAAAATTAAATACAAAGAAAAAATATTAAAAGCAGCAAGGGAAAAGCAACAAATAACATACAAGGAAATCCCCATAAGGTTAACAGCTGATCTTTCAGCAGAAACTCTGCAAGCCAGAAGGGAGTGGCAGGATATATTTAAAATGATGAAAGGGAAAAACCTACAACTAAGATTACTCTACCCAGCAAGGATCTCATTCAGATTCGATTGAGAAATTAAAACTTTTACAGACAAGTGAAAGCTAAGAGAATTCAGCACCACCAAACCAGCTTTAGAACAAATGCTAAAGGAACTTCTCTAGGCAGGAAACACAGGAGAAGAAAAAGACCTACAATAACAAACCCAAAACAATTAAGAAAATGGTAATAGGAACATACATATCGATAATTACCTTAAATGTAAGTGGATTAAATGCTCCAACCAAAAGACATAGACTGGCTGAATGGATACAAAAGCAAGACCCATATATATGCTGTCTACAAGAGACCCACTTCTGACCTAGGGACACATACAGACTGAAAGTGAGGGGATGGAAAAAGATATTCCATGCAAATGGAAATCAAAAGAAAGTTGGAGTAGCAATTCTCATATCAGACAAAATAGACTTTAAATTAAAGACTATTACAAGAGACAAAAAAAGACACTACATAATGATCAAAGGATCACTCCAAGAAGAAGTTATAACAATTGTAAATATTTATGCACCCAACATAGGAGCACCCCAATACATAAGACAACTGCTAACAGCTATAAAAGAGGAAATCAACAGTAACACAGTAATAGTGGGGGACTTCAACACCTCACTTACACCAATGGACAGATCATCCAAACAGAAAATTAATAAGGAAACACAAGCTTTAAATGACACAATAGAACAGATAGATTTAATTGGTATTTATAGGACATTCCATCCAAAAACAGCAGATTACACTTTCTTCTCAAGTGCTCATGTAACATTCTCCAGGATGGACCATATCTTGGGTCACAAATCAAGCCTTGGTAAATTTAAGAAAACTGAAATCGTATCAAGTATCTTTTCTGACCACAACGCTATAAGACTAGATATCAGTTACAAGAAAAAAATTTGTAAAAAATACAAATACATGGAGACTAAGCAATACACTACTTAATAAACTAGAGATCACTGAAGAAATCAAAGAAGAAATCAAAAAATACCTAGAAACAAATGACACTGAAAACATGATGACCCAAAACCTATGGGATGCAAAAACAGCATTTCTAAGAGGGAAGTTCATAGCAATCCAATCCTACCTTAAGAAACAAGAAACATCTCAAATGAACAACCTAACCTTACACCTAAAGCAATTATAGAAAGAAGAACAAAAAACCCACAGAGTTAGCAGAAGGAAAGAAATCATAAAGATCAGAGCAGAAATAAATGAAAAAGAAATGAAGGAAACAATAGCAAAGATCAATAAAACTAAAAGCTGGTTCTTTGAGAAGATAAACAAAATTGATAAACCAGTAGCCAGATTCATCAAGAAAAGGAGAAGACTCAAATCAATAGAATTAGAAATGAAAAAGGAGAAGTAACAACTGACACTGCAGAAATACAAAGGATCATAAGACATTACTACAAGCAACTATATGCCAATAAAATGGACAACCTGGAAGAAATGGACAAATTCTTAGAAAAGCACAACCTTCCAAGACTGAACCAGGAAGACATAGAAAATATAAACAGACCAATCACAAGCACTGAAATTGAAACTGTGATTAAAAATCATCCAACAAACAAAAGCCCAGGACCAGATGGCTTCACAGGTGAAGTCTATCAAACATCTAGAGAAGAGCTAGCACCCATCCTTCTCAAACTCTTCCAAAAAGTTGCAGCGGAAGGAACGCTCCCAAACTCATTCTATGAGGCCACCATCACCCTGATACCAAAACCAGACAAAGACACTACAAAAAAAGAAAATTACAGACCAATATCATTGATGAACATAGATGCAAAAATCCTCAACAAAATACTAGCAAACAGAATCCAACAGCACATTAAAAGGATCATACACCATGATCAAGTGGGGTTTATCCCAGGAATGCCAGGATTCTTCAATATATGCAAATCAATCAATGTGATACACCATATTAACAAACTGAAGAATAAAAACCATGCGGTCATCTCAATAGATGCAGAAAAAGCTTTGGACAAAATTCAACTCCCATTTATGATTAAAACTCTCCAGAAAGTAGGCATAGAGGGAACTTATCTCAACATAATAAAGGCCATATATGAAAAACCCACAGCCAACATCATCCTCAATGGTGAAAAACTGAAACCATTTCCACTAAGATCAGGAACAAGACAAGGTTGCCTACTCTCACCACTATTATTCAACATAGTTTTGGAAGTCTTAGCCACAACAGAGAAGAAAAAGAAATAAAAGGAATCCAATTTGGAAAAGAAGAAGTAAAGCTGTCACTGTTTGCAGATGACATGATACTATACATAGAGAATTCTAAAGATGCCACCAGAAAACTACTAGAGCTAATCAATGAATTTGGTAAAGTAGCAGGATACAAAATTAATGCACAGAAGTCTCTTGCATTCCTATATGCTAATGATGAAAAATCTGAAAGAGAAATTAAGAAATCACTCCCATTTACCATTGCAACAAAAAGAATAAAATACCTAGGAATAAACCTACCTAAGGAGACAAAAGACCTGTATGAAGAAAAGTATAAGAAACTGCTGAAAGAAATTAAAGATGATACAAGCAGATGGAGAGATACACCATGTTCTTGGATTGGAAGAATCAACATTGTGAAAATGACTCTACTACCCAAAGCAATCTACAGATTCAATGCAATCCCTATCAAACTACCACTGGCAGTTTTCACAGAACTAGAACAAAAAATTTCACAATTTGTATGGAAACACAAAAGACCCCGAATAGTCAAAGCAATCTTGAGAAAGAAAAACGGAGCTGGAGGAATCAGCCTCCCTTACCTCAGACTATACTACAAAGCTACAGTAATCAAGAAAGTCTGGTACTGGCACAAAAACAGAAATATAGATCAATGGAACAGGATAGAAAGCCCAGAGATAAACCCACGCACATATGGTCACCTTATCTTTGATAAAGGAGGCAAGATTATACAATGAAGAAAAGACAGCCTCTTCAGTAAGTGGTGCTGGGAAAACCGGACAGCTACATATAAAAGAATGAAATTAGAGCACTCCCTAACACCATACACAAAAATAAACTCAAAATGGATTAAAGACCTAAATGTAAGGCCAGGCACTATAAAACTCTTAGAGGAAAACATAGGCAGGACACTCTACGACACAAATCACTGCAAGATCCTTTTTGACTCACCTCCTAGAGAAATGGAAATAAAAACAAAGACAAACAAATGGGACCTAATGAAACTTAAAAGCTTTTGCCCAGCAAAGGAAACCATAAACAAAATGAAAAGACAGCCCTCAGAATGGGAGAAAATATTTGCAAATGAAGCAACTGACAAAGGATTAATCTCCAAAATTTACAAGCAGCTCATGCAGCTCAATATCAAAAAATACAAACAATCCAATCCAAAAATGGGCAGAAGACCTAAATAGACATTTCTCCAAAGAAGATATACAGATTGCCAACAAACACATGAAAGAATGCTCAACATCACTAATCATTAGAGAAATGTGAATCAAAACTACAATGAGGTGTCACCTCACAGCAGTCAGAATGGCCATCATCAAAAACTCTACAAACAATAAATGCTGGAGAGGGTGTGGAGAAAAGGGAACCCTCTTGCACTGTTGGTGGGAATGTAAATTGATACAGCCACTATGGAGAACAATATGGAGGTTCCTTAGAAAACTAAAAATAGAACTACCATATGATCCAGCAATCCCACTACAGGGCATATACCCTGAGAAAACCATAATTCAAAAAGAGTCATGTACCAAAATGTTCATTGCAGCTCTATTTACAATAGCCAGGACATGGAAGCAACCTAAGTGTCCATCGACAGATGAATGGATAAAGAAGATGTGGCACATATGTACAATGGAATATTACTCAGCCATAAAAAGAAACGAAATTGAGCTATTTGTAGTGAGGTGGATGGACCTAGAGTCTATCATACAGAGTGAAGTAAGTCAGAAAGAGAAAAACAAATACCGTATGCTAACACATATATATGGAATCTAAAAAAAAAAAAAAGTGGTTATGAAGAACCTAGGGGCAGGACGGGAATAAAGACACAGACCTACTAGAGAATGGACTTGAGGACACGGGAAGGGGGAAGGGTAAGCTGGGACGAAGTGAGAGAGTGGCATGGACATATATACACTACCAAATGTAAAATAGATAGCTAGTGGGAAGCAGCCACATAGCACAGGGAGATCAGCTCGGTGCTTTGTGACCACCTCAGGGGTGGGATAGGGAGGATGGGAGGGAGGGAGATGCAAGAGGGAAGAGATATAGGGGATGTATGTATATGTATAGCTGATTCACTTTGTTATAAAGCAGAAACTAACACACCATTGTAAAACAATTATACTCAATAAAGATGTTTTTTTAAAAAAGAAACAGATGTCTATTGCTGTGGTGGAAAAACAGGTTGACTCTGCTTCTCAGAGATACTGTACTCTGTGCCTGAAGTCACTCTGAGGGCATCTCACAAAACCTTTCTAGGCCTCAGTCTTCTAGGTTCTAAAATAGGGGTTTGGATTAAATGATCTCTGACTATCTTCCAGGTCTAAGCTTCACATATGGGTAGCTCCAGAGTCTCTTAAATGAGCTTCAGACAACTTGAGTTAATAAATTTGACCAAAGTAATACATGCCATTGCCCTTTAAGTGACCTGGTTCTGACTTGTCTGGACCTAAGGCTAGAATTGGCCTGACCTGGTCTTAGACTGGGTAGGTTGTCTCATCCTTATATTACCTTTTTTCACCTCTAGCCGTGTGGATACAGAATAGGAAGCAGCCTCAAAGTCCTGCCAATAAAAGTTCTTGCCAGACCAGGGTCAAATCAGGAGATATCAACTGTTCTCTTCTGGTTTGAACCTCTTTGTACCAGAAAACATCAATCTAAATATTCTAACATCACTTGAAGATTTAAAAATATTGTTTTTGTTTAAGTAATCAAAATAATTTTTGACATCATAGTAGCAACACTATAGTACCCCTAAGATATGGTGCAAAAACTTAGGTAAATTCCTCATAAGAGGCTCTTCAGGGAAGCCAGGGAATTAGAGTTGCACACTTAATAGTTCAAGGAATTTGTCCCTGTTGCCAATGGCTGTGCTTTCCAACAGACTTCTCTTTCTCCCATGGATCTTCAGTTCTGCTGGGACTTGATGAAACTCTCAATAATCAAATAACAATAACTCTTTCGAGGTTACTTAATGAGCTTTAGATTTTAAAAAGCACATGTGCCCACCTTATCTCATAGACTGATGACAGTCTTTTCGTGATAGGCTACTGGAACTGGCTGTGGATCTGGTCCAAAGTCACATTGCTCATGGAATTCAACCAGGTCAGCAAAATCAAGGTTCTGATTTGTGCTGGAGTGAGTGTCAATGTCTGAAACAAGCTTTCGGTTAAAATTTGACTGTGGCTTGATTTCTTGCAGAACATGAGATTTTTAGAAATATTCTGAATAAAGAAAAGTCTTCCAAGATCAAATATCTGTGGAAAATGATCCTCCTCCACTCTTAAAGAATCACAATGAATGCTCATATTTATTAATGGCTCTTCAATAAAGAAAATTATTTACCTTTTTGTTGTTGTTGTTCAGCCTAAGAGCTCCACAAATTATTTGGCTGTAATAAAATTTTTCCTACTTTGGAAGCACTGGAATCCTCTGAGATTAAGTTAACCTGACAAACCCTGAACAGGAAATCATGTGTGGAAGTGATGCCAAGTGTGTTCTTACAAGACTCTATCCCATGTGTGAAGGTATTCCTTGTTCAAGCGCAGGAATAGGCTTGGAATAGCAGAGTGGCTGTGTCAGATGGATACATGGCCAAGAGATGCTGAGGCTCTGCAAGCTCTCCCTCATCTCTCTCTGACACAGTTAGCCTTGGTGACATAAGCTTGGGGCTGCGTTTTTCTCATATGTATGAATTAATAGAGCCAAAATAAACAGAATTCCAAATGTAAAGGAAAAAGCTCATCAGTCCACTGCTGCTCTGTACCTAAAGCAAAAGTTCTATACGTAGTCACTTCTGTTAAGTAGGCATTTCTACCTGGGCTTCCAGGGGAATAGGAAACCATTTTGTTAACTGTTGTACTCTGTAATTCAGGAGATATAATTTATGAGCTGTTCCAGAGGCCAAGAACAGAATTATCCCAGCAGAAAATACAGTGCTTTAAGAGTAATGAAATCCCCACTCTGAAGCAAAAGGAAAAAGCAGATGTTGAGAGTCTTAGAGTCTATTTTTTTTTTATACAATTATTTATTTATTTATTTTTGACTGTGTTGGGTCTTCATTGCTGCATGCGGGCTTTCTCTAGTTGCGGTGAGCAGGAGCTACTCTTCATTCCGCTGTGTGGCCTTATCATTGCGGTGGCTTCTCTTGTTGCAGAGCACGGGTTCTAGGCACATGGGCTTCAGCAGTTGTGGTGCAAGGGCTCAGTAGTTGTGGCTCGTGGGCTCTAGAGCTCAGGCTCAGTAGTTGTGGCGCATGGGCTCAGTTGCCCTGTGGCATGTGGGATCTTCCCGGACCAGGGCTTTAACCTGTGTCCCCTGCATTGGCAGGCAGATTCTTAAGTATTGCACCACCAGGGAAGTCCCAAGAGTCTTAAGAGTCTATTAACAAAATATATTAAATGCACACATACTGAGGTGATGGGTAACGTTAAAGTTGGTCTACGTTGCCTATTGATGTTTTTTTTTCAATTTTTTTTCACATCTTTATTGGAGTATAAATGCTTTACAATGTTGTGTTAGTTTCTACTGTACAACAAAGTGAATCAGCTATACGTATACATATATCCCCACTTCCCCTCCCTCTTGAGCCTCCCTCCCACCCTCCCTATCCCATCCCTCTAGGTGGTCACAAAGCACTGAGCTGACCTCCCTGTGCTGTGCAGCTGCTTCCCACTAGCTATCTATTTTACATTTGGTAGTGTATATATGTTCATGCCACTCTCTCCCTTCATCCCAGCTTCCCCTTCCCCCTAGGTCCTCAAGTCCATTCTCTACGTCTGCATCTTTATTCCTGCCCCACCACAAGGTTCATCAGTACTGCTTTTTAAAATTCCATATATGTGTGTTAGCATACGATATTTTTCTCTTTTTTTAATTTTTTATACAGCAGGCTCTTATTAGTCATCAATTTTATACACATCAGTGTATACATGTCAATCCCAATCGCCCAATTCATCACACCACCCCCCCACCCCCCCGCAGCTTTCCCCCTTTGGTGTCCATACGTTTCTTCTGTACATCTGTGTCTCTATTTCTGCCCTGCAAACCGGTTCATCTGTACCATTTTTCTAGGTTCCACATATATGCGTTAATATACGATATTTGTTTTTCTATTTGACTTACTTCACTCTGTATGACAGTCTCCAAATCCATCCATGACTCAACAAATGACCCAATTTCATTCCTTTTTATGGCTGAGTAATATTCCATTGTATATATGTACCACATCTTCTTTATCCATTCGTCTGTCGATGGGCATTTAGGTTGCTTCCATGACCTGGTTATTGTAAATAGTGCTGCAGTGAACATTGGGGTGCATGTGTCTTTTTGAATTATGGTTTTCTCTGGGTATATGCCCAGTAGTGGGATTGCTGGATCATATGGTAGTTCTATTTTTAGTTTTTTAAGGAACCTCCATACTGTTCTCCATAGTGGCTGTATCAATCTACATTCCCACCAACAGTGCAAGAAGGTTCCCTTTTCTCCACACCCTCTCCAGCATTTGTTGTTTGTAGATTTTCTGATGATGCCCATTCTAACTGGTGTGAGGTGATACTACATTGTAGTTTTGATTTGCATTTCTCTAATAATTAGTGATGTTGAGCAGCTTTTCATGTGCTTCTTGGCCATCTGTATGTCTTCTTTGGAGAAATGTCTATTTAGGTCTTCTGCCCATTTTTAGATTGGGTTGTTTATTTTTTTAATATTGAGCTGCATGAGTGGTTTATATATTTTGGAGATTAATCCTTTGTCCATTGATTCGTTTGCAAGTATTTTCTCCCATTCTGAGGGTTGTCTTTTCATCTTGTTTATGGTTTCCTTTGCTGTGAAAAAGCTTTTAAGTTTCATTAGGTCCCATTTGTTTATTTTTGTTTTTATTTCCATTACTCTAGGAGGTGGATCAAAAAAGATCTTGCTGTGATTTATGTTACAGTGTGTTCTTCCTATGTTTTCCTCTAAGAGTTTTATAGTGTCCGGTCTTACATTTGGGTCTCTAATCCATTTTGAGCTTATTTTTCTGTATGGTGTTAGCGAGTGTTCTAATTTCATTCTTTTACATGTAGCTGTCCAGCTTTCCCAGCACCACTTATTGAAGAGGCTGTCTTTTCTCCATTGTATATCCTTGCCTCCTTTGTCATAGATTAGTTGACCATAGGTAGGTGGGTTTATCTCTGGGCTTTCTATCTTTTTCCATTGATCTATGTTTCTGTTTTTGTACCAGTACCATATTGTCTTGATTACTATAGCTTTGTAGTATAGTCTGAAGTCAGGGAGTCTGATTCCCCCGGCTCCGTTTTTTTTCCCTCAAGACTGCTTTGGCTATTCGAGGTCTTTTGTGTCTACATACAAATTTTAAGATTTTTTCATTCTAGTTCCATAAAAAATGCCATTGGTAATTTGATAAGGATTGCATTGAATCTGTAGATTGCTTTGGGTAGTATAGTCATTTTCACAATATTGATTCTTCCAATCCAAGAACATGGTATATGTCTCCATCTGTTTGTATCATCTTTAATTTCTTTCAGCAGTGTCTTATAGCTTTCTGCATCCAGGTCCTTTGTCTCCCTAAGTATGTTTATTCCTAGGTATTTTATTCTTTTTGTTGCAATGGTAAATGGGAGTGTTTCCTTAATTTCTCTTTCAGATTTTTCCTCATTAGTGTATAGGAATGCAAGAGACTTCTGTGCATTAATTTTGTATCCTGCAACTTTACCAAATTCATTGATTAGCTCTAGTAGTTTTCTGGTGGCATCTTTAGAATTCTCTATGTATACTATCATGTCAGTTGCAAACAGTGACAGTTTTACTTCTTCTTTTCCAATTTGTATTCCTTTCATTTCTTTTTCTTCTCTGATTGCCGTCACTAGGACTTCCAAAACTATGTTGAATAGTAGTGGTAAGAGTGGACATCCTTGTCCTGTTCCTGATCTTAGAGGAAATGCTTTCAGTTTTTCCTCCATTGAGAATGATGTTTGCTGTGGGTTTGTCAAATATGGCCTTTATTATGTTGAGGTAGGTTCCCTCTTTGCCCACTTTCTGGAGAGTTTTTATCATAAATGGGTGTTGAATTTTGTCAAAAGCTTTTTCTGCATCTATTGATATGATCATATGGTTTTTATTCTTCAGTTTGTTAATATGGTGTATCACATTGATTGATTTCTGTGTATTGAAGAATCCTTGCATCCCTGGGATAAATCCCACTTGATCATAGTGTATGATCCTTTTAATGTGTTGTTGGATTCTGTTTACTAGTATTTTGTTGAGGATTTTTGCATCTATATTCATCAGTGATATTGGTCTGTAATTTTCTTTTTTTATAGTATCTTTGTCTGGTTTTGGTATCAGGGTGATGGTGGACTCATAGAATGAGTTTGGGAGTGTTCCTTCCTCTGCAAATTTTTGGAAGAGTTTGAGAAGGATAGGTGTTAGCTCTTCTCTAAATGTTTGATAGACTTCACCTGTGAAGCCATCTGGTCCTGGGCTTTTGTTTGTTGGAAGATTTTTAATCACAGTTTCAATTTCATTACTTGTGATTGCTCTGTTCATATTTTCTGTTTCTTCCTGGTTCAGTCTTGGAAGGTTATACCTTTCTAAGAATTTGTCCATTTCTTCCAGGTTGTCCATTTTATTGGCATAGAGTTGCTTGTAGTAGTCTCTTAGGATGCTTTGTATTTCTGTGGTGTCTGTTGTAACTTCTCCTTTTTCATTTCTAATTTTATTGATTTGAGTCCTCTCCCTCTTTTTCTTGATGAGTCTGGCTAATGGCTTATCAATTTTGTTTATCTTCTCAAAGAACCATCTTTTAGTTTTATTGATCTTTGCTATTGTTTTCTATTTCATTTATTTCTGCTCTGATCTTTATGATTTCTTTCCTTCTGCTAACTTTGGGTTTTGTTTGTTCTTCTTTCTCTAGTTTCTTTAGGTGTAAGGTTAGATTGTTTATTTGAGATTTTTCTTGTTTCTTGAGGTAGGCTTGTATAGCTAAAAACTTCCCTCTTAGAACTGCTTTTGCTGCATCCCATAGGTTTTGGATCATCGTATTTTCATTGTCATTTGTCTCTAGGTATTTTTTGATTTCCTCTTTGATTTCTTCAGTGATCTCTTGGTTATTCAGTAACGTATTGTTTAGCCTCCATGTGTTTGTGTTTTTTACGTTTTTCTCCCTGTAATTCATTTCTAATCTCATAGCGTTGTGGTCAGAAAAGATGCTTGATATGATTTCAATTTTCTTAAATTTACGGAGGCTTGATTTGTGACCCAAGATATGATCTATCCTGGAGAATGTTCTGTGCGCACTTGAGAAGAAAGTGTAATCTGCTGTTTTTGGATGGACTGTCCTATAAATATCAATTAAATCTATCTGGTCTATTGTGTCATTTAAAACTTCTGTTTCCTTATTTATTTTCATTTTGGATGATCTGTCCATTGGTGTAAGTGAGGTGTTAAAGTCCCCCACTATTACTGTGTTAGTGTTGATTTCCTCTTTTATAGCTGTTAGCAGTTGCCTTATGTATTGAGATGCTCCTATGTTGGGTGCATATATATTTATAATTGTAATATCTTCTTGTTGGGTTGATCCCTTGATCATTATGTAGTGTCCTTCCTTGTCTCTTGTAACATTCTTTATTTTAAAGTCTATTTTATCTGATATGAGTATTGCTACTCCAGCTTTCTTTTGATTTCCATTTGCATGGAACATCTTTTTCCATCCCCTCACTTTCAGTCTGTATGTATCCCTAGGTCTGAAATGGGTCTCTTATAGACAGCATATAGATGGGTCTTGTCTTTGTATCCATTCAGCAAGCCTGTGTCTTTTGGTTGGAGCATTTAATCCATTCACGTTTAAGGTAATTATCGATATGTATGTTCCTATGACCATTTTCTTAATTGTTTTGGGTTTGTTATTGTAGATCTTTTTCTTCTCCTGTTTTTCCTGCCTAGAGAAGTTCCTTTAGCATTTGTTGTAGAGCTGGTTTGGTGGTGCTGATTTCTCTTAGCTTTTGCTTGTCTGTAAAGCTTTTGATTTCTCCATCGAATCTGAATGAGATCCTTGCTGGGTAGAGTAATCTTGGTTGTAGGTTCTTCCCTTTCATCACTTTAAGTATATCTTGCCACTCCCTTCTGGCTTGTAGAATTTCTGCTGAGAAATCAGCTGTTAACCTTATGGGAGTTCCCGTGTATGTTATTTGTCGTTTTTCCCTTGCTGCTTTCAGTAATTTTTCCTTGTCTTTAATTTTTGCCAGTTTGATTACTATGTGTCTCAGCGTGTTTCTCCTTGGGTTTATCCTGTATGGGACTCTGCACTTCCTGGACTTGGGTGGCTATTTCATTTCCCATGTTGGGGAAGTTTTCGACTATAATCTCTTCAAATATTTTCTCAGGTCCTTTCTCTCTCTCTTCTCCTTCTGGGACCCCTATAATGCGAATGTTGTTGCGTTTAATGTTGTCCCAGAGGTCTCTTAGGCTGTCTTCATTTCTTTTCATTCTTTTTTCTTTATTCTGTTCCACAGCAGTGAATTCCACCATTCTGTCTTCCAGGTCACTTATCCATTCTTCTGCCTCAGTTATTCTGCTGTTGATTCCTTCTAGTGTATTTTTCATTTCAGTTATTGTATTGTTCATCTCTGTTTGTTTGTTCTTTAATTCTTCTAGGTCTTTGCTAAACATTGCTTGCATCTTCTCGATCTTTGCCTCCATTCTTTTTCCGAGGTCCTGGATCATCTTCACTATCATTATTCTGAATTCTTTTTCTGGAAGGTTGCCTATCTCAACTTTATTAGTTGTTTTTCTGGGGTTTTAGCTTGTTCCTTCATCTGGTACATAGCTCTCTGCCTTTTCATCTTGTCTTTCTGTGAATGTGGTTTTTGTTCCACAGGCTGCAGGATTGTAGTTCTTCTTGCTTCTGCTCTCTGCCCTCTGGTAGATTAGGGTATCTAAGAGGCTTGTGCAAGTTTCCTGATCAATGTGCTACTTTTTGGATCTGACCCTGTTGATAATCTAAAATTCTCTGGAATATGCTGGCAGTCCAGTGGTTAGGGCTCGGCCCTTTCACTGCCGGGGCCTGGGTTCGATCCCTGGTCAGGGAACTAAGATCCCACAAGCAACATGGCACAGCCCAAATTCATCTGGACTCTCCAAGGAGGTGAATGGGCACAAGAGGCCTCGGCTGGTACCAAGGCTCTGGTTCCTCCTAGAGTTCAGGCGAAGCAGGGAAGTCTGCTCTGGGTCCCTTTATGGTCACCCAAACTGTCAACTAGATTCCAGTGCCCAGAAGCTTCTCCGCTGAGTCAGCGCCCCACCCACGACATCCTTCCCTATTGATGTTTTAATATTTGGACTAGTTGGGTTCTTTCCCATGTCACTCTCCCACAGTTAACCTTGACTTTGTTGTTGACCTAACCTGAGCCTTGCATACTTTCTACATCAGGAAAAGTTTAGGAATTTATAAAGCAAAGTAACAAGACTCTGAGATTGGTTACAGTAATAGTTACTTTCCTGTTGGGAATTTTGAATCTAAAACAAAACAAGGAGATCAGGCTTGTATATGGTAGGCAGCTTGTGAATCTACAACACAGTGTAGGCGCAAGGCACTGAAAAGGAAAGTTTGCAGAAATGGGGCCAGTTCACAGTATTCAAATAGCCAGTCTGCTTCTAATACACATTTCTGGACACATTATCTTGAGATGAATTAAACATATTGAAAGAGTATTAAGTTGCTTAGGTGGAAGAAATTTAGAAGGAAATGGGAAAGGAAACAGAGAATGTATCCATACACACAGTTTTAAAAAAGTACAAACTATCTTTTTTATCTCCATTAGGTAATGATTTAATGGAAATTTTAATGATAACACAGCCCAAAGATTATTGTAAAAGTATAGAACTTATATTAACTATCATAAAGAATCTATTTAGTCCTAAGAATGCAGAATGGCTATTTTTATTTCAACAGAGAAGCAATTAAACTTTGCCTCTTTGCAAACACAGATTGGTATTTAAGTATCTAATTTAGCCTGCTTACAGAGCAAGCTGCTGAGAGATTTGCAGGGTAAAATTCATGGGTTCATTGGGAATTGCCTATTTTGATTACAGGCATCCACTTGCTTCGTTGGTACTAGCTATTCTTAATATGTAGGAAGGCCGAAATACTACTGGATGATCGATTACCAGGCCTTAAATAAAAATAGGTGAAGTAAACAGTCTAGTTCTGCTGGAAAGTATTTCTTCCCCTACAAAATTACATCTTTCCATGCTTTAACTGATGTCTTTAATTCTACAATTAGAAATATATTACTTTTAATTCCTATTAAAAAGTAAACAGAAGAGCTATTCTAGTATAGTAAACCTTTTCTGTCAGTTGAAAAAATAGATTAATGTATCACAATAAATTCTTTCAACTACTAACAAGGAGAATAAATTTGCCAAATCCTTCCCTGAAATCAGGCTTTGAAGGGAAAAGTAGCATGATCTTTAGAACACTGAATGCCAAGGAACTGCCAGTAATAGGAGGTGAGAATATCCAAGACCATTTTTCCTTATTAATAGTATTTTTCCAACAGTGCTTATTATAAATACTCTCCCCAACCCCAGTTTAAAAAGTTGACCCTAAAAAGTCTCTGGGGTTGTGTCTGAATTTTTAGAACCATCATATTCTCAAACCTTGCCAAATAAAAGCAGTATTCTCACCTAACAAACACTTCAGATCCCTTTAGCATCACTCAGTGCCTAGGGTTTTCTGTACTCTGGACATTGCCATTCATTCAACAAACACCTAAGGATGGTAAGACACTTCTGTAGTCCTCCTGCCTAGAATGGGAAGACAGTGGGAGAGACAATTCATGAGCAATGCATTGCTGTCTTTATGGCCTCGGTGTCTAGTCCTCTCTGAAATTATCATATGTGGCTCTTTAAATGTTTATTTTGTTTTATTTGTTTTGCTTTGAACGTGCAGTTTTTAAGTTAATTAGATTATCTGTGGCTTTAAAGAAAAATGGAAATATTTTCCTAGGATCTGTTAACAATAAGCAAACAAATGTGATTTTTAAGGAATTTACTTTGAGGTTTAATTGTATAAACTTACATATAAATTTAACTCCATGGTGAGTTGTCCCAAGTGCATTGTCCATGAAAAAGTTTTGGAAAGACCAGAAGAATTTTCCTGCCTACTGACTAGACCCGGACCCCTCTGGGAGGAAGCCACAGTCTCAGATTCTTCACGTGTGACGCCAGATGGGCTGAGTACAGGGGGATACCCAGGAGTCCTTGTACTAAGTTCCCTGGTTTAGAACTCATTTGACAAACGTGGTTCCCATTTATGGAAAGAATTCACAAACGTGATGAATTTTTTATTTTTGCAAATGTCAAAAATCACAGAATTAAAAAGGAGGAGTAAATTCGAAGCCTGTTTGATTAATGAAAAAACTAGGACTCAGAACGAGAACCATCCACTGGGCCCAGAGCTAAAACAACTTGCCATAGCTTTATTGGAAACCAACATCAGGAGAACCCAGGACCCCACACTTTACCATCCAGACTACTGGTTCACGTCCAGCAAAGGGAATTTTGTCCCCTGGAAGGTTGCAGACTGATAGATTCCAATAAGAGCAATATTAAGTAAATCTAACTGGCAAATAGTGAAGTGCCTCAATAATTTTTGACAATTGATTTTGTGTTATTGTAATACCCTGAACAACCAGGGATCACCTGGCTAAGGGTGACCCCTAAAGAGAGGACTTAAAGTATTTTTAAAATTGTGTCATGAGATAGAATTCTTTTATTTCTAAAATTAGGTTATATACTTAATAACCTAATAGGAATCTTATTTCTTTCTTCATGTAGCCAAGATATTTTTTTTAATTGTTCTTTAGACAGTAATGTAATGATCTGGGGAGAAGTTTTTCCAACATGGATGATCTTTTTTTTTTTTTTTTTTTTTTTGGATGATCTTTTAAACCAATGTCTGCATGCCACTTTTTTTCAGCTTCCATCAGATTCAATTTGTAATCTCAACTGTAAATTGGCCCTATTGCTGTTCAGAATGTCTTTATATTATAAGTGGACTAGAGTACCAGCCTGACTTGGGGAGAAATTATTTCATCCCAGATGTAGAACTTGCAGCGTCCTTCATGTCTTCTTCATAACCTGAAACATTCATTTACCACAAATATATAGAGTACTGAACAATTGCTGCCTGGAGATGTATGCCTTTCTTAACGTATAAAGATGACAGATAGTTATTAGTCCATCATCAAGATCTAAAATGTATTTTTTTACAGCCTTAATGGTAAACTCACCTGATGCTATTTTCAAGATGGCTGCCTAGGGGACAGTTGGAGAGAAACTGAGTGGTCCATACAACCACCAACCCCATGACCCTTGACTCATCTCGTCTAGCCAAACAAGTTTTCATGGGGAAAAACTAGAACAAAAACAAAAAAAAAACCCTTTCATACAGTGCCTTTAACTGTGGTTCTATCAGTAGAGATTAAGTTATAGAACCACTAGCTGCATCACCAAATTTAGTCAGAGTACTTGCAATGAACTTTCTCTCTGATTCAGCAGTAGTCAATTTCATTTTTTTTCCCCCCAGTTTCAAAAAAAGTCTCAACCAAAAGGAGAGAGAGGAGGAAATCTTTCTAATATCTGGACAAACATCAAATAACTTTTCAGATTATGAAGTATATGCATACAGCTGACTTGATTTCTGTGTAAGTAGCTGTGTGTATACTTTAAAGCCCAAGGACTAGGAGCTGGAGATGACAGGAGAGAAAACATTTGTTTCAGGGGTAGACAACAAGGCCTTCTCTGCTTGTCCTGTATCAAGGTCTGGTTCCCAACAGTTCCCTCAACTATGACAAATTGATTCAGCTTCATAGCCTTTATGTTTCTGGTGATGAAAATCTATTTCTCTTGCCCATCTTCCTTCACTCTGGTTCGAATTCCTATGTTGCAGTCTGACAGTACAGCAGGAAGAATCAAAAGAGTTACACTTTTGAAGTTCTGTTGCCTAACTAGGCTTTGCAGTAACTGGGCTGGTGACATGTTCTCTAGACATCACCCATAACACAGGATTGTCTCTCTAGGAATGGTCACTTGCAAAGATTGGTTTTGCCTAGCATTAGCCAAAAGATGCATGGAGTTTCTACATGACTTATTTTTTTATTTAGGTAAAATTCATATACATAAAATTTACCATTTTAACCATCTGATAGTGTACAGATGGCTTTTTTGGCTTTTTGTACATTTATAACTTTGTGCAACCATCACCACTGTCTAATTCTAGAACATTTTCATCACTCTATAAGGAAACCTCAAGCCCCTTAAGCAGTTACTCCCCATTCCCCCTTCACTCCAGCCCCTGGCAACCACTAATCTGCTTTCTGTCTTTATGGACTTGCATATTCTAGATATTTCATATAAATGGAATCATGCAATGTGTGGATTTTGTGTCTGGCTTTTTTCATTTACCATAATGTTTTCAACGTGCACCCGTGTTGTAGCATGTATTGGTACTTCATTCCTTTTTATGTACTGCATGGATGTACCATGTTTTGCTTATCCATTCTTCAGTTGATGGACATTTGAGCTCTTTAGACATTTCGGCTATTGTGAATAGTTCTGCTATAAACATACATGTACAAACTTTTGTTTGAATATCTGTTTTCAGTTCTTTTGTGTATATACCTAGGAGTAGAATTGCTGTGTCATATGGTATTTCTATGTTAACTTTCTGAGAAACCTTCAAACTGTTTCCACAAGTACCTGCACTGTTTTACATTCTTACCAGCAATGTATGAGGGTTCCAATTTCTCTACATCCTTACCAACACTTTGTTAATTTTCATTTTTTTTATTATAGCCATCCTAGTGGAAGGTAAAGTGGTATCTTATTGTGCTTTTGACTTGCATTCCCCTAATGTTAAGCATTTTTTTCAGTACTTATTGACCATTTTTATATCTTCTTTGGAGCAATGTCTATTCAGTTCCTTTGCCCATAGTTTTAATTGGCTTTTTGTTCTTTCGTTGTTGAGTTGTAAGAGTTCTATTCCAGATACTACACCCTTATCAGATATGTGATTTCAAATATTTTTTCCCATTCTGTGGGTTGTCGTTTCACTTTCTTGGTAGTGTCCTTTGATACTTCTACATGGCTTTTACAGAGCTGGGCCTATGTGAAATTTGAAGTGTCTTTAGTCAGACTTCCAGCTTCTTCATCACTCTTATGATACATTCCCAAAGGGCCAGAAAAAAAAAAAAGGCTTTCTCATAAATTCATTCACACTGGTGTTTAAATGACTGATAAGGCTTAATAACTTTTCCTCCTACCAAAGGTATCAGCCTCACAGTAGGTAAAAAGGAAGCAAAGGTAGTTGTGAAATTTCAGGCATAGATGAGCACAGTGGGCTGGGAGCATGGAATGCCTTTCTGTTGCTCCTGAAATCATACTGAGTTAACATCTCCAATTCTACTTAATATAAAGTTTCTAGTCCTGAGTCTAATGTTTTACAAAAGCCAGTGATGCCCTCTGTGAAGCTTTCTACTAAGTTTCTGTGGCCTTTGTCAGGCAGACACCGTGCCAAGCACATCAGTAAATAAATCTCAACATGTTCTGCTCTTAAATAGTCTGTGGTTCAGATGCTTTTGGAAAAAATGGACCATTTCATTGAAAGTCACCTGTAGGACTTGGAGATCGCCTCTGAGCTCTCATCTGTATGTTAGCCCTAGATGTCTTCAGAGCACCATGAACTCCACTGAACATATTTGCATTTTCTTATTCAGTATTCCTGAATCAGGTTGTCCTGGGGTTGAAAAATATCCATGATGTCCTCCTAGCCTTCCATGCCGGCAGGGGCACCCCTTTGGGTCTTCGCTGCCATTTCCTGCACACGATTCTTTATTTTAGCATCATGGGTGCTGCTGACATCTCTAAGGATTATGCTTGAAGACAAAACCTAAATTACCCTAATCAGCCCGCCCTGAGGCTGGCAGGTATGCAGCGCTGCCACAGAGCGTTGGTGATATACAATCTGCCATGAATAGAGCTCTTTTCAGCTGCTCTGGCAGGGCCACCTGCCGTCTGTGCCCCACTTCCTGCCAGGAAGCTCAGTGACCTTCAGCGGCCAAAGCCAAGCGATTAGAAAACTGGTAGCATTTGTGCCAGGAGCTCAGTCTCTGTGGGTTTTGTTTGCAGCAATAGAAAATTAGGAAGCCCCAGAAAAGAACTGCAGAGATGTGTTCTCCTTATCCAAAGATACAGGGAAGAGATTCTGCCTGTACTAAGGTAGTGAAAAAAAACCTTGTGGTGAATTTTTCTTTTCCCAGACCTGCATGCCTAATATTTGGCCAATAAGTTTCTCAAAATAAACAAACACTTTTGAGCTGCTTACCCATTTAGTAATTAAAGGGGAGACAGAAGCATCTAATAAGATAAATCTGAAAGTTAAAAACCAGACCAAATTAGCAATGAATAATTGGAAATTGAAAAAATTTTAAATACCATTAAAAATATGGAATCAAAGGGATAAATCTGATAAAGATGTGTAAGACCTGTGCAATAAAAAGTGCAAAACATCGCTGAGAGAAATTAAAGAAGATCAAAATAAATGGAAAGATGTATCGTATTCACGCATCAGATGATTCAATATAGCTAAGATGTCAGTTCTCCCTAAAATGATCTACAGATTCAATGCAATTCTAATCAAAATTCCAGTAGACTTTTTTATAGAAATTGACTAAAATTCAAAGCAACTTTGACAGAAAACAAAGTTAGAAGACTAATGCTAACTGATTTCAAGATTTACAAAGCTACCGTATGAAGATATTGTAGCAATGGTGTAAAGATAGATCAATAGGACAGAATAGAGGGTCCGGAAATAGACCCACTCACATATGGACAACTTACTTTCAACAAAGATACAAAGACAATTCAGTGGAGAAAAGTGCTGGAATAATTAGATAGTCATGTTCAAAAATATGAACTTTGATCCACATTTTGTACAATATACAAAAGTTAAGTCAAATGGATCATAGACTTAAAGGTAAAACCTACAAGTACAAAATTTCTAGAAGAAAACACAGGAAAAATATTTGTGACCTTGGGTTAGGCAAAGATTTTTTGGATATGATACCAAAGATATGATCAATAAAAGAAAACACTGATAACTTAAACTTCATAAAAATTAAAACTTGTATTCTTTAAAGACATCATTAAGAAAATGACAGACAAGGTACAAACTGGAAGAAAATATTTAAAATGATATATCTAATAAAGGATTTGTATCAAAAATATATAAAGAAAAATATATATATATAAAGAACTCTCAAACTCAGTAATAAGAAAATAAACAGCACAATTTCAAAAATGCACAGAAGACTTGAATAGATGGTAAGGTCCAAAATGTTGAAAAGGAAGACCATGATCATTGTCAATATCAAGAAGAAATACACCCACATTCAGCCCTTTAGTACCATTGTCTAGAACAGCTGCAGCAGAGATAGTAACAACAAGCAGCTCTGACTTTGGGAGAGTTTCCACCCCATCCATTGTTTCACCTAAAGGTCCTCAACCTTTCCAAAGAAGATGCAAAGATAGCGCTTAGCACATGGAAAATCCTCAATATCATTAGTCATTAGGAAAGTGCAAATTAAAGGCACAATGAGATACCACTGCACACCTATAAGAATAGCTAAAATTAATTAGACTGGTCATACCAAATAATGATGAGGATGTAGAAGAACTGAAACTTTCATACACTACTGGTTAGAATATAATTCAGTATAACCACTTTAGTAATAGTTTGGCAGTTTCTTTAAAAGCTTGCACACCCCTGAGAGAGAGAGAGATTTGCACACCCATGTTCCTAGCAGCACTATTTCATACTAGCCAAAAGGTTGAAGCAACCCAAATGTCCCTGGACAGATGAATGGATAAACAGAGTGTGGTATATGCATACAATGGAATATTATTCAGCCTTAAAAAGGAAAGCAATTCTGTCACATGCTGCATGAATGAAACTTGAAGACATTACGCTAAGTGAAATAAACCAGTCACAAATAGATAAATACTGTATGATTTACTAATATGAGGTATCTAAAGTAGTCATAGAAACAGAGAATAAAATGGTGGTTACTAGGGGTTGTGGGGAGGGGAAAAGGGGAGTTGTTGCATAATTGATATAGAGTTCAGATTTGCAAGATGAAAAAGTCTGGAGAACTGTTTCACAACAATGTGAATACTTAACACTACTGAACTGTACACCTAAAAGTGGTTAAGATAGTAAATATTATGTTGTATATTTTTTTACTACAATAAGAAACATGCAAAAAAAAAAAAAAAAAGAGTTAAGCGTATGCTTACTATATGACAAGGCCATTCCACTCCTAGGTGTTGACTCATGATAAATGAGAGTATATGTCTACATAAAGACTTGTATACAAGTGTTCATAGGAGCCTAGTTTGTAATAGCCAGAAACAGGAAAGGATCCAAATATCCATAAACAGACAGATGGATAAACAAATTGTGGTGTAAATAGAAGGATATATTTCATGACTCTCAATTCTGTTCCACTGATTTTAAGTCTGTCCTTACACCAGTGCCCCACTGATTTGATTACTGTAGCCTTGTAGTAAATTTTGAAATCAGAAAATGTGAGTCCTCCAACTTTGCTCTTCTTTTTCAAGATTGCTACCTATTCTGGGGTAGCATTCAATCTATGTATCAATATATCACCAAAGATAGAAATCCAATAGTCTCTCCCAGAAACCTCTCTAAATAAATGTGTCCTTTCACATTTGATCATTTTACTAATACATTTTCTTTTCACTTTGTCCCTAAAGTCTGGTTAATCCCCTTCATAGACTTAAAGAACTTTCCTAAATTGACTTTTAGCTTTCTTGTTTGACATGATTTATCTCTTACTTTCATATTGCATTAAAAACCTAGACTTTTACTTTTAGTCATTTTCAGTTTCCCTTGGAAGCTGCCACAATAGATCAGAAGAGATGTTAGTACATTGTTCTGAAGCCTACTATCAGTGTTTTTCCTTCTTTGCTGTGTTGCTTTGATTTGAGACCTTTAAAGATAAAGATAATGTGGAAAGAGGTATAGCAAATCCAGCTCAGATTGTGTTATGTTACCAGAGCATCCTGAGAATGCCAAATTTATATGTGCTGATCCTGGCCTTGCATAGGCTTGCTTTGTCTTCCTGGGGAAGCCTCTTGACAGGCTGGGGCCTTGAAAGTCACTGGCCTGCAAAGGGGAATGGTGAGACGAGGAGACCTCGACCTATGGAGACATTCTTTTAATAAAGCCTGACCTTCCTTCATCCATATGGCCACAGCGTGGGCAGAGACCCCAAGACAAAGCAGAGTGCCTGATCAGGGGCTGGAGCAGCAGAGAGGCAAGTCCAGAGGGGAGGGTTGAAGGGACCAGCAAGGACAGAAAATTAGCCCTTGTGAAGCAAGTCTCCTCCCTTGCCTCTGCTATGTTGGGTTCCAACCCAAGCCACAAGGCAATTGTACAGAAATGGGAGGGCTTGTTGTTGACTGGAGGTCACCCAAAATGGAAGACTCAAGAATACTAATGTGCAAGGAGTGATGATGAAGTCCAAACCATTTAAAAAGAGAGCCATTATCATCGTCAGTGTCGGGAAGGAACACACCCACGCTCAGCCCATTAGTGCCATTGTCTAGAACAGCTGCAGCAGGAACAGTAAAACAGGCAGCTCTGACTTGGGGAGACTTTCCACCCCATCCATTGTTTCACCTAAAGGTTCTCAACCTTCCCAACCCAGAATTGCTCTCATCCTTACTCTCAGCCTTAAGAAGGGGAACTGCATCGGGCATGGCTGACAGCTTCACTCAGGGAAGACTTACAGAGCCCTCTGAAATATGGAGTGCTTTCTTTCCCTGAAGCTGTTTGCCTACCAGGCTTCTGCCACAACCCCATCTGCTGACCCTATGCCCACTTTAGGGGGCATGCCATCTCTACTCTGCACCAGTTGACAGCAAAACTCAAAAGCTGTTTTAAGTCAGTGCCTGTTCTGCTGCCCACTACCCTCTCCTTTTTATTTTATTTTATTTATTATTATTTTTTCTCCTCCCCTTTTTAGGGCCTCAGTTTCCTCAGTGAAGAGGTTGGCCTCAGTCGGTTGTGAAGTTCTTTGCACATGATGTGTCCCATGAGATTCGGAAGTACTCGGCTTGGTATCTAGTGCCAGTCATTGCCTGGCTACTCCAAAAGCCTGGATTTATACTCCGAGCTTCTGACCTGCCCCTACTTTCCCTTCAAAACATATTCATCCTGTGTCCCATTCCTTCAGGGTCTTACCCAAAGCATTCCAGTTACTTAGTACCTCTGTTTTCTCCATCCTGTGGTGCCTATCAGTGGGTCATCCAGACAAGAAGCAAATTAGAATATAAAAATTAATGCATTTCTGAGAATTATGTCTTTGAGAAACATGCACCTACATTATGATCATAGTGCTTCACTGAGTGAATAGCAATAATTTAAAAATACTTAGAAAAATCCAGATGGATTTACGTGGGTATTTGTTATGGACTTTCAGAATACTGAACCCCAAATCTCAACTGTGGCTTTTCAAACAGGGAAGTTCTAACGTGAGCTGAGAATGCCAGCCACATACATACTCAAGACACAGAAAGGAGATTGGAGTGGATTTGCCACTAGTGAAATGCAATGTCCTACAATACTAGGTGCACTTCTGGTCCAAGAACTAGCACAGCAAACCAGAACTGGAATGTGGTCCCCAGTCATGCCACTTCCAACAAATATCAGATTTAAGAAATAAGCAGCAAATGTAAGCTGAGAAGGGAATGAGGGTGAGATGAGGGAGGGAAAGTATATAATTCTCTATACCTCTATTTCCATTCAAGAAAGAACCTGCTGTTCTTTATTTCATTAATCTAGTGAAGTATTTCTGAGAGTCATCCAAATGCCAGAGTGTTCTAAGAAGCAAAGAAGCAAACAAAAATTCCTCCTCTCATTGATCAAACATTCTAACTGAGGGAGGGAGAAAATAAACACGACACATAAACAAAATATAGAGTATGGTGGAAATACTATGGAGGAAATGCAGCAGGGACAGGGTATGGGGAATGCTGAGGACATTGCCATTCTAAGTACAGTTGTCAGAGTAGGCCTGAGTGAGAAAGTGACAGGGGCGCAAATCCCCAAGGGAGGTAATGGAGTGAGTTGTGTGGATATTTGGAATAAAGTGCAAAGGCCCTGAGGCAGAAGGATGACTACATTTGAGAATCAGTAAAGAGACCAATGTGACTAAGTCAGGACGTAGCGAATCAAAGGGGAGCCTGATGGTAGATGAGGACAGAGAATTAATGAAGAACCAGTTTATGCAGTGTCTTAAAAGCTTTTGAAGGTGCTTGGCTTCTACTGATGAAATAGGGGGCCTCTGAGGGTTTTGAGTGGAGGAATGATGTGATCTGACTTGACACTTAACAGGATCATTCCGGCCGCAAGGTTGAGAGTTGACTGAAAGGGGCAGGAACAGAAATGTTGTAACACTGCAGGTGAGAGATGATACAGACTTAGAATGGGGTTAAGGCAATGAAGGTGGCCAGAAGTGTTTAGATGTGGGATACGTTGTGAAGGTGAAAGTGACCTGCATTAGCATCTGAATTAGACAAGGAGAGAGAGAGAAGGGATGGGGGAGGGAGAGAGAGATGGAGGGGAGGGAGGAAGAGAGAGAGGGGGATAGAGAGAGACAGGGAGGGAGAGAGAGAGAGAGATTGAGAGAAAGGATGGCTTCAGGGTCTGTTGTGTGAGCAGCTGAAGTGGGGAAACCTCTGGTAGGAGCAGGTTTGGGGAGGGGGAAGATCAGAAGCTCAGTTTTGGACTTTGAAACATCTTTTTTTTTTTAATTTATTTATTTTTGGCTGTGTCGCGTCTTCGTTGCTGCACGCATTGCGGCGAGCGGGGACCACTCTTCGTTGTGGTGCGTGGGCTTCTCATTGTAGTGGCTTCTCTTGTTGCAGAGCACGGGCTCCAGGTGCGCGGGCTTCAGTAGTCATGGCGCGCGGGCTCTAGAGCACAGGCTTAGTAGTTGTGGCACACGGGCTTAGTTGCTCCACGGCGTGTGGGATCTTCCCGGACTAGGGCTCGAACCTGTGTCCCCTGCACTGGCCGGCAGACTCTTAACCGCTGCGCCACCAGGGAAGCCCCTGAAACATCTTTTTTTTAAATTGAAGTATAGTTGATTTACAATGTTGTGTTAATTACTGCTGTACAGCAAAGTGATTCAGTTATACATATATACATTCTTTTTTTTAAATATTCTTTTCCATTATGGTTTATCATAGGATATTGAATATAGTTCTCTGTGCTGTACAGTAGGACCCTATTGTTTATCCATTCTATATATAAAAGCTTACATCTACTAATAACAACCTCCCACTCCATCCCTCCCCCAACCCCTCCCCCTTGGCAACCACCAGTCTGTTCTCTATGTCCGTGATTCTGTTTCTGTTCGGTTCATTGTGTCGTATTTTAGATTCCACATATAAGTGATATCATATGGCATTTGTCTTTCTCTTTCTGACTTACTTCACTTAGTATGATAATCTCTAGTTGCATCCATGTTGCTGCAAATGGCATTATTTCATTCTTTTTTATGGCTGGGTAGTATTCCACTATATATGTACCACATCATCTTTATCCATTCACCTGTTGATGGACATTTATGTTGTTTCCATGTCTTGGCTATTGTGAATAGTGCTGCTATGAATATAAGGGTGCGTGTATCTTTTTGAATTATAGTTTTGTCTGGATATATGCCCAGGAGTGGGATTGCTGGATCATATGGTAGTTCTATTTTTAGTTTTCTGAGGAACCTCCATACTGTTTTCCACAGTGGCTGCACCAATTTACACTCCCACCAACAGTGTAGGAGGGTTCCCTTTTCTCTACACCCTCTCTAGCATTTGTTATTTGTAGACTTTTTAATGATGGCCATTCTGACTGGTGTGAGGTGGTACCTCATTGTAGTTTTGATTTGCATTTCTCTAATGATTAGCGATGCTGAGCATCTTTTCATGTGCCTGTTGGCCATCTATATGAAACATCTTTTAAACTTCCAAGTGGAGAGTTTCAATAGGAAATTAGAAACATGTGCCAATGCCTGCAAGGAATGAAAAAAACTGTCTTTTAAAAATAGTCTTGGACTTCCCTGGTGGCGCAGTGGTTAAGAATCTGCTTGCCAATGCAGGGGACACGGGTTCAATCCCTGGTCCAGGAAGATCCCACATGCCGTGGAGCAACTAAGCCCGTGCACCACAACTACTGAGCCTGCTGCACTCTAGAGCCTGTGAGCCATAACTACTGAGCCCACGTGCCACAACTACTGAGCCCACGTGCTGCAATTACTGAAGCCTGCGTGCCTAGAGCCCATGCTCCGCAATAAGAGAAGCCACCGCAATGAGAAGCCTGCGCACCGCAACGAAGAGTAGCCCCAGCTCATTGCAACTAGAGAAAGCCTGTGCACCTCAATGAAGACCCAACACAGCCAAAAATTAAAAAAAAAAAAAAAAAAAAGAACCAACCTGTACTTTTGATTAGAGAAGAGCTCCCAGAAGATCCATGCACTACCCCCTACACACCCAGCAACTTTCTTCTCTTGCTCCTAGGGAGGGGAACACACATCCGGAAAATGAGTTCTTCTTTCTCTCACACGGAGACTTCCTGGTGCACAAAATTCCCTACTTTATTGTATGATACAGTGATAAAGAGAGACAGTGAACTAACATTTACAAGTCACTCAGAACTGGAGATATGCAGAGAGTTATGGTCTAAAACAGAGGTTCTCAACCCTGGCTACACATTTACATCACCTGGGGATATTTTTTTAAAGTACTGATGTCCAAACCCACGCTGGATAATCAGATTTAATTGATCCAGAGTAGGCCTGGTTATTAGTGGTTTTTAGAAACTCCTCCAGGTGATTCTAATATGTAGCTGGGTTAAAGAATGAATGGTCTAACCCAAAACTCTAGTCTATCTTTTCAGCTGCTGAAATGCAGTGGTTTTAAGTTGAGATTGAAGTAACAGTGAACTAGATGAAGTGGGCGTTAGAGAGGTGGAATGAGGCAAGGAGAATGAGAATTCTCCAGGCAATAAGAATAGCCATGAAAGACATGCTAATAGAGGAAGTCTTGGCTTTACAAAGCCAAGAGCAACCTTTATAACCACTTTAGCTGTTCTTTGACGTGGAAGAGTTATGCCCAAAAGGAGAACATTTACTTCCTGATTTTCCACAAAGCCATATGAGAAATGATCTAAAGAAAACACACCATCAAATAGACCTGGCACTGCTGTGGGAACCATTGGATACTTAGATAACAAAAAGAATAGGTCTTTTCACTTCCCTGGTAGATAGAGATTTGGTTTGCTGTTTTTGCACATGGTAACTACCGTGTTCGTGACTAGCTTATCCATACCTTGGGACTACTTAGAAAGAGTACTAATGTATATAATTCATCCTGGAATTTACGTGTTTTCAGAGACAGGCTAAGATCTTCTGGGGACAGGCTACTGGAACTATTGCATCAAAATGTGTTCATCCTGAACAACTATCCTATCTGGCGAGAGAAAAGGTAGAAAACGTCATGTTAACAAAAAACTGCAGGATTTGACCCTCATGTTACTGCAAACCTACAGAAAAGAATGACCTTTATTGCCCCTTTTCCCATCTTCTGAGGAGCAAGGGCCATATCTCAGTAATCATTTTAACCCTCCCAGCCTCAGAGCAATGCTTTGTCCACAGTATAATCATATCTGGGGTCCAGTCTGATTGGTGCTCACATCTTCCTTCACCCAGTTCTAAACCTTATTTTTTTTTTATCTTCAGCTTTTGTCCATATCTTCCAGTTGCTATTAGTTTGTGAAAATTAATGGAGAAGGGGATTAATAGATTTTGTTTCTGAGCATAAAGACTTTATGGTCTTTCCAAAGGATTTTTTCTACACAATATATTTCCCCCTTTTGCTGATGATAAAAATGATGCTTGCCAGGAAGTATTTGTTTTCTCATATGCCTATGGTAGTCATGATGGAAACAGAAATTAGAATGACCTTAAATCCTTGCACCATATTGTGTCTTTTCCTCAACTACATGTGGTATTGGGGGACAGGGGAGAGGAAGCAGAAAGTTGTTAAAGCAATGTGAACTTGGTGTAAAGTTTCCAATGTAAACATCTTTTGAGTTTTTCCTATACTCTGAATTAAATGATTTGAAACAAATCACTCTGTTATAACAAGCTATTGTTTGACCAGGATAAAGAGAAGGGATTTATTTTCAAATTGAAGCAGAAATTTGGGGCCATAAACAAACCTGAGAAATGTTCAGTGCTCTTCAGAACACTGCTGATGCCACTTCTTTGAATTCAATGTATATATTGTATATATTGTATACAATATATACAATGTATATATTGACTTCATATAGTCAATATACTTTAAAGAAACTCACCTTTGTGTATACCCATATGCAAGCGTTAATTTCTGATTAGTTGCCTTGAGGGAAGAAGAGGATATTGATGGAGCTGCTTTCACTGGAAAGTATTTGCAAAGCAACTTTGCTTTGGAAGTAGCGGAAAGATAAATAGTCATTTTCTTATATTTTGTAAACATTTGGATACCTATTATAAAACAGATACAGTGCTAGAGATTTAAAATACTGAATTTTTAATCTGATTAAAATACTGATTCCTACCCTTGAAGAGCTCTTATATGAACTGGATCTTAGAGGTTGAGTAGAAGCTAGCCAGAAGGAAGGAAGGGTGTTCCAGATGGTGGAAACATCATTTTCAATGGCACAGAAATGTGAAGAGCTCTAGAAAGTTCCAGGCGTGAAGAGTTCTTTAGAGTAAATGGAGCATGTGACTCCTGCAGGAAAAGATGGCAGTTGAGTCTTAGATGATAAATGGAGAGGAAGCAGAATGTAGTAGTTGACAGCACAGAATCTGGCCTGGGTTCAAACCTGGGTTCCTTCATTGACTAGCCACTTAGTCTCTATGCATCTTATTTCCTCAGCTTTAAAATGGGGATGATGATAATATCTCATGGGTACTGAGAACAGTAGCTGGTATGGTTTACCAAACTAAGGCAGCAGGAGTTTAGTCTGAGATGATGACAACCAATGCTAAAATGGTGTCAGTGATAAGGAGAGGAGAGGCCAATTGCAAGAGATGTTTCTCAGGTGTATTTGAAGGGTTTGTCAAGTGATTGGATTGGGTGAGTGAGGAATAGAACAGGAAGGAAGAGGTCAAGAATGGCAATCATGTTTCCAGCTTGAGAAATCCTAGATGGTAGGGCCTATGATCAAGATCAGAATATAGGAGATGGAAGAGATCTATTTTGGTCATGTTGTATTTAAGGTTCCCACATAACAAACAGGTAGAGGCCTCTGTTAGGCAATTAGTAATAAGAGTATGGCATTTGGGAAACAACAAAAATAATGGATTTGACCGTTGTCAATTCAGAAATGGTAGTCAGAGAAACTTGAAAGTGAGAATATGTAGAGCATGCTTTCTCAAGCTTGGTGCTATTGACATTTGGGGATGGAGAATTCTTCGTGATGGGGCGGGGGTTCCTGTACATTCTAGGAGGTGTTTAACAGCATCCCTGGCCTCTACCCACCTGATGCCAATGGCGCTTTCCTCCTTAGCTGAGACAACCAAGAATGTCTCCAGATATTACCTCCGGGGGGTTGGGGGTGGGGGTGAGGATTGCCCCCTGGTGAGAATCAAGGGTACAGAATAATGATGGTAGAGAGTGAAATTTGGGCAAATTATACAAACACTGAGCCTCAGTTTCTAAATACATTAATTGCAAATAATTATAGCAATTGCACAGATATTGTTGTGAAGCATTCTGAAACAGTCAAGTACTGAGCAAAT
This sequence comes from Balaenoptera acutorostrata, assembly GCF_949987535.1. Classification (NCBI taxonomy): domain Eukaryota; kingdom Metazoa; phylum Chordata; class Mammalia; order Artiodactyla; family Balaenopteridae; genus Balaenoptera; species Balaenoptera acutorostrata. The sequence goes on along the minus strand of NC_080065.1, from coordinate 46,834,152 downwards.
GGTACTTATCATGATTAGACAAAGTTTAAAAACCTATATGTGACGTAGGTAAAATGGTGGGATTTTTGAGCTCCCTTCTCATTATGGGAGTGTTTTTGGTCATCGCAGAAGATTTATCCGTCTTCACGAGTGTCAGCAGTCACGCCTCACATCACAGGCAAACACTTGATTTCACATGGCAAAGCGGAGGGCCAAAAATCTTACACTGTTTTTACACAAGGGTACACTGGCTGTTCATCTGGATAAGGTATTTCAAGTCACACGTATTCTCACTTTTGTTCTTTCTGCTCCTCCTCTGTCCTCCCCCCATGGAGAAAACTGGTGCTAATGTCAAATAACGTATTCGTGGCTGTTCATGGATCTTGGTTGTCACAATTGCTGAACATGAGATCTGTGGTATCATATATTCTGGTGTCACTTGGAAAAATTTTTTAAAAAGCAAGCAAAAACAAAGTCAGACCCTGGGTCCTGGTTTTCAACAGCAGTAAATAATTCCCTGTATTCTCTTTTGCACTAGGGCCTTTTACCACATATACTCGAGCTCTATCTCAAAGGGTGTGCCTGAGCACCAAATGGCTCCTGTAAATCAAGTGAACTTGCTGTAGAAAATGACACAATCTCTATTTAGAAACTCTTCCCCACAGCCTTTTGCTTTGGGGAGTAATCCATTAGTGAAACTGAAACATTGCCCCACTTATTTTATGTCTGTTTCTCCTCTTGGATATATCTGAAAGTTGTTGGGTATTTTTTGTTTTGTTTTGTTTTGTTTCCTCTTGATTTCCCCCCCCCCCCCCACTCCCCAACCAAACAATCTTGAGAAGCAAAGATTTACTGCCTGGAACCAAGAATCATGGCTCTGCTCGCTCAGCCAACAAAATCTGGTCTCCAGCTAGGGGTAAAAGCGACTGGCTGTAAGTGCCTCAACCTGGTGATCCTGCAAAGGCTCCCACCTCCCACACACCAGCCTTCCAGTGGAAAATTCCTGGGCACAGAGGGTCAGTCTACGGACAAGGAATAGGCCTGCCATGCTCCCCTGGGCACAAGGACCTTGGCATCTGGCCAACCGCTGTCATTAAAAGTGGGGGCTTTTATGTTAGTTTTTCTTAAGTTCATGATTCGGGCAGCTCTTCATTATGATGTGATTATTTTTTTTTTTCTCCAAGGCCAGGCCTCCACCCTCACATCTTTGGTGGAATGTGTTAATAATTTGCTCTAGGGAGATGAAAGCCTCTTTGATAAAAGTAGAATAAACACATGGAACACTGCTCAAAGGTCTAATTTCCACAGTAGGAGCCCAGTTTAGGGACTGAGAGTTGAATGGAGAGAACAATCTCATTTCTGAGTCACTTTTCTCCTGCAGTGTCCCTCCTTTGCTTTGCAGCTCTTCCCTCTTCCAGCTGAGGACAATGCCAACATCTACTCTAGGACTCTCCAGACACTTGGCAACCAACAAAACCATCACTACTTGTTGTGGTAAATCCCTAAACAGGTCCTGAAACAGACGGTAAAGGCAATTTCCTTCTGGATGGAGTTACTTTGTGTGGGCTGAGGATCCTTCCATTTGCTAAATTAAGACTTGCTTCATGAAAACATAACATATTAGAGTGGGGAGGACATCCCTGAGTCTAACTTCTTCATTTTATAGATGAAGACATGGATGTTCAGAGAGGTTATGTAACTTGTCTGAACTCACACAGATCTTCCAAATCCCAGCACGGCTTGTCCTTAAGACATGTGCTGTTATATTCTCATGGTCCCCAAGGACTGGTGGAAGTAAAAAAAACAAAAAACAAAAAACCCCCAAAATATCCCACTTTTCAGAGTTTCTCTAACCCCCTTTTTCTGACCTACCCACATTTTGGGTGTCCCTCCCACCAAACTCTGAGCACCGCCGTGGGAGCCCTAGAGCTCTGTAGAATCCCACTCGGTGGTTTGGTCTCGGTGGTCTGGCAACTTGGGGGCATCTCACCCACAGTTCTCCAAAGCCTCCATCCCACACCCTCAAGACTGCTTTCTGAAGCCAAATGAACGCACCAAAGGGCATCCCAGTAGACAGTGACTTACTGTGCTACTCCTCTCAGACCCCTAGCAATTCACAGGAATTCCTCTCCATTCATAGAAATTCATTTGAACATCCTGAAGCCAGCCTAGAGTAGATTTGAGCATGGCTGTAGATTGTATTTCTTAGTTCCCTTTGCACATCAGGCTCTTTCAAGTTCCATTTTGGTGTTCATTCACTGGTAGGTTTGGGAACTTCAGAAGAGTTGGTTCGGAGGCTACGCATGGTCTGGTGGAGAGACCCAGTCAGGGTGTCCACAGGCCAAGGTCTGGGTAATGTTACCAACCAGGCTTGACCTTATGGAGCTGCCTGACCTCCTTGTGCTCTGACTTCCCAAACAACAAGATGGAGATAAAACCTGCTCTAATCAATTTCTCAGGAGCGATGTGAACATAAGTAAACAATAGATATTAAAGTAGTTCTTTAAGTAAATGGATGGAAAAGAATCCAATATATTTATGGTATATTTTTCATCTAATCATTTTATGAACTTGTAAAGAATGGATAAATAATCCTACTTACAGTGGATCATTCATTAATGATGGACTCTTATTTTAAACTTCCTTTCATGCAACATGAATTCATGTGCTTTTTCTACATTATTATGATGAATTTTCTAGGTAAAGGTTTGTAAGATTCTTTTTTTTTTTTTTGAGGCACCCAAATATCCACTTTCAGCCATGTGATCCAAAGGTCATTCCATCGTTTCTTTTCCAAAACTTGAAACATGACAGTAATCTTCTTTTCATCCACATTTTGTAGCTTTGATCTTTATTATCTTAACATTCAAAATATATAGATTTTTTTTTTTAGCATCAAAGTCATAAAACGTGTTTTGGCACAGGCATCTCAAGAGAGTAAGTTCATTTCTTCAGTTCGTCTGTCAGATTCCTCCCTTGTAGCAATTTGTCTGAGTATCCTGAGGCCACATTCCTCAGAGACACGTCCTCCTCCTCCCCTCCTATCCTCCTTTTCCCTCTCCCTGCACTCCATACACACAGTCCTTTCTAAAATACACAGTTCAAGGATTATTTAAGAAAAATCCCGCTTAATGGCCAATAGTTTAATTCCTTGAGGCTTCATTTCCTCTCAAAGACAGCATTTAATTTGTGTTTCTAAATTGATATTCTTTCCAAAGTTGAAATGTCCCTGAGAAAAATTGGCAGTGCTTTTAATCCACTGGGAATTAGTGGCATCTTGCCCCTTAATACTTGGCAGTCATGACAGTTTGAAACTTCCCTCTGAAACTCCGTACCAAAATCAGCTCCTTGGCCATTTATGTTCAACAAAATGTTAATATAATTGAATTCTGCCCCCAAATCATATCCTCACTGCATGTCCTTTGAGAGTAAGCTTGCTTCCTCAATGACCCACGACATGCTGCTCTTCTGGGAACACATCATCAGAACCTTGGAAACCTAGCTGCTGGAGTGCCAAATGGGGCAGGAAGAACAGAAATAAATCACCAAAAGCACATGACAAAGAGGGATGGGTAGCTTTCCTTAGACCAACTGCAGAGTTTCCTTTCAAGCACTGCGTAAAACAGGCATCATTTTTGTATGTGCCACCTCTACCAATAGCTGTCTCCTCCAAACTGCTAAGCAAAGGATGCCTAGATTCTAAATCCAGCTTGGTGAACATCAAGCTACAAATTAGCTTGTGATTAATTAGTGATCTTGCACATAAACAGAGCAATCACGCTGACCTCCAAGGAGGCTGTGTGAATTCATTCTTGCTTTGTAGCTTGCTTAAAAGGGACAAAGCATTCTGTAAAATGTTAACAAGGTTCAGCGTTGGGGATTTACAGCTGTTTACCCAGAACTGTTGCTCCCACTGCTAATATGTCTTGTCACTTGCCCAAGTCGTGCCCTTGTCTCATCCTCCCCAACCTGAAACAGTACGGGAATGTCAATATGATGACCCTAATAGTGGTTCCTTTGTGTTTATATCTTTGCTTTTTTCACTTAAGGATTCTTAAATGTACAAACTCACAAAGCCAGGAGCCCATGCACCTCTGGAACAGGGAACACAGGGTTATCAATTCATACAAGACTGATGGCAGAATATATTTTCCACATGTGGCATTGCAAGAGTTAAGTGATTAGCCTGAGACTAGAAAGGGAGTAAATTGTGCCAGAATTCAACCTGTTTCACAATAGTCTTTGTCTATGGAGTTATCTCCAGAAGTTATACCCTGTAAAGCTCTAGATATTCATTGCTTTGATACTCACTATTAATTGATAACTAGCCGGGACTTTCCATGATGAGGAAATGGCCAAACACTAAGCATTTCTTTGAGCTGTACTTTCTTCTGAATCAAATCATCTCTAGGGTCATCCCTTTGAGACAGATCAAGTGCCTTCATCCATTCATTATGCATTTATTAAATGTCTTCTTTGTATAGGAACTTACACGTGGGAAAACAAAAGTACCTTCATGTAAGAAACTGCCTGTGTCACTAAAATGAGAAAAGATCCATACGTGGAATAATAAATCCAAGCAGTATACTATTTAGTGCCAAAACAAGTCACTCACTTTGTGGGTGTTGCAGGTTTCCCAAGAAAGGGAAATGAATGGTAGCCAAAGAGGTCTAGGAAGATTCACAAAGAGTAGACTAAGATCTGGGATTCAGAGAATGATCAAGACTTGCACAGTGAGCTGGAGGGCAGGGAGTTGTTCTAGCCAGGAAGTGCCACCGAACGTGACAAGCCGTGCTGGGATTTGGAAGATCTGTGTGAGTTCAGACAAGTTACATAACCTCTCTGAACATCCATGTCTTCACAACAGGCTAACAAAATTTACATAACCTAGGTTGAGAAAGAAAAAAGAAACGCACAAAGCTGAGATCGAAAACAAATTCATTTTTCTCTTTTTAAAAATGTTTTATGTTTTAAATTTTTAAATTTTATTTATTTTTATTGAAGTATAGTTGATTTACAATGTCGTGTTGTAATAGATCAGAGCTGTCACTGTTTGACTGGAAGCACTTTGGTTCACAGAAGCCAGCAGGCATCTTCCTGAATGTATTTCGACACATTCCTCCTCTATCCCTTGTGAGAGATTTGGCCAGACCGGATGAAGAGAGTTGGTGACATTTGCTGTCTCTTTGCTGGAATGAACATACTTGCATTTGAATATCAATTTTGAAATGTGTAAAATATTCCCAGAGGGAAATTTTATTAAAATACTGGAAACCTTTGCTAATGAGGAAGTAATGCCTAATGGCCCTTTTGTTTATCAGTAACGTTACATCTAGAGATGGATAAAAATAAGATAGAGGTATAGAGATGTGTTTCAGGATATTAGGTAAAATTAATTCAATACTTTGCCGACTAACATGTGGATGAAAATGCCAGAAAATATTAAAATATGCCTCCTTGGATCTTGAAGCAGAGGGAAGAGAGGAGAGATGCTGAATTGCAATAGGACCACCACCAGAGAGGACCAGACTTGTGCTTAGTAGAAGTAGGAGGACAGAGAGGAACCTCTAGCAGATGTCCTGGGCAAGGGGAAAGCACATGTTCCCTGGAACAAAGCCTCCAACAGCCTCAGTCACCGTTCTGGAGGTGTCAGGGGCTGTGAAGGGAAGCCTCGACTTATACAGGAACAGGCTAAATCATGAGCTCTCGGGCAGGACTACAGAACTCCCCTTTAGACTCTCCTGTCCCCAGGATCTCCCAGGTATTCGTGGATGCCAGAAATTCCTTTTACAATACAATCATTTTTTTAAAAAAGCACAAAATACAAGTACATAAATGTGTGTGGTCTTGCAGTGTGAATAAGTTCCGGGCAAAGTATAAGCAATCCCCACACAGTGTCTGGCGTCAGAGCCTGTCCTATGAAGAAGAAGAGGGTGATGAGGACAAGAGGGTCCCTGAGTATCTGAAGTGGAGGAAGGGAGCCCGAGGAGGAAAGACAAAGGCTGAGGAAGGCAAGTCCTTGTCAAAAACTTGACAACACTTCCTGGGGGCGGACAGGGGTCACGTTTGCCCTCAAACCCAGGCACAGACAGAAGCGTGCCGTCACACCAGGCAGAGGCAAGCAGTTCAGTTCAGGCCTGTGGTGGGTTAGAGCTGGCTTTGCTCTTGAGTAGAGCTAACTTTTTAAAGGGAACTTCTCATTCCTGAGGGGTTTGCTCATCTAGGCATCACCATGAGTGACCAGGCATGATGCTTATGTATGAATGATGTCTAAGTGGTGGCATTGGAACAGTTAAATCTGGGCAAAGTTATGTAAACTTGTGCCTCAATTTTCTGGTTTCTAAAGTGGGGGGACTTCCCTGGTGGTCCAGTGGTTAAGACTTCACCTTCTAATGCAGGGGGAGCAGGTTCGATCCCTGGTCGGGGAGCTAAGATCCCACACGCCTCGCGGCCAAAAAACCAAAACATAAAACAGAAGCAATATTGTAACATACTCAATAAAGACTTTAAAAATGGTCCACATCAAAAAAAAAAAAATCTTAAAAAAAAATAAATGGGGATAAGAACAGTTCGTATCTCACAGGGCTGCTGGGGTCAGTAAATAAAGTAACACATATGCTGGCTTAGCATAGAGCTTGGCCTGTGGTAAACGCTCAATAAATGTTGGCTCTAATGAGCTACTTCACTTTCCCTCCAACAAGCATTTTGCAAGACTCTGGTGACATATCATGGTAAATGAAGTGAACAAAGTTTCACCCCATTGGCTGTGAGTCACATCAACATGGAACCAGAGAATGTAAAGCCCCCAGAATTGAACTTCAGAGGTACTGGAAAGTTTTCTCAAAGTGTTGTTTTCAAAAGCTTGAAAATATCATGGTGTAGTGGAAAAAACAGGCCTGGGCTTTGGAACTAGTAACACATAATCTTGAGTCCTAGCTTAAATACTTAGTTCATCTGTGGGCCTCCATTCCATTGTCTTTAAAATGGAAATGATATTAGCACCATCTCATACGGTTGCTGCAGAGATTAATTAATACAATCATGTAAAGCATTTAGCAGAGGATCGTAAATACTTGGTACAGAGTAAGAGCTCAGCAGGTGCTGGCTGCCAGTAGTGGCAGAGGTGATGAAGTGGCGAACAGCTTTGCCCTACGCTACATTTGCAAATTGCACGTGGGAGGTGGGCTGCTATATTCAGAAGGGCACAGGTCAGGGAGATCTAGTTTGACTCTTCCATTAGGATCCAATGAGAAGTAGGGGATACTCAGTGCTGAAATGTCTGTCATAATTACGTACATATATATCAGTTTGTTTTGGACCTTCTGCAGTGTTTTGGATTTGGGTGTCTCCTGAAATTCCATTTTATCAGGATGAATATATCACCCAGCATGTTCCCAGTGAAACTATACTTCAGTTTATTCCTTTCCTGCCATACCCAAGACACACACACACACCACTATCCATGACATGAGAAGCGGATGAAGCAAAATCCACTCACACTGTAGTCCAGAAGTACAGGGAGAAAGTAAGACATCACTCCTTTACATTGTCTGCATAGTTAAGAAAATTTTAACATTTAGTCCTATCTGATGTAAGAATTAGCCTATTGTTTAAACAGTGCCTTTAGTAACACTTGGCTATTCTTAGACACAAATTCTCAGTCCTTCAGAAGCCTTCCTCCTTTCCTTCCTCTTTTCAGTCTCCCTCCTCTTCTCCTGTCTTTTCTTCCTAAGGTGGCAGATTGGAAGGAGGACAAGGAGGAGGGGGTGACTATGGCTTATCTGACCTTGAGGGAGAAAGGAAGAGACAGAGCCTGGTGGTGGGGGTCTCCTGCTGCTCTGGTCTCTGGTACAGGCCCCTTGTCCCCCTGGGGGTCTGTGGCCAGCGAACTGGTGATCGGGCGTCTCTCAGGTTGGTCAGGACCTAGTGCACTCTGACCCGCTGGCCCAGACCCACCTCAGCAAGCACTGCCTGCCGACCCCGAGCCCCCTGAGTCTCCATCGTATCTTCCATCCAGGCCTGGCCCCTCATGCCTCTACAGAGGCCCCCAGGAGGCTCACAGTCTTTTCCTCACCACACCTCAGAGCCTGCCCTGCCTGAACACTCTATCCTGCAGACTGACTTATGGCAGCCAGAAAGTTAGTTTCTTTCTGGAGTCCTCAAGTAGGAATAAGAGCTTTCTCTGCCCTCAGTGTTCCCTCCATCTATTCAAATACCTTCTAGGCCATAAAGGTCCTTTTATTTGGCTCTTCTCTACCCTCCCCACACCCCCGTCAGGAGCAGGACTCTCTCACATGCCTCCTGCATATTATCACCCCTCTAATAAAGCAGTAAATGCATGGCCTTGGTGTCCTGAAAGAGGGAGTCTTTTCTATGCTGTGGGAAGAACCAATAGGTCCGTAGTCTTGGTTTCTTAAAGGAGAGATTTCAATTTTTTTTCTTAAAAATCTTCTCTCAAGACAATAGCCTTATGAACGGGTACTATTTGGAACATAAGAAGCTGAGTATTACGTGGGCTTTTCTAATTGGAAAAGTCCAATTTTTTAATCGAACGCCTCCCATTTCCCTACTCCCCCCATCACCACCCACATACACAGATATCATCACTATTTGAGCATGCCTATGGCCAAAGGGAGTAAGCAATGATGTCCAAAAGCAAGAAAATGGTATATTCATATTTTCCAAAGTTTTGAATGACACATAGAAGGAAGTTAACAAGCCTTCTTAAATTAACTAATCCAGCCCCAATGAGATTTCAGAGGTTATGTGGAAACTTGGTGTACATAGTCACCAAAACACCTAAGTGTTTGTTTTCTGTAACATGAAAGCAACACAGGAAATTATGCAAACCATTTGGAAAGAATGTGTTCCTTCTGCAGAATGGGCCCTTTCCTTTCCAGATCTAACTTTTACTTTTAGGTCCTTGTTTATGTTCCGAAATGCCTTCAGTATTAGGAGCACAATAGCCACCAAAACTTATTTTTAGAGAGAACACCACCACCCTATAGTCCAAGGCTTTTCACTCTGCTTTACCAGGAGATCTTATCTATTACATTTAATCTGTTCATGGGCTATGCATACACCTGATTCAAGTCCCTTTGTCAGTTACTCGTCTAGAGATAACCACGATCCACAGAAAAATTTAAATGAATCAAGAATGAATCTCTGAGATACATAGATCCCAGGGTAAAATTCAGTCCAGACTAGCTAACTGCTATGGACTGAATTGTCCCCTGCAAAATGCATACATTGAAGCCCTGACTCCCAATGTGATTCTAGTTGGAGATAGAGCTTTTAGGAGGTGATTAAGGTTAAGTGAGGTCGTAAGTACAGGGTCCTAATCCAGTATAAGAAGAGGAATAGAGAGAGATCTCTCTTTCTCTCCTCCACAAGCACCAAGGAAAGGCCATGTAAGGACATAGTGAGAAGGCAGCCATCTGTAAGCTAGGAAGAGAGTCTTCACCAGAAACCAACCCCTGCTGGAACCTTGATCTTGGACTTTCCAGACTTCAGAACTGTGAGAAAGTAAATTTCTGTTGTTACCAGGCTATGGTATTTTATGGCAGCCAAACAGACTAATACACTAACCAAGATGCTGAGTAAGAAATCTCTGCTCAGCGTCATCTTCAAAGATAACCCTGAACATCAAATTCGAGGTGTGTGTGTGTCTGTGTGTGTGTGTGTGTTTGTGCGTGTATTAGAGAGAGAGAAGACACTTTGCTCTGAAGTATGCCCCTGGATTTGTAAACATGTTTACTGAAAGTAAAGTTCCCATGGTTTCTGCATGTTTATTTTGGTTGATTGGCAGAACAGAGCACTTTCTTGAATAGAGCTGGGGAATATGTACTGGCCTAATATCAAGTGTTGCTTACAACTCTTTTGCAGATAATCTCTATGAAATTTAGATTATTTAGTTTAAAAATAAGGAATACTGTGGATTACTCTTACAAAGATGTTGATAGCAGAGAGACTCATTCATTTATTTAAAAAAGATAGCGATTGGAAAGGGAGTTCTCTCTTCCTTGCCTTCAGTTTAAAAAAGTAAGTGTGTACATTGTTGCACATTTAGTGGAAACTAACACTTTTAGCTGCTCTACCTCTAGTAAGCCTCACAAGAACCTGAGGAGGCAGATATTATGCTGCCTCTGCCATGACCTAATCACATGACCTTGGGCAAGTTCCTCAAACTCTCTGTGACTCCGGCTCCACACCTGTAGATGACACGAGATAATATATGTAAAGTCCGTAGAAAACTGCCTGGCACAGAGTAGAAGCTCAGTCAATAGTAGACATGTTAGCATTATCATTATTATTTTTTTAATTATAATTGTTATTTTATAGATCTGACAGCTAAGTCTCAGAACAGTCAAGCCTCAGATCACATAGCTAATAAGTGACAGATCCAGGATTCAAATCCAGAACCACCTGATGTCAAAATCCATGCTCTTAAATCATCTACCACCTTACCCTGTTTGTAGCCATCTAGACTCAGGCAACCAACACAGAGCTGAAGAATACTCAGTTGACCGTAACTCCTAAATTATTCAAGGGAAGAGTCCTTGCTTATTGGAAAAGAGCTGGACCATCACCCTTTCTTTTCAAGGGTGAACAGTTTGGGTCACTGCCTTGGAGCAGCAGCCCTGAGCCACCTTAATCTTTCTGAAGATTACAGCCTCGTCTAGCTTACAGCCTCCCATCTCCTCACCCCACCTCCTGGATGTTGATAAATCAAAGAAATGGCAACAAAATGAAAAGCCCAAATAAACATTTTTTTGTAAGGATCATATGAAAAGGGATTTTTCTTTTTCATTAAATATTTGATAACAATATCTTAGGCTTTTTGATGTTACTTTCCATATTTTGTACTGGATAAAAGTGTATGACTCATAGAAGTGACCAAGCGAGGAAAAGCAAATGAGTCACCATGTCCAGCCCATTTGGATCCTTCGGCCGCTGTGCTCCTGAAGGGCAGCCCAGCCCGTCCTGCCTGCTGCAGCTCGGGCTGCATTGGAAAGGGGTTTTTTTTTCTGGAGACATTGGGACTCCCAGAAAAGGAGTGAGTCAGGGATAGTGAGAAATATCAGGGCCTCAAGGAGTTACCCTGTAAGTTTTCCAAAAAGCATTTTCTGCTATCAGCTTAGAGGTTTCTTGTCCACATTTCATCACTTTCGACTCCCAGGTATACCCCCATTGCTGGCTAATCACTCCCTAAGTGCTGTGCACACTTCAAAGAGTTGCCTTCCATGGTACTCTCCTCCCCATTCAAGCAAGCTAGAGGTAGTTAGATTTGTGTATCTTTCCAACAGATAAATCTCTGTTCCCTTGATTGCTTTATTGCTCTATTGGAACCTGTCCAGCATGTTTCCTTCTGGTACCAAAGTGCCAGTGAAGCCCATACTTCTGGATTCAGTCTCCGAGAGCTGGAGGGAGAATTGTTCCATCTCTCAGCCCATTTTGCCTCAGGTCTTTTCAAAGTTCCTCCTTTGAATCATCTAGTCAGTGAACCACATTTAAAACCTAAGCGCCCCATCTGTTGTCTTTCAACCTGAATCTCTCGTTGTGCTGTTTCTCTGCATTCACTCCTTGTTTTTCTCAGCTCAGACTTTTGTGCCTGGGGGCTTTGAACTTGAATTTGTACAGCCCCGATTATTTCATGTATGGACTTTGGGCAGGTTGATCAATCCGTCTGAGCCTTACTTTCCTCATCAGGGACAAGGGGATAATAATTCCCATGTCCTAGTGTTGGGTGAGGGTTTACAGCTGGGTAAGTCGGGAGTATGCTGGTCTCTGCAGTGGGACTCTCTCACCCCACATCATCCCATAACCTCTTTTTCTCCAGGGACAATTCCCCTCCCTACCCCACACCTACTCAAGGTGACTTTTTAAAATTTTTCCATTCATATTTTCTCTCACAAGCGATTTTTTTTTTTTCCTCTCTCTGTCTTCACCAAGATTTGTAATTCTGCTCTGTCTTTCTTCCCTGGTACCCAGGGCTGACTCATCTGCAAAATTGCACTAAGTTTATTCCCCTCATCCAAATCAATAATAAAAATTAAAACAAAGTCAGTTCTTCCATTGGTCTTTTTTTACAAATCCACTTGAAACTTCTCTCCACGGAACTTATGTAACCAAATTTATATGAGCTCAAAAGGGGTAGAAAGGCTACCCCTGTGTGCTTAAGTAATTTTACCAGAAACACTAAAATACCCTCAGGTGGTTTTTAAAAATAATACTGCTCAGTTAAGAAAAAAGCAAACAAAAAAGATAAGGTTCTCAATATATTCTTGTACTTTCATTCTGTAAGTGTTAATTGGACTCAGGTTTTTTTTTTTTTTTCACCTGTCAAGGGTGTTAAGAGGTATTTTGTTTGCAAACAGTTTGTTCAATTTTAATTTTGATAAGCTAGTTCCTTCTTTTTAGAATGACATACAAACTTCTAACGCTCAACTCTGAGATATTTATAGGCCAAGTTCTCCAAAGAAGCAAAGCAGTTATTCGTTCAAAATTCACCCAACACCAACCCCCCTTCAAGATAAATTGATTTTCCAAATTTCAACTGTGGGACTATTTCAAGTTCAACTAAAAGAACCACAAGGTAGCTATATTGGAATCTACCTTTTATTTAAGGTGTTTTGTTTTTTTTTAATAGCTATACCAAATCTATCCCACCTCACCCCCTCCCCACAAATAGCCAATAATCAACAACCATGAAGTAGATTATATTTCTATAAACTGTTCTGCTGTCAACCTAAGGACCATTATGTTGCTTGAGGCCTGCTTTTCTGTGAAGAGCTCTTAGTCCATAAAAAGGATCTTAAAATTACAAGCCCAGCAAGCATTAATCCTGGGAAGAAATAGAAAAGCAAATTTTTCACATTCAGCAGTGTTTCTGAAAGATTACTATCCATATTCAGAATATGAATTATAATTAAACAAATGACTAGGCTAAAAATAAAATATCTCAATTCATTCATAATTGGACACTGGCCATTACTTTTGTGGAGAAAGGGAGTTTCATGTTGAGTTGGCTACTAGTTGTCACCACCATCTAAATCATAACTAACAACTGCAGACCCAAAAAATCCACTGCAGTCAACTGTTGTTATTAACATATTAATGACAAGATGTAAAACATAGAAAAGATTAAATCATCATGCAGACCAGAGAATGCAAGTGTAATCCCCTTGTGAGGCCAGGCAGATCAGTGAGTGAAGCAGGCTGGAGGGTGAACTGGAGAGCTGGCCCCTGGATACGGGGGAAGCTGCTACTTTGTTCTGACCATTTAACGTCAAGTAGAAATGCAGCCCAGAAGATCTGTCAGATTTCTGATTTTTTGAGAGACCCCTACAATATTATATATATATTTTTAGTGTGAACTCCTTCCATTTTCAAAATTTTAAACTAATTTGAAATGTTAAAGGATTTGCTGCAGCCAAAAGGAATTACAACTGGAGGCAACATTCAGCTTTCCTGCCACTAATATGTGATCTTTAATTTAAATTATATGACAGATACTGTCTAGATGCTCACCAAACCTGTTTCCTCTTCTTTCTGAGCATGCAGCTGAATTGTGTTCCCCAGCCTCCCTTGCAGTTAGCGCAAAAGGATGTGGGTGGAGGCAGTGGCCATCACTGCCAGGCTCAGTCCTCCACTCCCTATGTCTCCTCTTCTCTGCCAGCCAGATGCAGGGGATCCAGGAGGACCCAGGGTACTGGAAGATGGCAGAACCTCCACATGTCAGGAGCCCAAATGACCGCGTGAAGGAGACCCTCCCTCCCCATGCCTTCCCATCAAAGAGACTCACACTGGAGTATGATGAGAGCAAGAAATAAACCTTTTCAAAAGCCCTTGAGATATTGGGGCTTAGCTGATCTTGATTAATGTAGGTTAAGAGTTTCTCCTTTTCATGTGTCAATAGTGATGTTTGTTAGCCCAATTTGATCTTTAAGCAGTGAAACCTCATAAATAACAAAATGATTTTTCACGTCATGCTGAAGTGGTAGAAAAAGAAATAATACTAATATTTTATGTCCACTTTGTTTTTTGAGATTGCAAATGGGCATATTTTTTGTATCCAGACTGTCTTCATTAAGAAACTTTAGTGCTAGAGAAAATAAGCCTTTCCTCTACAAAAAGTACTCTAACAGCAAAGAGAGGGTGAGTTAGAGATGACTACATTCCACAAACATAGCCTCAGGCCCTTTTCTCCATCAGATTATCTTTCATATTTATAGTTGACCTAAAATCCCATCTCTTTTTGAATAGCCTGAATGGCCATGTGTTGAGTAGAAATTATAGTGCTTCTTCCCTCTTCCTTCTACATTTAGTTTTTCTTTCTCCACCTTCATAACTTTCAGATGCTTGAAACTCCTATTTTTAACATTCACCCTAGCTAGAAATACTAATGCATTAGAAAATTTTTAACTATTCCTATTTAAAATCACTTCTTCTTTTGGAAGCTTGAATAATTTCTAAACCAGTAAGGCATGCATGCATAGCAAATAGGGGAAATACTGCAGAATTAGTTTTATGACCTCTCTGGTTCATTCTCAGCGTGGAGAATTCCATTCTCAACAGTGGGTATGTCCATTAGAACATAGTAAGATAAAAGAACATAGGAAAGCAGCCTTTGTAATAATGACATTTTTCAAATGACTTAATATACTGGCCATGTACATATATATCTAAATAAAATACTTTCAGAATCAGAAAAGAAGGTTTGAAACTCAGTAGTGATGTAGTTGTGTTGCTAGATTGGGCACCAAAATGGGATGTTAAGAGAGTAGCATAGAGCAGTAATAGTCTACTCATCATAATCACCCTAAGTTAGACCCTTGGTAGAATGTCACATCTAGCTGTGTCCATAGTGCCAAAGAAAATGTAGTACTTGGAAAGAGTTTAGAGGAGAATCACAAATTTTATTAAAGGGAATGATAACAAGACCTACCTGGAGAAAGAAAATCTGTAAAGTAACTAAGCCACAGTTTCCAAGTATATAAAAGGCTTTGCTTCCTTTCTTTGGAGGTGGGGGAAAAGAGAAAACAAAAAAGATTGACTCAATTTTCACTCTTTGGAGACTTGAGTTAGACAGTGGGCCGGGAAGTGCTGGTGGGAGCAGGGGCATTCCCGTAGCATTTCTACCCTACGTCTCTGAAGAGTGTATCTCTAGGAATGTGACTGTACTGCTCTCTGCTCATCATGCTACCTACCTCCTAATTCAGATTATTCTCTGCTTCTTCTAGGGATATGCCCCTCTCCCTAGATAGTTGGGTATTATCAAAAGTGAGTTGCCTCCTCACCTATTCATTGTTAAATCAAAGGTGGGCAGAACTGATAAACTAGACCTGGAAAGAATGAATGATAATCAAAACAGTGGCAAATATTTCATGATTCCTAACTAGATTTTGCTTATCATTCCAGTGGATACTCAGCATGACCTTACAAGGCAGGGCTTCAAGGCAAGCACTATTATTCTCATTTTGCTGATGAGGAAACTGAGGCATGAAGAGGTTAAGTAACTTGCCTAAAGTTGTGGAGCAAGGAGTTAAAACCAGGCAGTGTGATTTAAAAATCACTTACTCTTAACTACTATACCATATTGACAATGCTACATAATCACTGGGAATGGACGGCATCAACCAGCACTGTACTTTAGGTCATTTGTGAACCAGGATTGTCTCTCCAAAAAGACCTTGAATGGAGACCCCTAGGAGATATAAGAGGCTGAATCATGAAAAGGTTTGGTTTTTAAGGCACTGGTTACTAGTCCTTGGACTGGGTGAAACATCAGGCAATGTCCAGGAATCTAGATCAGTTTCTAAGTACTGGGAAATTACCTGGGGATAACATAGATCAGAGACAAAGCATGGGATCAAACAAAAATTGAGTATCTTATAAATAATTTTGTTACTATCAGATCAAAAAGCCAAGCTTTATAAGTCAGACAATTGTGGGTTTTATATTTTCCTTGATTATTCTGTCTTTTGGCTTTTCATAGCTTTTAGAAGAGGCCTTTTGTCAGTAGACAATAAGAAACTTCATCAATTGGCTTGAGTCCAGAGGACCTAATTGAGTAGAGAATCTTGGATGAAGCAGGAGGTAAAAGGAACAAGGAAAAGAAGGGAATTTTGGGTTTGCCTACACTTGAGCCCCAGAGGGAAAGAGAAGCAGTGGGTTCATAAGTGGTTGTAGCAGAGGAGGTCAAAGTGGAAGAATCCCAAGGGGTGGAAGACACTCAAGTCAAGGATAGCTTGACCCACAAATCATCCCACGAAAGACTTTCCCCCTGGATTCTTCACCTTGGAGGCATTGAATTTTAGAGGGGAACTGTTCCCTTTTACCTTCACCCACACTCAGCCTTTCATCAAAACTGAATTGCGGGAGAGTGAGATTGACATATACACACTACTATATATAAAATAGATAACTAATAAGAACCTACTGTATAGCACAGGGCACTCTATTCAAAACTCTGTAATGACCTGTATGGGAATAGAATCTAAAAAAGAGTGGATATATGTATATGTATAAATAAATAAATAAAATGATTACCAAAAAAAACCCCACAAAAACCTGAATTGCATCACAGGAGCTATGGAATGAAGATCCATCTCCTCTCCCTGTACAAATCCATCAAAGAAATGAGTCCTCCCAAGCAATGATGTCCTTGAAGTTTAGGATCAAGAAGTAGACTCAAACTTTAGAAAAAATACCAACTGGATGGTAAAACCCTAAGCAGTCCAAGTTAACTTTAAAATCAGGTGGTATTAGTCCTCTAATGTTTTCACTTTTTCAAGATTGTCAACTCTTCTAGGTCCTTTGCATTTCCAAACAAATTTTAGAATCAGCTTGTCAATTTCTACACACACAAAAAAACATCTGATAGATTTTGATTGAGATTATGCTAAATCTATAGATCAGGAGCCAGAAAGCTTTTTCTCTAAAAGTTCAGATAGTAAATATTTTAGGTTTTGAGGGCAAAAACAGCATTTCAATAGGTAAATGAATAGTCATGGTTGTATTCCAATAAAACTTTATTTACAAAAGCAGAGAATAGGTCAGATTTGACACATGAGCCACAGATTTTTGACCCTGTAGGAGACGAAAACTTTCCTTCTACCCATTCATATTCTGCATCTGAGGGCCTGCAAATTAGACTGACAAAAGCTAGATTAACAAGAGAAAAAACAAACAGAAGTTTATTAACATATGTAGCACAAATACACATGGGAGAAACTCAGCGATAGTAAGTCAAAGGGGTAGTTAGAGCCTGAGGCTTATATAGCATTTTAACAATGGGCAATAAATGTATAGAGAAGAGACAAACCAAAGGAAAAGGGATTTAGTCTTTTAGGGTTGGCCAACCTTGAGAAGGTAAATATATGGGGAAACAAATGGATGATAGGGCTGGATTGCAAGGTTTGTTTGTGTAGACTCTTTCTCTGTGCCATCTTGTCTCCTGGGATGAAGTTGTTATCAACTTTCTAGTTTGGAAAAGTAGGAGGAACACCTTCACAAGCGGCACTTATGTTCTGCCTTCAGGCAGATGGGGGAGGGCAGAGAGCTTGTCCTGTGTCTGCTTTTTCTTAATTGCCTTCAGCTCAAAATAATCTTTATGCCAGAGTGGCATGTTTTGGGGTGGCATACCCTGAATCTCTTCAACCCCTGTTATAGATGAATTGGCATTGAACAATGTTGAACTTTCCAATACATAAAAACAGTATATGTCTCCTGTTCGATTAGGTCTTCTTTATTTTAACTCAGTGATGTTTTGTTGTTTTCAGTACAGTTATTGTACATGTTTGTTAAACATATGCATACTTCATGGATTTTTGTTTTTTGTTATTGTAAATGGGTTCAAATTGACTTTGTATTGGTGGAATCTCTTTCTGTAAAGTCTATTTCAGGGAGTATGGGAATTCATAATTTATTCCTTATTGTCAAGAAGAATATTACTAGTAATTTGGTTACCAAGTGATATTCAAATATAAAATTAGAATAAAATAAAAAATCAATCTGGGCCAATCTACCCTTAAAATTACATAGATTTTTCCCCCCTCTTTTTCTTTTTATAAATTTTTAAATTAATTAATTATTTTTATTTTTGGCCGTGTTGGATCTTTGTTGCTGCATGCGGCCTTTCTCTAGTTGCCACATGCAGGGGCTACTCTTTGTTTCGGTGCACAGGCTTCTCATTGCAGTGGCTTCTCTTGTTGCAGAGCATGGGCTCTAGGTGCACGGGCTTCAGTAGTTGTGGCATGTGGGCTCAATAGTTGTGGCTCATGGGCTCTAGAGTGCAGGCTTAATAGTTGTGGCGTGCAGGCTTAGTTGCTCTGCGCCATGTGGGATCTTCCCAGACCAGGGCTCAAACCCGTGTCCCCTGCATTGGCAGGTAGATTCTTAACCACTGCGCCACCAAGGAAGTCCCTTTTTTCCCCTCTTTGATTTAGTGCTTCCAAATAAAGTCTTTTTTTAAAAAGCAACTGAACAGAAAATATAGAATTAAAATTACAGAGAGTCAGCTCTCCACAAGTCAAACTTAGGGAAGGCAAGAACTCTTGCATATTTTGAATTGGCTTACTTAAAAAAAAAAAAGCAGATTACCATCATAATTATATTTTGCTTAGAACAAACTTAAGATGAGGTGGTTTTTTTTAACATAAATAACATTTTTAAATGAAAAATATTCCAGTTTCCAAAATAACACAATGTGCGAAGAAAGGCATCGTTTATAGAACTTAAGATGAGTTTGTAGGATATGTATATGCTTCTGAGTGGCCATGAAATTCGGTCTGGGATTAAGATGTTGCCACTAAAAATTCTCCAAAATTAAAAGCTAGAAACATTGAAGAGTACTTTGTGCTGTGTCCATATGTGTGATACCATGGTGAAGAACATGGATTTGGGGTCAGAGAGCCCTGGTTTCAGTCCTGGCTCTTCTACTTCTATGCTGAGAGACCTCAGGTTAGTCATTTAAGCCTTCTAAGTTCCAGCTTCCTCATGTATAAAATGAAAACAGTATTATTGCCTACTCCATGAAGTTGTGGTGAATATTGAATGAAAAAATGTGTGAAAAAGTCTTCAGACAGTGCCAGAAACATGCTAAGTGATCAATAAGAGATAGAGACTATGATAATGTTCTTATTTATGAAGATAATGAAGTTTGTGATGATGATGATGATTGTTATAAAGCTTATGTAAATGACAAGTTTGTTGCGACTTCTCCCACCAAAGACCTTAATACAGGCAAGAAAAATATCCAATAAACATCTTTAGATTTCAGTAGTCAGCTGGAGAAGGTTGGGGTGTAGAGAGATGGGAGAGATTGATGGTGTGGAAGCAAACAATAACTGTTCCCCCTTGGACTACAATCTGAGAAGGAAAAGCCCAGAAAAGAGCAAATAAAGGCCAGTCCCAAGACTCTTTCTATTCTATAATAATAAGAAGAAACAGAATCTCTCTTAAGGGTCTTCATTTCTGGTCTTTTGGATCTCAGAGTCACTATTCTGCTTCATGTCAAGACCCAAAATGAAGACTACGAGTTTTCCTTAAAAATACAGCTCATCAGGCTTCCCAGGAATTAGGATTCACCCAGGAGGAAGGGTTCACCTTAGGCTAAACCTAGCAATAAGCCAATTGTTAATATCCAGTGTCCAACATACAAAGACTAGAGTTTAAATCTGAAAGAGTTTAGGGAGGGCAATGCATTTGCAGTAGTCTTTACAGGAAAAGCAGCGAACAAGATCATGTTTTATGTAGATAAATTGAGCCCCTTTTAGTATGAAAAATGGCCTGCCATGCAACATAAACAATCTTTCGTACGGCTACTTTTTAAAATGCATCCATTTATCTTTCATCATGTTTTATTACTGTTGCATTTTATTATAAACATTATGAGCAGGATCATTTACAGGGAACAGAATCAAGAAAGTAGCACTTATTCATGAGAGACGGTGATGAAATCCTGATATAAACTTCGTGTGTGTGTGCACGCACGCAGATTTTCACATCTTTCATTGTCTGT
This sequence comes from Balaenoptera acutorostrata, assembly GCF_949987535.1. NCBI lineage: Eukaryota > Metazoa > Chordata > Mammalia > Artiodactyla > Balaenopteridae > Balaenoptera > Balaenoptera acutorostrata. The sequence continues at coordinate 46,814,150 of NC_080065.1, read as the reverse complement.
CTTTGCGTGTTCTAGGTTAATGGATTTCCTTGTGTAGACTTTCTATCAGAGACACTTGTTCCTTCTTCGTGACTCTCAGAGTTCTTTCCTGAGTCAAGCAGTGCGCCAAGCACAGGTCCTGACACATCCTACAGATTTTATTTAAATTTTCTTTCATTTAATTATGTTGACTTGAGCATCTCTTTGGAACCTAGGGAAAACATTCTTTTGGTATGTAAGTCATTTCTTCTCTCACAGACTTAGGTTCAAGTCAACAAAAGTCTTAACAATGACTATAAAATGCTAGCTCTTTCCACACACCCCCAACCCAAACTTTCAGAAAACCTGAAAAAAGAATTGAATGTAGTCTCTGAGCCCATCATGGCAGAAAAATCCTTCAGGATTCAAAGGTGGCGCTTCCGAGCATGTCATGCCCACGTGGTCTGTGAGTAGCTCCACTTCTGCTGTTCTGTGTCACCCAGTGCTGTTTCTCCTGACTTATGGGCCACTCTACAACTTCCAGAGGTCTTCTACTCTCCTCCAGAAGCCTAGGGCTTTCCCAGAAGACTCCTGGGAGTTGGCTCCTAATTTATTCTCACCCCTACCACCCACCATTGGCAGTTATTTACTGAATGCCTACTATGTTGGAGGCATTATGCTAAGCACCAAGGATATGATAAGACATTCACAGGTGGGAGAGGAACAGATGAAACCAGCAATTATAATAATGTGGTGAGGTTTATTATGTAGGTATGTGGATCTAAATGTAGCTGGGAAGGAGGAGGTTAAAGGAATGCATCTCAGAGAAGGTACTATTTGAGAGACAGTGTTTTGAAAGATAAGTAAGAATTAGGCAGATGGAGAAGAGGAAGAAGGGAGGAGGCCATTAAAGGCTAGGAGATCAGCAGGTGTAAAAGCCTGGAGGTGTCAGCCAGTGGGGTTGGTTTAAGGAACTGTAAGTGACTGTATGACTGAAAGAAGAGAGATTTAAGAGTGGAGGGAGATGAGATGAGGGTAACAGGTAACTGGTATGGGGACTACATAACTTTTGGGAGGTGATCAGATACAACTTTATTTTTCCTACCAATGACCCTTCCAAATTTATTTAGTGGGGTAATTTTATCCTGCTCATGAAGGACGTAGGTCTGAAATCATGATTTCATTGCCTGCTCATTCCTAGGCAAAGGATAATTTTAAAATCACTTTAAGTTCTCAATTATAGTCTCCATTGGGAAATTATAATGTCTAGTCCAAGATAGAGTTCAAAGCTTTAAAAATTTGAAGAAACCGAAAACACTAATTTGAAAAGATACATGCACCGCAATGTTCATTGCAGCACTATTTACAATATCCAAAATGTGAAAGCAACCTACATGTTCATCAACAGATGAATGGATAAAGAGAATGTGGTGTGTGTGTGTGTGTGTGTATGTGTGTACACATATTCCATTTTATAATGGGCTATTACTCAGCCACAAAGAAGAATAAAATTTTGGCATGTGCAAAAATATGGATGGACCTGGAGGATATTATGATTAGTAAAATAAGTCAGACAGAAAAAGACAAATACTGTATATTATATGTGGAATCCAAAAACTAAAACAAATGAACATAACAAAACAGAAACAGACTCACAGATATAGCAAACAAACTAGCAAACAAACAGACTCACAGATACAGCAAACAAACTAGCAAACTTTCCAGTGGGGAGAGGGAAATTGGGAGGGGCAAGATAAGGGTAGGGGATTAAGAGGTACAAACTCCTATGTATAAAATAAATAATCTACAAGAATATATTGTCCAGCACAGAGAATATAGCCAATATTTTAAAACTTTAAATGGAGTATAATTTATAAAAATATAGAATCACTATGCATTATACCTGTAACTAATATAATATCAACTATACTTCAATTAAAAATAAATAAATAAGTAGTACATTGGCATTATTTAAAAAAAAAAAATTAAAAATAAAATTTATTGAAAGGTGGGACTCCTCTCCATTCACTGTACCAAAGCCTGGTTAGTGGCCATCTGCCTCTGGTGATATGGGTGTGATTGACTTCAGCTCTCTCTGTTCCCCGCCTTTTCCCCCATTTACTAGCTACAGTTTCTGGCCCAGCCAGAACTGAGAAGGGTGTGAGAGAGAAAAATAAAAGGACAGGGTAATTCTTAGTTTGCTAGGTAGCCTTGCACTTTTGGGTTCAGCTGATGGTTAAAGCTGACTCTCCCCCAGGGAGCATTTCCACGGGTTCCTTGGAAATTTACATCCTGGGGGTCCCTCCCTGTGCTTTCTTGATTCAGGCAGATGGATCTCTATTCTAGTGGTCATTTGCAATTCCTTCCCTTAGTAATCCAGCAGTCTGGCAATTACAATGGGCATATAGTTTGGGAAACTAAATAGAGACCCAGAAATGACAGTTTATTGGATTGGTACAGGATTGAGGTGGCATTACAAACCAGTGGAGAAATGGTAAAAGTGACTTTTATATGGGAAAAAATGAAGTTATTCCAACTTCATACTGTTCTCACAAATAAGTTCTAAATAGATTGAAGATCAAATGTGAAAACTAGAACTTTAAGACAGTTGTAAAAAAAATGTATAGAAGAGTTTTTGTGACTTGGATGTAGGGAAAGATTTCTTAGGCAAAACACAAAAAAGTATAACTCAAAGAACAAGTTTGGGAAATCTTTAAAATTTGATAAATTTTTAAAATTTAAAGCTTCTCTCCCTTAAAATATCATTGTTAAAGGATCCAAAGGCTTGTAGAAGATATGTGAACCATAGGTAATAGACTAAGGATTAGTATTCAAAAATGTAGAGAACTACTGAAATAAGAAAAATGTAAACAATCCAATAAATATGCATGGAGATTATAAGCAGGAATCTCACTGAGGGGAAATTCAAATGACCAAGGATCACACAAAAATATTCTCAACCTAAAAAGTAATCAGGGAAATGCAAATAAAATAACAATGAAATACTACTTCACACCTTTGAATGGGCAGAGATTTTAAAGTCCAGCAATACCAGCATTGGCAAGATTGTGGGAAATGAAAAGCGTCATATACTGCTGTGAGGAGTGTAAATTAGAACGCTCTCTAACTGTCTACACAAGATAGAATATGTACATACCCTGCAACTCCTAAATTTAAATCCTGGAAAATGATTATACAATGTAATAGTAAACACAGTACATTATACAGCATGTTAGTTTCTTTGGCTGCCATAACAAATTACCACAGACCTGGTGGCTTAAAACCACAGAAATTTATTCTCTCACAATTCTGGAGCCGGGAGTTGGGAATCAAGCTGTAAGCAGCATTACGCTCCCTCCAGAGGCCATGGGGGGGAATCCATTCCTTGCCTCCTCCAGGTTCTGGTGACCATTGGCATTCCTTGGCTTGCGGCCACGTGGCTCTCTGTCTGCCCCATCTTCACATGGCCTTCTCCTGTGTATGTGTGGTGTTGAATCTCTCTCTGGCTCTCTCTTAAAGGATACATGTAATTGCATTTAGACCCCACCTGGATAATCCAAGATAAGTGCCTCTTCTCAAGATCTTGAATTTAATCACATCTTTTGCCATAAAAGGTAACATTTACAGATTCAAAAGATTAGGGTATGGGCATAAGTTTAGGTTCACCTCTCATCCTACCACAGGGATATATACAATGATGTTTATTAAGAATTGCTATTAGTAGCAAAAAATTGGAAACAACATAAATGCCCTACTCATAAGATAATGGATTAAGTATGATATGCTCATATGATAGGATATAGCAGTATAGAGTCAATTTCATCTTTATATTTATCAAAACACATAAATCTCAAAGACTTGTAGTAAAGCAAGTTGCAGATACCACTTATTTCATTTTTAACACAGGGATACATATACACAAGTATAAAAACATGAGCTAAATAAGTACATACAGTTATATGTGATCAATGACAGTGTTAGAAACTGGGAAGCATTGGTAGGGTAGATGGAGAAAAAAACAAAGATGATTTCATTTTAAGTTTTCTTTTCAAAAAATATGCCAAATAGTAATTCCAAAATGTGAACAGTTCTTAATTCTGGGTGATAGACACATAGGTGTTTGTATTATAATTCTATGCATATTTCTTAATTATTTTAAACAATTTTAAAATGTTTTATATTGGGGGAGTTTTATGTTTAAACAATAGAAAACATTTAATAGTTTCTCTGACAGCAGTACAGAGGATAAATTAGAACAGGCAGGAAATAGAGGTAAAGAGATAGGTTGGAGGCTACTAAAAATAATGTATAGATAAGATGTTTGAAGCCCTGACCTAAGAGGGTGACCATGATAATAGAGAGAAAAAGGTGATTGTGAACAACATTAAAAAGGTAGAATCTATTGGACCTGGCAACTGAGTCATGGGACAGGGAGTGGGAGGGAGAAGCAGGGCTCAAGGGTAATACCAAGTTTCCTACTTCAGGAGCCGGTTGGATAGTGGTTGTGTAGTCATAGGCAAGTACTGATCTGCTTCTGTCACTATAGATCAGTTTACATTTTCTAGAACTGTATATAAATGGCATGCACTATATACTCTTTTCATCTGGCTTCTTTCTCTCACATAATTATTTTGATATCCATCCCTGTTGTACATATATATAGTTCATTCTTTTTTATGGCTTTGTAGAATGTTAGATTTTATTGATTGCCAATCTCCCTAGACTGTTCCTTCCTTGCTGAGCCTCTCCCTGGCATATCACGCAAGAGGTATTCCCCCCTCACCTGCCCACTGCCCTCCCACATCAAAATCTGCAGTTGCTTTCCTTCCCCAAATCCTTTTGTCACCAATTGATGGGTGATGATAAGATTAGAGGAATTTCCTTGTGGATTGCAAAATGTTACATTAACAAAATATTAAATGAGCTATACTCTCAAGGGGTTTGGATGAGGTAACCTTCAAAGTCCCATCGTCAAAAAATCTCTGATTTGCTGCATTTCTGTTTCGTTCACAGTTCCACAAATGAACTATCGTTTCTAATATGGATTTGCTAAAGACATAAAGATCGCCAGTACATGTGAGGTAGGACTAACTAAATGAACACCCCAGTTACCATGTTGGAGTTGCCTCCAAGTTTATCCCTCAGTTGGCCTGTGCAGATAATAAACAAACAAACAAACAAATAAATATCAATGGCCTAAGTTCTACATAATTAGCATTTTGCCCTTCCCAGAGCTACCATATGGATCAAATTCAGCTGGTATCCTGAGGACGCCAGTGCTGCCTTAGAAAAATAATTAGTCTGGCATACCAACATCTGGGAAGTCTGCAGAAGCCAGATTCCAGGAAATAGGCACTTTGACAGAGTTACAAGCATGGATGCCCAAGGGAAGGAGAAGCCCTGAAAGAGTTGTTTTAAGTAGCTGCTTAATGATTGAGCAGATTGAACACTGTGAATGCTTTCACTTGGCAGGAGAAATTACACTACCTACCTAGAGACGTCTGGGTGGCATTTAAAGTTGACAGACGGTAATGAGTACTGGTTTAAAAAAAAGTATTTTAGTGTGCTCACAACTGCTAAGAGACATCTCCATTCTATGTTTATATATTTACACCTGCGCTAAGAAAGGAAAAAAAAAACAAAGCAAAGAGGAAGGAAGGGAGGGAGGGTGGGAGGAAGGCAGAGTTTCTACCTTGGTAGCCTGTTTCCAAAGACTCCTATATCATTTTAAAAACTAACAATAGTTGATCTCCTACTATGTGCATGCCAGGCTTTGTGCCACATGCTTTACGTACGTTAGCTCATTTAACCTTCACAACAGCTATGAAGCAGATAGCATTTTCTCCCCTTCTTAACCTGCTAAAACCAGGGAAGTCCCAGGTAAACAGGTACAAATTGGTTATCCTAATAAGAATACAAAAATTGAAAGAAACCTTTCCCTACTCATTTACAAAGCTTCTCCAGGTTAAGTAAAGGGACATCATAGTGTGTAAAGAGACCAGGCTCTGAAAGAACTGCGTCCTTGTTTCCACCACTAGAAGACCTTGAGCAAGTCACATGACCTCTCTGGGCTTCATTTGCTTCCTTCCTGAAATGATGAGGGTAGACTGGATAAACAGTCCTCCATCCTCACTGCACACTAGAATCACCCAAGGAACTATGAAGAAATGCCAATGCCCAGACCCCACCCCTGACCAATTCCTGACCAATTGAATCTCAGAATATCTAGGGCTGGGATAAAGTATCTGGCTTTACTGCAGGGAATAAAGCATTTATGTCCCTACATCCTAGAGCTAACAATTTAGTGGGAGAAGCAAAAGGCAAAGAAATACATATAATACATTGCAGTATGGTAAGTGTTATTAAAGGAAAGAATAGTGTTATGAGAGTGAATATTAAGGAAAACATGATTTTAAATGGGGGGTGAGTGATCTGGAAAGACCATTCCATGTGTTGGAAACCGGAGGTGGGAGTTGGCCAGGCAAAGTGCAGAGGAAAGAGCTTTCTAGTCAAAGGGAACATATCTTACTTGGTTAGGTATATATCAAACTTGGTCATTTCCATATACGTCTGTATATATATTCATATATGCACATATATGAATAACTTGTTTGAAGACCCAGATCCAGAAAACAGAGGTGCAAAGGAGAGTACAGAGTGATGGGGAGAGCAGCACTAAGTTGGCTTGGTGAGGTCCCAGAGCCAGAACATGTCATGTTGAGGATTTTAGATTTTTGTCTTCGGTACAATAGCAATAGCAAAGCAGTGACAGGTTTAGGCAGGGGAGTGACACATTCAGATTTGTCTTTTAGAAGATTACTTGTGTTTACATGTGGAAAAAGGTTTGGTTGGGGCTAAAGGAAAAAGAGGAAAAGGGTTACAAAGTTGTGATAACCTGAGTGAAGCTTTTGTTCCTGATGATGCCAAGTTTTAGAAGAATTCTGGGTACCTGTGGAGACTAAATAAAGAATGGAAGAACAGGAGACAAGAAGTTTGACAGAATGCAAGTGACATAACTCATTAAAAATCAGGAAATTGCTTCGTACCGAATTTAGATGAGTGCCTTTGGCTTAATCCATGCTATTTTCTTCTGCCTGGGTTTATTTTGCCCCACAAAAACACACTGAATTACCCTGCCCCCATTCCTATTCTCTCACCCATTGTGTCTCTTTTTCCTTGTCATTGTTTATGTCTATGCCAAAGCTTAGGGTGGCATTCAACCTTGGCGTTCCCATTTTCATCCTTGCAAGGGTTCCCATTGTGCACCAGAGCATGGTTGGAGGAAGACTCTAATTGTGCAGAGTTTGGCCAGGCACTGATTTTTTAGCTTTTTCTCCCCTGGTTGAGTTGCTGGTCCACTGGCTTCAGTCCATTTCCTAATGGAGAGGTGTCAGCTTCACAAAAGCATCACCTCAATTGGCACTAATTACCACCTTTCAGAACCATCATCACTCAAAAGCTCAGGACTGAAAGGTCAGCAGGAAAATGAACTTCCACTCACACCTTCTGGGGTGGTCTTTGGCTTCTGACCATGCGGAGAACAAGGGCTAATGGGGGACAGACCTTTCTGCCTTCCTGCTCTTAGACCATATGTTTCTTGAGAAATCAGCCTTGGGACACCAGTCCTCTGCTCATGAGATAACTGAATTCATGGCAGAGCTCAGTCTTGTCAAGCTTCAGTCCCTGTCCCAGTTTCCCAATGATTCCTTGTCTCTCCACCCCCAGGCTTCACTCCCAACCTCCAGAGGGTTCCAGCTGCATACGGTCCTGGTAAAGGAGGTAGCAGTAGCATGCCCACGCCCCTCCCGACGTGTTCATGGCACCCACATTCTCCTCCAGGCGATGGTTTAGACGGTACCCAAAGGTAAGAAGTGAAAATAGCTTTTCAGTATAGGAAGTACATTCACTCGTGTTCTTTCCCTTTGATCCTCACGACACCTTGGTGAGGGGCACAAGGCAGGCATTGTTATTAGCTCCATTTTACAGATGAAGAGATAAAGGCCAGAGAGGCTGGTGACTTGCACAAGGTCCCATAGCCATTTAAGGGCAGAGCCAGGTCCCCAGACTAAATTACTGCAGAGTGCAGGGGTGTGTGATCAAATAAGGTCACGTGTGCCAAAGCATTCTGAAAACTGAAAAGTACTATACCGATGCTCAGTATAGTATTAGTTTCCTAAGGCTGCAGTAATAAATTACCACAAAACAAGTGGCTAAAAACATCAAGCTTATTCTCTCCCAGTTCTGAAGGCCAGCAGTGTAAAATCCAGCAGGGCTGCTCTCGCCCCGAGGAGCTTTGGGGGGGAATCTCTTCCGTAGCTCTTTCTGCTTCTGGTGTTCTCACCATTTCTTTACTTGAGGCCACGTCACTCCAATCTCTGCCTCCGTGACCATGTTGCCTCTTCCTCTTCTGTCTCCTCTTCTGTCTGTCTCAAACCTCCCTCTGCCTTTCTCTTAGAAGGATACTTGGTTTAGAGTCTACCTGTTTAATCCAGGATGATCTCCTCATCTCAAGATCCTTAATGTAATTACACCTGCAAAGACCCTTTTCCCAAATAAGGGAACCTCCATCATTCAAGGATTAGGAGATGGACATGTCTACAGTATTTCAGGCCTTTACTGGTGCCGCTGTGGGTGTGGCAGAGCCCAGGCACTGTCCAGTGGTCCACAAAGTCTGTTTCTTCTAGCTCTAGCAGTCAAGTTGAGGCAATATAGCCTAGAAGTTAAGAACAGTTAAGAGCCAGTCTGCCTAAGGTTCAATTCCTAGTTCTGCCACTTGATGACTGTGTGACATTGAACAACTCCCTTAACCTCTCTGGGTCTTAATTTCTTCCCCTGTAACATGAAGATAACAAAACCCTCTCTCATAAGGCTGTCGCAAGGCTAAAATGATTTAATTATGTGTAGAGTTAGACCAGCATCTATACTACAGAAATGTTAACTATAATTATTCCTTGGCTGGCACCGTGACTACTGCTAAATTCTCTCACCTCACTTGTTTATCATTAAATAATGATTTAAATAAATGGAGAATGGACTTTCCTTTCTGGAGGTGCACTCCTGAATCATTCACTAATTCTAAGCATCTCCAGGTATGTTTTCTATAAAGAAATGTTCTAAATTGTAGGAAAAACGAGACTACAAGCAGTGAGAAGGAACCATTGTTTAAAATCTTCTATTAGCTTCTCATTTGATCCCGAAGGTTCTGAAATCTTTTTTTTTTTTTTTTTTTTTTTTGGCTGCATTGGGTCTTCGTTGCTGCATGTGGGCTTTCTCTAGTTGCGGCGAGCGGGGGCTACTCTTCATTGCGGTACACAGGCTTCTCATTGTGGTGGCTTCTCTTGTTTCGGAGCACGGGCTGTAGACACACAGGCTCAGTAGTTGTGGCTCGAGAGCTCTAGCGCGCAGGCTCAGTAGTTTTGGCGCACGGGCTTAGTTGCTCTGCCGCATGTAGGATCTTAGTTCCCAGACCAGGGCTCGAACCCGTGTCCCGTGCATTGGCAGGCAGATTCTTAACCACTGTGGCACCAGGGAAGTCCCCTGAAATCTTTTGAGCTCATTATTCAATCTAAATTTTCGGTTTGTTTTACAAGTATTTGGAAGAGTTCCGAAGGCTGACAAATACTTAAAATATTAAGTAAAAAAACTTTAGTAGAACGCCGTGGGTTTTAGAAGGGACTAGGTGTTTGAGCAAATGTTACAAATTAGGATCGAATCGCTTGTGTCGCTTCAACCCAAATAGATAATAATAGTTTGCCTGGGCTAGGTCTAAGTAATATTATGTTTCTTAGGGGGGTTTACCTACATTAAACTCTATGTTTTCCCTAGATTTTGTCCTATTTTCCTAGCTTTAGTCTCAGCCAGAGGCATAATGTCAGAAGAGAAGTAAACAATGATGATTTTTGCTCCTGAAATTAGGTTTATTAAGACAGGCATTAAATTTGCCAGTCTCACTAGTGTATCAAAGAAAATGATGGAAAAACATCATAACTGTTATCAAAATAAATGTTGACAGAGAATAAAGAAGCTGGAAAGAACCTTGCATATCAATTTATACAATTCCTGTAACTTTATTTTTTATAACTTTTTTATTATAAAAGTGAAATATATTCATCAAAGACTTTGGAAATGATGGAAAACTGCCCCAAAAAACTAAATAAAATAATTAATAGTAGTCTTACTATTCAGAGATAACTACTGTTAACATTTTATTTTCTTCCAGTATAAAATGAAGTTTTCTTTCTATGACTGGAACGATGCCTCTGAAATTAGAAATGCCTCCTCTCTCTAGAAAGACAGTACTTGCTTTTTTTTATTATGACCAGATGATCACTTTTATTATAAAATACTGAGATGGATCAAAAGGGTCTCTGTCTCCTTTGAGTCTTATTATCTAATTGCAATGCTAAGCAATACGCAGCTATTATCCACCCTATTTCTGTCCTCTGCCCAGAGATGAGACTGTCCAGCTGTCCTCCCAGATCTGTGGGTGACACGTGGGTTGTCTTCTACTGGCAGCTGAGCAAAAATACTAGAAAGCAGTTGTAGATAATTTCTTTTTCTAGAACCATTGAAAACATTTTTATAATAATAATTAAAATTCATTGAGGTCTTACAATTCTAAATACTTTGAATCTAGTAACTCATTTGATCCTTACAATAATCCAATGAAGCCATCTGCCCTCAATAGGTGGCAAAATCGGTGAGCCCACAGCCTGGCTCTGTAGTCTGTGCCTTTAACCACCGTGGAAGAACTCCTGTAGAGACGCTGACAGCATGATGGCGATACTGAAGCTGCAGAACATTCTAGTGCTACAGACAAACGGGAGGAGGTTCCAAACCAAAAATCTGAGAGTGAGTTAGAAATTCAGGGTTTTTTTCAAGTGTGAGATAAAAACCATACCTAGAGAAAATGAGTGAGTTGATTACTTTGAGAAGTGCTTAATTTTGTTTTAAAATTAGTATCATCCATTGAAATGACATTTATAATATTTAGGCATATCTTTTTTCATATTTTTTGATTGAAAAAAGAGTAATCAATTAGAAAAGCATGTACTGATTTTGCCTTGGCTAATTCCCCCAAGGGAAGGCCATAGCCCACTCTACAGGCCACAACCTATTAGGGAGAGTCAAGTGGTGGGAACACCATCGACTTTAGATTTGAAATCCTGCTCCATCATTTGCTAGGTAAGTTATTTACTAGGTGCACCTTGTTTGTCTTGAATTCTCTACATAGGGAAATGGAATAAAATCTCCTTTGCAGTGTTTTTCTGAGGATTAAATAAGACAATGTAGGTAAAGTGCCTGGCAACACAAGTCAGTTAAGAAATGGTAATTTTATTGTCTGTTCCTCCTCATGACAGTTTATTGAGTTCAAAACATAGTACCCAAAGGGGAAGGAACCTCTTCACACCTTCCAGTCTTGGCAACGAAAAACCTATCATGGTGGATATGGTAAGAGCAGGATGAATACAGAGGGTAGAGAGAAGTAGTACATCCCCCTTCCCAACAGGATGGCCCTACTTGCCTAGGCAGGGGGCAGCAGCTGGGCCAGGAGGCTGGGAGCTGGCTGGCCTTCTGAGGCCAATTGGGATCAGATAAAAGGAGAGCAGAGAAGGGAAGAGAATCTCTCCCAAACGCCAAGCTAATCAGCTCCTTTTAAAACCTCTGAATCTTCCCAGGCTCACCCTGAGTCTCCAGTCTACACCCCCGTGTGCCTTGGGCTTGCAGATGAAGATAGACAATTGGAAATATGATTCAGCTACGTTATAATATTACAGATTAGAGTTCTGGTACAGAAAGGCTGCAGGGTGGTTAAGAATATGATAATTACAACCCTCCCAGGATCCTGCCTTTGACATCTCTCGTTTGAAGAGCCCAAACAGCCTTGCCTGTATTAATGGACTGCTCATGTTTGTTCCCAACATTGCTAAGAAAAGGAAAAGGGACAAAAGGAACAGAGAGGCAGTTCCAGGGTCCAGTCGGTGAACAGCAGTTATTGGGCTCTGAGGAGCACTGTCAGCCGTGGAAGGGCTCACAAAGTTCAAGCCTCCAAGTTGCTTGTGGGGCGAAAATCAGTCTAAGAGCTAAATGGCAGAAGCCAAGTTACGGCGAAGTAGTTAGGCTTCCCCTGAGAATTGAGTTATGATTGTAGCAGAGTAAGTGAACCTTGAATATTTTTTTAAGACTATTAAAAAGTTCTGCTTGAACTTTTCGGAGAGGGGCAGGTGCAAACTTGCCTGAGAACCCCGGGGATCTGTGAAGCAAGGGACGAAAGCTCCAATACCTCTTCTCTGAGATTCAGTTATTGAAATCTGTTGAGGTGAACTAAGGGTCAGCGGGTGACCACAGCCAGGACCCAGGGACGAGGAAGGCAAGGAAGCCCCTAAACAAAACTAATACTTTGAAGGAAGAAGGAGACAGGAGGGAGAGCTCCACCCCGCCACCCGACCCCCGTCTCCACTGCCAGCCAGCTGGTTGAAGGGAGCAGCAGAGAAACCCGTCCTCTAGGGGGCAGTCTAGAGCCTCGGGATGTGACAGTGTGAGCGCGTCTAAGACGCCATCACTGCGGGTCAGGCCCGGGTGGGTGTGTAACCCTCCCTGACTCAGAGTAGCGCCAAAGGGTGAGGAGTGAGCTTCCTTTTTTCCTCTTGAAGAACTGCTGCAGCCCGAAGGGGGATCTGCACTGAGTCATGGCGGACAGGAAGCGGAGCCCAGCGGCACCACCTGCCGGGGCGCTGGGCTGTGCCAGAAGGGAACCTCTGCAGAGGTATTGTCTGGAGCTGCGCTCAGCTTCCATAGGTGCCTGGCAGCTGAGGAAGTGTCAGTCCCCCGGCTGGATCGGCTAAGAGAGATTGGTTTTCCTGCTGATCTAAAGAGCGGTGGAGCTGGAGAGTTGTATTTTCCGAGGCCAGCTGCAGGCCGGGCATTTTCTATCCCCAAACGACAAACCGTTGAAAAGTTAAACTCACTCTACGTTAAACTCCTTCAACAAAGGAGGAGACGATGAGAGTGTCCGTGGTTCGGAGCTTAGGCTCTGTGGTTAGACGCGCCTGAATTAGAATTCTTTTTCTGTCACTTAGTAATAGCTCTGTGTCCTTGAGCCAATGCCTCATCTGGTTTCCCCATCTGTTATGATCCTCCAAAGGGGACAATAATGATACCGATCTCATAGGGTTGTTTTGAGAATTAAATAAGGTAAATCATGCGATGTGCGTGGCACAGCCTCAATAAATGTTAGGTTAAACAAACAGACCAACGGAAACCCACATAGGCACCAAGGTTATCCCATGGGAAGAGAACTGCATTTGGCAAGTCCCTCCAGTGGACCCAGCAAGTTGTGTGTGAGCAACGGTGAGTTGAGTTCACTAAGACTTAGAGATGGTGCTGAGAAATCATGAGCCATTTGGGGAGAAAAAGGCCAGTGACTTTGGGACAGGCCCAGAATATTCAGAAGGACTTGGATGATGAGTGGATTTAGACAAAAATCAAAGCATCCTGATTCCAAAACGACTATGCCATTTTTGGAGTAATTTTTGACTGTCACTAAAGAGTTTCAGTGTTGTACAAGGACGTTCTCTATTTTAGTTTTTCCTCCACTTATTTCTCCCTTCCCCCCAGAACTCCTTGGAGGATTGCTCCTTTGCATCTTTTGATTTAAATTCTCATTGGAAAATAATAACGTTGCTACTGTTCACTTGGTGTTTTGGTCCAATATGCTCCACTTCAGGCACGGGAATGCCTTCCTGTGAAACATTTCACAGAGGTGAAGGACGGGCAACGCCTCTCAGGATGGTGGTGGAAGAGACATAAAACTTCATACGTCAGGAATCTTCTTGACAGGACTTACTAGGCCTGAGTCCAAGATGAAGCTGAGAAAAATGAAAAGGGATTTGGCTGACAAAGCAGATGACAGGCAGGGAGAGCCAGTGAAAGGGAATTGGCCAATGGCGAAAGGGGAATTGGCAGGGCTTTGTGAACCCCTTCTGGAAAACCATAAACCTCGGATTGTCCGTCTGGCGCACCAGTCCTCAGAGACACATCATTTTTGCCTGTGGAAGGTCCCTGCCAGGAAGCTGCACCTCAGGGGGCGCCTTTGGAAGAGTGGGTCGTGTCTGGATTGGTGCCCAGCACTAAGCGGACGGGGATGAGAAGAAACCGCTCACAATGAGATCTCCGAGGGCTGGGAGATGGGGAGCCGCTCCAGTGGCTGACACTTGTGAGTCAGAGCGATGGGAAAAGAAGTTGAGACACAGAGGAAGAGGACGGGACGCTGGGGAGGGAGGAGGTGGGAAGCAGCTCTGTTTCTTCAGTCGGAGACTGTCGGGGCCTGCCCGAGACGGGTCCCCAGTTGCAATTACTAATCTAACCTTTTGAAGCTCGAGTCTGCCTTCTTCCAGGTGAATAATCCACTCATCTGGGTCTCCCGAGTGAGCACTTACCTTGTGAAAAATCTCTCTCAGGAGTAAACTCTGTGTTTGCCTGCGTGATCCCGATGTGGGTTGAGCTGACACGTGGGAGCAGGGCTGATCCTCGTCCAGTGGGAGAGCAGGGCCTTCACTTCAGAGCCCTCCGGATTCTTCCAGAGTGTCCTCTTCCTCTTGTCTTAGCGGTGTACCCTTTGGTTCCAGGCCATCCAGAACCCCACTGCGGGCCTTCTCCTTGGCCTCCCACTCAATTCTTTCCTTCCTGAGAGCTTCCTGGCTTATGACCCAATTTCCAACATCTCCCCTACCCAGATTAGCTTGAGATATGCTTCCTTTCCTTAGAGAATTGGCAGGGGAAAGCACATGCTAAGGTGTTAATAACCAGTAATAATTGTGATAAACTCTATCAGGGCATAATGCCCTAGCCTAGTGCATGGAAAATTATAATAATGTTCCCATACACTGAGGTAAATAAAAGTGAGAGACAATGGGCCACAGAGGGCTTGGCCAGAGCTCCACCCACACCTCCCCTACCATCCTCTCCCTTAAGGGCTGAAGGAATTGATATCTCCCAACTTCTGTAACCCTTTGTTCACATCAATTGGGAGGCTCTGTCTTAACCCAATGGCTTTTCAGATGTCCTTCAATAAGCCCTAGCAGTTTGCAGATGTGTCTCAGCGGAAGTGAGGGGCTGATCCGATGGGTCACCTACTTCGGCAATAGTATCTCTGCTTTTGTCTGTTTTATTAGGCCTCTGAATAAAATTGTATCAAAAGGGAGAATGTTGGCAGCATAAAGGAGTTAGAAAATCACTATCTTAAAACCAACAAATAAAATCTTTAATGGTAGAAGCTCAGTCAACCATGACAGGACAGTGAGGGAGATATTCTGAGGACAGAGGGGTTTTCTGGGGCCCTTCCTCCATATCACGCAGGCAATATAGTCTACGCCATACAGACCTCCACACAAACCTGCACATAATCTGTGCATATCTTGCCCCTCTGGCTTTAGGGGTTTTGTTTCTTTAAAAAAGTCTGATGCTTGAAAAAATTATCCTAATACCAAGTAGATTAATGCCAGAGCCTGCTAATGTCTCAGCTCACTGAAACCAAAAACACAATCACTGTTCTTGCCTTTGCTACCTTTTGTATTGCACCTTGATTTATTTCTGCTATTTTTCGGAAGCCATGCAACTAGGAGATCAAAGCGGCTGAAGAAAGCATAGCAAAATGAAGTGCTGTAGGTTGACTGAGCTATTTCATAAGATTGAGGCATTGGTTTATTTACTATTATTATTATATTATTTTGTTGTTACTATTGTATGTATTTCCATACCCACCTTGTTCCAAAAAGGACTCAAAATGGGAAAGATCCATTGATTTGTGTTCTATGGAAGAGGTTTAATCTCAAAGTTTAGGTTACTTGGTGTTTGATGAGTGACATAATTTTAAAACTACCAAGGTTTAATGTGAAATTATTTTAAGGTTTCACTTGCCTGATTTTAATTTTAAACCTTATATTAAAATAAAGTATCAATGAGAGTTACAGTTGTGTGTGTGTGTGTGTGTGTGTGTGTGTGTGCAGACATGCACCTGTATGTGTTTTTTTCATTTATATTCTACATTGTTCTATAAAGGGCTTGAGGCATCTTACAAAGAATTTGAGCCAGCAAAAACTATAGTTTTAAATTTTAGGGAGAATGCCTTAAAAAAAAAAACTGATAAATTTTTACCTTTCAGCCAGGATTCACCAGTAACATTTTTTCTGTTAATCGATAGAATTTTGATAACACACTTGAAATATGCTTCTTCACCTTTAGAGGCTTATTTACCAGAGTTTTTCATTGCTTCTCAGCAGCAGCAGAGGCAAGTGGAGATGCAGAATTGCATCAAAGAACAGACTCATTTCTGTCACCCTTGCCTCAAATTCTCTTTCTAAGGTTCTGAAATCTCTAAATACAGCTATATGATTTATTCTAGATACTTCCGGGCCAGTGGAATTCTAGTCCTCAAAATAAAAAGTTTTAGAGACAGCCCAATCAAGCTTTACTTCTTATAATATAAATCAATCTCCAGCAAAGAGAGCCTGTCCTTACGTGGGACTCAGCATCTCCTGAGGCACGATTCACAAAGCACAAAGTCAGCCAGTCAAGACTGTTTCTCTTGCTTCCAACTCTGTCTTACTCTTTGTTGCCTTTTCACTGTTCCCATGTGTTATATTGTCTGTGTGACCCTTATTTTAAAATACCTCAATATAAACGTTGCGATGTAGTTGTATATACAAGTTACTCTATCCTCTAAGAGCAGTTAGCTAGCATTTAGAGTGCCGTATTTGGGGATCTACCCTCTAAAAGTGGTTAACCAATAGATGAAGAACCCTCGCCAGAATCAAGATCTTCTAAGATGGTCACTTAGTATCTTATTTTTTTTTTAAAGATTTATTTATTGTTTATTTATTTATTTTTGGTTGCATCGGATCTTAGTTGCGGCATGCGGGATCTTCGTTGAGGCATGCGGGATCTTTATATTGTGGCACGTGGGCTCTTCATTGCGGCACAAGGGGTTCTCTCTAGTTGTGGTGTGTAGGTTGTTTTCTCTTCTCTAGTTGTGGCGCGTGGAGTCCAGAGCGCATGGGCTCTGTAGTTTGTGGCACGCAGTCTCTCTAGTTGAGGTGCATGAGCTAAGTGGTTGTGGCCCTTGGACTTAGTTGCCCCGTGGCACATGGGATCTTAGTTCCCTGACCAGGGATTGAACCCGCATCTCCTGCATTGTAAGGCGGATTCTTTACCACTGGACCACCAGGGAAGTCCCAGTATCTTATTTTTTTATTGAAGTATAGTTGATTTGCAATGTTGTATTAATTTCAGCTGTACAGCCAAGTGATTCAGTTATACATATATACACATTCCTCTTTTATATTCTTTTCCATTATGGTTTACCACAGGATATTGAATATAATTCCCTGTGCTATACCATAGGACCTTATTGTTTATCCATTCTATACATAATAGTTTGCATCTGCTGACCCCAAACTCCCAGTCCATCCGTCCCCCACCCCCCACCCCTTGGCAACCTCAAGTCTGTTCTCTATCTCACATGCCATGCCATGTGAGTCTGTTTCTGTTTTGTAGTTAATTTCATTTGTGTCATATTTTAGATTCCATGTAAGTGATATCATATGGTATTTTTCTTTCTCTTTCTGACTTACTTCATTTAGTATGATAATCTCTAGGTCCATCCATGTTACTGCATATGGCGTTATTTCATTCTTTTTTATGGCTGAGTAATATTCCATTGTATATATGTACCACATCTTCTTTTTTTTTCATTGGGGTACAGTTGCTTTACAATGTTGTGTTAGTTTCTGTTGTACAGCAAAGTGAATCAGTTATATGTATACATATATCCCCTCTTTTTTGGACTTCCTTCCCATTTAGGTCACCACAGAGCATTAAGTAGAGTTCCCTGTGCTATACAATAGGTTCTCATTAGTTATCTGTTTTATACATATTAGTGTATATATGTCAATCTCAATCTCCAATTCATCCCACTCCCCCTTTCCCCCACTTGGTGTCCATACGTTTGATCTCTACGTCTGTGTCTCTATTTCTGCCTTGCAAACAGGTTCATCTGTACCATTTTTCTAGATTCCACATATATGCATTAATATGTGATATTCATTTTTCTCTTTCTGACTTATTTCACTCTGTATGACAGTCTCTAGGTCCAGGCACATCTCTACAAATGACCCCATTTCATTCCTTTTTATGGCTGAGTAATATTCCATTGTATATATGTACCACATCTTCTTTATCCATTCATCTGTTGATGGACATTTAGGTTGTTTCCATGTCTTGACTATTATGAATAGTGCTGCCATGAACATAGGGGTACATGTAATTTTTTGAATTATAGTTTTGTCTGGATATATGCCCAGGAGTGAGATTTCTGGATCATATGGCAACTCTATTTTTAGTTTTTTGAGGAACTTCCATACTGTTTTCCACGGTGGCTATACCAATTTACATTCCTACCAATGGTGTAGGAGGGTTCCCTTTTCTCCACATTTGTTATTTGTAGACACTTCAATGATGACTATTCTGACAGGTGTGAGGTGCTACCTCACTGTAGTTGTGATTTGCATTTCTCTAATAGTTAGTGATGTTGAGCATCTTTTCATATGCCTGTTGGCCATTTATTTGTATGTCTTTTTGGAGAAATGTCTATTTAGGTCTTCTGCCCATTTTTCGATTGGGTTATTTTTTTGTTGTTGAGTTGTATGAGCTGTTTGTATATTTTGGAAATTAATCCCTTGTTGGTCACATTGTTTGCAAATATTTTCTCTCATTCCGTAGGTTGTCTTTTCATTTTGTTTATAGTTTCCTTTGCTGGGTCACTTAGTATCTTACATAAAATTAGCTAAATCTACACCAGGAGGCTTATTGATTAGCATAGGGGATGTTTAAAATAGTTTTTAATTGGTGAAATGAGCAGTATTCAAATAGGTGGCTGGTTAATAGTGTCATACAGGAATGACTGCCCTTTCCTGAATGAAGTATTAGCTTGCTGAATACAGATAGTTCAAGCTTGCGGTCTAGACCTCCGAATTGGTTCTGCATTCCTCCCCATCACGAGACACCCTATGCCTGACCCAGCACAAAGTTGGCCACACCTGCCATCAGAATATGCGTGCCCTGAATTCAGTTAAGCCTTTTATGGGAAATGCTGAACAGAGGGTCCAAGGGTAAAGAGTGGGACCTCCCCAGCTACAGAGCAGGCTTAAGACTATCTTTGACCCTTAATGTGAATAAATATCTAGGTGTTGTCAGAATATTTTCTAAAACTAGGTTTCATTGTAATATGGCTCCTGGTAGCATGGTTGTAGGGAAAGGAGCATATAGGCTCCCCAGTCTCCCCCACTTCTAATGGTTGGAGGCTATTGACATTTACCAGAAAAGCTTCATATTTACCAAAAGGTCAAATTGGCTTCAGTGGATTGCCATGCCATGCAAATTTCAAATCTGTGCTTCAAAGTCCAGAAATGACTCACTTGCAAACATGGAGAGTTCATTTAGATAAAGATGTTTAGCTTATGGTTGTGTTTCTTTCCCTTGGAATTTTGGGTCTCTGATTGCCTTCTGTAAATATCCCTCACTCAGTTGATAGAACTGTTTGGTGGGTCTTACACTTGTCCCTGAACACCCTTTTACTGTGATTTCTAGGATATTTTCCAAACCCTTTAAAATTCCGGGACCCTGAGAGTTGCCTGCTTAAGCAGTAGCTGTGCTCCTTTTCTGTGCCATTTCCTTGTAAAACATTGAATTCGAAACAGGTTGCAGTGGAAATCTAGAGCCACTGAGGAAAGAGTGGAAGCTGGGTAGAATGTTCCCCCACTGTGCTGGCTGTGATGGGAAGCTCTGCCCAGGGTTCAGGGAGAGGCCCACTGGGGACCCCGGGCTTCATCCCTGCAAGATTTCTTTTGAGATTTCAGGCCTGTCAAGTTCATCTTCAAAGAACGCAGTGCTATTCTGATATTTTATTATTATTTGAATGAGAGTCAACCACTGACTAATTGTGTCTGGGACACATCAGGCCAAAGCCTGCCTTGGGGCAAGAGGTTAGAAAGATGATTGGGACCATGAGGGGGAACTGGGAATTGAGATACCTCTTGGGAAGCATCAGGGTACAAGAAGGTAACACAAAATTTGGCATCAGTAATGGTTTTTCTCTTATTCTCCTCCCTGAACTATTTGGAACACTGGGGGCCTTGAAGGTGACCACTGGCCTAGAATGAATGAGCATCCTCCCCAGGGCTGCAGGGCAGTGCATCAGAGAACCCCTAGGGGGCAGCACTCAGGCCCAGATCTCAGTGAGACTCTCAGCTGCAGGGCAGGCACCTAGGGGCACCATCTCCTGCTTCTCACATAAAGATTAGTGCACATGCAAAGATAAGGAACATTTTCCAAGCAGTAATAAGGTCTTGAATACAAAAAAGCAGCAAACCAGAGCATTCCAGCAAGAAAATAAGACCAGACTGGTGTGTCCAAAGGAATACAAGCCAGGTTTCACCAAGTTTTTATTGAGAACAAACTGGATGCTTTTATGAGAATCCTAGCGTATAATAATCATAAATGGATAATAATTACGTTTAACATTTGGTCCTTATTCCATATGTGGATTCAGTCATTCTCTGTCATTTTGTCGTTTTCATGAAATCTGTTCATGAAAGTTACATAAGCATCCTGTGTTTATTACAGAGAACGACCTGGAATGGTTGTCTTCTCCCTGCTTATGGAAGTGACAGGTCTGGCGACACTAGCTGAATAGATGTCAGGGCATTTATTTCTTCATCACATCCCACATTCACCAATTTTAACTCTATTCAGAGAATTCCTCTTATGGTCCTGACCAGTGTGAAAAGTAAATGATCAGCCACTTCAAATATTGTGTGAATTTTCTTAAATAAGGAGACAAATCTTTAGACTGCCTTGGGGAAAGTTTCAAGCTGTATAATCTCTGACACAGATTGGTTCTCCTCCCTCTAATACCTGAAAGTATTCTAGAACCCAACAATGTTTGGGCCCTCACTTTAACTGCCTACGATTCAGATGTGAACTGGTGCTCCCCCAGTCTCAGATGTCTGGGTAAATTCACGAGTTCCACATCTGTGAAAACTCCAGGCCTTGCTTTGATTTCTGCTGATTCTCGGAGTCGCTGACACCCTCACGGTACCTCCTGCCTCTGGCTTCTGGGTCCAGGTGTGCTGTCTCTGCATTAGCCTCTCTCAACCCAGGAGTAATACTCAGCCCCTTGCCATTTTACGCCAAAAAATTCACTCTCTAAGCATTTCATGAGTAATACATTGTACTGAAGTTTTGGGACTCATGAGTGAGAGTGCGTGGGTAGGTAAGTCATGTCGCATTACTCAAGGCCTCACTAGGTCCTAGTGGCTCTCTTTCCAATTTCCCTCCATCCCTCATTGTCCCTGGAAGCTCCATGATCTGCTCCCTCTGTTAGCCAAACTAACCCAGGTCCTCTTAGTTCCTACCTCTACCCTTCCACCAAAGACCCACAGAACAAAGTGTCCTCTATTTAACAAGACCCAGGCTCCTTAGAAGAAAGCTAGAAATATAAATAACAACAACAGCAACACCAATTCATCTGCATGTATTTACTAGTGGATTGAGATCAAGTCTGAGTCTCTGCCTCCATCGAAAGGCAGCACAATGTTTTAGAAAAGGAGCTGAATTTAGAGTCTGCCCCTTGGTGTTAGAGCCAGCAGCACCCTTCACTAGCCATGTGGAAAAGCCAGCAATCCATTTCAAGCCTCAGTTCATCATCTGAAGAGTGAAGATGTTACTAATGTTTTGAATCATTATGCTGATCCGAGGAAATAGTTTATGCAATGTACTCTGAAACATTAGAGCAGTGGTGCCCAGAACATTTTCAGCTTTTCCAGACTGAGGAGTGCTGCTGGCATTTAGGGATACTGGGTGTCCTGCATTGTGAGGAGAGTCTATATAACACAGAACTACTGCATTACCATAGCATGCCCATGGAGAAACACTGTATCTGAGCACAGTGTGAAGGAAAAGTATGTGACCTCTGAACTTCTGCCTTTCACACAAAATGCAGATGGATTGATACATAGTGCAGATGATTCTTTAAAAAATTTTCCTCATTCTGGGTTATTTTAGCCCAATCTCTGTTCTAAGGTGATAGTTTCTCTGGTACCCAATAATACCGCCAACATTTTAATTACAATCTTGAGCTTTCTTCTATAAGGAGTGCTTCCACTTAAGATGTCTTTGTTTAATCTTTCAATTGAAACTATATTATACCCTCCAGAAGACAAAAAGAAGGAGGAAAAATTATGGAATAGAGGACAGGGGAATTTTCCACATGGTGAATGTACAAGGAAGCAGGTGATGCATGCATTGATCAGCTATTGATGCCAAGTAGTTGTCTTTTTTTGTGTGTGTAATAGTCAGGGTGGTCCATGCCACTATACAAAAAAGATCATTTGTTAGAAAATATAATTTGATAATTTTATTCTATATTACATTAGAAAGTTAGCTCCAAAACAGAACCCAAGACTATGAAAATTAAATAAACTACTAGAAATCCTTCAAGCTTTTCTCAGGGATGAACTGAATAATTTTTTTTTGCCTATTGTTAAATATCTGAAACATAAGAAAGACATAAAGAATAATAGAGTGAACTTCCATGTCCTTACAATCCAGCTTAAAAATTGAACTTTATCAATAAAATTAAAACCTTCTGAACTGTGTTTCCAAACTACTGTACATCGTCCCCTCACCCCCTCAGGTTACTAGCCATCTATTTAGTAGTTATATTTCCAGTGCTCTTCCTATATATATAAATATCTCTAAACAATAACAGTACAGTTTACCTGCTTTAATAATATACATGAATAGTATCATCCTTTAAGAAAACTTTCGCAATTGCTCAGCTTTAAGTTTATGGAAGTCATCTAACAAATGATTAAAATTTCCTTTTTTGGACATGGACCTAAAATAAATGAAATGAATATTTGATGAAAAATATTTTGGCATAAGGTTGTCATAAACTGTGATTTTTTTTAATAAATTTATTTATTTATTTAAAAAAAAAAAGATCATGAACATTAAAGCTGATGGCAGGATTGTATGTATGATGTTCACAAACAAAAAGGAATTTATATCATCTGTTCTCAATGACTGCTAATCATACTATACAGAAAAATACAATATTAAAATATTTCATCCTCAATGAATTAATCTTCCTTAGAAAATCTGATTGTTACAGGTAAAATATAGCATTTAGAACTTCCATTTAAAAATACAAATTTTGTAAAAATTTTTAGAATTTTTGGAATAGGAATTATAAAAGTCAAATAGGAATGATAAAGAAAATTCTACTTTCAGGTAAAGCGTGTCAAAGTTTTATGAAAAATATTCTTTATTGTGAAAATAATGAAAGGAAAGAATACCTGAATTTCTCTAAAACTGCTAGTTCTAGTTATGCAATTGTCATTTTGGTAGTATTAACAAGAGAACACATTTACAATTTAACTGCAGTCATCTGTCAAATAGGATAGTATAAATGTTGCATATGCATTAGGTTGAACACTACTTATGTATATTTTAAAATATAGGGTTCTTTCATTTAATCTTTTGATAATTTGGACTACACACTTAAGTCTTATTATAATACTCTATAACAATTTGGAAACATTTTCCTTAACTTCTGGCCCTGAAATCCATTCTAACGCCTTTATCAATAGTCACTGTAAGCAAATGAAATTAGTATTTTTTGGCCTTAATATGAAGTTCAAAACTTAATATATTTGAAGGTGTGATGAAGTGACACCATCTTTCCATTTGTTTATATGGTCTGAAATCACAGTTCTGCACAGTGGACAGTTTTCTCTCTTCACAAAATATATGTTGACAGATGAGAATTGGCTTTTGAAATTCAGCCTGACATACTGAACAAATATCATTCACATCTGAACACTGTCTCTTACTGGCAGCCACTTCGTAGCTTGGTAGTGTAAAAAATATTGGCAAATATTAACAAATTGAAGGAGAAAAACCATATGATCATCTCAATAGATGCAGAGAAAGCTTTCGACAAAATTCAGCACCCATTTATGATAAAAACCCTCCAGAAAGTAGGCATAGAGAGAACTAACCTCAACATGATAAAGGCCATATATGACAAACCCACAGCCAACATCGTCGTCACTGGTGAAAAACTGAAACCATTTCCACTAAGATCAGGAACAAGACAGGGTTGCCCACTCTCACCAGTATCATTCAACATAGTTTTGGAAGTCTTAGCCACAGCAATCAGAGAAGAAAAAGAAATAAAAGGAATCCAAATTGGAAAAGAAGAAGTAAAGCTGTCACTGTTTGCAGATGACATGATACTATACATAGAGAATCCTAAAGATGCTACCAGAAAACTCCTAGAGCTAATCAATGAATCTGGTAAAGTAGCAGGATGCAAAATTAATGCACAGAAATCCCTTGCATTCCCATACACTAATGATGAAAAATCAAGTGAAATTAAGTGAAATCAAGTGAAAAGTGAAGTTAAGAAAACACTCCCATTTACCATTGCAACAAAAAGAATAAAATACCTAGGAATAAACCTACCAAAGGAGACAAAAGACCTGTATGAAGAAAATTATAAGACACTGATGAAAGAAATTAAAGATGATACAAATAGATGGAGAGATTTACCATGTTCTTGGATTGGAAGAATCAACATTGTGAAAATGACTATACTACCCAAAGCAATCTACAGATTCGATGCAATCCCTATCAAATTACCAATGGCATTTTTCACAGAATTAGAACAAAAAATTTCACAATTTGTATGGAAACACAAAAGACCCTGAATAGCCAAAGCAATCTTGAGAAAGAAAAGCAGAGCTGGGGGAATCAGGCTCCCTGACTTCAGACTATACTACAAAGCTACAGTAATCAAGACAGTATGGTACTGGCACAAAAACAGAAATATAGGTCAATGGAACAGGATAGAAAGCCCAGAGATAAACCCATGCACCTATGGTCAACTAATCTATGACAAAAGAGGCAAGGATATACAATGGAGAAAAGACAGTCTCTTCAATAAGTGGTGCTGGGAAAACTGGACAGCTACATATAAAAAAATGAAATTAGAACACTCCCTCACACCATACACAAAAGTAAACTCAAAATGGATTAAAGACCTAAATGTAAGGCCAGACACTACAAAACTCTTAGAGGAAAACATAGGCAGAACACTCTATGACATAAATCACAGCAAGATCCTTTTTAACCCACCTCCTAGAGATATGGAAATAAAAACAAAAATAAACAAATGGGACCTAATGAAACTTAAAAGCTTTTGCACAGCAAGGGAAACCATAAACAAGACAAAAAGACAACCCTCAGAATGGGAGAAAATATTTGCAAATGAAGCAACTGACAAAGGATTAATCTCCAAAATTTACAAGCAGCTCATGCAGCTCAATATCAAAAAACAAACAACCCAATCAAAAAATGGGCAGTAGACCTAAATAGACATTTCTCCAAAGAAGACATACAGATGGGCAAGAAGCACATGAAAAGCTGCTCAACATCACTAATTATTAGAGACATGCAAATCAAAACTACAATGAGGTATCACCTCACACCAGTTAGAATGGGCATCATCAGAAAATCTACAAACAACAAATGCTGGAGAGAGTGTGGAGAAAAAGGAACACTCTTGTACTGTTGGTGGGAATGTAAATTGATACAGCCACTATGGAGAACAGTATGGAGGTTCCTTAAAAAACTAAAAATAGAATTACCATATGACCCAGCAATCCCACTACTGGGCATATACCCAGAGAAAACCGTAATTCAAAAAGACACATGCATCCCAATGTTCATTGCAACACTACTTAACAATAGCCAGGTCATGGAAGCAACCTAGGTGTCCATGGACAGATGAATGGATAAGGAAGATGTGGCACATATATACAATGGAATATTACTCAGCCATAAAAAAGAACAAAATTGGGTTATTTGTAGAGACGTGGATGGATCTAAAGACTGTGATACAGAGTGAAGTAAGTAAGTCAGAAAGAGAAAAACAAATGTCTTATATTAACGCATATATGTGGAACCTAGAAAAATAATACAGATGAACCGGTTTGCAGGACAGAGATAGAGACACAGATGTAGAGAACAAACGTATGGACACCAAGGGGGGGGAAGTGGCGGGGGAGGGGGTGGTGGTGGGATGAATTGGGGGAATGGGATTGGCATGTGTACACTAATATGTATAAAATGGATAACTAATAAGAACCTGCTGTATAAAATAATAAAATTCAAAAATTCAAAAAACAAATATTGGCAAAACCCTGTCTGAAAGTTTTTAGGTGTGCAAAAATGTCTAGAACTTTTAGTATGAGGTAGAGTAAAGCCAGCAATATCCCAAGAATCCATCTAGTTACATTACCAAACTCCCCATAGCTTATAAGGTAACGAAACCAAACTGGTATGGGAACAAAAGTTTGGTAATACTGACATAATTCTTCTAAAATCATATACCAGTAACGCTTAGATTTAAAAGGCATGATTTATCACAGGATATTGAATATAGTTCCCTGTGCTATGCACGGAAAAGAATATTAAAAAAGAATGTCTATATGTGTATAACTGAGTCACTTTGCTGTACATCAGAGATGGGCACAGCATTGTAAATCAACTATACCTACATTTTAAAAATTAAAAAAATTAAATCAAATGAAAGGCATGATGAAAGAAGGCACCAGTAAAATAGGCATTTTAAGCCCATGAAGAGGAATTTCAGAATGAAGTCTGTAATTCCAGCAATTGAAGTACTTCCCAGAAGCTCGAATGGGGTCTAGAGCAGGCTTTTTAAAAATTAAGCTATAATAAAGTGACTGAGAATAAAAGGTGTAATATGAAAGAATGGAAGATCCTGCTATGAATACCAGTAACCAAGCACACTGAATCTCTGAGCACCTCTCTCTTAGAAAAACCTGATTTAAAATGCTTTTGGTTGCATGTATAAAAGTTGTAAGTAGCCCAATTCCAAGAGCAACTCCTGTTGTATGCTGTATAACAAGTTTAACACCCAGAATCAAAATAAATAGAAGACTTTTTTGCAACCCCTTGAAGAGATATTGGAATTCTGAGAAGGAGCTACTACCATGATCTCCAGATTCCGTGTCAGTATCATCAGGCTGCCTTGCTTCATGGTGGAGGTGACTCTGTAGCGACTATGTACACGTTCCTGGGTACAGCTCTGGACACCTGACCTTATATTTCTGGAGCTTGGGTTTCCAGCACATTCTTTAGGTATGGAGTTCATCTGGATATGAACATCTCCAGAATCAAAACAGGAGGCTTCTCCTATCAATCTTGTTTGGACACATGGGAGGCTAAGGCATCCTCACTGCCTGCAGCTCCTGAAGGACTGTGCAGTTGGCAACCGTTGGCTTGCATGACCCTTGAATACTTTTCTGTGATCCAGATTTCTTTGCTTCAGGGTTCTGTCTCCTCTCATGACATTGAGTGGACCGAGGCCCAGGTATCGACTGCAGGAACAGCGGGAGATGCCGCCTCGAGGCCTTCAGTCAGGGCCATCACCTTCAAACCCCACGACCAACAACTCCAGCCCTGCTTGACAGCCCAAATAGTTGTCTTTCCAATGTCAGTATAACCCAGTATAAATAACTGTTGAGCTAAAGGAAGTACAAATTTCAAGTACCTTTCCCATCCCTCTCCCTCAGATTTTGATAAGCAAGGTAGACATAAATAGGGCCCAGACCCCCAGACGCCCACGAGCAACACAATTCTGATCCCCTGGCTCTCCTGCCCCTGGTGTTACTGAGAGGCCTAACATTTATAGACGAGACTCCTGATTTGCTGTTCTGGTCCCTCACCTGCACTCCCCCCTGTATCCTCAGGCATAGACCTGTGACTGCTGCTCCTGCCATGGAGGTGGTCCACATGAGGTAGGGCAGGGAGGATGGGGATATATTGCCCTTGGGTCAAAATCTAGATGAAAATTTGCATTCCTCTCACTGACTCTGCATTCCGAGGATTTAATGAGCTGTTTTGAAAGATGCTTGATGAAGTGATATTTTCACATAGATATTTTACTATTTATATAAGGAGAAAAAAAACTGGCCTCTGTGGGCTTCAAGAGGAGCATGCTTCAAATGACAGTGGGAGGGCCTAGCTGGCTGGGAAGATACAGGATCTGTAAGCCAGTTGTGATTCTATCTCCAGTCAACAGGGTGAACCACAAGTTTTGTTCTTAGATCACATCTCTGATTACTTTGACAGCATCACTTCTCCCTCTGAAATCTTTAGTGACTCTGTATGCTGATAGAAATATTCCAATTTCCTTAGCCTTTAATCCAATCTTTCCTTAATTTGAGTCCAACCCGCTTCTCTAGTCTTCTTTTAGCTCACTTCACAAATCTTACACCTCAGGTCCCTTCAAAAACAAAAAAATAAATAAACAAAGGAACTTGTCCTTCCCTGAAAACAGGCTCTCCAGCTAGTTCAGCTGCTAATTAATGAGCAGTATGACCCTGGCTAATCATTAACATCTCCAAGTCCCAGCAGCCTAGCTTGTAAAATCCGGGGGCAAGGCCTGGGCTGATGAATTTGTCACAAGTTGCCCAGGTGGATCTAACACACATCAAAGTTTGTGAACATCTGGACCTAAAACTTCCTCCACTCTGATTTTCCCACGAATTAACCATGCACTGCAATTCTCTGCCTCTGTGTGTTTGCTTAATAAAGTACCTTTTCCTGGAATGTTTCGCTTTCCCTCTAATTAACCCCAGTATACCTGTGTGTACATGTACGTGCACACACACACACACACACACACACACACACACACTCACACACAATCAAGGTCCCTCAGGATGAAGTCCAACACCACCCCCTCCAAAAAGTCTTGCCTGCGGGCTAAGCTTGCCTTCCTGTGCTCATTCCTCAAACACCTCTACCACAATCAGTCTTAGTTCTCAGTGGGTTTTGTTTAACGTACCACTGGTGGACTGTAAACTTCCTGAGCATAAATATTCCTTCCTGTTCATTCCTCATATTCCATATTATTCATGGGAATAGCTCACGAGAGTAGGTTGAACTGAGTTGACTTGACATGAATCCATTGAGAGACATCTTAGTGAAGGTGACTTGCTGGAGGGTCTTGGGAAGGTTGCTGGTTAGGGTGGAGGTCGTGTGTCTCTCTGGCTATCGTGAAAACTTGACCAGTCACACATTCCCTGTCTCTATCCACATGTGATTGTGGACTCAAAGCAATAAGAAAAGCACAGCTGTTTTTTGTCAAAATCAGATGATTTTTATATCTGTAATCTTGCAGCCAGAGCGGTTGAGCCGATATATTTAATGACTCACTCTATACAGACGAAAGTTTGTTCTTGAGAAATGAGGAGGGGGAACCATTAATCTTTTCTAAAATAAACAGAGTCGTAATGACTCTTTAATCTGAAGAGTAGAGATCCTGAGCTGGAACGCAGCACCCAAGGACCCGCCAAGTTCCGTGAGAGTGAGGAGCGCCCAGATAATAAATGATTGTGGGATCCTTTTCCTTGTGGTCTCTGAGGGACGTTCACAGTATCACCAGATTTTAAAGGTGCTTTATCAAAGTAACTGCCCCAGCTTCATGAGAAAGAAAAGCTTGTCATCATCTAAGGCCTTTGGGGGACTTGCTTTTCTAAGCTTGCTTCTAAGCTTTGGGGTGCCCACTGGGTCAGCATTTTGCTTTGGGTTGCCTACCCCTGTGTCATATCCATGCCCCTCCTACCCCAGCACCCCCATCCACAAGTTCCTGCTTCTCCCTGAGGCATGGGGGAGAGAGGCTCTGTCCTCTGCTTTCCTAGTACTCACTTATTCCCTAATCCCTGAAATCTGGCCAACGTCCCCCTCGAGGTCATGAAGCATTGGCTTTCTTTGCTGCCAACCAGGCTCAACAGTCTCTTTCTGACATCCTGCTTGACTTCTCAAGGGCATGTCAGACTTCTGGACTCCCTTTGCTGCCTTGGCTTCCAACCCGATTCGCCTCTGTTTCTCTTCTCTAACATTCTCTGATGGCTCTTTCTTGCCTGTCACTTAAATATTGGCATCCCCACACTTCTTTCTCAGGTCAGCCTCTTTTCTCCCTCTACATTCTCCTTCTTTCTTTTTTTCTTTTAATTGAAATATAGTTGATTTACAATATTGTGTTAGTTTTAGGTGTACAGCCTAGTTATTCAGTATTTTTGCAGATTATATTCCATTAAGGTTATTACAAGATAATGGGTATAATTCCCTGTGCTGTATAGTATATCCTTGTTGCTTATCTATTTTATATATAGTAGTTTGTATCTGTTAATCCCATACCCCTGATTTGTCCCTCCAGCCTTCTCTCCCCGCTTTGGTAACCGCAAATTTGTTTTCTATATCTGTGAGTCTGTTTCTGTTTTGTATGTACATTCATTTGTATTATTTTTTAGATTCCACATATAAGTGATAACATACAGTATTTGTCTTTCTCTGTCTGACTTATTTCACTGAGCATAATGCCCTCTAGGTCCATTCACTTTGCTGCAAATGGCAATATTTCATTCTTTTTTATGGCTGAGCAATATTCCATTGTGTGTGTGTGTGTGTGTGTGTGTGTGTGCGTGCGTGCACGCATGCCTGTGTGTCACATCTTCTTAATGGAATCATCTGTTGATGGGCACTTAGGTTGTTTCCATGTCCTGGCTATTGTAAATAGTGCTGCGATGAACATTGGGGCATATGTATCTTTTTGAATAAGAGTTATTGCTGGGTCATATGGTAGTTCTATTTTTAGTTTTTTAAGGAATCTCTATGCTGTTTTCCATGCACCAATGTGCATTCCCACCAATGGTGTAGGAGGGTTCCCTTTTCCCCAAACACCTCCAATATTTGTTGTTTGTAGATTTTTCTGATGATGACGATTCTGACAGGTGTGAGGTGATACCTCATTGTGGGTTTGATGTGAATTTCTCTAATAATTGGCGATGTTGAACATTTTTCATGTGCCTGTTAGCCATTTGTATGTCTTCTTTAGATAAAATATCTATTCAAGATAATGTCGTTTATTTTCACAGAACCTCGATGCTAAGGGTTCTCAAACCTCAACCCTCTCCCAAGCTACAGGCTCATTTTTTGAATGCCCTGATGGACATCATTTGGACATTCTACTGGTATTTCACACTGACCATTTCCAAATCGAACGGATTATCTCTGATCCACTCCCACCCACCTACCCCTCTTCAAATAGTCTCCAGTGCATATTTTCCATTTTCTCTATTTCCTATAGTAGCACCACAGTCATCCCAGTAACCTTGTACTCTAAACCCTGGAACGTGTGTGACTCCCAACCTCTTTTCCATTCCTTTCTCTGACATGTCACTGTTTACCAAATTCTTAGAGTTCAGTCCTATAGATTCTGTATCTGAATTGTTTCTAATAAGACTCTTTTCCTTTCCATATCCACAGCTATAATTCAAGCTCTCACTATGTTTGTCTCACAGTAGCCTATTACTGGCGATCCTACTTCAAATGCTGCTCAAGTTAAAAAACCCTTGACATCAAGACTCAGGGGAGCTTCCCTGGTTGGCAACCTTTCACATGTGTTGTCATACATAATTGCTGGGAAATGAAGTGCATCCCCATGCAACTCCACTGGGAGGGGAGAACTGGAAGCTTGTACATGGTTTCTCCTGGACTTCTTCCCATGCACCTTTCTCTATGCTGATTTTAATCTGTATCCTTTCACTTTAATAAACCGTAACTGTGAGCATC
Source organism: Balaenoptera acutorostrata (assembly GCF_949987535.1). Classification (NCBI taxonomy): domain Eukaryota; kingdom Metazoa; phylum Chordata; class Mammalia; order Artiodactyla; family Balaenopteridae; genus Balaenoptera; species Balaenoptera acutorostrata. Next base: position 46,782,404 of record NC_080065.1, on the reverse strand, counting down.
TGAGGGTAGTCTTGGGCATCTCCAGTACAACACATCATTCACAATCTTCAAAACTTTAACTTATAAATTGCTAGTGACTACTTCACAACTGGTTACAACCCACCAGCAAGTCCTAACACACGGGTTGTACTTTGTGAGGGGAGAGACTATGTCTTTCTATCTTTTCATCCCCTAATGATTCCATGAACACAAAGCATCCTTCTTATTTTGATTTTGCCTCCCATGTAAGTCTGTCTTTAAAAAAAAAAAAAATGAACTGATTTTAGGGACTTTCAAGAAGTCTGGTCCCTGATTTAAGGATGTCTCCTGATAAATCAGTAAGATGACTTCTGATTATGACTCGGGTTACCATAAAGCTTGTCACAGGGAGAAAATTCTCTGGAACAGACCAAAGAAAGCTTTCCTGACCATATGATGGCTATATATTTTATTTAATTAATTTTTTTACATTCTTGAGTCTCATGCAAACTAATGTTTATTTTTATTGATGTGGGTAACTCTAATCACCTGATCACCAGGCACTGCCAATAATGAGATTCTGAGTCCTTGAGTGAGGAGTGGACCCTCCCATGAAGCCACCTAATTGAGGGCCTGTAATGTGAGGACATGTCTGGCTCCAGTGGGCCCTTCCTTAGACTACAGCACCACTATTCCCATCTCTGTCACGTCTCTCAATTTGTGTATAACTCATGTCTCTTTCAAAAATAAGATGTAATCTTGAAACAAGTGAGTTGTGCTTCGTGGTTCTGGTCTCCACGTTCAGATGACTCTGAAAGAATTGTACTTATTTATTCAACAAATCTGGTTTACCCCAGATCTCTACAGCTGGATAAAAAGACAATATGAGAGTTTTTCCTTGTAATATTGTGCCTGGCCAACTATTCACCTGGTACTAGAAAATTGATCTTTTTCTAACTCTAGCAATTCTGTGTCTTCTAGGGATCGCTTCTCAAACTTTAATGTGCATATGAGTCACTTGGAGATCTTTGTTAAAATTCAGGTTCTGATTCAGCAGGTTTGGGCTGGAGCATGAGATTTTGCATTTTTTAAAGTCCTCAAGTGATGCTAATACTGCTGGTGAAGCACATTTTGAGTGCCTGGCGTAAAGCAAGGCTCTGGGGAACAAACATAGGTAGACCAGGTGGTCACTTACACACTGGGATTGAAGGGGCAGAAATTAAGATTCTCAGTCCTCTGCAAAGTATCCATCCCACAACCTGTCATTCTACCATCATGGTTTTATGCCTTTGTCCCTATGAAATTTTTCTGGTCCCAGGAATCCTATGTTAAAATGTAAATTCTCTTCGATGAAAACATACCTTAAATCCAGCTAATACCTTAGCAGGGATCCCCTGCAGCCAGCTGGAAACAAAGATAGCAGTTGGGCCATGAGGAAGGTTACAGCATGACCTTGCAGCACTTCAGAAAGGGATGCTGTTCAAAAGGAAGGAATAGCAGATAGGAATGCTTTTAGTTGCAAGTAACAGAAAACCCAATTAAGGGTGATTTAAGCAATACAGACATTTACTCATCTCACCTAATGAAAAGTTTAGCAGTTCAGGGCTCTATCATATCATCAAGAATCCAGGTTCCTTCTGTCTTCTAACACCCAGTTTCTCCATCTTTGGTTATCAACTTTTAATTCTTGTGTTTATTGCCTCATGACCCCAGAATGGCTGCTGCAGTTTCAGGCATTACTTTGAAAATGGAAGGAGAGGAAAAGAGCTTTGCAAGCTACATCTGTGACTTTTACTAGGAAAGCAAAATTCTTAGCAGAAGCTTCAAGCCTTCCTTTAAAGCAATCACGGGCAAAGGGGAACGGGATTGCCCTGGGCTTCGAGTAAGACACACTCCCCTGAGGTTAGGAGAGGGGCCTACCCTTCCCAATAACAAGGCACATCCACCTATTACAAAATCAGGGAGTGAAATGTGGGGCAAATGGCACTATTAACAGTGCCTGCCCAGGGAAGAAACCAGTTCATACTTGTAAGGGAGGCAGCAGAACACCAAAGCCTAATCTCACCAGTGCCTCAATCTGAGCTGGGTCCAGCCCTACCACACACCTCCTATATCTCCCCAGGACTTCTTCTCTTTAGAGCAGGAACACTGGTTTGACCTTTACTTCGAGTTCAAAAGGCTGTGTTGGAGACAGAACGTATGGTGGGTACTTGGTTAATATTTGCTGATTGATCAAAACAGGAATGTTAAAAGAGAGATTTGAGGTGTGAAAGAGAGAGACATGGAAAAAGATGTTCAGAAGTAATGGGTCTAGCTCTTTGATTAAAACAAAGCTTCTAATAAAAAACTTTATCTTATTTAAACCTCAAAATAATCCTGTGAGGTAAGGATTATTTTCTACATCTTACAGATTAGAGCTCAGAAAAAAAAACTTGCCCAAAGTCACGTATTTTCTAACTGGAAGATTTGGGATTCCAGTGAGCTCTCTGATTCCAGTTCTCTGTATCCTCACACCATTACTTATACATTCAGGAGAGGGACTTGCTGAGAACAGTCATCTTGTGAGTTTTATACACTTGTTCAAAGGGCTCTGCTTTGCTGAAAAAGTCTTTACATCCCCTTCTTTGGAATTGCCTTTGAGCCCACTTACTGGCCGCATACATATGTGCATGTGCACACACACACACGCACACACATACAGAGAGAGAGAGAGAGAGAGAGAGAGAGAGAGAGAGAAGGCTGTGTTACTTTAAGGCAGTTACATCTCAAAGCCATGAAGTTACAGATCTACATTATCAAGCATACAGCTCTAACTTGGAACACATCTTACTTTTCCCCTTTACCTCTCCCTCTGCTCCACCAGCCATTGTTATCATCTGCCTCTTTCAAAATTATTACAGGCTTATTGAGAAAACTTTAGAACAGAAGCAAAAATTCCCTCTAGGGCTACATTAAAATGTTCAGCATTGTGTTTGCCTTCTTCAATTTTCTAGTAATTTTCCTACATTAGATCTCTATTCGCTCCAGATACAAAAAGCTTTCCACTATTTCATTGGGTATATTTTCTGATGGGAATCCAGCTCAGGCAATTACAGGATTCTAGTGGAGGGCATCTCATTTGGGCCAGCTTGTCTACCGATTTGTTTCTGCCTCCATTGATTAAATTTCTTTTGAGATGCCTGCAGCAATTAGGCATTCAGACCCTTGAGGCAAGGATCGGTGCGAGGACCCCCAACAGAAACAGATGTCTGGGAAACATATCCTATTCTTTTAACTTCGGGCTCCTTGGTTCTGCCTGGTGGGGAAATTACTTGGCTTCTGTTAGTACCGTTGGTCTTCCTCAGCCTGCATATACCTGGGCTGGGCTGTCTGTCCCCTTTTCTGAGCTACAGCAAGTATTTGGATAGAATGAGAATGTCCCATTCCTTGGCACAGTTCTCATAAACACTCATATACATCATCAAGTCGACATGCTAGATTTGCACAGCCTTTTCAGGAGAAATAAAAAATAGATAAGGTCTTTTCTAAAGTGCTCAGTTATGGCAAAAGGAAAAAGGGAAAGATGGGTATAAGTGTGTGGAGAGAGGAAGGAAACCAATTCTCACTATGTGCTGGGAACAGGCCTAGGCATTTTGGTATATGTTATGTCTTTCCATCCTCACAAGCCCGGGAAGTAAGTATTATTTTTCATATTTTGCAGATGGGGATATTGAGGCTCAGAGAGGCTAAGAAAATTGGCAAGGTCACACAGCTTATAAATGGAAAATCTGGGATTTGAATAGTCTCTCTGAGTCCATAGCCTCTTTCCATAACAGTTTGATGTTTTGAACACCTAGGACACTGTTTTGGAAAAGGCCTGGAAAATAGAGAGACTCTGTCCTCCTCCTTCTGCTGTAGATTCCAAATTATCTCAGTGTCTCCAGCAATAACATACAGATGATGACCACTGGAGTAAAACCACTGTCCCAACATGCTGTGGAAAGCCAAGATATGGCATTTTTAATCCTTTGGCTGCAAAGATTGGAGCATAGGAATATAATATTCATGAAGACACAGGCCCCAGATGAATGAAGATAGCCCTGGAGATTCCTTTCCTATACTGAAGTCCTAAATGAACTTCCCAGGCTCCAAACTCTAAGAATCCTTTTCCCTTAGCGGTTAAGGGTTTCAGTCTCTGATCTGGCCAGACCTCTGGTCCAGCTTCAAGCTCCCTCCTCCCATACACCGGCGAAGCGCCAGAGCTCTGCCGGGCTGGGAGTCACAAAACCAGGCACAGAGGCAGCCTTGGCTTTTCTGGGAGCCACATAACTGGGAACATCCCTCTCTCTTCTTACATTACCTCCCTTTCGAATACATCTGCTGACTCTACGTGGGTATAACCTTCAAGTCAGCAGCAGGCTGAAGCTATTCAACAGGGCTGGCTCTAAAAATGAGTTGTTTGGGAAAAGCATTGATGCTAAAAACAATTATTGCTGTGTTTCACCTTTCTATACCCCCATCCTATCATCTAGACTCATTAGCACAAGATATGTACCTGTGTTACACACACACACACACACACACACACACACACATAATCCAATTTTATATGAAGATATATATTTCCTTGTATTTATATCTGTATCTACATTCCTAGGCCAAGTGAGTGCTCTACCCTCTGAAGAAGCCCTCTGGCCGTTAAGTCTAATTTGATATGATAAGATTGGAGGTTGTGGGGAGAAATTATAGAAAACTCCTTGTGACACTTATCAAGTCAGAGAAAAGCCTCCTGAGGAAGTGGTGGGGAGGAATAGCAGAAGCAGGTACTTTTTATTAATTTATTTATTTATTTATTTTTGGCTGTGTTGGGTCTTCGTTTCTGTGCGAGGGCTTTCTCTAGTTGCGGCGAGCGGGGGCCACTCTTCATCACGGTGCGCGGGCCTCTCACTGTCGCGGCCTCTCTTGTTGCGGAGCACAGGCTCCAGACGCGCAGGCTCAGCAATTGTGGCTCACGGGCCTAGTTGCTCCGCGGCATGTGGGATCCTCCCAGACCAGGGCTCGAACCCTTGTCCCCTGCATTGGCAGGCAGATTCTCAACCACTGTGCCACCAGGGAAGCCCAGAAGCAGGTACTTTTAAGTGGAAGAAAACTGGGTCACAATCCGAGCCCTCCACTGACCATCTGAATGGCTGTGGACCTCTCTGAGCTTTAGTACCCTCACCTTTTAAATGGGAACTGCAATCTCTACTTAACACTATGTTGGGAGAATTAAATAAAATAACCATTGTGTGGCAGCTATGATCATTATTATAATGATGACTATTTCATGCCTGGTCACTAGGGGTAGTAGGTCACTATTGTCATGCACCTGTTCTTTTCCATTTCCCCTATAAAACTCTGGAAAGCATTAACAGTGCAGATTTGCTCCTAGTTCCCATGGCAAGTACCCAATTTTCCTTTGGGAGAGCATACTTGTTTGTCAGAATCTGGCACAGGATGATACCTGAGGTAAAGTGGATGGGAAGGTAGGATTTCCCAGTGATTCAAAACCATTCACTGTTTTTGCTACCAGAGAGCATTTTTCCTATCCCATCCCCCTCCTCCCCGGATCTTCCACTAAATGGCCTGCTAGGGAAAGTACAGCTCTATGGGCAAGAAACAAGTGGACTTGCGGTAGGGACTAAATTAGAGGCACCATCTGCACGCCCCCAGCCCAGGCCCAGCAGTCTCCTTGGTGATGGGAGAGAGGGTCCGACAGAATACATACCCATGGCAAAGAAAGGAGAGAGGCTGCTGGCATGGACACAAAGACCCTCGTGGAGATGGCAGACCTTACCAGAGTGTGCCTTCCTGCCAACCTCCAACACTCTTTTAGGGAATCCTAATTCAGTATCTGCTAAGCAGCCCGAGGACATCTGGTCAGAAGATGCACAATAAGTTCTTCCATGGTTCATCCACACCAACCATATGGTAGCTACCAGGGACCAACACAAGCCAGTTCTCTTGGCTACGGCAGGGTTTACACCAGGGGCCAAAGGACACATGTGGACACAGACAGCTCTGCTGACTGGAAGTCCACATAGGATCAATGTGCCTTCTGTCCCCACTGCGTGAGATGGATGGGAAGCTCCACATTTCTAGGTGGGAGATGCTAGGCTGTTTTTCAAGGAGATAGTAATATTGGACGCCCACCTCCTGTCCCTTCCACGCTGCTGTTCTTTGAATTGAAACAAGGAAGAATCTCAAGAGCAAGACCAAGAAGAAGTGCTCCAGATGCATCCTTAAGACCATGCAAAACCCCCTGAAAATAAACTTCAGTCTTATTCCACATTAGGACATAAAAAATACAAGACGTAAGTGCTGCTCTGAGGACAAACATCCCCAAAGTCGAATAGGAAATGCAAACCAGTAAGAGAAGGAACAAAACAGCCTCAACATGTGGAAACTTTGCTCTAAATTATAGCAAGGTATGCTAGACGTAGAATAGTTTCATTAGTTCTTCTAAGAACTAAAAGCAGAAACAATCAGGCAAATCAAACTGAGGGTCATTCTGCCCAACAGTTGGCCTAGACACGTAAAATTTTCAACATCATGAAAGACAAAAGCAGCTGAGGAGTATTCTAGATTAAAAGAAACTAGAGAGACGTGGCTACTAAATACAACATTTGATTCTGTATTCACTCCTAGATTTTTGAGAAGAAAGCTACAAAGGGCATTATTAGGACAAGTGAGGAAATTTGAATACAGAAAGAATAATAAGTAATAGTATTGTATTGGTGTTAAATATCCTCAGTGTGATATTTATAATGTGACTTTGTAGGAGAATGTCCTTGTTCTTAGGGGAAATGGGTTGAAATATTTAAGGGTAAAATGTCACTAACTTTCAAATGGTTCAGCAAAATACTAACAATGGTAACCCCCCCTCAGCCCTAAACACACAGGCTCATGCATGCAAGAGAGAGAGAGAGAGAAAGGAATTCGAGATTAAAAGATACTTGAGAGACATAAACAAACGCAATGCCTGTGCCACGTATGAATTCTATATGTAACAAACCAACTATAAAAAGGGTATTTTTAAGATTGAACATGAATTAAATATTAGATAATATCAAGGAATTGTCAATTCCTCTGAGTGTGATAATGGTGTATTGTGGTTATGTAAATAAAGCCTTTATTGTTAAAGAAAGTAAACCTATCACATTTTCCAAGCAAAATGATATGTTGTCTGGGATTTGCTCAAACATAGTCCAGAAAAGAAAAATAAATACAGATAAGTGAGATGAAACAAAAATGACAGAATGTGGATAATTGTTGAAGCTGGGTAATGGATACATGGAAGTTCTTTACACTATTACCATCTCAACTTTATGTCCAAAAATCTTCATAATAAAAAGTTGTTTAAAAAATCAAAATACATGCAGTGGGGTGCTACAGAAGAAAATCATTCTTTTTAAAAGACAGGGATAAATAATTTACTTAGATTTGTAAATTGTAGCCATTATATCTTACCTTTAGGAGTTTGAGTTTGAGCCTATATGGTGCACACATACACACGCACACACACACTCTCTTTGAAAAAATACCCCAAGACACTATTGCCCACATCCCAGCCCCAGAGGTGATGCGATGATAAGCAGTCACTTCCCATTTGACAGTTGATTACTCAGTAGATCAACAACAGCCTTCCAAGTTCAACATTTTCTTAAATTCACTTTACGTTAGAATCCCTCTCTCTCCCTCATTCCCATTCCTTCCATCTTACCCACTCCCCAAGACAAAATATATGACTATCACTCACCAAAGGGGGCCAGCACACATATTTTTCACTCCTGTTTGGTTAAGGCAGGATTGCAGCACAGGGATAAGTTATGGACAGTCTCACAGTGAAGTCTGTGGTTGGGCTGAGACTAGGACCTTGGACTCTAGACCTCTGCTCTAACCATGTCCTCTCTTGACCATCCATAATGAAGGTGGCTCTAGTCTCTATAATAACCAATCTGCCTAAAATAGGAATTATGTGGGGAACAAAACATTTAAAGCCAATTGGATCCATTCATACCCAAAGAATGTCAATTTAAGGGCTGTTACCCAAGTTGTTGGCTTTTTGAATGGTCTCCCACCATGGGCTCAGGGAAAGGCAGTGGACGGGGGGACACTGTACAGTCCATTCCATACAGAATCTCGCATGTTGTTATCCCCTTTCCCATCTTGGAACATTTCTTTATGTTCTAGAGTCATAAGCCCTTAAACTTTTGTCAAGGCAGTTTTATGACCATAAGACTGAGACAAAGGTGGAAGTCTAATAATACCTTATAGGCAAAGGAAGCTTCCCAAAGAAGAAATGGGACTGAGTCCAAATCCCTCACAGAAATCTGGCAACTTCATGCATTCTCTTCCATTTGCAAGGTGGGGCTTTGAACAGTTCTCCTACCAAGTCAGCTTCCCTGGGGGGGCTTTGGGAAGGAAGTGGAACCAGAGCTGACATGGTACAAAAATGGGGAGTGGAAGAGTCCAGCACCTTGCAATGAGCACCTCCTCATAGGGTTTGTGAGGATTCAGTGGGGACGCCCTGAAAGTGTATTGATGTGGATTCCACATAACTACCATTCATTGTCATTATTATTACTGCTTCCATATGTTAGACATAACTTTTGGCTTCCACACTAGAAAATATCCATCCAATCTGCCCCCATTTTGCCATCCCTCATTTTGGAACAGTTTTTTGACTTCTAAAATACTACTAGTATAGGGAGCGTTCTCACATGTACCTGTCAAGAAACCCAGAGGTTTTATGGGGTTTTGTTTTTTTGTTTTTAGTATTTATTTATTTGGCTGCACTGGGTCTTAGTTGCAGCACACGGGATCTTAGTTGCAGCATGCGGGATCTTTAGTTGCAGCGTGCAGAATCTTTAGTTGCGGCATGTGGGATCTAGTTCCCTGACCAGGGATTGAACATGCGCCGCCTGCATTGGGAGCGTGGAGTCTTAACTGCTGGACCACCAGGGAAGTCTTTTTTTTTTTTTTTTTTTTTTTTGAGAAACCCAGAGTTTTTATTTTTAATTTTCCCAAGTGGGAAAAGACAAGCAGTGACATTCATTTCTCTTTTGAACTTTTTTCTTCTTTCTTCTAGTCAAGAAACATTTACTGACCAGGCGCCTGGTGCCAGGCCTGGAATCTAGGTGCTCACTCGGGTACAAGTGCCTTAAAGTGACAGACATGTAAACAGTTGAATTACAGTGCAGCTAGGCTTACCAGACTCAGCAACTAAAAATCAGGATGCTCAGTTAAATTTGAAATTCAGGTGCATAACCAATAATGCTTAGTATAAATATGTTCCCAATATTGCATGGGACCTACAAATAACTAAAATGATTCATTATTTATCTGACCTTCCAAAGTGACTGGGCATCCTGTATTATATCTGACAATCCTATTTTACACAACAGAATAGCTGCTCTCAATGAATATAAACAGAAAGGACTGTGGGAGCACAAAGGCCTGAACAAACGATACCTGTGTGCTTCACAGAGGAGGCAACATAAATGAGGCCTTAAGATAAGAAATAATGTCTTCCAGGTAAGGAGACCAGGAAGGAACTGCATCTACCGGTGGCCTGAAGGATAAACCAGGTCACAATGTTTGGGAAATTGTGAGAAGTGTAGGATAGCTAGAGCATAGATATCCATAAGGATAAGTGGCTTGAGGTCAGCTAAGGAGACTGGATATTATACAAAAGACCATGGCGGGGTCCTCAGAAGATCTTATGCCTAGAAGTGGCAGGGTCAGATTTTTTGGGTGAAAGAAAGTGAACCATAGGAAGAGGTTAAAATGAGCAGTGAGGAGGCTGTGACAGTCATTCAAGGGAAGTTCCTGATATGAAACTAAGCCAATGGCTCTGGAGATAAGAGAAGGTAAATTGGAGAGATGATTACTCAGTTAGGTTTGTCACAATCTGTTGATGGATAAGGCAGTTGGCCATGACAAGCATACCTCTGCAGTGTGTAGCTTGGGAGTTTGGGAGAATAATGATGCTGTATGTAGCTATAAACAATATGATGTATTGATAGACGTTAACTCCAGTCTAATAATTCAGCAGCAGTTAGTTAACATTAGGAATCTACCCTTGAAGGGTAGTTAGTTAGCACTTGGGAATTCCAGTGAGAAATCAATACCTTTCAGAAGTGGTTACTTTGCACTTGAGTGTGTCTAAATCTACCCCAGCCCGTTTGTTACTTAGCTTAAGGGATAGGTGATAAGTTAGGAGTAAGAATCTGTCAAGCCCAGCTTCAGCTTCAGATCTCCGTCCTGCATCTTTTAACTTCATGAAGAACCTGATCTTCTAAAGCTGGCCCATTCTGCCTTTTAAATATCTTTGCATTTGTTTTTCATGCCTATGAATAAATATGAATATATCTGCCAAAATTTGATCTAAGACTCACTTTCGTATAACATACTTTCATTTTACTATACCATTCATTTCAACATGCTCTCTGGTAATGAGGTTGTGAATAAGGTACAATGTTCCCCACATCTACCACTTGCCACTGGATGCTATTATAGTATTAATGTATATCAAAAGAACATTAGAGGAACTTCCCTGGTGGTCCAGTGGTTAAGACTCCATGCTCCCAATGCAGGGGGCCCGGGTTCAATCCCTGGTCAGGGAACTAGATCCCACATGCCACAACTAAGAGCCCACATGCCACAACTAAAGGTCCCGCATGCCACAACTAAGACACGGCGCAGCCAAATAAATACATAAATATTTTTTTAAAAAAAGAATATTAGATAGTTGCTAGATGACCAAATTGGCTTAAATCCATTCAAAATAGATGCTACTAGAAATTGACTCTAGGTAGAAGTGAGGAGTTTCCTTTAAAAATCATGGAACTCAACTTGTGCCCCTGCCTTGCGGGTTTTAGACTCATCCAGAACAGACCTTACTCCACACCTCCTGTGGGGATGCCCCTTATTCAGCCCTCAGGGAGCCAGATTTAATCAATGAAGTTCAGCTGAAGAAACATGATCACACATGATTTTCTCAAAAGACTTAAAAAATAAAATAAAATCTATCCAAGCATCCCATCACAAATGTGGGCTCCAAATAGAAGATTTTATTGTAAACCTTCCAGACGTTCAGACTCCACTGTTACTTTTGAAAAGGCATTCCAATAACAGATGCCCCTTCAGTTGGGGCATGGTTTGATAGAAAGCAGCAGGCACCATTTAAAAGAAAAAAAATAGCTCTCTTGAGGCACGTCAAAACATATTAGCTGTGATGCCGAAATTATTTCCTGTTGGGTTTAATAAAGTTAACAAGATAAGTAGATATGAAAAACAGCGTTAGGAAGCAGGGAATAATTTCCTCCCAAACACGGAGCTCTTTCAGACATTGATTACAATAGATATGGACTTTCATTTGTCTATTTTTATTTACCACAATGCCCTCATTCCATTTCTATTTTTCAAAATGTCCTTCAAGATTTATTATTTTTGCAATGGAAATAGAAGTTTTATTAAATATAGGCAAGTACCCATTTACAGCAAGGAATTAAGAAATTAAAAGAAAAAAAGATAAATAAATAAATAAATAATTAAAAAAATAAAAAAGAAATTAAAAGAAATCTCTGACTATAAGTCTCTGATTGAATAGTTGTTGTTTGTATAATTAAAAATCACAGTATCCTAAAAGTGCTTTACTTCTTAGAAAACATTTCCTTAAATTGGTACCAAAAGAAGCCAAATGAAAAAAATAATCAATAATGGCAAGGGCAAAGAGTAATTAAAATCCACCACACAGTAATTAAAATGATATACATAAAGTAAGATTAGGGTTACTGATTAGCTTTATATTTAAATCATTCTTGGATATGCCCCCTTTCAAATGTTTTCTTTTCCATTAGAGCTTGTTGGTACAGAAAGCAGATCCCCAAGTACTTTAAGTTGGGATTTTACAATTACTCTTTTTTTTTAACGTCTTTATTGGAGTATAGTTGCTTTACAATGGTGTGTTAGTTTCTGCTGTATAACAAAGTGAATCAGCTATACATATACATATATCCCCATTTCTCCTCCCTCTTGCGTCTCCCTCCCACCCCCCCTTCTCACCCCTCTAGGTGGACACAAAGCACCGAGCTGATCTCCCTGTGCTATGCGGCTGCTTCCCACTAGCTATCTATTTTACATTTGGTAGTGTATATATGTCCATGCCACTCTCTCACTTCATCCCAGCTTACCCTTCCCCCTCCCCGTGTCCTATATTTTTTGAGATGAACTTATTTACCATATGATGACTGTTTTGAAATCTAGCTAGGAACCTGTGATTCAAGCATTTTGCTGTTTTTCGTGTTCTATTTCTACATTAAATGTAGTACTGCCAATAAACTGATAAACAGTCATTGAGGAGAAGGTTGAAGCTGTTATTTAAATGGCATTTAGAGACTGTATCTTTCACGTAACTACATTTTCTTGGTCCCAATTATCATAAATAATCAAGACAGCCACAAGTTAAAGAGATACAGTCCCTTCCCCCAGTAACTTCCAAACTGGAAATAAGCTTCTCCAAAGACAGTTTTATTATTGTTTCCAATCATTATTCCCTTAACTTATGCACAAAGGGCCTTAAAAGAAGGCACACAGGTCTTAAAATCATCAGGCACAAAGGGCCTTAGGAAGGCACACAGGTCTTAAAATCATCAGCTGGTTTCTAGCCCCAACTCTTTCATTATTAATTAATCACTTTATCTCTCTAGTCCCAGTTTCACCATCTGAAAAATCAAAGGGTGGAATCCTTGATAATAAATATCATTCACTGAGCATTTAATAAATGCTAGACACTCTACTACTAAGAACTTTACACACGTCATCTAACTGATGCCAACAAGAACCTTTTAATGTATTATCTCTATTTTACCACTTTGGAACTGAGGCACAGGCAAGTTAAGTAACTTTCCAAAGGTCACTCAGCAAGCAAGACACTAAGCCAGAATTCAAATCCAGATCCAACTCAAGTCCAAAGACCACACCTTCTCTTAGCCACAATGCCTCCCCCTGTGAGATACCACCACTGACTCCCTTCCAGATCAAACACCCCAAAATCCTATGATTCTTTTACTTGCGAGAAAGAGGAACTACCTTAAGTGACAAAGAGTATGATGATCCAACGGACAGAAACATGAAACACAGCGGGAGAAAAAGGAAAAATGTTGTATTCCGGTTTGCGCATAATGAATTTGATGTGTTGACAGAGATGTCCACCAGGGACTTGGAAATTTAGACTAGTGCAAGAAGCAGAACTCAGAGCTGAAGATAAAGAGCTAAATTCCCTGCAAGAAGGTAATGGTTGAAACTATACAACTGAAAGAGGGCGCCAAAGGAGAAAGTATGGAAAGAGAAAGAGGAGAGAGTTAAGAGTAGATCCTTGGGATCAACCACAAGCGGGTGCAAGAGAAAAGGAGGAGCCATAGAAGGACACATAGAGGATGAGCTGGAGAACCTCAAAGGTGGTGTTTCCCAAGGCAAAGTTGAGAAGTTGTCTGAGGAGAGCCCGCTGTGATTCTTCCTGAAGTCAAGAAAATTAAGAACAGATAAGAAGCACATGTGGAATCTAAAAAAATGATACAAATGAACTTATTTACAAAACAGAAAGACTCACAGACATAGAAAACAAACTTATGGTTACCAAAGGAGGGGGAGGGATAAATTAGGAGTTTGGAAGAAAAAAAAAGAACAGGTAAGAAGCCACTGAACTGGACCATTTGGTGATCCTCAAGGGGCAGGTACAGTGTGCTGAGGATGGAAACCTAAACATGGAGGGTTACAAACTAAGACAGGGAAGAACAGATCTGGAAGTAATAAGTGTGCGGGTTTCTTTTTCTAGGAACCTGCTGTATCTGTCAAGAAGAGTAATGGAGGGATAGAAGGGAAGGAGATGGCCACAAGGAGGAGGGGATAACTGAGGGGATAAGTTCCTAGAGGGAGATCCTAGAGTGTGATGGGGAGGCCAGAGTCAAGGGCGTAAAGTGGAGGCCCCATAAACATCAGCCTTCATTCATCTTGAATCATTGTAGCTCAGGCTGGGCTTGTGGGGCCCCGCAGCCCATCAGGTTCTGTTTCTGACTTCCATCAAGTATCACTTCTTTTTTATTATTTTTTTATTTTTAATAAAATTAAATATATTTAAAGTATACAAAATGATGGTTTGATATTTATATACATAGTGAAATGATTACTATAAGTTAAGCTAATTAATACAGTATCTCCTCACATTGTGTGTGTGTCTGTGTGTGTGTGTGTGTGTGTGTGTGTGTGTGGTAAGAGGACCTGAAACCTACTGTCTTAACAAATTTTCAGTATGCAATACAGTATTATTAACTATAGTCAGCATGCTGTGCATTAGATCTCTAGACTTATTCATCCTTCGTATTTACGACTTTATACTCTTTGACCACCATCTTCCCATTTCCCCCACCTCACTCACCTTGTAACCACCTTTCCACTCTCTGCTTCTTTGTAATTGACTTTTATAGATGCCACATTTAAGTGAGGTCATGCAGCTTTTATCTTTGCATCTGGCTTATTTTACTTAGCATGTCTTTCAGTTTCATCCATGTTGTTGCCAATGGCAGGATCTCTTTTTTAAGGCTGAATAATATTCCACTGTATATACACAGTTGACCCCTGAACAATGCAGGGGGTTAGGGGCACCCATACCCCAAGTGGTCAAAAATCCGCCCATAGCTTAAGAGTCAGCCTGCTGTATCTGCGATTCCTCATCTGCAGATGCAACCAACTGCAAACCATCTAGTGCTGTAATAACATATTTATTGAAAAAATCTGCACCCCATATAAGTGGACCTGCACAATTCAAACCCATGTTGTCCAGGGGTCAACTGTAAATACCACAATTTCTCTATCCATTCATCACATCGATGGACACTTAGGTTGTTTCCAAATCTTGGCTATTGTGAATAATATTGCAATAAACATGGGAATGCAGACACCTCTTTGAGGAGCTAATTTTATTTCCTTTGGATAGTATTATACCCAGAGCAGACATTGCTAGATCATATGGTAGTTCTACTTTTAGTTTGTTGAGGAACCACCACACTATTTTTCATAGTGGCTGCATGAATTTACATTTCCACGAACAATGGACAAGGGTCCCCTTTTCTCCACATCCTTGACAACACTTGTTATCTCTTGTCTTTCTAAGAATAGCCATCCCAACAGGTGTGAGGTGATATCTCGTAGTGGTTTTGAATTACATTTTTCTGATGATTAGTGACATTGAGCATCTTTTCCTATTTGGCCATTGTATGTGTTCTTTGGAAAAATGTCTATTCAGGTTCAACTACTACTTCTTTAGAGAATCATAAAATGCTATGAATTTTAGAATGAGAAATAACTTTAGATATCAAAACCCACGTCATTTTGCAGTTAAGGGAACAGGGGCCCAGAATGGTAAACCTGCCCAGAATCACGACACTAGTTATTGACAGAGCCAGGGTAAACACTTAGCTACATTAACTCTGAGCCTGGACTTTTTTCTTTCATACCACAGTACTTCCAAGTATGTAAAACCTTTTTTCAACTTTCTTTCAAAAAATTAACCCATTATGCTTTATGATATGTATGGAGGAAGGAATGGCTATCTTGTATTATCTTGTCTGACTTTGTGAGAGTAGTATTTCCATTTTCCTCATATACATGATGCTGAGCAAACCTCACCGTATTTTGCATCACTGTCATCTCCTTAAGGCCTTAAGCCACAAGTAGGAAGTTCATTCGAGTAATGACTGACTAAATTAATAGAAGACTAGCTGGATCATTGATCTTGCAACCCTGGATCTCCTTGAGGCCAGGAACTCACTAACCTTCAACCACCCACCAACCACCTAGAGCTCCTCATGAACCTCTGACCCTCCCCACTCACATCCTCATCCTGCCCTACCTCTTCCAGCTCATGGGGACCACGAGTCCCTCATTCTGTCTTTTCCTACCCATCAGGCTGCTCCAGTCTGAGCTCTTCTCGTCTCTCATAGATGCCTCAGCCCCCTTGTGCTGCAGTTCTTCCACTGCACCTGCCCAGCAAAGCCCCAAAGCAGATCAGCAGCACTGCAGCCTGCCTGGACTGCTCTTTGTACCCTGGCTGCTGAGGCCACTGCAGCATTATGGTCTCCAGTGTCGCTCTGCCCATCAGTTCTTTGATTTGTCCACCGTGAGCTCCCTCACTGTCTCCAAGCCTGCGGCTCAGCCTTCAGGAGCCTTCCTCCTCCTTCTTTAACATTGCACCTGGCCCCTACTGCACCAAGAAAAGGCGAGGCAATCAGGAAGGATCTCCTGCCACTTCCTGCCTCCTTCACCCTAAATATACTCACATCCACGCTCATCCTTTTTTTTCCCTTTTCCCTAGTTTGTAAGACTGAGATCTCCCTCTTCTTGTTCAGAGTCCAATGTCTTCCCTGAACCACATTCTGTTTTTCCACCTCTCTCTGCTATTCCCCCAGCCTCTTCCTCTCCCTGGGCTACTTTCCCTCAGCGTATACTTATGGGAGAACTTCTCCAGTCCTGAAAGACCCACCTCTCAGCCAGATGCTCCTCTAGCTTCTGTCTTCTCTTTCCTCCCCTTCTCACCCAAACTTCTCAAAACTGTGGCCTTTGTTTATTTTTCCTTCTTCCTCATTGCACATTCCTCAGACCACTGCACTCTGCCTTCCGCCCTCCTCCCTGAGCTGAAAGGGATCTCCCAGGCCATGAATGACTTCCCGTCTGCCAACTTAATGGACACTTTCCCCTCCTTACTCCACCAACGCCTCTGCTTTGGCTACATTGATGATTACTCACTCCTTCTCAAAACTCCCTTGACTTCTGTGATTCTACATTGTCATGATTCTCTTCCTAACTTTAGTTCATTCATTCATTCATTTAGAAAAGGATTTACTTGACTCCTACTACGTAACAAGGGATTGCAGGGATCTAGCGATTAGGAAAACGGACTTGAGGTCTGACCTCAAGGAGTGTACTGTCTAGTGGTAGAGGCAATGAAAACAGGCAATATACAGTCAGTTCTCATGATTTACACTCATTATGTTCTATAAAGCCATTGCAAACACTGAATCAGCAAATACTGAGCCATTGCTCCTAGAGGAAATTCAGGGTCAGGTTCCTGCAAGCCTCTGGTCACATTTTCACCAACTGATCAATACATAGTCTTGTTTTATGTGTGTTTCTGCTTAAAACAACTTAATATATTTCTTATGAATAATACATTATATGCAGTATTTCTTTAGAATAAAACACTAGCTGAGAAGAGTTTAAGGTTTTCCTGATCTTGGGTAATATATTCCTCCCAAGTCAGAGTCTCTGTTCATTAAAATCATTTCCTGAGCTGCTCTCTCATTGTGCTTCAGTATTCAGGACCAGTGGCCAGACACTGATGCTTTTATTAATTTCCTGGATGTATTTTTTCTTTCTTTCTCGCTCTCTCTCTCTCTCTCTCTCTCTCTCACACACACACACACACACACACGCACACACACACACACTCAGCATCTTTCAACTCAGGTCAAATTATCAGAGCTTGTGTCTCATTATCATCATATAAATCATCCTGACACATTTATTTCTGCTTCTCCAACTATAATTTATAGCGTACTATGATTAAATTTGAACCTGACACATCAGATTTTCCTGAGAGTCAAGATGAAACTGCATCAGCCAGAGGTGGATGTGAAGGTTACTGTGGAGTCAATCAGAGGTCGAAGTGTAGAAACAAGGGTGAGCTCCAGACTCAGACAGACCTGTGATATAAGTCGTTCTTTTTTTTTTTCTTATTTTGGCTGCACTGCACTCTTGCGGGATCTTCGTTCCCTGACCAGGGATTGAACCTGGGCCCCAGCAGTGACAGTGCAGAGTCCTAACCATTGGACAGCCAGGAAATTCCCAGACCTGGGATAAGTTATGACTGTCATTTGCTAACTGAGACCTCAGCTCAGGTACTCAACTTCTCTGAGCCTTAATTTGCTCATCCATAAAATGGGAGTAAACGTATCTCAGACAAATGCTGTGAGGACTAAGCATAGATGGCACGTAAAGTCCCTGGCACGTCGTTAGGGCTCAGTGGATGCTTTTTCACCCCCCTTTAAACCTGTTCAGTTTTCAATACCAACTCGGTCCGCTCAACCTGCGGTGATTTTCTGGGCCCACTAGAATACGATCTGGTGATCAGAGCATCTTACAGCACTGCAGAGAAGGAATCTTCATGGCTCAAATACGGAGTGAAAGACTTAGAAGAGCAGGCAGGATCTTAGGAAAGCAAGAGATGTGGAGAGGTGCGACAAGACCATCTTCAGCATCTTAGAAAGGGGAAGAGGAGGTGATGTTAAGGCAATGAGGGAGAAAAGGGGGCTGGGAGGAAAAAAAAGGAGTAGGCCTAGTGAGGCCATCAACCAAAATGGAGAAGGCAAACGGACTGTCACCACCTGCGTCACCGTCCCTCTGCGCCCAGGAAGAGCAAAGTGTCTCTCTCCCCAGCCCCTGCCCCCAGACTCAGCTCGCAAGAAGGTTAATACTACAGAAGAAGGCCCAGGCACTCATGGGTCCTCGAGCCCCAGGTAGAGAGGAAAGAGCTGCTCTGAGGTTTATTCCCATAGCTGGGCTATTGGACCCCGAGGGTGGAGATGCGACAAAAGAGCATCTGAAGACGTGGAGACTCCACCTATCGAGCCTGGCTGTAATGCAGGTCTAAGTTCCAACTGATTTGAATATAAGGACCCAGATATAAGTGAGAATGACATGCCTTCTCCATGAGAGCACTTGCACTTACTGTTACAGGGCACACGAATACTGCTTAGTGCAGATGTAGTAATTGTGAGGGCTCCTTACACGAGGTCAGCACTCTGCAGGGATCCCAGCCCATGGATTTAGAAACGCTGGCTCAGCATAAGGTGCAACTCCAAGACAGAGAAGGAAAATCCCACACATCCATTATAGACCCCTCTTCCTCAGTTTTACAAAAGGGAGAATTGGGGTCATCATGCCAGCTCTTCTAAGGGAAAAACCGTCTCCTCCCTCTTCCTCTGTGTCCCAGAATGGCAGAATCTGACCCTCATGATTACATTCTTGCCTCACTTGGCTTCATCTCTTTCATTCCCCACCCCCATCCCCCTCTGTGCCAAATTCCTCCTCCTGATGAGTCAGGGATTAAAAATGCTTGGCATCCTTGCTGAGTAAATAGTATTTGTCCACAGTGATACTGGCCAATGGCAAACTGCCTTTGCTCTGTGATAAGAAGGTGTGAGCACAAAAGTTGACTGTTTAGGGCTGACATGGCCAGGACAAGGAGCAGGACTCTGGTCCTATGTGGGCATCGAACTCATGTCCTTGGCCTTGCTTAGACTCTGCCCCACCTAGCTGGGCTGCTTGCATAAAAGGGAAGGAGAAAATGAAGGAGGCAGGAAGAGGGAGAGGAAAGGGGGGGAAATGAACGTGCTGGTTTCATGAATCTTCTACCCCTTGATCATACCTGTGCTGTTGGATGATCATTCCCATTTTACAGATCCAGAGAAATCAAGTCACTTGCTAAGTTTGCAAGCAGCAGAAAAGCTAGAATTTGAACTCTCGTTTTCTTGGTGGGAGCCTGTTGTCCTTTGTACTGCATCGGGCCACTGACAGAGGTGAGCAGGCAGTGGGCCCTGTTTCTGCCTGCCTCAGGGCCTCTGGGAGATCTGCCCCAGATATAATGGGAGTTGCAATGGGCATCAGACAGCATTGGCCTCTTCCCTCTCGGCCTGGACAGCGTCAAGCTGTCCCAGAGGGGGGGTCTGTTGCGTTTTAGGTAGCAATGGAAGAAGCATTTCCCCTGGAGTGGTGGACGCAAAAGCCACCTGCTACGCCTGCAGATCCCACTGGGGTGGAGGTTGGGGAGGGAGGGCAGCCATGACAGGTTCTGGCCATCCTGGGTGCCTGTGTTAGCTCAGGAAGCTGCAGTATCCTTTCCGCCGTGCAGGCTTTTTTTATTTCTCTTCTTTTCAGAGCTTCAGGAACTTCTTTGAATGCTTTTTGAGACTCAGAAACTCTCATGGGTCATTCACTCCCAAAGATTCCATTTGTGTTTGAACCCAACATTTTACACACGGGGCGGCCAAGTTTCAGAGAAGTAAAAGGACTGCCTCAAGCTCACACAGCTGGTGAGTGACAGAACCAGGGCCGTTATTTAGTCAGTCATTCAACAGATATTCCCCGAGTGCTGATTATCCACTAGGTACCATTCCAGGCCCGGATGCTGGGTGTTTCATTAGAAACATACCATGCTGCTCTCGCTGGCTCTTGCCTGCTCCCCTCTTCTGGATGTTTTCTATTCCCAGCCCCAGAGTCTAACCCCAAGACCACCAGGGCCACTCACCATGGCATTCTTAAAGACAGACTCGGTGCCTTTGTGTGCTGCCTTTTCCTCCAAGACCCTGGAATGCATGTTACAGGACTTGCTGATTTATAGCCTTGTTGCCTTTCAAAGAATTCCCTGGCCTGCGTTAAGTCAACAGATATGAGAAAAGGCTTGTTACAAGTTCTGTCCCAGAAGCCAGTTGTTCCTTGTGTTAGCAGGATGCTTTCTTTAACCCCGGCCCCTGAGGCCTGTAACAGCACACCCTGGTCCTACAATGAACTGCTCAGGATCTGCATGTAAATATGGAAACTCCCTGCAGTATAAATTTATTACCTGTCTCTCCAACCTTGCCACTCCTTCCAACAGCCCTATGTCTCTCTTCTCCCATTTGCTACTTTTTGTTTTTTTACAATTCTGAACCGTCTTAAAGGTTTCTGTGATTCCGTTGGCCTGTTTTCTATTTTTACACTCTAGTCATTCTACTTGCCAACTGAGAACGGCGGCTACCTCCTGTCTGTGCATGCTGACCTTTTTGGAAAGGAACTCATTCATTCATTCATACACTCATTTATTCATTCATCTACCCATCCAGTCAATAATTCTGACCCTGTTCTGAGAGCTGGGGACACAGCAATAGACAAAGATCCCGCTACAGCGGCCGCTGCTGGGATGCACTGCCCAGATCCACCGTGCAGGACCGTGCTGCAGCAAGACGACCCACAGCTGAGGCCTCCTAGGAACTGCCCTTGGCCTAAGGCAGCTGTGTCACCCAACGTAATGCCCCTTCCCTGGTGCAGCCCGCATCCCATGACTGGTTGCTGTGTGGCTACAAAGGCGCAGCCCCCTTTGTCTCCATTCAGGACGTCGCGGAAGCACTGCCCCAGCTTCACGGCTCCCCTCAGGATTAGCTGAGACCTCTGTTGCGGCCCCAAGTCCGCTCTCTGCCCGGTCCTGCTGCCTCAGTCCCCTGTGGCTGCTGTCCCCGAGGGCAACATCCCCCGCACACAGATCTCATCTCAAGAGTTTTTTTCTCAGGGAACTTGTCCTACAACACCTGCCATTATGAAGTCTATCTAATGGAGGAGAGAGACAGAAAATAAACACAATAAACAGTAACACACATGTGAAAAGTGACATTGCTATGGGGAAAAGGTGGAATAGGGTCAGAGGACCAGGGATATGGAATGGAGAGATAATTAATTTTCATTTTTGATAGAGTAATCAGAATAGCCTCTCTGAGAATGTGACCTTTGAAGAAAGACTTAAAATTAGCAAGCTAAGTGATCAAAAGCTTCTGAATCCGAAATTGCTGCTGTATCAGTCAAGGTTCTCCAGAGCAACAGAACCGATAGAATATGTGTGTGTGTATTCATACACATACACAAATGTGTGTATGTATATATGTGTATACACACACACACACACTAAGAGATTTGTTTCAAGGACATGGCTCACTTTGGATTTGTTTTCTGCCTCCTCATGATTGATTCAGGTGTGTTTATGCACTTTGGGCAGGATGATCACAGATGTGATGCTGGATCTTTTCACTGCATCCCATAATATGACACATGGTCTTGGTTTATCCTATCACTAGTGATGTCAACTTTGATCTCTTGAGTAGTATGGTATATACCAGTGTTCTCTGCTATAGAGTTATTCTTTTTTTCCCCTGCAGTTAATTAATGTTTTGTGGAAAGATATTCTGAGACCATGTAAATATGCCATTCTTCATCTGACTTTCACCCACTACTTTTAGTATCTATTGATACTTTTTGCCTAAAATAATTTCACTATCAGTCTCAAATTATGCTTTTCTAATTCCATAATTCCTTCAACATTTATTAGCTGGAATTATACTATAGGGAGGAATATTCTTTTCCCATTATGTGTTCATTTACTTATTTTTTTAAAATTTTTATTGGAGTATAGTTGCTTTACAATGTTGTGTTAGTTTCTACTGTACAGCAAAGTGAATCAGTTACACACATATCCCCTCTTTTTTAGATTTCCTTCCCATTTAGGTCACCACAGAGCATTGAGCAGAGTTCCCTGTGCTATACAGTAGGTTCTCATTAGTTTTCTATTTTATAATATAGTAGTATATATATGTCAATCCCAATTTCCCAATCATCCCACCCCTGCTCCCCCCTTGGTATCCATAAGTTTGTTCTTTACATCTGTGTCTCTGTTTCTGCTTTGCAAATAAGGTCATCTGTACCATTTTTCTAGATTGCATATACAAGTGATATCACATGACATTTGTTTTTCTCTTTCTGACTTACTTCGCTCTGTATGACAGTCTCTAGTTCTATCCACATCTCTGCAAATGGCACTATTTCGTTCCTTTTTTTGGCTGAGTAACATTCCATTGTATATATGTACCACATTTTCTTTATCCATTCCTTTATTGATGGACATTTAGGTTGCTTCCATGTCCTGGCTATTGTAAGTAGTGCTGCAATAAACATTGGGGTGCATGTATCTTTTTGAATTGTGGTTTTCTTTGGGTATATGCCCAGGAGTGGGATTGCTGGGTCATATGGTATTTCTATATTTAGTTTTTTGAGGAACCTCCATACTGTTCTCCATAGTGGTTGTACCAATTTACATTCCCACCAACAGTGTAGGAGGCTTCTCTTTTCTCCACACCCTCTCCAGCATTTATTGTTTATAGGTTTTTTGATGACGGCCATTCTGACCGGTGTGAGGTGATACTTTATTTACATGAGGATAAATTAATGGATGCCTATTTTAGTGAATGGGATATAATCTGATATTATGATTTCTTTGACACTCAAATCATCCCAGACTGGACCAGTTGCACCTCTTTGAGCTATCTTTTGTGTCCTTTGGACATGTCTCCAATGCTTTTTTTTTTTTTTTTTGGCTGTGTTGGGTCTTTGTTGTTGCAAGCGGGCTTTCTTTAGAAAGTTGTGGCGAGTGGGGGCTACTCTTCATTGTGGTTTCTCATTGTGGTGGCTTCTCTTGTTGCGGAGCATGGGCTCTAGTCACACAGGCTTCAGTAGTTGCAGCACACGGGCTCAGTGGTTGCGGCACGTGGGCTCTAGAGTGCGTGGACTCCAGTAGTTGTGGCATGTAGGCTCAGTAGTTGTGGCTTGCAGGCTCTAGAGTGCAGGCTCAGTAGTTGTGGTACACAGGCTTAGTTGCTCTGCGGCATGTGGGATCTTCCTGGACCAGGGCTCGAACCCGTGTCCCCTGCATTGGCAGGCGGATTCTTAACCACCACCAGGGAAGTCCCTCCATCGCTTTTTGATTACTTGCTTATCTCCTAGAATAATGAGATGTTCTAAACTTGCCTTATATTTTTCCTACTTCAGCCCTGGAGTCAACCATTTCTCCAAAGAACCCTGTTTCCTTTTATTGGAGAATGGTGTCTAGAAACCACGATCTGGGCTCTAGGCAGGCTCATCGTTATTGGGGTTTCACTATTCCCAAGCTCAGTCAGGGACAGAGCTAGGAAATATATGTATTTATGTATGTGTGCACATGTGTATGCATGTGCATACATATGAAGATATACACGTGCATACATACACAGAACTGTACATCAGTATTTATTTCTGCATCTAACTCTCCATATTAAGAACTCTAAGTTTAAACCAAAACTTCTGGTTCTAATCCTATACCACATGGCTCATTCCAGCTTTCTCTCTTTCTATATTCATACTCCCTTCTCTTAGTGAGAAATCTGGCTCTCATTACCCCATTATATTGACTTGTTTCCTCAATCCTCCTTGTTCCCTGCTTTTTCTTTCTTTATTGACGTATAGTTGATTTACAATGTTGTGTTAGTTTCTGGTGTACAGCAAATTGATTCAGATATATATATATATACACAAACATATATATGTATATATATACAAATACTATATGATATCTAAAAATACATATGTGGAATCTAAAAAATAATACAAATGAATCTATATACAAAACAGAAACAGACTCACAGACATAGAAACAAATTTATGGTTACCAAAGGGGAGAGGAAGGGGCAAGAGGGACAAATTAGGAGTAGGGGATTAACAGATACAAACTACTATACATAAAATAGATAAGCAACAAGGATTTACTGTATAGTATAGGAAATTATATTCAATATCTTTTGATAACCTGTAATAGAATATAATCAGAAAAAACTGAATCACTATGCTGTACACCTGAAACTAACACAATATAGTAAATCAACTATACTTCAATTTAAAAAATAGTAATTCAAAAAAAATAATAAGTGAAGAGGATCACACCAAGGGGGGGTGGAAAGAGCCCTGATTTGCAGCATTTGCTTCTCTCTGTGGTGTAAGTACTCCCACCATGGCCAATGTCAAGCTACCACCATGATATCACTTAACTTGGTGGTAGGAAGAAATGTACACAATTAGCTCTCATGAGTATGTGTGAGCACTTTGAGCCTGGATGCCTACATACACCCATAAACTAGTTAGACCCACCCAACCACTTAAGCATTGTCTTCAGACTGCCACTGACTTAAAAGAGATACGGGTTGGGGAACTCGATTAGAGTCCGTGCTTCAGAGTATCCATAGGCTTGACTTTAAGAGACGTAACTGCCCTTTATCCATGACCAACAGGTTCTTGTTGGAAGCAAGTGGAATGGGAAGAGAGCAAGTGCAAGAAGATATAAAACAAGCAAATTGTTTCGAAGTCAAAACCAACCTTTATGGTAAAGCATCTGAGATCAGCCGCCTCCTGTTTTCATGGTGCTTCTCTTCCTGGAGAGAAGTTCGAACTCCAAGGGAGCTCCAGCTGGGTTCCCATTAGCAGGATTTGTAGGTCTTGAGGTTAAAGGTGCGGAACAGTAGACGCAGCCTGAACTCTCTCTAAAACATAGAACACCTCTGACCCCCACTGGCTGCTAGGATGTGTTGCATCTCAGAGATGGCCAAGGCCCCTTCAGAGCACTGTCCGTTCCCTGACTGCACAGGAGTCCTCCTCAGGGGTTGCCTAATTCCATTTTTGCTGTATTGCTATTGTATTGTATGTATTTGCTATTTCTCATTGATGTTCCTTACATTTTTAAAACTCTTCATCTATTTCTCCTCTGGAGTGGTAGATATTTCTACTGTCATTATATTGTGTATGGATTTCATTTTGTTTGATCAGAAAATGAACCAAGAGAAGGTTTGAGGTTGTTACCTGTGTGGTTGGTTTTGATTTCTCTTGTTCTGGTCCTTTGGGTGACAAACACTAGGCCTTCCTCCTTTGTTTATAAGAAGTCCTTCAGCTACCTATCCTGGGTTGCCACCTGAGCCCATGTTTTCTCGTTGTCTCTCTGACAGAGCAAAAGCACCAGCCACAGCAACAAAGTAGGCAGAGGCCAAGCCCTAAGTCTCTGTAGGAAGCCAGGGCAGTTAACAAAACCCTGGGCCAGCGGACCACAAAGCCCAGTCCGTAATTAGGATGTTGCATCTATTGAACACGCTTGAGTGTCCAATTCCATCCATTCACTTTGGTATTTCTATGGTACCTCTCACCATGGTACCTTGGTAATCTGACTCACGAATTAGACTAGACTGAAGCAAGCTCGGGGAAAGGCAGAGTGCTTGTAGGTGAGGAGCACGCCTTCCAGTGGGTTTACCCGAACAGATTGAGCAACCTCTGCTGATTTCTGATCTTGCACTGAAAACGAACTACAGCTGTACATTACAGGTATTCCTCAAAGGAGAATTTTTTTTTCAGTACTCTGTATTAAATTAATTTTTATTTTTGGATTGAGACCTGAATCCAATTGTTAATCCGTTTTGTGGAGGGAAACTTGTGTTGCTATTGCTAGTTCGGTCTTCTCTCCTCATTTTATACCATAACCCAAGTACGACTGCCCCAACCGAACAGGAACATTCTTGTCTCTCTATGTATTACCTTCAAAGACAAAATTCAGGGTTTCTTATCCCAAAGAACTGTTTTCTGCTCTTGTTTCCCACAGCCAGCAGAGGGACCCCAGGGTAAGGCTCAGACCCAGTGTGAGATCAAGCTACTTTGTTGTGGTGAAAGATCCCCTAACTCTCTAAAGAAGTGACATTTCACCCTAGGGTTTCCCAGCACACATACAAAAGGCTTGAGAAATAGAGCTGAATCTCCTGAGACCACAGGTACAATCACCTTTATTTGGGGCTGAGAAGAGCTTTGCAACCATATCTACCCCTGGCAGGGAAGGAGAAAGCAGTTTAGTGCTTCTTTTGAGAATCCTGGAAACTAAAGGAGAAAAGCAGCAGAATCCTGGACCTGGGCCATTATTCATCACTGACATCATAAAACCCCAGAGCTGGGGTGTGGGAAAAGAAGATATTTGACTCAATCTCATTATACTCTCTTGGTAAACTGTACAAATATCCTATTCTTCATCAATATCATTTGGTCACTTGTCACATTTTTCTCCTTTTTCATTTCTTTCCTATCCTACAGATAATGCCAAATTGTGTAGAAAATAATCTTTGCTTTAATAAAATGTATAGTACAGTTATACAGACTGCTGTATGGATTTTGAATGGCCAGTGTCTCATGATCAGAAAACTCTGTAGAGATTCTTGGCATGTGGCAATGGCATCTTCAACCAGTATCTACGTGGCTTTGCTAAAAGTTAACTTGAGGATCAGTTTTACTTCTTACTATGAGGTAAGACTGACTGAGCAATAACAAGTTGTGGTACACCTCTCTTGTTTAGGGAATGCACAAGGCAATGCCAGGGCCACAGAGAAACATAAAATATGGTCCCTGAATACAAGAAGCTGACTGTCTTCCTAGGAGGAGGAGGCATAATCCAAAAAAG
The DNA here is from genome assembly GCF_949987535.1 of Balaenoptera acutorostrata. Lineage (NCBI taxonomy): Eukaryota > Metazoa > Chordata > Mammalia > Artiodactyla > Balaenopteridae > Balaenoptera > Balaenoptera acutorostrata. The sequence goes on along the minus strand of NC_080065.1, from coordinate 46,755,277 downwards.
CAGTAAAGAAATATCAAGTAATGTATTTAATGATAATAATGGTAATCATAATAGCTACTGTGTATTGAGTCCTTACTCTGTTCCAGGTATTGTGCCGAACGCTTTATATACATTATCTCGTTAAGTCCTCAAAACAGCTTTATGAAGTAGGACTATTATTCTTCTTATTTTAAGGGTAAGGAAACTGAGGCACACAAAGTTTAAATAACTGGGAGGATTTGATTCCAGGATGTTTGACACCAAAGACCATGTCTTTAAATATTCAGTGACCTATACTGCCTCATAAGGGCAGCGGGAGTTCTAAGCGGGGAGATCAATGTGGGCTAGAGGAAGCCTTCTTGGAAGAGAGATCGTGAAGAATGAGTGTGGTTTGGGGGGAAAGGGAAGAAGGAGAGGGAGTGAGAGCACACACAGGCAGAGATGTGAACATGCACAAGACAAGCTGGGGTTCCCAGAGTCAACCTGCTGCAGATGCTCTGTGCATGGACATGAGTGGGTGGGAAATGGTGGTCAGAGGGGAAAGCAGACTGAGGCTAGGTTATGGGAGGACCTCCTGGAATAATACCTTTAGAAACTTGGATTGAGGAAGGTAGAATTGGAGCCAGGACAGACAATAAGTATCAATAGATCACTTCAGTGATTCTCCATGTTCAGTGATGAAGATAAGTACTTGAGCTGTGGGCAGGAAAGGACAACCAGAGGTGAAATGTCCCCAGTGGGGTCTGCCTAAATTCTGGTTCCAGGCACTTTATATTCTAATCCCTATGAGAAAGTATCAACCACTAATATATTTTACAGCTTTGCCCGGTCACCTAAAAATAATAACTATCTCTAACAGGTGCTTTACAAGTCCTTTTCATATGCCTTTCATTCTCACAACAAGTGAGCTTAAGAATTATCATCACCATCATTACCATCATCATTATCATCAGTGTGCTGCCAATGAGGAAACTGAGACTCAGAAAGCAAATGACTTACTAAGAGCCTCTCAAATAGGAAATGACCAAGTCAAAGCTCAAACCCAGATCATCTTACTTCAAGTAATTCACAAATGTACTCTACAAATACCCAGCACGGTGCCTGCTGTTGGGTGCCCAAAGGTAAGTAACTCATACCCTCTGCTTTAGGAAGCTCATGGCGATTAAGTGAATAAAACAATAGAATTGAGAACAATAGCTGACAATATCTGTCCTAAGCATCTTAACATTTGTAACTGGGATGAATGTGTATAAAATATATGAGAGCACCTTTCAAAAGTAAAAAGGTTAATTCAAATGCAGTTTATTTCATCCCTCACTTCATACATGAGAGCAGCTGAAAAGGGTCAGCTGCTCTTCCGACAGAGTGGGACCAAAAAGTGATGAGTCCGATTTCTACAGTTTTCCAGGAAAATCATTCTCACCCCTTTAGTCACTTCCCCACAAGTAAAGAAGGCAACCACTGAATGATACCAACCTGCCACCTGCTGGAGCAGAGCAGAACTAACCCAACGTTCCAGGGCAGCTTGGTGACAGGTGTGGGCCAGCAAACAACAGACAGCTCTTTCCTGCAAATCTTAGAGTGTGCATTGACACCGTGCAATGGCTCCCAGCCACTCCTTTTTTCAATAGACTAAGCTTGGTGAAAGAGAACACCAGGAAGCTTTCAGGAAAGGAAGTCATAAGAGAGTTGCAAAGAGTGGAGTCAGACAGACCTAAGCACAAATCTAATTTCTCCACTTACTAGTTGTGTCACTTTGAATGTTATTCAACCTCTCTAAACCTCATTTTCATTGTCTGTAAAATGAGATTACTGGCAATCAAATATATGTTGACTGAGAGAATGAATGAAGAGCATGCGTGACTACATTTTTGTTGGCAGGATTAGAAAAAATATATGTAAAGCACCTATTGTATAATATAGCACCTGAGATATTATCAATACTGTAGACCTTACACCAAGGGAGAGAGACTGTTCTACCCACTTGACTGTATACACTTTGATAGGACTTGCCATCCATTAGTGTGTGTCTATGAGATACTCAGAGACTTTAAAAACAAGTCTTGGGGGAATTTTTGGAGAAATAATCTATGGATTATTGTATTTAATCCTTATAACAACCCTATAAACCAGATGCTATTATTCCCATGTTGTGGATAAAGAAAATGAGGTTCAGCAAATTTAAGTGTAGTGGACACCAGTGGTTGTTTACCCAGTAACCTCCTTCCTTGTTGGCAGAGTTTAAATTTAATTCAAATGTCCATCCTTCCCCAGGTGGCTCTGGCTTGTACACAGATTCGAGAGGAACCCCATTTTCCTTGCTGGGACTTGGCTTAGGTGGGAACAAGTGACCTAGTTATGTTCAATAATTCATGAGATGAGGTCTCCTGGGGGCCTTCTGGGGAAGGATTACTAGCTAATAAAAAGAGATAAGCAGGAAGAAAATTTTCTTTTTCTTCCATCAGATGTTGTGTCTGGATGTGACTCAGGGAACCAAGAAAAGTAGCTAAAGATGATACTGATACATAAAGATGACAGAGTAGAAAGATGGAAAGAAGGTAACATCTTCATGATATTACTGAGACAATTAACCCACTCTAAAGATGTTGTAACTTGGACTTCTTATTATTTAAGATAATAAGTTACTCTTCTTGTTTAAGCCTTTGAGACTTGGTTTCCATTTGCAATCAAAAGCTTCTTAACAGATTCATTAAGTAACTTGGTGAAGGTCACAATCCAGCAAATGGCAAATCTAGCTCTTAAATTCCACACCCTCAGTCCAAGTCCCCTTGCTAACAACAGGCCTGGGATCACAGGACTGGGAACCCTGAGTAGCATCCGGACCCTAGGTGCCTTGGGAGAGTCACTGAGTAGAAGGAGAGGAGACACAGAAAACTGGATTGGATCATCCTTGGGATGACTCTTATAGCCACTCCTGTTCCCTATATCAATGTTCTTCCAGATCTGAGAAGCCCACCACCTTAAGAATTTCTTATCTACTCTTTTCCTTTCCACTTCACCCTCCCTACGTTGCTGTACAAACTTTCTTGCCATACTTCTGAGTTCTTAAGAGTTAATTGTTTTAAGTAACTTTTATCTCAAAGTTTTAGGTCAGTTATGGTTATATGTGCTTTTCCTTTTAACCCCCATTGAGCCCTGTGAATTTGCCCAACTAAAGTCATGACAAGTTATTTTTTAAAATAATTTTCAGCAGAAAGTGCTGGAGCCTCATGTGGTTTCATGTTTTTCCCTTTGAAAATGAGTATGAAGAAGCATGCGTTTGATTCATTGTTATCAGGGTTAATCCTTTAAATTTAATTTTCATAATGTTTTCAAAGGTTAGAAAGTCATTTATGTACTGCCTAAGCTTCATCCTGAATGAATAATAATTTATCTTTTCTTCTTTCCCCTTACAACCCACCCTAACCTCAGATCTTAGATGAGTTAATGTATTTGAACAAGGGGTTTAGGGCAATTTTTATTATATTTTTCCACAAAAATAGTCCTGCAATACACAGCCATGGTGGAAGAGCTGGCATCATACTAACCCTGACTTCAAAAACAACTTAGTGTCAGACAAAATACATAAAACAATTGTCTGAAGTCATTGGAGACAACAAACACAGACAAGACTTGAAGGAAAGACCACATTTATCTGAGATATTTCCCTGAAGACATTTATAAATTGAAAAATGGGGGTATAGAAAACAACAGTCTTACTGGGCTGAAGAGGCAGAAGTCAGAGTTTGGAGTAGTTTAGAGTTTGCTACTAGAGAGCAAAGTCCTGGAAAAATGAGAACATCAGAGAAGGAACCTAAAATTCTGCATACACATTTCCCTAAAGTGATGGATTCCTAAGCTGAGCTTGCACAGGGTGAAACTAAAAGGCTGGGGGGGGGGGCGAGGGGGGAGGAGGAGAAAGCACCTGGATAGCTAAAGAGCTGATCCAAGATTTCAGTAGTACCAGGGAAGCAGAAGTCATAATTAAAGCCTTGCTAACGGGGAAGTATTTTGGTAAATATCCCAGGCTTTGAACTGAAACCTCAGAAGGGTCATGCCCTAAGAGTAAGAGCCATTCCTTAGGAATAAAAACCAATATATAAAAATAAGGGAAAATTGAAATCGATTAGCCCAAAAAAGCATAAAACCAAGTTTTCACAAGACTTGTCTATTTGCCTACAAGAAGAAAACAACCTTGGAAGAAAACATCATCTCAAGTCTCTATAATTTTTCATTTATGACATCTGGCAGTTAACCAAAAATTTCAATGCATGCAAAAATATAATAAAAAATTAAAAAACTGAATTACTGAAATCCAAATGAAAAATATATTTAATGGAGAAAGATTTATAGGCAAGTTAGATATTGACATGAACTGACAGGGAGTTTTAAATAACCATGATGTATATGTTCAAGAAAATGTAGGAAATGTTAGTCAAAATAGAAGAAAAGTTGAAGAATTTCAACAGAGAAATAACTCTATTTTTAAAAAAGCAGACCTAACACAACATTGTAAGTCAACTATACTCCAATAAAAAATTTTTTTAAAAAATGAAGCAAGCAACTAGATAGTAAAATTTTGAAAGCACCAAAAGCATCAATTATGTCGAATAAATCAAATGAAAGATGACCAGAAATTCTACACTGAAATATACAGAAAATTGCTGAGGAAAGTAAAAGAGAACCTAAATAAATGAAGGAATATACCATGAACATGGAATTCAAAGATGTAAGACTTTTAAGATATCAGTTCTCTCCAATTCATCTATAAATTCAAAGCAATCCCTATAAAGATCTCAGCAGTTTTTTTTTAAACATCTTTATTGAAGTATAATTGCTTTACAATGGTATGTTAGTTTCTGCTTTATAACAAAGTGAATCAGTTATACATATACATATGTTCCCATATCTCTTCCCTCTTGCATCTCCCTCCCTCCCACCCTCCCTATCCCACCCCTCTAGGTGGTCACAAAGCACCGATCAGCAGTTTTTTTTAATTGGTGGAAATTGACAAGCTATTTGTAAAATTTATATGGAAATACAAAGGACCTATTATAACTAAGGCAATCTTGAAGAGGAAAAACAAACCAAATATCAAAGCTAGACTAATTTTAAAGTGTGGTCTTGGTACAAGAATAGACAATAGACCATGGAATAGAATAGAGTTTAGAAACAGATCCATACGTATATGATCAATCACTTGATTTACGATGAAGACATTACAGAAATTCAGCGGAAGAAGGATGGTCTTTTCAATAAATTGTGCTGGCTCAAATGGATATCCATACGGAAAAAAAAGGAAACTTGACCCTTTTTCACACCATACACAAAAATTAACTCAAGATGGATCATATACTTAAAAGTATAAAGTAAAACAATAAAGATTCTAGAAGAAAACACAGGAAATATTTTCAGGACTTTGGGGCAGGCCACAGTTTCTTAGAACACAACGAAATAATGATAAGTTGGATTTAATTGATAAATTAAGAAATTCCATTCAATGAGCGACACTATTAAGAGAAAAGAAAAAGAAAACTTGAGACTGGCGCGTGCGTGTGCACACACACACACACACACACACACATATACATACACACACCTGGCAAAGCATTTATATCTAGAAAATACTCATCTTCAAAAATTCTACACAATTTTTTAAATTGGGCAAGAATCCTGAGCAGGTACTTCACAAAAGAGGATACCAAAATGGTCAGCCTACAACTGAAAAGATTCTTGGCAACATTACTCACGAGGGAAATGCAAAGTAAACCACATCTTGATACCATATGTTGCTGGTAGTCCAGAAACATCAGTGTTTCTCCTAGAGAAAGCAATTGCAAAACCACAGCTCTGAATACCAGAAAGTGAGTTAGAGTAGGTGTCAATAATTATAAACAGCCTAGTTTAATTTGAAGAGTGAGGTTTCTGTTAAAGATTTTCCTCATGCAGTGTAATGAATTTTAATTCCCCATTGTCGTTATGTCAGTTACACTTGCCAGCCTAGTACAAAATGTGAAAAGCTATAACAGAAACCTCACTCTTGGGATTAAACATTACTGTTCACAATTATTGAAATATGTCCAAATTCACTTTTTGATATTCAAAGTTGTGGTTTTACCATTGCTTTTTCATGAAGGAACATTAGAGAGACAAGGCCACACAATCTTGCAAAATAACCTCTCCAAGATGCAGGAATTTAGTCCCCTTAGATGTGATAACATTGCAAGAATGTGTCTATTTATTGAGCAATGAGAAAGTCTATTTATTACAGAGCAAAAAGAAGAACTAGTACGTGGAAATACATAGCACAATGAAAATACATATGGAGGTTCCTTAAAAAACTAAAAATAGAACTACCATATGACCCAGCAATCCCACTACTGGGCATATACCCTGAGAAAACCATAATTCAAAAAGACACATGCACCTCAGTGTTCATTGCAGCTCTATTTACAATAGCCAGGACATAGAAGCAACCTAAATGTCCATCAACAGAGGAATGGATAAAGAAGATGTGGTACATATATACAATGGAATATTACTCAGCCATAAAAAGGAACGAAATTAGGTCATTTGTAGAGATGTGGATGGACCTCGAGTCTGTCATACAAAGTGAAGTAAGTCAGAAACAGAAAAACAAATATTGTATATTAATGCATATTTGTGGAATCTAGAAAAATGGTACAGATGAACCTATTTGCAGGGCAGGAATAGAGACGCAGACATAGAGAATGGACATGTGGACATGGGGGGGAAGGGGAGGGTGGGATGAATTGGGAGATTAGGATTGACATATATACTACCATGTGTAAAATAGATAGCTAGTGGGAACCTGCTGAATAGCACAGGGAGCTCAGCTTGGTGCTCTGTGGTGACCTAGATGGGTGGTATGGCGGAGGGTGTTGGGAGGGATGTCCAAGAGGGAGGGGTGATATGTATACATATAGCTGATTCACTTCATTATACAGCAGAAACTAACACAACATTGTAAAGCAATTACACTCCAATTAAAAAGAAAATATGTAACATTTACACTCTCTGGGACTGAGACATTGGGTTTGGAGAGCTCTGGAAATGAGAAGCAGTTTGCACTTACATCCACTTGGTTTCCTACAACTCTGGCCCCTCTGTGCCCACTGCACTTCTCCTCCATTGTCACTGGTTCTCAAAGTGGCGATCTCTATGATGTCTTATGACCTGATAACTTCAAAAAGAGACTTTTTCCATTACCATATAGCTGGAGACTACTTGCCAAGTTCATTAGTACTGTATAAGGGGACATGCATGGGACTGAGAAACTGAAGAGCCAGCAGAAGCATGGGTTAATTCATTGTGCATCATTTAGCAAGCCATTACTCTCTGCCTAACTGTAAAATGGCTTAACAATATCTACTCCATCCTGTCACGTGCTACAACGTGGTAAACTGTGAGGAACTTATGCTAAGCGAAATAAGACAAATATTGCATTATTCCACTTTTACAACATACTTAAAGTGGTTAAATTTATAGCAAAAAAAAGCAGAATGGTGGTTGCCAAGGACTGAGAGGAAGGGGAAATGGGAGTTAATGTTTAATGGATATAGAGTTTAAGTTTTGCAAGATGAAAAAGTCCTGGAGATTTGTTACACAGCAGTGTGAGTATGCTTAACACTACTGAATTTTACACTTAAAAATGATTAAGATAGTAAACTTTATATGTTTTTACTGCAATTAAAAATAAAAGAAAAATGTGATAAAAAATATAATATCTGCTCCCCGGGATCTCCAGACCACAAGTGATTGTTCCTTCCTTTAAACCACTTGAGTTCTTAACTTGGGGCTCAGGATCCCCTGAGGTGTTTTGAGGAGATGCTTGAAACTTGAATGGAAAACTATTTTCACTAACCTCTAACTGAATGTAGCATTTACTTCAGTCACAAATCACAGTGGCAGTAGATGTAATGTGACTGTCACCAATAGAAATCACAAGTATTTTCATATCATATGTTTCTTATAGATATCTCATAATACTGTTCATGCTCAGCCCTACTTCAAAATTACTGTAGTTATCAAAGCTACCACTAAATCATGCTATGTAATGTGTTAATACAGACGCTTATATACTACCATATTACAACATTTTAAAACTGTTTTTTTTACTATATTGCTATATAATTGGTTTTCTTTGCAATTGTACGCTTGTTATTTTATGCATTTATCCTACTAAGGAGTCTATAGGTTTTACTAGATTGCCACAGAGGTCCCTGGCACCAAAAAAAAAAAAAGAAAGAAAAGATTAAGACTCTCACCATAGCCTGTTATTGACTTATTGTTTTGTCATGCTCATCATACAGTGTGTCGCTGACATGTGTTATGTAAATGTCCAGACACCTCATCTAGACTGGAAGCCCCATCCTTCACAGAGCCTGGCTGAATGTCTTGCATGTAGTCAATGCTCAAAGTGTTTTTGTTGATTTATTAATAGTACGATTCAGAGCTTTGGCCTGGAGTTAGGCTACCTCTGTTCAAACTCTGACTCCTGAACCTTGGGCAAGTGACTTAACCCCTCCAAGCCTTAATATCCCCATCTGAAAATGGAGCTATTAATGCTACCTATCTCTTTGGGTTCTTGTGAGAATTAAATGAAACAATACTCATAAAAAGCCTAGCATAGCCTCTGTCCCATCATAGACTCTTAATACAAATTATCTGTTCTTTATAAACATATTATTATCCATGGGAGTTGTGAGTGAAATCATGAAAGCAAGATAGCAAGGGGGGATCATGGACATTAAAGGGAGGTGAAAGGTAGGGGAGAGGCAAAGATTTGGGTTGGCTCCTTCAGAGATTATTCAGACTTAGGGGGCCAAGCAGAACAATCAAGGCTTATAGGGCTGACTCGCACCTGGTGGTAAACAGATCTGTGTGTTCAAAAGTGTAATAAGTGATTTGTGTCCCCTCATATTGCCCAGCTCTTAAAGTCACAGGTCCTTGGCTAAGGTATCATCCCCAGAAGTCACCTGTGATAATAAACTAATGTTGATTTCCACTCACAGAGCAAGAGGCCATAGGGAGCAGTGGAGAAAGCACTGCCCTGGGTCAACACACCTCTGTGGTCTTGGTTTTCTCCCTTTTCAGAATGTGGGACTGTTTGCCCTTAAAGTTCTTTCTACTCTAAACCTCTATAATTCTCTGAAGGAATCTGTGCTTATTTGAGAGGATGATTGTATCCACAGAGCTGGGTCTTAGAATACCTAACCACTGCCATCTGACTCACAGGTGCTGGCCTTGAAGGGTAAATATACCTGTCCAAGGGGCAGGAAGGCTTCTGAGCACACAGGACTTGTTCTGGAAAGTGGTCCAGGGAGGTCAGAATGTGAGACTCATGAGCCAGCAGAAGAGGTGAATAAAATTGAAAATAGGACATCAGAAGATGAAAGATGGACAGGGGGTGACCAGAGACAGAATGTATACTTAATTTATACCTATCCATGCATACAAAATTGGATTTTTAAAAAGAAAAAATATTTCTCATTTCTGATTATTGGGGGGGTTAGGGGTGTAGTAGGTCATAGAATAGCAGCTCATTTACAAAGCACGTTGGGATAGTGAATCAGGCCAAGCACTCAACGAGTGCCCGATACCCACTTATTGATCAGTAGTCAATGAATGATCTTCTCCAAGTCAGCTATTTGGTTTTTCACTAAGAGAAGAACTTAAGAATTCTGATTTGGATCTCTATTTGCACATGGCAAGCATAGAATTTAATACACATGAGTCTGTCTCATGCAAACAGAATTATGTAAACAGCACTTAAAGAGGCTGATTTCGTCTTGTGGAAATCTTCTATCATTGCCAGAAGGGGATTCAGAAATCACCAAAGCCACCTCTTGTTCCCATCAAATATTATTAGTAGGCTAATAATGAAAATCACTTCTCTCATATCTCAGCCTATCAAGCAGATAGCTAAAGGCTTTCCCAGTGTGTTTTTTGTATCTTGAATGATAACAGAGAGAATATGACAATAAAATGACAATGATACGCCTATGCCCGTAGAATTTCAGTTTGTTTATTTAACTGGGTGAAGGAAAGCTTTAGCCTGTTACCTGGAGAGTCAGAGATGAATTCAGATGTAGCCCTTGAAAACAATTGTTTTGTCTCCCTAAACCTAGCCATGCCAAAAACTTCATGCTGCATATTGAGTTCTCCTTTCCTCCTCATATCTCAGTTTTGGTTTCAGTACAGTTTCTTTCCCTGAGGGAAAGAGAGAGAAATGTCAGAATATAAGCTCTGGAAGCTTAAATCCTGCTGATAGGTGAAATATTCCATCAAGCTAAACTTGCCTAAAGGCTGATCTATTGCTGCATGTATAACTCCTTCAGCAAATTTCTCACAGACAAATAGGACAAATTAGGCCAAGGAAGGATTCAGGCATTGTTTCACCCAGAAACATATGCATTGGGTCTGCATGATACCAAAAAGATGGTCATGTTAGGGACCCAAAGCCTGTCATCAAACAAGCTGTTTAACATAATGTAGATCAAATAAAATACACAACAGCTGACTAAAATTTTAATTTTCTGCTCTGTAGGCTGAATATAAATCTGTTCACCCCAGCAGTATTTTCAGGGGGAAGAAAATAGATTTTTTAAAAGTTGTGTCTGACAAAAAGACTGTGAAATCAAAAAAGGGATTGCTGTTAACACACAGCATTTCAAAACTTATCTGGCAAAACCTCATGTGAAAACATCCTTTTGGACAGGATATAAAGGAAACCGCCAAACCCTTGATGTCATTAAATTGTTGATGCTGTATTCATGCACCACAGTGTCGCCTCAACCAGCCAGGCAATAATCCAAACTTCCTTATTTTTCTTCCTACATATAAAAGAAAAATGTTTTCTCTGATGATTACTGGTTTAGTTATCAACTCTCTGGTTCTGTTTGTAAAAGAAGGATGGTTAAGATAGCTTTTTGTTCTAATCTGGTTTATGCTTCTCTGGACAGTGAGATTTCTTTTTTTCAAGACATATGACAGGAAGAATTCAAGAGTTAAATTTCTCCCGAGAGGAAAAGGAGATTAGAGGCAGAGCTAGAGAGAGAAGAGATAATAAATGATACCTGAGAAATGCCAGACTGGCTTCAAGCAGGAGAGGATTCCATCTGAACCCCATTTCTCTATTTAAGGGTGGAACCTGGGTCCTGTGGCCAACTTCATCAGCCCTTCATCTCCCTGCCTTAATCTCCTTCAGAGAGAAAATCCTTTTAAAGTCCCTGGGTTTATTCATTCCAGCACGTAGAGTCCTGAGTTACAGGTCCAGACATCCAACCTCTGTTCAAGCTCTGTCAAGAGTCAGACCCAACCTGGACAGCTGGTGTATTAGCATAAAAATAAGAAGGCAAGAGTCCTGAGTGATTTGCTGAGCAAATAATTCATTTCAGTTAAGTACTGACAGAGTATCTGCCATGTGTACAGAAGAAGGAGAACTTGAGCCCAGGTCTTGTGACAGCAAAATTCACCATTATTTCCAGCATACAACATTGCCACGGCTAAACTGCCAAGGTCCCACCTCCACCCCTAAAATAATGCTGATGCTTAAGTGGTAAAAGCCCTGAGATTTGAGGAAAATATTATTTGAGCCTATATGTTTTTCATAGCAGATGTTCTCAATCAACTACCCCAGCCATTGGAAACCTAAGTGTGGTCACTGGTGCAGTAGATCCTAACAGGTCCGTCAGAACAAGTGCTTATCAGTGCTTATCTGCACAGCAGTGCCTGCGCTCAGCAGCTATAGAGCTGAAATTGGACCAAGGAGAGATAGGGTAGTCAGGAAGGAAAAAGCAAACGTAGGCTTTTTTTTTTTTTTTTCCCAGAAGTACATCAGGAAAGGAAGAATAGACCTGTTTGAAGAAACATCACAGTTTTGTTTTATATTGTGTTTGTTTTTAAGAATTGAAAGATGTGAGCATACATATAGGCTAGGAAAAAAGAATCTTGAGAGAAAAGGATGAAGTTGCAAAAGAGGTGGAATAATTGATGGAAATAATAATAGTAAATATACAAGGGAATTACTATGGGTAAAGCATTGCTCTCAGAGCTTGACATATTTAAATCAATTTAATTCACTCCAAAATTTTATGAGAAACTTGCTAGTAGTATTCTGATTTTACAGATGAGGAAAATAAGGCATAGCTTAAACAGTGTCAAGTTACAAGACTGGGGTTTAAACCCAGCATTCAGGCTCCAGAGTCCATACTCGTTGTTTTTTTTTTAAACTTTGGGTTTGTTTGTTTGTTTGTTTGTTTGTTTATTTATTTATTTATGGCTGTGTTGGGTCTTCGTTTCTGTGCGAGGGCTTTCTCTATTTGCGGCAAGTGGGGGCCACTCTTCATCGCGGTGCACGGGCCTCTTCACTATCACGGCCTCTCTTGCTGCGGAGCACAGGCTCCAGACGCGCAGGCTCAGTAATTGTGGCTCACGGGCCTAGTTGCTCCGCGGCATGTGGGATCCTCCCAGACCAGGGCTCGAACCCGTGTCCCCTGCATTGGCAGGCAGATTCTCAACCACTGCGCCACCAGGGAAGCCCCAGAGTCCATACTGTTAATGGTTGTGCAAATCTGCTTCTCTAGGGAAAGTTTTTATGTAGGTTGAGGTGAACTAATGGTAGCCTAGCAGAAGGAAATAAGGAGAGCTAGGGGAAGGGACAGAGAAATTTAGAAGCATAGGAGAGAAAAGTTGAGGGCATTCACATTAGATGGCTATGCTGATTCTTAAGGTCCCTTATGTTCAAAATCGGGCTGTCAGCACAAACACACAGAAGGAAATCACCTCCTTACCTACTATGACAGGGTTCATTTTCCAATTAATCTACCAGCTACAATTATTTAGACAAATGTGTGAAAACTTGTGACTGGGCCACAAATCTAGTCTATAGAACTCATATATATTCTGTTCCTACCTGTTCTGATTCAGGCATACTTACCATTGGACATATTTGGGGAAGACATTAATATCCTGGGATCTACCGTGAGAGTGTTCAGTTTGTTCTCTGATGTTTCCTGTGGAGAGGATCAAAGCTGTTAGAGCTATGTATTCCAAAAATTCTGAAAGTATGCTCAGTGTTTTCCTTGGAGAGGTGAAAGAGCAAGGCGTTGATCAATCATGGGATGTGGCAGAATATGGTCACACCTTTGAGAGACTCTAACTCTTGAGAAGAACTCAATTACAGAATTTTTTAAAGAAGAAGGCTGGCATGGAATATCCAGTGCTAAATGATGTGTTTCAAATGACAAGTGCTGGAGGAATTCAGAAAAGGTAGCTAAGATAGTAGTAACTTACATTTATTGAGCTCTTTTAGGTACTTTACACAGAGCGATATGCTGGTAAATCAGTGCTCAAAAAAAAAAAAAGAGGCCCCGACTTGTAGCATTTGCCAGTTCCCATGGTGTAAATACTCCTACCACAGCCAATTTCAAGCCATAGAATTCCTGACTGTCTTTCAGTCAGCCGGTAGGAGCCGGTAGGAGCTGACTCCAGCACACCATCATTTTGTTATCCCATTTCATCCTCACAACAACCTGTTAAGGTGGGTACCATTATTATCTCCAGTGTACACATTAGGAAAAATATTCAGAGGTTTCATAATTTGCACAGGTGCGCAGAGCTACAACGAAGCAGAGCTCTGAGGGAAGCTCAGACTGTGTGACTCTAATAACATCTAGCCATAGGCCTACCCCTTCTTTACCCTACAAATAGCCATGGAGATTCAAGGTGGTAATGGCCACCAGTCATTAAGCAATCTCCACCTCTGGCTCATGTCTGTTACAGGTAGATTTTCTGAGACCCCTTGGGGACTGAGTTTATATTTCTAGGTTTTTACTGTTCAGTAGAGAGTCTCTGGGTAAAAGCCCATAAGTGTATATTTTACTTAATATTTGAAAAATATTCTAGCCCCTTGCTACACAAAGGATGAACCAACTACCAGCATCATCTGGGTACTTGCTAGAAATCCAGAATCTCTGGTTCCTACCCATATCTACTAAATCAGAACCTGCATCTTAAGACAATCCCCAGGTGATATGTGTGCCTGTTAAAATTTAAGAAACTTTAGCCTACAGGATCATACTGGGGCTTTCATGTACCAAGAGTGTCTCACATTGTATGCTGTTCTTCTTGCAGTTGGCAGGGACGGGCACTGATACAACAGTACACTCGATCTTGTCCTGTCCCTTTTGTGGCTGTTAAGGGTACAGTCTATGGTCATAAAACAGAGTGACTCTATCGAGTGAGACTTCGGCCTCCTTAGCAACATTTCTAAGCAAACAGCTAGATGTTTCTCTTCCATTAACCTGCTTAGTAACCTCAAATTTTGTTTTTCTAACTGTACAAGAAACTTTGGAGAGCCAAGTTCAACTAGATTTCTCACAAGGATTTCCTCTCAGAAAAATTAATGCAATGAAAATTATCTTCTAAACCCTCCAGTGTCTGCCAGGAAGGGGAGGAGGGGAGCAGTGAGATTGCTGGAGCCAGGCCTCTATGACATGTGCCAATTTAATTCAAACCACAGGGCTTCATTTGAACTTGGCCAATAATTCATGAGTTGAAAATAGAAGGAAAGGTTATGTGGCCAAAGTTAGAACTTTTTAAAAGTACTTTTGAGATGTTCAGCAAATTCACCATCCACAGATATTTAAAAGCACTGTGGGTTGGGCTTGTATCAGATTTTCTTTTCTGTATTTTCCTAAATCCATTGCATTACTGAAGGAGTGGCCACAATCCAGATGCAACTGAATATAAATCCTCACTCTTTCCAGTTGAGGTGGAAATCTAAAAACCAAACAAATGCAATTCAGAGAACGAAAAAATTTCAAAAATATCAACTCTAGATTTCAAAAGTAAAGACCAAAATTATTCTAATGTGTGGACACCTATGGTAAGAGCAATGTCTACCAGCTAATACTAGCTTAAATACATTCAGCTGGAATAACAGGGTGAGGAACCCCTTTACATTTTTCATCTGGGCAAGGTAGGCTAGAAAACCTGCCTCTTAGAGAGGCAGGGAAGAGGGATAAAAGGAAGAGCATTCTCTCTGCCCAGTTATGGGGAGGGTCTTAACAGATGTTGGTCATTCAGAGATATTTCCTCAGGCTTCTGGTGACCAAGAATAGCATCCAAGGACTCTGAGATGCCAGAAGACCACAGAAGAAGGCCTCCTAAATCTCCCTAAACTGAAAGCTTCTCATGAATGGGGATCACATCTCTATTTCGGTTACCATCATATCCCCAGCACCACGACCATTGCCTGATACACATTCAGCCCTCATTAAATATTTATCATATGACTGATGAATAAATAAAGTCATTGCTACAGATTAACCTGAGCATGGTAGAAATGCCTGATACTTACCAAATTCCCATCATGATATGCATGAAAATAAAAGTTTATAGTAGCCTGAAAACTAAAAATAAAAGGAAAACATAGGGCAAAGTCAGAAATGGGGGTGTCTGCACTAACCAGGAATGGGATTGTGCAGACTGGGAAGGGGAGGAGGAAAGGAATACTCACTGTGGAGCCAGAAGGCTTCCATCACCTACTTCACCATCTTGCCAAAAGTTGGATTTGTCCATTTGGGCACTTGACATTTAGTGTTTAACAAACCAGTATCTGTTACTGGCTACTGACTATATGAGTAGCACTGTTTTGGCACTGTGAGAGACAGAAGACCCATCTTTCAGATCATACCTTCTGGGAACCTAAAACTTGGTGATGGACTCCTGGGTTATATAACAATGATGGTAACAATGAAAATAATGATAATGGCTTCTCTGGGTGCTTCAGTATTCCATGCTCTTCAGTGTGGCCATGCTTCCTTTCCTCCTCCTCTACCCTCTTTCAAACTGTGCCCCATCAATCCTGCTGAAAGTAAGGAATAAGGCTCAGCCAGTCAGCTAAACAGCCTTTCCTAAAGATCACTCCAAGATCCTATAAAATAGCACGGTACAATAGAAATAAAATGCAGGCCATGTGTGTAGTATTAATTTTTCTAGTAATCATATTCAAAAATAAGTAGAAAGAAACAGGTAAAATTAACTTTAGTGATATACTGTATTTAACACAATATGTCTAAAATATTATCATCATAATATATAATTAACATAAAATTTATTAAGGGAACATTTTGTATTATTTTTTTCATACTAAGTCTTCAAAATCCAGTATGTATTTTACACTTAAAGCACATCTCAATTTGGACTAGCCACATTTTAAATGCTCAATAGCCACATATATTAGCTGATAGCTACCTTATTGAACAGTACAGCTCTAGAAGCTCGGAAATGACCACTTAAAAGGATCCAATTAAAATCTCAAAAAAAAAGTCTTTGTAAGAGCACTAATCCTATTTATGAGGGCTCCACCCTCATGACCTAATTACCTCCCAAAGGCCACACCTCCAAATACCATTATACAGGGGACTAGGTTTCAACATATGAATTTTGGGGGAACACAAACATTCAGTCTATAGCAAGCACTGTGGAAACATGAAAAAACCTGAATTATTTAAAGTTGGTATTGATTAAAATGATAATTGAAATTAATGTATCATGAATCTTAATGAAAAGTTTTAAATAAAGAAGATATTGACCAAACTACTTTGAGAATGCAAAGTACTGTTTAGTTATTGGCCTTTACGTCAATTTTAAAATAAGAAGGTTCAAAAAAATTATGTGCCAGTTACCATCAAATTTAAATTTAATCTACACTTACCTGTCACCTTAGCATTATAGAGTCTGCTTGATAATGGGAAAAGCGATAGAATATTGAAAGTTTTATTTTGATAGATCCAAGAACTTCTGACTTTACAACCTTTTATTTGTTATAAGAATTTACAGATTTTAGAAAATTTGTGGTAGAGAACTATATTTGTTCACTTAAAGTTGTAACCATGTTTGTTTTAAGAGATTGGTTTTTCTCCTGAGTCGTATGAATAATTAACCTACTAACCGATTTCTTTGGTCTACTTTTAATTAACCAGGAAGAAAGACTATGCATATCCTTCTAAAATCAGAAACAAACCTAAAGGCATTTTTCAGTAAAATAGTTAAGTGACTTCAACAGATTGCTTTAAAACCAATGCATAATCTCAGTTTTTCACAATAGCACTTTACATATATTACTGGGTTTTAACTTTTAAAACAACCCTGCGAGATTAGTATTTTTTAATCCTCGTTTGTAACTGTGGTTAAGTAATTTGCTCAGTATCTCAAAGCTAGAAATGTGCTGAGCTGGAACTTAAACTCAGGGCTGTGTCATGTCCAAGCCCCCATCACTGCCTTCATAGCCGCCATTATAGTTCCCACTTCCGTAACTTGAGCACGTTGTGGAGAAGCCTCTGGTTTCACCCGAATAAAATGTAGGACTACCTAAAACCTCTCTGTAAGTGTACACTAGGTTTACAACACTATCAGAATATCATTAAAACATAGCAGCACATCTGAAATTCTCAAATATATGGTTTCTTGTTTACATGGGAAAATGTCAAGGTCATCAGAAGTCCTCACCAGAAAGTTCTTAATAAGGAATTACCCCAATCAGTGATGGTTAATTGGGTCCTAAGGCAACATTGTCAGTGACCAAGTCATCAACTTTGGCAAGGAAAGTCCTTCAGTGAAGTCCTTCATTCACTAAATATTTATTGGCACTTCCTCTGTGCTTCATTCTGAACTGGACTGGGGTTACAGAGTGGGCAAAGCAGACAAGGGCCCTGTCCTTAGGAAGTTTACCCTCTACTGGAGAAGTGTCTTAATTTGAGTTTTCCCAGAAGAAGATCCTGGGACAATGATTCCAATGCAAGTAGCTTATTGAGAAGTGCAGGAAATACCATGGGGTAGGAAAGGTGGGTGGGGAGATGTCATACAGGTAGGGAATGGCAGCCCATAAAAAGTGTGTTATTAAACCAGTTATCACAGGTGGCAGTGGCGCTTATTTCTTAAAGGGTAACATTGGGAAATGGTGTAAAACAGCACACCTCAGAATCATTACATCTAAAGGCAAGGCAGCTGGTGTCTATAGGCCAGCTCCCAAAAGTCACTGGTTGAGGGTTGCTGTGGGTCGGGGAAGGGGGTGATTAGCTCCCTGGCACTTCTGGCCTAGCCCCCAGAGCTGGCAAAGTGACCTTCTGTATTCTGGAAAAATGCCCTCAGACCAAGACCCAGACACAGATATTTGAAAGTCAGCTGAAGCACATTGAAAAGTCTGGGGAACAACAGCATAGACTACAGGGAGACAGATAATGAAGATATAATGAAGTACAAGTTAATTACAGATAGTGACAATTACAAGAAGGGAAAAATGAGGACATTTTATTAACTGTAATTAGGGTTGGGCAGGGAGGCAACTGCTGCTTTACATGGAATATGGAGGTTGGGTAAGGCCTCTCTGAGCCGACACCTGGACGGTAGGGAGAAGCCCGCCATGGGAAGAGTCAAAGGAAGAGGGATTTAAACCAGCCCTGTGCCAGGTGTGGGCCACAGTTGGTGCCAGCCCAGGAACTGCTTGTCACCAGTTCGAGACAAGGTATGTTCAAAAACTGAGAGCACTTCTAAACGTAACCATTTAGAAATTGTTACAGCAATTAGACATTGCCACACCTCCAAGCCTGTGGTAATGGACTTGTCTCTGTGAACGTGGTGTAGACCACTTTGGGTGCTGTCAAACTGGTGTGGAAAGGCACGCACAGTAGGATAGTGTTAAATACATGATATTTTAAGGTTAGTTCATGCACTATAATCTAAATGTGTATACAGATCTCAGAAAAATAAGCACTTATTTATTTCTCTTTCTTCTTTCCTCCCCCAACCCCCTTCCCTCTGGCAACCACCTGTTTGTTCTCTGTATCTGTGAGTCTGTTTCTATTTTGTTATGTTTGTTCATTTGTTTTTTAGATTCCACATATAAGTGAAATCAATACAATATTTGTCTTTCTCTGTATGACTTATTTCACTTAACATAATACCCTCCAGGTCCATCATGTTGTCTCAAATGACAAGAGTTCTTTTTTTTTTTTTTTAATTTATTTTTGACTGCGTTGGGTCTTCGTTGCTGCACTTAGGCTTTCTCTAGTTGCAGCGAACGGGGGCTACTCTTTGTTGCGGTGCACAGGCTCTAGGTGCGTGGGCTCAGTAGTTGTGGCTCGTGGGCTCTAGAGCGCAGGCTCAGTAGTTGTGGCACACGGGGTTAGTTGCTCCGCGGCATGTGGGATCTTCCTGGACCAGGGCTCGAACCTGTGTCCCCTGCATTGGCAGGAGGATTCTTAACCAGTGCACCACCAGGGAAGTCCTCAAATGACAAGAGTTCATTTTTATGGCTGGGTAATATTTCATTCTATATATACCACATCTTCTTTATCCATTCATCTATTGATGGACACTTAGGTAGTTTCCATATCTTGGCTATTGTAAATAATGCAGCAATGAACATAGGGATACATGTATCCTTTCGAATTAGTGGGGTTTTTTTCCTTCAGATAAATACCCAGGAGTGGAATTGCTGGATCATATGGTAGCTCTATTTTTAATTTTTTGAGGAATCTCCATACTGTTTTCCACAGTAGCTGTACCAGTAGCTGTACCAATTAACATTCCCACCAATAGTGTACAAGGGTTTCCTTTTCTCCACATCCTTCCCAACACTTGTTATCTGATGTCTTTTGGATAATAGCCACTCTGACAGGTGTGAGGTAATATCTCATTGTGGTTTTGATTTGCATTTCCCTGATGATTAGTTATGTTGTGCATCTTTTCATGTGGCTGTTGACTATCTGTATATCTTCTTTGGGAAAATGCCAATTCAGCTCCTCTGCCATTTTTTAAATAGGTTGTGTGATATATTTTTTTTTGATGTTAATTGAGTTGTATGAGTTCTTTGTATATTTTGGATATTAGCCACTTATCAGATATATCATTTGCAAGTATCTTCTCCCATACAGTAGGTGACCTTTTCCTTTTGTAGATAGTTTCCTTCACTGTGCAAAAAATTTTTTAGTTTGATATAGTCACATTTGTTTATTTTTGCTTTGGTTTCCCTTGCCTGAGGAGAGATAGCCAAAAAAACATTACTACAACCTTTGTCAAAGAGAGTACTACCTATGTTTTCTTCACACTTATTTATTTTTAAAACTTGCTATTTTCAATCATTTTAATTTTTAACAAGTGTGTTTTAAAACATATTTTAGGATAATATTATTAGTTAAATTATAGAAGTAAAATTTATATTGTTTGTTCTTTCAGGTTTATTGAGGTATGATTTAGTAATCTTCTCCTTTTGGAGGGGTTTAGTTCTCTGAGTTTGTCAAGTGAATAGAGAGTGTATAACCATCACCACAATCAATATAGAGAGTATTTCTATCACTCCAAAAGTTCTCTCTGGCCTCTTTGTAGTTTATTCCCTCCCTGCTGGAAAGCACTCCTCTGGTTTCTATCTCTGTATCTTTTGCCAGGATGCCTTATAAAGGGAATCATGCGGTATGTAGTCTTTTGTGTCTGGCTTCTTTCACTCAGTCAAGTGCATTTAAGATCCACTCATTTCTTGCATGTATCAGTGCTTCACTCCTTTTCATTGCTGAGTAGTATTCCATCATATAGATGTACCACAGTTTGTTCATTCATTTACTGGTTGATGAACATTTGGGTTGTTTCCAGTTTTGGGTGATAATAAAGTTGCTATAAACATTCACATATAGGTATTTGTGAAAACATATGTTTTCATTTCTCTTAAGTAAATGCCAGGGAGTTGGATTGCTGGGCCATGTTTATGTTTAACTTTATAAGAAACAGCCAAACTGTTTTCCAAAATAACTGGGTTATTTTGCATTCCCATCAGCAATGTGTCAGAGTTCTATCATCATCACCAGCACACAGTGTGTTTTTAGCTTTTTTAAAGCCATTCCAATAGGTGCATAGTGGTATTTCATTGTGATTTT
Source organism: Balaenoptera acutorostrata (assembly GCF_949987535.1). Taxonomy (NCBI): domain Eukaryota; kingdom Metazoa; phylum Chordata; class Mammalia; order Artiodactyla; family Balaenopteridae; genus Balaenoptera; species Balaenoptera acutorostrata. The sequence continues at coordinate 46,734,341 of NC_080065.1, read as the reverse complement.
AATTTATACTTTCCAATGAGTAATAATGCTGAGCATCTTTTCATAGACTTATTTGCCATCTATATATTTTCTTTGGTGACATGTCTGTTCAAATCTTTGTCCTTTTTAAAATTAGGGTTTTTTTATTACTAGGTTTTGATAATTCTTTGTGTATTCTGGATACCAATCCTTTATCAGATATGTTTTACAAATATTTTCTTCCTGTCTGTGGTTTGTCTTTTTGTTTTCTCACCAGCATCTCTTAAAGAAAAAGAAGTTTTTAATTATGACAAAATACAATCACAGTGGCTGCTGTGATTGAGGAAATAAATTTTTTATTTTATGAAATTTTAATTTAACTTAAATAGCAATATGTAGCTAGTGATTACCATATTGGACAGCACAGCATATTAATGCCTAAATGTACTTTCAATGAACAATGTGTACATTTTAAAAATTCTTTGAGCTTCCCTGGTGGCGCAGTGGTTGGGAGTCTGCCTGCCAATGTAGGGGACACGGGTTCGAGCCCTGGTCTGGGAAGATCCCACATGCCGCGGAGCAACTAGGCCCATGAGCCACAACTACTGAGCCTGTGCGTCTGGAGCCTGTGCCCCGCAACAAGAAAGGCTGCAATAGTGAAAGGCCCGCACACCGCAATGAAGAGTGGCCCCTGCTTGCTGCAACTAGAGAAAGCCCTCGCACGAAACGAAGACCCAACACAGCCAAAAATAAATAAATAAATAAATAAATAAATAATCCTTCCCTCTACTAAAAAAAAAAAAAAAATCTTTGATTATTCTATGTTTTGATTACATTTTTTGATGTAATTTTATGCTTGTTTGAATCTAATAATAAAGATTGGGGGTTGCATTCTGTAAATCTTATTTTTTCTTTTTCAATTTTTAATTTTCATTATATTTTATTAATGTATCAGTTCCATGATGCTTTGGAAATTTAAAAACCTGGTCCTTCACCACAGGTAGTCTGAGAAGCCCTGAACTAGACAGATGTTGTACATGGGCAAAGGCCTGTCTCCCTGACAGGGATATTCCTCATTGTTAACCCACAAAGTGGCATTCTAGAGAAGGAAGTGACAGATGGGGTAAAGGAATGAAAGACTATTTTAGAAAATGTGGTCAGAGAAAGCCTCTGTGAAATGGTGACGTTTGAACTGGGGAAAGAGCATTCCAAGTGGTGGGATAGAATAGCAAAGTTTTGGGAGTTTGGGAAAGGGCATGGCATGTTCAAGGAACAGAAAGGAGACCAGTGTGGCCGGATGTGAGAACGGAGGGAGGGTGGTGAGAGATGAGCTGGAGAGGCAGCACAGAGCCAGATTTTGCAGTCACACAGACCTTGTCCTCTCTTCCCCTCCTACGTTGTAGATAATAATTAATGAACCACAGGCACCTGGTATGTGTGAAAAGTGTGTGAATATGTCTGAATAAGGGCCTTATTCAAAACGCACTTGAAAAAACCCAACCAAATGTTATCTTACACTTGGCTTTGGCTGTCTAGAAAGAATTATCTCTATGTTTGCAGCCCGGGAAGTGGACTGAACAATAATAACTCTCACAAGATTTTAGGGGGTGGGGTCCCCATACCACAGATTAAGACACTGAGGCTCAAAAAGTTATATAATTTGCCCAAATCACACAGTTAACAAGAAATAGACTCAAACTCATGTCCTTTCCACTCTATTTGTTTTCAAAATGAGTCCAAAACAGCCCTTTTACAAATGTGAAATTGTCTATATTTTAATTTGGTTTTGGTAATGATATAAATGGGCACAGAAATATAACAGTTATAGAGACTGCATCTACTTTGAGAAGTCCTCCTCTGTGTTAGTTTCTTGAAGCTTCTGTAACAAATAAGCACAAACTTGGTGGCTGAGAACAGAGAAATTTATTTTCTCACAATTCTGGAAACCAGAAATTCAAAATCAAGGTGTCAACAGCACCGTACTATCTCTGAAGGCTCAAGGGGCAATCTGTTCCTTGCCTCTTCCAGCTTCTAGTGGCTCCAAGTGTACCTTGGCTTGTGGCTGCATCATTCCAATCTCCGGTCACATGAACTCCACTTCACTATGTGTATCTCTTAATAAGGACACTTGTCATTGAATTTAGGGCCCACTCGGATAATCTAGGATGAGTTCAACTTGAGATCCTTAATTTGATTACATAGGCAAAGACCTCTTTTCCAAATAAGGTCACATTCACAGGTTCTGAAAATTAAGATGTGGATGCATCTTTGGGGTGGAAGGGCACCACTGAACCCACCACACCCTCCCTGCGCTTCAGCCTGGAAGCTCTCCCCAAGCAGTCAGTTGGGGACTTATCAGGCTCAGCTTTCTTGATTCTCTTCTGCCAGGGATCTCTGGCCTGCACTGCCTGCTGTCTGAAAAATATCATTTCAAATGTTTTGCTTAGTTTTCTAGCTGTTTAAGCAGGAGGGTAAATCCAGTCCCTATTACTCCAGCATAGCCAGAAGCAGAAGCTGCACCAAAGTGAAGTTCATTGAGCATAGAGACCTTTCCTATCTTACTGACGGCTGCATCATCAGTGCCTATCAAAATGATTGGAGCATAGTAATCTTTCCATAGCAACTGATGAATTAATGAACAAATGAATTAAAAGGAGGTTAATCTATTGGGCTGGCGGAAAAGTGCCTTTGGTTTTTAAGTAAAAATAAAAGACACATTTTTCATTTTCACCAAGAACTTCATTGAACAACGTATTCACCCTTTTGTTCCACTACCTTCTGCCATTTTTCAGGCAACTTCATAATTCCATCTTCCCAAAACGTTTTAGCTTTTTTGAGCAAAGAACTGTTCCAGGTGCCTTTTACAGTCTTCCAGGGAATTGAAAATTTTTCCATTAAGAGAATTTTGTAAAGAGCGAAATAAATGGAAATCCAAAGGTGCAATGTTTGGTGAATACGGCGGATGAATCAGAACTTCCCATCCTGTAACAGTTTTTGCCTGGTCATCAAAGAAACATTCAGTCTTGCGTTATCCTGATGGAAGATTATGCATTTTCTGTTGACTAATTCTGGATGCTTTTCTTCGAGTGCTGCTTTCAGTTGGTCTAATTGGGAGCAGCACTTGTTGGAATTAATCATTTGGGTTCCCAGAAGGAGTTCATAATAGAGGAATCCCTTCCAACCCCACCATATACACAACATCACCTTTGGATGAAGACCGGCCTTTGGTGTGGTTGGTGGTGGCTCTTTTCGCTTGCCCCATGATCTCTTCTGCTCCACATTATTGTACAGTATCCACTTCTCATCACCCGTGACAATTTGTTTCAAAAACAGAACGTTTTTGTTACGTTTCAGTAGAGAATTGCATGCGGAAATACGGTCAAGAAGGTTTTTTTCGCTTGACTTAGGTGGAACCCAAACATCAAAGCGACTTACATAACCAAGCTGGGGCAAATGATTTTCAACGCTTGATTTGGGTATTTTGAGGATGTAGGCTATTTCCCGTGTGGTATAACGTTGATTGTTCTCAATTAATGTCTCAACTTGATCGCTATAAACTTCAATTGGTCTACCCAACCCTGGAGCATCGTCCAGCGAGAAATCTCCAGCACGAAACTTCGCAAACCACTTTTGACATGTTTGATCAGACACAGCACCTTCTCCATATACTGCACAAATCTTTTTTTTGCTTTTTTTTTTTTTGCCTTTTTACCTTTCTTGAAATAATAAAGCATAATATGCCAAAAATGTTGCTTTTTTTCTTCCATCTTCAATATTAAAATGGCTACACAAAAATTCACCAACTTTGAGAGTGTGGCATGGACATATATACACTACCAAATGTAAAATAGATAGCTAGTGGGAAGCAGCCACATAGCACAGGGAGATCAGCTCGGTGCTTTTTGACCACCTAGAGGGGTGGGATAGGGAGGGTGGGAGGGAGATGCAGAGGGAGGAGATACGGGGATATATGTATACGTATAGCTGATTCACTTTGTTATACAGCAGAAACTAACACACCATTGTAAAGCAGTTATACTCCAATAAAGATGTTAAAAAAAAAATTCACCAACTTTGATAAGTCTTTTTTAAATGCACACTGATATGAAAGCTGTCACAATACAATCTAACAAAATTGTTTCAAATGACATTAAAGACAACTAAGTGCTGCTAGAGCCATCTTATGGAAAAAAACGAACGAACCTTTTGGCCAACCCAATAAATCCTTGATTTTTCTCGTGTTTGGGACCAAGTGACCACAACTCCTTTTACCTCAGTCAGTTGGGTGAGCTTAAGCCATCTCTCCTTAACTGAATATCTGCTAGCGTAAGCCAAAGTGTCTTCACCAATTCACTCTCGGCCTCCAAAGTCTGGCTTTCATGGTTAATGCAAAAAAAACCAAAAAAACAAAAAAAACAAAACAGCACTGGGAAATTTAAGAAATGTATCTATGGAGCACATTTTGCGTAATGATTTATAAGAAGTAGGTTCTGCCCATGTTTTAAATAAAATGAACACAGAGTGTTTGTGGGGGAAGGGCTGATGTGAGGAAGGTAAGTGGGTCCTAGTATTGTCACAGGGAACTGAGGCCAGACAGTCTGCTGATGGGGAAAATATGAGAGGCAAGAGATAAGAAAGAAGCCTGTCTATTGAAAAACACAGTCCATATCAGTAGATCAAAACAAATGTGGCCATATACGAAGAAAAATGGTTTCTGCTTTTATTTCCATAGTCACACACTAATTAAGTTAAAAAAATTTATCATCATTATCAACAGCATTTACAAGATCATCTTCTATATGACTATTTGACTTATCCAAAAACCTGATTGTCTTGATTGTAGAGCTTTGTTTTGAATTTATTATATCAGATTTTTAATAACAAATATAAAACAACAGGCTTGTTATAATAAGCCTAAAAATACAGAGGTAGATAAAGAACAAGATAGAAATCTCCTACTTTAATTGCAATCCCCTGAGGTAGCCAATATTAACAGTATATCTTCATACATCTTCCTCTGTTCCTATGAACATACATGAACATATTTATATATACAGTCGGTGGTTGCTGGTTTTATAAAGATGTGAACAAATGAAATATATAACTTTTTTCATTTAATAATAGAGTCATCCTACCAGATAAATTCATAGAGATTTACTTCAGAGTTTTAAATCTAGAGTATGAATTTACTACCATTTATTCAACTGCTCCTCAAATGATATACATTTGGGTGATTTGAGGTTTTTCCACCACGTATAATACTGCACTAAACACCCTTGTGATTGCACACTGTTTTAATTTTATCGCCATGGATATCTGAGCCCTGAAATCCAACCTTTCAAACGCTACTTCCTTCCCCCCATCCTCCCTGTCATTCGGAGAACAGAGCTGAAGGAAGACTAAAGATGAGCTATGAAAGCCGGTAATTACTCCATACAGCACATGGCCAGCAGCCTCCTGCTACAATATTTACGTGCTGTTCCATTGAGATGGCACTCAGCTCACATGACCCAAATGCAGTTCTCACTCCACCAAGAACACAGCTGAATCCAAACTGCATTGGCAGCTTTGCACATGCTCCGTCTGGCCCTGTGAATCCTCACTCACCCATTGAGATTTCTTTTGGTTTAAAACAACACACCAGCTGCTGAGGCTCCTGTTACCTCCAGTATTTTCCTGGCCCAGATCCAAGGCAGGTGGCCCTCTATGAAAACCGTTTTTCAAGGTTTGAGCTTTTTTTGTCTGTATTTGTTGGGGGATAGAGGGTGTATAATATTTACACGTGGGTATAGCTGATGAGTGAGACCATAAGAAGTAACTCTTTTTCCTGTCAGGTATTACAGGAATAACATTTACCTATTTCCATCATTTGCCTTGACAAAGACCGGCAGCTCTAATGCACATTTAATTCTCAAACAGAGGTCTTGGCAAGGGATGCTGTATCTGACTGTTGTGTTGACTGTAACGTGTAAGATGGTGTTTTCTCCTCTCTAGAGACCTGGATGCTTTTTGCCATCCTGATGGTAAATGATGAGACAGACAACCATGGATTTCAGCACTCCATCTGTGTTTGATCAGCAAAAAGGTAAAAATGCTGCTTTAACTCACCCTTTGGTTCTTTGCATCTTTCGTCCAACGGTAGGGATTTGCAGTTGTACGGGGAGAGAGAGTAATATGTGTGTGTGTGTGGGTGTGTGGGTGTGGGTGTGTGGGTGTGATGTGGGAAGAGGATTTCACATAGGAAACAAACCTGTTCTAAATGTTCACTTCTCATTTTATAAGCATTTAGAAGGGAAAAATAAGCTTATGGTCTATTAGTCTTGCTAAAGTGCTCCTACCTACAAATTTTAAAAATTGGGTTTCAAGCACACCAGCTATTTCAGATAGTATCATCTTTATTCTCATTAGCTTTTTGTTCAAATCTTTAAAATATATATATTATAATAAGTAACATAAACCCAATATCTCATTGCTATAGTTTCATAAATATCTCTTGATTCCCTTCAGGAATAGATGTTGCCCAGATTTATGCTATAGTTGATATATTATCTCATCCGAGGTTGTGTAATGACTTATCACTATGTTATTATTTGCAATGAAAGGATATATCCTTCTTACTCATAATTCCCAGTGTGGAAGTAATTTTCCACACAAAACGATTGCTGTAAAATTGATCCATCCTTACAAAAAACATGTATTCAGCCATGCAGTCTGTGCATGTACATTTTGCATATGAAGTGTGTGCGTGTATGTATAGATATGTATATATATACACCTATGTGTAATTATGCATCTTTTCTCTGTAAGTACAGAAAATTTCCATTCTTTCAATATAAGTAATATTTTAGAAGATTTTTTAAAAAAATATCTGATAGCTAAACCACTTTCAATACCCTCTGAGTATTCCTCAGAATCCTAAGATCCTTTGGTCATTTACCTGTTTTGGCTACAGCGTGAAAATGGTGGTCTGTGAAAGCCTCATTAAGAAAATAACATTGCTTCTTTCCTTTTCCCTTTTCCTGCTCTAGGCCATAGTGTGTTTACTACCTACCCTTCAAGCTACATCTGGTTTCATGCGTGAATTATTTCAGTTCAGTGCTTTGTCAAGTTACAGACTTACATTTAGATTTCTGAGTAACTACTGTGTGTGTGTGTGTGTGTGTGTGTGTGTGTGTGTGTGTGTGCATCTTCAGGATGTGCCGGTTTACACAGCATTGGGCTAGGAGCACCATAGAGAAAGTGATTGTTACAGTTGTGCCCACCACATCCTTTGTACAGTTTGTATCACTGACGGCAATCAGCAAAAGTGAAAATGTGCTTAGATCCAAAGACCTCATACTGGCTAAAAAATGACATTATTGACCTATGCAATTCAAAGAGAAACACAATGGGTTTATTTTTTAAGACTAATTTGAGGGAGCTGAACTGACTGCAGAGCACTAGCCCCTCATAATGAATCCATCTGTTCCAGTGTTGTGGCTCCTAACAGGACTGAGCCCAAAACATAGTTAAAATATTCATTTATAATATTTATTTTCTTATAGCACCTTTCATGTGAGCAATTCACAGCTATTTCTCCACCCTAGACCTGATTCTTCCCCTTGTAAGTTAACCCTCTCCCTGACACCTCCATCTCTATTTCTCAATCATTTCTCTCTAGAGGTGCTGTGGTTTGGTGGAAATAGCATGGGCGACGTAGGTTAGAATGGCAGAATAGCTCTTTTTTTTTTTTTTTTTAATGTTTCTCCATGGTAACTTTTTTTTTTTTAAACATCTTTATTGAAGTATAATTGCCTTACAATGGTGTGTTAGCTTCTGCTTTATAACAAAGTGAATCAGTTATACATATACAATATGTTCCCATATCTCTTCCCTCTTGCATATCTCCCTCCCTCCCACCCTCCTCATCCCACCCCTCTAGGTGGTCACACAGCACCGAGCTGATCTCCCTGTGCTATGCGGTTGCTTCCCACTAGCTATCTATTTTACCTTTGGTAGTGTATATATGTCCATGACACTCTCTCACCCTGTCACATAGAATAACTACTTCTTAGCTGTGTGACCTTAGCAAGTTACCTGACCTCTCTGGGCCTTAATTGCCTCAGCAGTAAAATAAAGGAAAAGATGCTCACCTAGCAAGGTTGTTGTGAGAATCTAAAATAATGTAAAAAAAGCACCTGTCACATTGCCTGATATGCATTAAGTACTTTCAAACTGTGGCTGCTTTTGTTATTATCGTTGCTGTTATAATTATTACCACCCTCAACTGTGAGTTACTCAAATGTGAAAGATTATTCACCTCTCTATCTCTAGCTTGAATTTAGCAGTCCTCAGCAATGAGGACTCAGCAATACAAATGAGAGTTTAGTTAAGGCCAGTTGACTATACTACATTAATTATTTTCTTTAGAACTCCAGGGTACCATTTAGAGCAACCCCTAGAATAACAGTTAACTAAATGATACCTGAATAGTTCTATTATCACATTAACCCTTCCACCTTCTTAAAAGCATGAAAGGCCATAATAGGTTTAGACCATTGCATAGATTCTAAATACCATATTGTTGGGCAAAACCATGGTGAAGTGACTTTCTCTTGAAAAGTTGAGTATGGGTAGGGATTTAGTAGAGGATTTTCCTTGAATTCCTAATATCTGGGGAATCAAAACTCTAGTGTCCACTAGCTTTACATGCAGATGTTGACAAAAGACATTACATCTGGAAAGATCTTAGAAGTCTTGTAAGACTGCTGCAACGGCATCGCCTTTATGGAATGTAGATATCGCCATTTAGGTACAACTTTGTGTCCTATTTTATTTTACCTTCAAAAGAAAAACACTATCAAAAACCAAGGAAGTCCATGGTGTTCTCCACAACTGGTTGGCATTTGACTACTGGTTTGAATTAAGTATGGAAAGTCATTGACAGTGTGGATTGTTCCCGAGGTTGGCTTGATTTTTTTTTAATTAATTAATTTATTTATTTACTTTTGGCTGTGTTGGGTCTCCGTTTCTGTGCGAGGGCTTTCTCTAGTCACGGCGAGTGGGGGCCACTCTTCATCGCGGTGCGCGGGCCTCTCACTGTCGCGGCCTCTCTTGTTGCGGAGCACAAGCTCCAGATGCGCAGGCTCAGTAGTTGTGGCTCACGGGCCCAGTTGCTCCGCGGCATGTGGGATCTTCCCAGACCAGGGCTCGAACCCATGTCCCCTGCATTGGCAGGCAGATTCTCAACCACTGCGCCACCAGGGAAGCCCCTTGGCTTGATTTTTGGGTTTGTTTTTATTTTTGATTCTGAGTCATTGCATCCTCTACAGCTGTTAATTCATCATGGGGGTGGGGGGGAAGGAAATGTTGCATTGCTGTTCGTAAGCTTTTTTATTATTTTTTTATTATAATTGTTAAAGACTTGGCTTTCTCCTCTCATCGCTGTGAGATTACAGATCTACCTGAATGAAATGTAACACTGAAAAGAAAAGAAAAACTTGGCCATATATAAGAATCATCTAGACAGTTTTTGAAAATCCTGATACCTGGATTCCACCACTAGATATTCCAGTTTATTTGGTGAGGGGCATGGCCAGACAAAGCTCCCCAGGAAGTTCTAATGCACAACAAAGATTGAGAACTGCTCATTCCATCCATCCCCCTAAGATCTCAGATGGGAAAAGTGAAGCACTGAGAGGTTAAAATGGGGGCCAATTTATGATCAGAACACACAGCTAATTAGTAACAGAGGGGACTGAGACCCAGGTGTTCGCTATCCAGACAGCAGACTAAGAAGTTTCTTTCTGAGGGCAATCTGTGGTCTTAACAGCTACTTTGAGGTGGAGGTAGGGCTCAGGCAGCTCTGGCTTATGGTTGCCCAGAGAATGGTCAGCAATGTGCACTTGGAAACTATGATGAATAATGACCTTCAGTTTGGCTCAAACCAGAACCAGGTGGATTTGGTAAGTCTGAGTCCCTCCAATTGCATTTTTCTATTTTTCTCTTTAGCAGAAGTAATAAGACAACCCCATGCAAGGGGCTTGGGGACAGATGGACATTTGCTCTAGTCCAGTCTCAGTCCTCATCCCAGTTGCATGGACTTGGACAAACTGGTTGATCTTCTCGTCTGTGAAATGTGGGTAATATTATACATTCACAGCATTGCTAGGAGGCTTAAAGATTGTGTTATCTTCCTGGCCAAGGGGATTCGGCCCGTGTCTCTGGCTTGCCCTGTGAGGCTGTGAGGGAGGAAGCCTGGGTCTGCAGAGCCCTCCACTCCGGCTTTGTGCTTCTTGCTTTCACCACGGCAACATCTCTCTGGTCCCACGTGTTCTGCCTGGCTGTCTTCCCTCTCAAAGCCCACACACAGGAAAGGACCTGTAGTAAAATCATTTACTACAGAACACAGAGGTCCCTACTGAAGTTGAGAGTTCAGTTATGTAACCAAAGATCCCTGCATGAGGAGGAACCCAGGCCTCAGAGAGAAAATAGAAACGACAAGGGAGGTCCCAAGGGCCTCACCCAGCCCAGCCCTGCCCCAGCTCTGTAAGAAGGGTATGAGGAGGCAGAGCAGTGTGTCTGCAGGCACCTCTGGGGGGTGTGACCCACCCTCACAGGTTTTTCTCTGGTAGAGCTGTTGAGAGAATGCCAGGAGGGGCTCGGCCCTCCAGCCCAGATTTATACAGAGCATCGTGTCCTAGGGCTGCTGTAACAAATTACCATAAACTGAGTGGCTTCAGACAAGAGAAATGCAATCTCTCACAGCTCTGGAAGCCAGAAGTATGGAATCAAGATGTCAGCAGGGGGTGTGCTCCTTCCGAAGGCCCTAGGGAAGAGTCCTTCCTCGTCTCCTCCAGCTTCTAACTGCTGTGGCTTCATCACCCCAATCCGCCTCCATCTTCACATGGCCTTTTCCTCTGCATGTGTGTCTGAGAACGCCCTCTGACTCTCTTATAACAATACATGTGCTTGCATTTAGGGCCCACCCAGATACGCCAGGATACGCTTCTACTCTCAAAATCCTTAACTCAGTCTTTCAACATGTGAGGTGCTATGCACTCTTTTGCCATATGAGGTCATAGTCACAGGTCCCAGGGACTAGGGCATGGATATACCTTCAAGGCCACCATTCAGCCTGCTACTTGGCATGAAAAAAGGTCAGATCTCAAGTTCCTTCTCAGAGGTATACAGCCTCATCGCTGGGTTTTTGGTAAAATCCATTCTCATTTAAGTCGGAAGAAAGGTTGGCATTTGGGAGGTGGGATGGAAAGGCCATAAGATAAAATGGCAAAACTGAGGTTCAAGCCTAAACCTGCCTGACTTCCAAACCCATCTTTTTTCTACTGCAACACTCTTCCTTGATCAACCATACATTTTAATGAAGAAATAAGACATTAACAAAAATTTAAATTAATGAAGCATATATTTTTACAATCAAGCTGTTATCCCTTGTATTGTGGATTTTTAAAGCTCCCACGTGCAGATGTGCTGGTTTTAATTTCCAACTTTTCATCCAAAATGGGAACGCCAAACAAAAAGAATTTAGAGTGCACAGATATGCACTTTGCTGAAAAAACAAAAGTTAAAATTCTGATGTGACAAAGGAAGAATGCCTCCAAAGGAAGAATAAGCAAATTTTCAAAGGGGTTTGGGAAGAGAGTAGAGAAAAGGCAGGCAAAGGAGACAGGAAAGGGAGGGGATGATTTGGGCTCAGCTGATTTTAGGCACAGACCTTGAATGGGATGAAACCCAGGAACACTGAGGAGAATTCTGTGCTTGATTTTCAGATTGATGGTCCAGATACAGGAAGATTAGCTGGCAGGTGACCATTCCAGAGGTTCAGAAGCAGATTATCTGTTGCCTGTGGGAAAATGCTCAGCCTTCTCCCTCTCTTGGTCGAGAAAGAGGAACAGAGGGAAGAAGTAACAGGAGAAGAATCCTTTTTCCAATTTTCTTGCCCACTCAAGACCTAACCCAGGCAAACACGTTGACTGGAAGCCTGCCCCTCCCCCTCCTCTGCCTCCTTCTTTGTGTTCTTTGTCCTCTTTCCGGCACACAGGAACTTCCCTTCCATCAGCCAACTCCTGGGAAAGGTTGTGACACACCAATCCACTCCCGGCCCCTCTTCTGGACCTAGCTAGAGGGAAGCCCCTGACCGATCTTATCCAAACAATTACCATTCACTGCCTTAGAGAACCGTGAAACCGAAAGTGATTCAGTGGATTGGGGTTGAGGGGAGTGGTGTCGTTGTCAGCATTCTTCACCATAGGACAGCCATAGTGTCCTCGGGAATGGGGCCTCTTGCCTGACTATGCATCGCAAGAAGGAGAATCTGGGAGTGGTACGCAGAGGGAATGAAGGCCCACCTGGTGAACCAGATCTCCTGAATCAACCCTGATGTTATGTCCCACAACTCGGCTAGATCAACTTCAGAAGGCAAATCCTCAACTTAGCCCCTTGTCTGGAAGTCAGCTGGGTCGCCACCCTGAGCTTTTCCTACCATCTCTATTCATTAACTCCATATTTCTTCAGTAATTATTAAACAACTGTGTTGATTAACTGATATCCATAGATTTTCCCTTTGAGGCAACCATTTGGATGCAAGGATATTTTAATGGAGCCTAAAGGAAGAACCACTAAACTTGTAGCTATTTTTATTCCCAAACACGTAGAAAAACAAACCTCTCACCCATCCACAAATACAGGACAAGGTGAGGAGGTGACGGTCTAGATGCACTGAGGCCCAAGGTTGGTGTAAAAGATGGGTAAGCCTAAGTGTAAAAGATTGTAAGCCTAATAAATAGGTCTGTGTGCTTAATAAGGGCCCTAAATTTGTTTCCTCTATGTAAAGTTTTAAAATGTCAGTTGCTGATTGATGAGGCCACTCTTGTTTTATTGGGTCCATTGGGGGAAGAAGTGAAGGGACAATGTTCCAGTCTACATGGGAACTATTTCCATTTCTAAAAGTATCCTCAGAATTTAAATATATACACATATAACATTTAATAGCATTCTAATGCTTTTTTAACTTTTTGTTTGAAAATAATTTCAAACTTAAAGAAACATTGTAAGATCAGTATAAAGAACACTGTCTTTTACCCAGATTCACCTGTTAACATTTTACCCCATTTGCTTTATTGTTAGCTTTCTCTGTGTCCATCTCTACATCTCTGTCTTTGTATCTCTCTGTTTCTCTATCTCTCTCTCTGCCTCTTTCTCTATATGTATGTATGTATATGCTTATTTGTGTTTGTGTGTGTGTGTGTATACATGTGTATGTACTTTTATCTCATCTGCCTGCATTCCAATTTTGTCTATTGATCCAATAATGTCTTTTATAGCACTTTACCCCCAGTACAGGATCCAGTCTAGGATTAGGTACTACATTTAGTTATCAGGCCTCTTTAGTCTCCTTTAACCTGGAACATTTCTTTAGACTTTCTTTGTCTTTTATGACATTGACAGTTTTGAACTTACAGTCTCTCTCTTTTTTTAATACCAAGTTCCTCCTTATGGGTTTGTCTGACGCTCCCTCACAACTAGATTTAGATTATGCATTCCCAGCCAGAACACCACATGGGCGATGTATCCATCTCAGGTTATCACAATACGGTTTAAATTCTTTTAGATGGTAATTTGATGTTACAGGTGTTGCACTATTAGATATCAACTGGTTCTTACAGAGTTTTTTAAGTACTGGGGTTTCTTTCTAAATGTAAAATTAGCATCACCTTCTTCAAAATATTCAAGCAATACAAAAAAGAATTCAGTATAGAAAGTGTTGTATTCTCTTAACTAGCAAAGGGCTCTGTTCTTCAGAGTCTCTTAGCCCCAGCCTGTTCCCAGCTTCTCGGCTGCCAAGATAGACCCTAGCAACTCAACCTCCATGCGGGGATGGGGAGTAGCTTCCAAATGGAAACAGAGGAGATCAGGCCAAGAATTGTAACCGGTAGTAATAATCAGAAGAAGAGCGATAACTCTGGTTTATTAAGCAGCTCCCATTTATTAAGCCAGACACTGTGCAAAACGTTCACTCCTATCATCTCACTGGATCCTCAACACAGCCTGTCAGATAGATTCCATTTCTAGTCCATCTGAGGTTACATGACTTATCCAAGGCCACACAGGACAAAGGCAAAGCTCCCATTTTTAACTCTGGTTTCTAACCCCCAAGCCCTCCTCACACTCCTGTTCACCATGAAGTTATACTTTCTGGATTCTTATAACCCACCTCATCAACCCCTTCATGACTCCTAGCACAAAGGAAAATACAGGTGACGGCAGCTAGGTTTGCTCAAGTCTCCCCAGGGCTGAGCTTCCATTTGCAATGAGTTCTGCCCAGTAGGCTCAGCTTAGTGACAGGCTGACCTCTTCCATGGTAGTAGATCCAGTCTCCATGGCAACCTGCCTTTAGAGCAAAGAAAGACACCAGACTCCTAGGAGGAGGAGGAGGAAGCTAAAAGGGTAGGATCACACTGGAATTCGACCTGTGGAACTGATGTGATGGGAATTGGGAACTTGTAAGGTCAGGGCTTGGCTTCCACCACAGAAGCTTCTGAAGCCAGGTTCTTTATCATTTTCCTACTCAACCTATTTGTTCTGTGCAGCAACAGGTTAACATTTCTCCAAGAGACATTTCAGAGGGCCGCAACCCTGTAATCAAGGTCACAAATAAATAGCAATTGATAAAGAGGAAAGAGAATTATTTTAACCTTGACATCCTAAGCTTTGATCCTGGGTGACCCCAAGATCATTCCTCTGTTCTCTAACTCACAACAGTAAATCAGAACACAGTTTGGTGTTCAAAAAAAACCAGAAACAACAACAACAAAAACAAAAACACCTTACTTTTAAGAATCATGAGAGGAACACCTGAAATTCATCTGAAATGACATTTTTATCCTTCTTACTTAGTGCTATTCAAGTCAGCTGACTCAGCACGACCACCACGGAGAGGTCTCGGGATGGGCTCACAGCTGTCTGCTTTCAGGTGGTCACTGCAGAAACCAGTCCAGATCCTGGAAGTGTTTTGTCTTAGAATAGTAGTAACTTGTAGAATTGAAAGGAACTCAGTGAACGTGTAATCCAGCTCCCTCACTTTTTACATGTGAACACTGAAACAGAGGGGTTAGCGGTGGTACAGTGTACTGGACTGTAATGGCCACTGGAGTCAATTCAAGTCCCAATGCTGCCACTCTTTTTACCGACCCTTTCCAGTCAGGCCCCAGCATCGGTCCTTCTGCCGGTGTCATTGGAACCAACAGAATGAGCCTGAGTTTGGTTCACAAGTAAAGGGGAGTTTTCTTCTTTGCTCAAAGAATGGAGAGACGCGAGCTCATTCTCTAGAGGACACGCTGTCCTCACAGGCTGTGGGCGGGGCTGCTTTATAGGATCTCCTGGGGGGCGGGGGGAGGGGGCGGGGGGAGGAGGCGGGGGGGCGGAGCTCTCCCAGGGCAGGCGCAGCCGTACCGCTCAGGCTCCAGAGCGCAGCCCCGGAGCAGCGTCTCTGCCCACGGCCCGCGGCCATCTTGAATTGAGGCGGTGTGTGCAGCGGCGCTTCTGCCCGCGCCCAGAGCTGAGGTGTCTGGCACGGGCTCTTCACACGAGGAGGAGCTCTGGTCTGAAGTGCCAAGTACCAGTCCGAGGCCTCTGCACGCGGCTCCCGGTGAGCAAGTGAAACCAGACTAATCACAAAGGAAAAAGAAAAAAGGTTCGACTGTATTTTATTACCCAGATTCTATTTTTCCATGAATTGTTAGTGGGCTATGCTGGTGACGCTTCCTGTGTGACCCAGCTGTTTAACATCTCTATACCTCACTTTCCTACCTTGTAAATTAAGATGGTGCTATTACAAAGGATTGTTTATAAAGATTGAATTAAGGAATACATGCAAAGTACCTGCAACCACTGCTGGCCCATAGTAATCACTCGGTAACTGCTAGAGGGCGTTATAGGTTTGTTATAAAGATGGTTATAACACTCTTCAGAGGATGGTTAGAAAGATTCAATGACATAATACATACAAAGCGCTTGGAACCATGCCTGGCCCAGAGTAACCACTTAGCAAGTGCTAGTGATTCTTATAGATGACTTACCTAAGGTCCTGTGGACAACCGGTCTTCCCTGGTCAAGAGAACATCCATCCCTCAAGTTACCTCCCCCCCTGTAATGAATTCATAGCACAGCACTCCTTTTTAAAATTTTATTTTTTAATTTTTTGTACAATTTTTAAAGGTTAATTTCCATTTACAGTTATTACAAAATATTGTCTATATTCCCCATGTGTGCAGTATATCCTTGAGCCTATCTTATATCCAATAGTTTGTACCTCCTACTGCCCCGCTCCTCCCCACCACCACCCCACTGTTAATCACTAGTTTGTTCTCTATACCTATGAGTCTGCTTCTTTTTTGTTGTATTCACTAGTTTGTTGTATTTTTTAGATTCCACATATAAGTGATATCATACTGTCTTTCTCTGTCTGACTTATTTCACTTAGCATAATGCCTTCCAACTCCATCCATGTTGCTGCAAATGTCAACATTTCATTCCTTTTTATGGCTGAGTAGTATTCCATTGTATATATACACCACATCCTCTTTATCCATTCATCTGTTGACAGACACTTAGGTTGCTTCTATATCTTGGCAATTGTAAATAATGCTGCTATGAACATTGGGGTACATGTAGCTTTTTGAATTAGTGTTTTTGTTATATTCGGATATAAACCCAGGAGTGGAATTGCTTGGTCATATGGTAACCCTGTTTTTAGTTTTTTGAGAAACCTCCATACAGTTTTTCACAGTGGCTGCACCAATTTACATTCCCACCAACAGTGCAGGTGGGTTTCCTTTTCTCTACATCCTTGACAACATTTGTTATTTGTGTTCTTTTTGACGATGGCCATTCTGGCAGGTGTGAGGTGATGTCTCATTGTGGTTTTGATTTGCATTCCCTGATGATTAGCGATGTTGAGCATCTTTTCTTTTGTGTGTGTGTGTGTGTGTGTGTGTGTGTGTGTGTGTGCAATCGCTTTTATAAACAAATTTTAGGCTGGAACAAGGAGCTCCTGGTTCATCATGTTGGAGATTGTCCTTGCTGCTATAGGCTGTTGAAGTGTGCCTCCCTTATGATCTGGTTGATGTGGGAATAAGGACCTTGGCATAGCACATACCCCTCATATAAGGACTGAAGGGTACTCTTGTTGAGTTCAGCAATGATCTGGTTTAAGCTGCTTTCTGATCCAATTACTCTCTCTGGGGAATTAACACTGCTGCTCCTGTCATTATCATTGCTTGAACATGCACACACTTTGGTTCCTCTTAGTGGTTCCTTCCTTATTGTTTTTCATTGCATCCTGAGACTCCTGAAAAACAGGGTTTCTCTTACTCCTTTTGGACTGGGGAGAATGGTGATTGTCCTCTTTATTATCATTCCTTCTTCTTTTCTGCTTATTGTTCAGTGACTGTGTTTCTAATTCCAATAGCATGTCGGTAATTGGGTCTACATTCATATTTAGGACAGAGAATACACTAGTACTGGCCGAAGTGGCCCTGGCAATATTGGCTGAAGAAGCAAAGCAGGATGACGGTGAGGACCAGAGATGGACCAGTACAGGCCAAAGTTGCCCTGTAAAAACATTCTGGCATGGCATACCTCCCTAGTCCTGGCCCCAAAACTCTAGAAACCTTGAGTATCTTTTCATGTACCTGTTGGCCATCTGCATTTCCTTTTTGGAAAAATGTCTATTCAGTTCTTCTGCTCTTTTTTTTTTATTATTTTGGCTGCATTGGGTCTTCGTTGCTGTGTGCGGCCTTTCTCTAGTTGCAGTGAGTGGGGGCTACTCTTCATTGCGGTGCACGTGCTTCTCATTGCAGTGGCTTCTCTCGTTGCAGAGCACAGGCTCTAGGCACTTGGGCTTCAGTAGTTGTGGCACGCAGGCTCAGTAGTTGTGGCGCATGGGCTTAGTTGCTCCGCAGCATGCAGGATCTTCCTGGACCAGGGCTTGAACCCATGTCCCCTGCATTGGCAGGCGGATTCTTAACCACTGCGCCATCAGGGAAGTCCCTCTGCCCATTTTTTAATCAGATTTTTTTTGTTGTTGTTGAGTTATATGAACTATTTATATATGTTGGATATTAATCCCTTATCAGTCATATCATTTGCAAATATTTTCTCCCATTCAGTAGGTTGTCTTCATTTTGTTGATGGTTTCCTTTGCTGTGCAAAGCTTTGAAGTTTAATTAGGTCCCATTTGTTTATTTTTGCTTTTATTTCCTTTACTTTAGGAGACCGATCCAAAAAAATATTGCTGTGATTTATGTCAAAGGGTGTTCTGCCGATGTTTTCCTTTAGGAGTTTTATAGTATCTGGTCTCACATTTAGGTCTTTAATCCATTTTGAGTTTACTTTTGTATACGGTGTTAGAGAATGTTCTGATTTCATTCTTTTACATGTAGCTGTCCAGTTTTCCCAGCACCACTTATTGAAGAGACTGTCTTTTTTCTCCATTGTATATTCTTGCCTCCTTTGTCATAGATTAATTGACCATAAGTGTATGGGTTTATTTCTGAGCTCTATATTCTTTTTTTTTTTTTTTTGGCTGCGTTGGGTCTTTGTTGCTGCGCGGGCTTTCTCTAGTTGCAGTGACCGGGGGCTACTCTTGGTTGCAGTGCACAGGCTTCTTATTGCAGTGGCTTCTCTTGTTGCGGAGCACGGGCTCTAGGCGTGCGGGCTTCAGTAGTTGTGGCACGCAGGCTCAGTAGTTGTGGCTCACGGGCTCTAGAACACAGGCTCAGTAGTTGTGGTGCATAGGCTTAGTTGCTCCGCGGCATGTGGGATCTTCCTGGACCAGGGCTCAAACCCGTGTCCCCTGCATTGGCAGGTGGATTCTTAACCACTGCACCACCAGGGAAGTCCCACCTGGGCTCTATATTCTGTTCCATTGATCTGGGTGTCTGTTTTTGATAGCACTGCTTTTTGTTTGGAAATTGGAAGGGGCAGAATTTGCCTAGCAAGAAAACCACATCAGAAATAAAATAATTCCCAGAAAAGCTCACAGGTCTTGGAGAACTTCTACTTTCCCTTTCCTCTTTTTCTGGAGTTCTGTCCTCTCAGTCTGAGACTTGCCTTGTAGATATAACTCATCCCATTGCTTAAAAGCCAGGCTACCTTTAGCTTCCACTTTCCATGCTAGTGCCAGGCAGGTTTCTAGACTTTCTGTGCTGTTCTAGGAATCGATCTAGTCTTGAAGCACAATCTTACTTTTTAAATTATTATAGTTTCATAATGTTTTACGATTTGATAGAGAAATCCTCCTTCAATACTTTTTTCAATTTTTGGGGGGTTTCTTTTTCAATTTTTTTTTCCTCTTTTTGTTTGTTTTTGCTTTTGGTGTAGTAATACATTCACACAATTTCAAGGTATAAAACAATGTACAGTGAAAAAATCTCCCTTCACACCAACCCCTCCAGCCATCCAAATCCCCTCCTGGAAGCAAAACAATGTAAGCAGTTTCTTATATATCCTTACAAAGAGATTCTAGGTATAGATAAGCAAATACTTAAGTATATTCTTTTTTTTCTTCTTTAAAGCATAAATTTATCCATTTGTTTTTACAAATGAAAGTCAATATCATTTTTCTGAGCCCACAGCCCCAAAAAACTGTTGGAACTTTCACTGAAATGACATTAAACTTAAAAATGAATCTGTATAATAATTAAAATTAGTTATACTATTTAGTTCTCCTGTCTGGAAACACGGCATGTATCTTCATGAATCCAACTCTTTTCTTAGTTCCTTATTTAGATTCTGAATATTTATTACTGGGTATTTTATATTTTCATTTTAGTGAGTTATTTTCAATGTAAGGAGGAGTTAGTTTCTTCATATTATTTAATATAGAAGAACTATTTAGTTTCATACTTAATTTTAAGTCTGGCTAGCTTATTAATTCTAATGGTTCTGTGGTTAATTCTCTTGTGCCATCCTGGTGCACAGGATGAAACCAGATGGACTGGTTTCAAATCCTGCTCTGCCATTTAATAGCTGTACAACTTAGGGGAAATTATTAAACATCTCTGTGCTTCAATTCCCTCATCTGTAAATAGGGTAAAGATACTACCTACTCATAAAATTGTTGAAATAAATAAATAGCTTAATTCAAAAGAAACTGTTAGGACAGTGCAAAGAACACAAGTAAAAGTTAGCTTTGATTAAACTTTGATAATTTTGCTCTTCCTTTATGATTATTATCTCATTTCTTTTTGCTTCATATATTACTGCATTAGATAAAATTTGTCTTCTTTCTTTCCCTATTTTTTCACTATTAGGTGTGGTTTTTTTTAAGGAACAGATACCAAATTTTATTAAATGCCTTTCTATTCTTTATTCATATAATCATATATTTCCCCTTTGTTCTACTGATGTGATATATTTTTTTAATAGACACTGGAAAATCAAAACATCTATATTCTAGAATAAACTCTGTTCAGTCATGGTGTATTATTCTTTCAATATCCAACTTAATCTGATCTCACAGAATTTAATTTAAAACTTAGAACTCTGAGTTTACAAATTGGGTCCATCTATAGGTGCCTGTAGGCACATGTCTTTAGCAGTTTATGCTAGCCTTAGAAAATAAATTAGAAAAATTTCATTCTCTTTCTGTGCTTCAGTATGAGAGCTATTTGTTCCTTGGTTATTTGACATTTATCTTAATATTTTAAAAGAATTCGCTCAACCTCATATTAGAATCTTTATGCTGTTACCACTAACTTTAATTCGCTCCTTGGTGTACAAGCAGCTCCTCATAGATGCATTCCCAATTTTCAATTAATGTGTAGATTTTATTTTTGCTACAAATGAGTATAAACTCTAGCACAGTGATGTCTCTCCAGCAGAATGCTGAGCTGCACAGCTTGTGGAGAGTAGGATATAGGCTGCTGTGAGTAAGAGAGAATGGAATGTGGAATATTGTCCAGCACCAAGAAAGGTCACAGCTTCACTGGAATATATGAGGGCTTCGCCACCTGAGTGAATGGGCAGCGATAGACAGTAGTGCACATTGGTCAGAGGGTTGAATCTGAGGCCTGACAGCCTGCAGCCTTATCTGAGTTTCACCACTTACTAACTGTGTGACTTTGAGTAAGTCACTTTCCTGCCCTGTGCCTCAGTTTCCCCAGCCATAAAGTGGGAATAATTCTCGTAAGGTGAGAATTAAATGAGTTGATTTCTAGAAAGGTTTAGCACAGTACCTGGTGCATAAGAAGCGTGGCATAATTGTTGACCATAATTATGGTTGTTATTCAGACAGTGACAGAGACCCCCCAGAACAGTGGATGCTTTCATAGCTACTGGGAGACATTGTTGTGCCGTCAAAATGGTTGTATCGAACTTTTTGCTAACTTTAGGATTGTTCTGAGTTTAATTCCTTCAAATATGCTACCAAAAATTCTAGAATTCAAAACTGTGCAGGAAACACAAAAAAGCTGAGAACCTTGACTAGAGACAGACCACAAGACTCTACGGAATGTGGTTGAGGTGCACTTTGGCCACACTCCCACATTCATGCGTATACCGCTGCAGAGAAGTTAGTTCTGGCATCCATGCTTTCCAAGCCACAGTTGCAGTGAATGGGCTGTAGGAGGAGCCTCCTCCAAGGTGTTATTGAGTTGGTACTATATGATAAGGTTGCCCTTACAAATTAGTGAAGAAAAGGAGAATTATACAATATTTGGGGAAAGAAAGTAATTGTGGCACGCAAATATAAAGTTTAAAATTTCCATATTAATTACAGCTAAATGTTAACACATAAGTATAAGGTTCCACGGGCAATGAATCATAAGTGCAATATCCACAGATTTTGTTGGTTTATTTTTCAAAAACCAACAAAACAAACTGAGAACTTAAGTGGCAAACAGGGAA
Source organism: Balaenoptera acutorostrata (assembly GCF_949987535.1). Taxonomy (NCBI): domain Eukaryota; kingdom Metazoa; phylum Chordata; class Mammalia; order Artiodactyla; family Balaenopteridae; genus Balaenoptera; species Balaenoptera acutorostrata. Next base: position 46,712,477 of record NC_080065.1, on the reverse strand, counting down.
AAATAACTGCAGCATAGATAGCAGATGAAGAGTTAGTGTCCTTAATGTATATAGAGCTCTTTCAAATCAATTAGATAACGACAAATGCCTTGAAATAATATGTAAAGGATACCAACAAGTAATTCATGAAATGGCCATAAACATGTGAAAAAACTTCTCTCTTAGGAATAATAAAAGAAGTGACCATTAGAAATGATATACTCTTTTCCTTCTTTCACATCAGCATTATTTTTTAAAAAACAATAAATCACAGTGTCATTAAGAATGAGGTGAGGGCTTCCCTGGTGGCACAGTGGTTAAGAATCTGCCTGCCAATGCAGGGGACACGGGTTCGAGCCGTGGTCTGGGAAGATCCCACATGCCACGGAGCAACTAAGCCTGTGAGCCACAAGTACTGAGCCTGCGCATCTGGAGCCTGTGCTCCGCAACGGGAGAGGCCGCGACAGTGAGAGACCCGCGCATGGCGATGAAGAGTGGCCCCCACTTGCCACAACTGGAGAAAGCCCTCGCACAGAAAGGAAGACCCAAAACCGCCAAAAATAAATAAATAAATTAATTAATTAATTTTAAAAAAAACTTCCTATTTAAAAAAAAAAAAAAAAAAGAATGAGGTGAAATGTATGCTCTCAAGCCCTGCTTGGAGAGGGTGTGTTGGGTCAACCTTTCTGGAGGGCAATTTGACAAAGAGTCAAGTCTATTGATTCCCAAGTTCATTTCTAGGAATGTGTCCAAAGGAAATAAAGATGCACAGAAACACATATATGCAAGAATGTTATAGCATTATTTGGAATAGCTACAGGATTAATAATTCCCCCCAAAAGAGAAACAATTTAAATGTTCAATAGTAAGAGAATGATTAAATCAGTTGTGCTAATTCCAGTCAATGGGATTTTATGCCACATTTTATAAATAACATTTTCAAATCTTACCTTATGGCATAGGAAAATATTTGTGATCCAATATTAAATGTTTGAAAAAGAGCAACAATCAAAATTATATGTACAGCATGATCTTTTTTTTGTAAAATGTAACTCCAGCACCATGCTAAGAACTATTAGTCACTGGTTGTTACAATATTAAAATACCTCTATATCCTCAGATCAATAGAGATTATTCCAACCACTCCCCAGGAACACACACAGCCCCCAGTCCAGCAGCTAAAAAGTTATCAACCCTGCTCCAGCTGTTAGGCCTGCCTCCAGTCTGATGGGGGACCTGACAAGCCAGTCATTAGATCCTTTTAATATTACCCTTCATCTGGTCCCTTATTGTGGGAGGGGAATTTGGAGTGGGAGGAGAAACAGAGATTCACTTAATAAATGAGTAGCAAAATGGCCTTAGTGTTAGCCAAACTCACATTGGATCTCAGAAAATTTCAGTCATTTTCTTCAAGTTCTATGACTGTATTCTCATCCATAGAAGATCACAGTGTGGGAGATTTGAGATTTGCATTGCTACCTTGGTCAGTGAATCCTACCCCACCAGCAGCCACTGGCCCCAAGCTTCAGCCACAGGCAGGAGTCTACTGTCCTAGGGCGCTACCCACCCCAAGCTACAGCACCTTCCAGAACTCCCTCCCTCCTGTTCTATGCCTCCTGACCTCACAGCTTTTTGCACCTTTTAACCATTATGCTTGCTCCTTAGGAACTTGCCTTCTCTTTTATACAGCCTTTGGGTTGGGTTACCACTTATTTTCAGCCATGTCCATTTTGAGTGCAGGATAGGGGGCAGGAGACAGTTTAGATTTTATAGGGGGAAGATGGAAAGGGCAGAGGCTCACAACTGCACATTCTGAAGCAACTAGATCTTTCAGGTTTCCAAGCTTCCCCTCCTGCTAGCACTTCTCCCCACTCCCATATTTACATTACACAGGCAGGTGGAGGAATGAGGGCTCCAGGATGGGTGGGAAGCAAGCCTATAAATCAAGTATATACAACATACCAACATCTTAATAGTGATTATCTTTGAGTATATATTTTCTTCTTATCTGTATCTTCATAATTTTTGTAATCCAAAATGAAATAACATGAAATGACGGATCAATTAAATCAAAATATCTGGGGTTAGCACTTAGGTATCAGGGGTTTTTTTTTTTTTTTGGTTTTTGGTTTTTATCTCCCGAGATGGTTCTAATGTTTAGCCAGTGTTGAGACCCAGGGATGTAGTCAACCTTATTTTACAAAATAGAGAACTGAACCCAGAGTGGTTCATAGTAATACACTTGGCTAATATTTCTGTTGTTCAAAAAGAAAGTTCTTTATGAGATTCAGATTTAATTGAGAAGTCATTTCTGTTGTCACCTTTTTTTTTTGCATTTTTTAAATTGAAGTATAGTTGATTTACAATGTTGTGTTCATTTCTGCTGTACAGCAGAGACTCAGTTATATGTACATATACATTCTTTTTATATCCTTTTCCATTATGGTTTATCTCAGGATATTGAATATAGTTCCCTGTGCTATACAGTAGGACCTTGTTGTTATCCATTCTATATGTAATAGGTTGCATCCACTAACCCCAAACTCCCAGTCCATCCCTGCCCCTCTCCCCCACCCCCCTTGGCAACCACAAGTGTGTTCTCTATGTCTGTGAGTCCGTTTCTGTTTTGTAGGTAAGTTCATTTGTGTCATATTTTAGATTCCACATGTAAGTAATATCATATGGTATTTGTCTTTCTCTTTCTGACTTACTTAGTATGATAATCTCTAGTTGCATCTGTGTTGCTACAAATGGCATCTTTATCCATTCATCTGTCCATGGACATTTAGGTTGTTTCCATGTCTTGGCTATTGTGAAAAGTGCTGCTTTGAACATAGTGGTGAATATATCTTTTTTGAATTATAGTTTTGTCCAGATATATGCTCAGGAGTGGGATTGTTGTATCCTATGGTAATTCTATGTTTAGTTTTCTGAGGAACCTCCATACTGTTTTCCATAGTGGCTCCACCAATTTACATTCCCACCAACAGGGTAGGAGGTTTTCCTTTTCTCCACACCCTCTCCAGCAATTGTTATTTGTAGACTTTTTAGTGATGGCCATTCTGATCAGTGTGAGGTGATACCTCATAGTTTTGATTTGCATTTCTCTAATAATTAGCGATGTTGAGCATCTTTTCATGTGCCTATTGGCCATCTGTATGTCTTCTTCAGAGAAATGTCTATTTAAGTCTTCAACCCATTTTTTGGTTGGGTTGTTTGGTTTTTTGTTGTTGAGTTGTATGAGCTGTTTGTATATTTTGGAAATTAAGCCCTTGTTGGTTGCACTGTTCGCAAATATGTTCTCCTATTCCATAGGTTGTCTTCTCATTTTGTTTATGGTTTCCTTTGCTGTGTTGTCACTGTTTTAGACCTCACAATATTACATACTCACAGCTCTGATGATACAGTTTAAATCAGCCTTACTTAACCATATATCCATAATCTATGAGAGTTGAGGGAAGCTATTCATTTACTTCAACTCTACTTGAAATGCTAGTGATATGCCTTATGAAATTATTTAAAGGAACAGAAGACTCTTTCTTCTATCACTTTTCCTAATTCTATTCCCAAGGATTGAAAAGAATGAGACTTCATTTCGTATATGTATTCTTCAATTTGCCAGTTGGAAAAGAATATGCTAATTAAATCAATAAACATATTTATCAAGTATCTACAATGTATCCAACACTACTCTAACTTCTACTATCTAATGTTCGAGATTTTTTTTTCTGCAAAGAAAGCAAAGCCATACTGCCAGAATTCTAGTGGGGTCATGTGAAGGGTGATTATTCACCAGGTTGGGTTTTATTCTGTACCTTTTATAAAGCAACAACTCCAGTATAGTAAGAAGGGATTCCATTTCAATTACCTTGAGGAACCCATGAGACAGTCATGAAGAGGGAGAAAACAGAGTCAAGACAATGAAGACAGCCATGGAAGCCCAGCTGACAGGATGACTACAAAAGGAGAGATGCAAATCTAAAGGACTACAGAGAGATAGATTGGTTCAATCTCTGACACTTGGACAAGCCACCCAAATTGCATTTGTTTTCTTAAACTATTTTCAGGTGATCAAGGCACTTGGGGCAGTTTTACAAGTGGCCACAGTGGAGGGCCACTAGGAAGGATACCTTTTAAAGGACTCGAGGAAAACCCACTTCTCCAAATCCTTTTCAGCACAACAGTCATTGTTCATCAACAATAGGTGATTCATTATTTGGTTCTACACAGATAGGAGAAAGACACATAGAATATTAATCACAGAAGGAACCTTAGAGGTCAACCTTCTACTCAATACAGACATCTCCTCGAGAGCATCCCGAGATATGCTTGATCAGAACCTGCTTAGACATGGGTAGTGATGAGGAGCACACAGCTCACAATATAATCCCTTCTAGTTCTGAACAGCTCTAGTTATTAAAAATCTTAATTATTCCAATTTCTATCCACCAATACTAGTTCTTCCCTCTGGATCTACAGAAAACAATCCTAAACTCTCTTCCATCTTTTCCAACAGCAGTCATGTCCAACTAAGTCTACTCTTCTGCAAACTAAACAAACCCCGCTTCTTCACCTATTCCTCTCCTTCCAGAGTCCCCAGTTAAAATGGCAAATTCCTGACATGAACACTTCCCATTTCTTAAAAGTGAAAGAGGTGGGTGGTGTCATACATTTGATCAAGAAGAAAGTAAGGAAGATCAAAGGAACAGTGTTCAAAATAACGCTTGGCTTACTTTTTAATTTCCAAAGACTGGCTAGGCTAGCATAGTCCTTCATAAAATCATTTAAGATTTATACTTGCCTACTTACCAAAGAACTTCTTGACACAATATTTTTAACATCAAGGAGATTTCCACAAGACTCCAATGGGTGAGAAAGCTATTGAACATGAATACTACATCAGTCAGTCAGTCCATTTATTGCACACATACTAAAGGTCCTATGCATTGAAGATTGAGTTCTTTTTAAGAATTAGTGTTATTAAAATGAAAGTTCATTTTATGAAAATGCACTCTAGGGAGGCATCGTCACTGAAGTTTAACACAGACATGTTTCTTAGAACAGCAGATTCCATTTCCCAGCACTATCCCCTACCCTGTGTCCAGTAGAGATGCGAGCCATGGAATGTCATTCACAGGTCAGAAGAGTCACCCCGAGGAACACAGTGATGCTGAGATTCAAAGAAATACAGCATGTGTTTATGTTGCATCACAAGTTTGGTTATGAAGAAAGGTCTGATTGTGGCCAGATACTTACCCTTGAGATAATACTGTTGCAAGACTTCCTCCCCACAGAATGAAATCCCTTCTTTTCCACTCCCACGGCATGAAGGTTGCTTTGAGTATTTGTTCTCAGCTGGCACATGCAGAAAGCTTGGAGCTATTTTTCTCTTTAAAATGTTAAAAAGAAACTCTTTTTCCTCCTCCCATATGACTGGCACTTTATAAAACACTCTTAAAGCCTCAGCCAGTACACCCTGAGGGACTGTAGGAGAAAACGCGAGAAATAGCAAAATGTTTCAGCTCACAAAATCTCTACAGCCTGCTGAGCAAGGCAAAGGGTCTCTTTAAGGGGAAAGAAGACAGAGGTTCCTATCTATGTCAAAGTAGTAATGGTGATAATGTATTATTGTTGACATACTTTGAATACTTTGTGCCAGGCATTGCACTTTATGTGGATGAACTCATTTAGCTCTCAGAACAACCCTGTGAGTTAAATACTCTTCTTACCCATTTGACAAGAGAAGAATGAGAATAGAGAGGTTAAGTAACTTGCCCAAGATCACACAGCTATCAGGAAATTGGCAGTGCTAGGATTCAAACTCTGGAGGCTGGGCTCTTACTATTTTTCTATATTGCTTGCATGTATGCATGCTTTGTATCATATGATGTATATGATGAGTCACATGAAACTAATTTGCTTTCAATGCCAGCCAACTGTATCAATGACCTTAAACTTGTTCCTACATGACCAGAGTGTTCCAAACTGGCTTTTAATTCTGTCCAGCAGAACTGGCACCATCCTGGCTCAGGGCCAAGGTCAAGGCCCAGAGAGACTCTTTATCACCAGTGGGTGGCAATATTGTTACATGGAGCCATCAGGGTGCAGTGAAGGCCTGGCATCTTCCCTAAAAGTGAAAAGACCTCACCACCTTATGGATAGATCATTCCAGGCAGCTCCCAAAACACAATTTCTCTACTGTCCCCAAAGCACCCAAGATAATCCTGAGGGAGGATAGAGTGATCTGGATTAGGAGAATGCCCAGGAACCTATTCGTTTAAATCATTCTTCCTCTTGTCCTGCCATAATATCCCTAGTATATCTCAATCATAAATTACATACTTCTTTTCCCATTAACGCATGTTTTTCTTAGGAACAGAGAGACTCTACAACGTTTGTACCTGCAGTTTCACTAGCCCATTGTAGATGTTTGTTAAGTAAATGGATAAATGAATAAATTTCAGTTCTTCAGATGCAATCAATTCCACTCCAAAAAACAATGTGAGAAATATCTGTGGAATCTTCTGTAGTTGCCCCAAATGAATCCAGACTTCACTAGTGACTCTAGGCTGCATTCAGCCACCCAAGGATTCTCAGAATAGAATGAACCAAAGAAATTCTCCCAAGACCCTCTGGTCTGGACTCTTGAAACTGCAGTACCCAATCTATCCTTACATTGACCTGGCTGTTCCACAACACGGTCTCAACTTAAGCAGAACAAATGCCAAGCTGACCGCTGGGTAATTTCAACAAAGTAGGCCCAGTAATTGATGCAGTCAAGGGCTTTCCCAAGGAACTCTGCAATAACCCAGAGACAGAACCACTATATGAAGGAACCCATATTTGTGTAAAATGTGAGAAGCTTTGAAGAAGGTCCTCTAATCTAAAACATTTCTAGCAGCCTGTCATATTTCTGCAATCCTACTATTAAAAAGTTGGGCCCTTGGAATTAAGTTGATAATTTATGACACATCCAGAAAACCGTTTACAAGGTTTTTAACCATGAAAAATGAGGGAAATAGATGATTTCCAAAAAGTCTATCCTTCCAATTTTTAGGTAAAAATTAATAAAAATTTAAAACATGTACCTGTTTTAAAAAAAAAATCTACTAGGGTATTTATAAAGGTCAGAATTTTTTAAATACATGTATGTTTTTCCTTTTTCAGCACTTTGTCAAGTATCAAGGACTTGTTTTCTCTATTACAGACACACATTAGGCTCTGTCTACCCTTCTAGTAGTAACACATTAATGTAAAGCTAGTAAGGCACCCTCCTCTCTCACCACTTAAAACTTGATTTATTTTGGTGATTATAAAAAGTATATAAATTCTTTGTAGAGAATTGGGAAAATATAGAAAGTACTGAATAATATCTAAAAAATTATCTCTATTGATGTTTGATGCATCGTCTTCTTGTCTTTTATATTTTTCATGTATACATATACATAGATAACTTTTTATAAAATATAATCTGCATCTGTTCACATTCTTCTTTCTTCCTTTTCCTTTATGTCTGTTTTCCATTCTCTCTACTTTCAGTCTCTCTCCCTTGGTGAATTTTAGAATTTTTCTTTATGCATCCATATATAAGTCTATCTGTTTAACTTTCACACAGTTAGAGAGGCAAAAGCCATTCAAACCATGCTCCTCCTCTAAAGATGAATAGAAAGAAAGATAAATAGATGATAAATAGATGGTAGATAGATAGATGATACCAGATAGATAGATAGGTAGATAGACAAAAATAGTAGATAGATAATAGATAGCGAGATGGATAAGGAAAGAAGGAAGGAGAGAAGGAAGAATTTATGTATTGTTTGTTTATGTAGATCTTCTGCATATCTTAAATGGTTTTGTGATCTTTGATAGAAAAAAATTTTTCTTGCCTCTATTTTTTAGATTCCACCGGGACCATCAATTATCCTTCTCCTCATTCTTGTTACTTCTTCTTCACCCTTCATCATTTCTACAGAAATTCTTTGCACTATCTTAAGTTTAGGCCTAATTATTTGCATTGATTACAATTTAAATTGACTGTTTCTATACAACTTCTATGGAAGCGCCTTCATTTCCTATTTCCTAATCACTCTGTAGTTTAGTATGGTATCTTAGGGTTAGAAGAAACCCTGAAATACATTCTGTTTTGCCTCACACATCTTCCCTTCCCCATACCTTGTGCTTCACTCTGTGTCTGAATTCCTTCTGCAACACACTCCCTTGGTGACCACCTAGCCAAGACTGGCATCTTTTTTTTTTTAAGATTTTTCTTTTTTTTTTGATGTGGGCTATTTTTAAAGTCTTTATTGAATTTGTTACACTAGTGCTTCTGTTTTATGTTTTGTTTTTTTGGCCGCGAGGCATGTGGGATCTTAGCTCCCTGACCAGGGATCGAACCCACAACCCCTGAATTAGAAGGCGAAGTCTTAACCACTGGACCACCAGGGAAGTCCCAAGATTGACATCTTTAATTACAGGAAGTTCACTACCTCTTGAGGAGACCTAGGACATTTTTACAGTTCTCTGATCATTAAAATACTCTTCTGTCATTCTCACCCACTGCTATTTCTAACTGCTGGAATTTCACATAAAAGTTTAACCATAAACTTGGCTAAAAGCTCTTTGAAAAATAATCCTGTTTACAGTAGCATCAAAGAGAATAAAATACTTAGGAATAAAATTAACCAAGAAGGCAAAAGACTTATACACTGAAAACTACAAAACATTGTTGAAAGAAATTAAAGAAGATACCGATAAATGGAAAGATGTCTTGTGTTTCATGGATTGAAAGACAATATTGTTAAGACGTCAATACTACCCAAAGAGATTTACAGATTTGATACAATCCCTAACAAAATCCCAATGATGTTTTTGCAGAAATATAAAAACCCATCCTAAAATTCATATGGAATTTCAAGGGACCCAGATAGCCAAAAAAAATCTTACAAAAGAAGAACAAAGTTGGAGGTCTCACACTTCCTGATTTCAAACCATACTACAAAGCTACAGCAATCAAAACAGTGTAGTACTGGCATAAAGACAAACATATAGATCCATGGAATAGAACTGGGAGTCTAGAAATAATCTCATATATCTATGGTCAACTTAGGGGGCAACTGAGGAGTCAACAAAGGTGCCAAGACCATTCAATGGGAGAAGAATTGTCTTTTCAGCAATAGTGCAGAAACAACTGGACAGCCACATGCAAAATGATGAAGTCAGACCCTTACCTTAACACCATCTACAAAAAATAACTCAAAATGGATCAACGATCTAATCATAAGACCTAAAACTATAAAACTCTTAGAAGAAAACATAGGGGGAAAGCTTCATGACATTGAATTTGGCAATAGAGTAAGTCCCCTACATACGAAGCTTCAAGTTGCAAACTTTCAAAAATGCAAATGTGAGTTTGCATGTCCAATCACGTAAGTTAGTTCATGTGTCTGGCTCACATTGTCACGTGTGTGCATCCTCTACAAGTGGTTGTGCTTTTGTGTACCATACAGTACTGTATAAAGTTTAGTAGTACAGCATCCTTACTGCAAGCCCAGGATGTCTGGAAGCAAGCGTAAAAGCAGTGGTGATGTAGCTGGTACTACTGTACTTTTCAAGGTACTGTACTATAAGATTAAAAATGTTTTCATTATTTTTTGTTTGTTTTTTATGTATTATTTGTGTGAAAAGTACTGTAAACCTATTACAGTACAGTACCATATAGCCAATTGTGTTTGTTGGATACCTAGGCTAATTTTGTTGGACTTAAAAACAAATTGGACTTACAAACACACTCTCAGAACAGAACTTGTTCATATGTAGGGGGCTTACTGTAATTTCTTAGATGTGATGTCAAAAGCACAGACAACAAAAGATAGACAAATTGAACTAAGTTCAAAGTTAAATGCTTTTATACATCGATACTATCAACAGAGCGATAAGGCAACCCACAGAATGGGAGAAAAAGTATACAAATTATATATCTAATATAGAGTTAATATCCAGAATATATAAAGAATTTCTACAACTTAACAGAAGAACAAACAACCCCAGTTAAAAATGGGCAAAGGACTTAGACATTTCTCCAAAGAAGGTATACAAATGGCCAAAAAGCACATGAAAAGATGCTCAGCATCACTAATCATAGGGAAATGCAAATCAAAACCACAAGATATCACTTCACACCCATTAAGCTAGCTATTATTACAACAAACAAACACAAGAAGCAAAAACAGGAAATAACAAGTGTTGGTAAGGACGTGGGGAAATTGGAACCCTTGTGCATTGTTGGTGAGAATATAAAATGTTGCAGCCACATTGGAAAACAGTACAGTGGTTCCTTAAAAAATTAAAAATAGAATTATCATGTGATCCAGCAATTTCACTTCTAAGTATATACTCGAAAGAGTCTGAAAGAGTTATTTGTATACCGATGTTTGCAGCAGCATTATTCACAATAGCCAAAAGGTGGAAACAACCCAAGTGTCCACCAGTAGATGAATGAATAAACAAAATGTGGTACATACATACAACAGATTATCATTCAACCTTTAAAAAGAAGGAAATTCTGACACATGCTACAATGTGGATGAATCTCGAGGACATTATGCTAAGTGAAATAAGCCAGTAACAAAAGGACAAATACTATTGATTCCACTTAAATGAGATATCTAGAGTGGTCAAATTCATAGAGACAGAAAATGGAATGGTGGTTTCCAGGAGATGGAGGGGAGGGAGGAATGGGGAGTTTTTTGTCTAATGGATACAGAGTTTGAGTTTTGGAAGCTGAAAAGAGTTCTGAAGCTGAATAGTGGTGATGGTTGCACAACAATGTGAATGTACATCAAGCCACTGAACTCTACACTTAAAAATGATTAAAATGGCATATGTTATGTATATTTACCACAGTTTTTTTAATTAAAAAAACAAAAAGAACCTCTTCAAATATCTGAAGGCAACCATGATGACCACACAGAGTAATCTTCAGAGTAAACAGATCTGTTTCCTTTCACTGTTCATCAGGTGACATGAAGTCCAGTCATACTCTGGTCACTCTCCTCGGAATGTTCTCCAGCTACCTATAGCCCATTTAATCCATGGGCCATAGACCTCAACATGACACTGACCCGTTAAGAATGGAAAAAGCCTATTATCTCCCTCAGTCTCATTACTAGACTATTATTACTGCAGCCAGAGATCCTACTAGTTTACTGTCACACTGTTAATTCCTATAGTGTTAATTGCCCAGCTAAATCCCTAAATGCTTTTTTAATGTGCCACCACTAAAATCTTCTGTTAGTTAGAACTCTTGCAGTGATTAAAAAGAAAAACAAACACATAAAATCTATGCAAACTGACTTAAGCAAAAAAAGAAATTTATTGGGACATGTAAACGTTCCAGAAATGGTGCTGGCTTAAGGTATGGCTTGATTCAGGAATTCAAATGATGTCATCAGGTCTCAATTATTTCTTTCTCTTAGCCCAGCTCTGCTCTTCTTGTGTTGTCTTCATTCATAAGCTCTCCACCCATAAGATGTACCCCCCATAACTCCCAGTTTCATGGGTGGTAGAACAAAACTTGTTCCCAGCAATCCCAAAATATCCAAAATATCATTGCCTTTTATGGGCTCTGATTGAGGCACATCCCTGAACCAATATCTGTGGCCAGGATAATGCTGGTGCTGAATGGCTAGTTCTAGGTCACATGTTCTGTCCCTGAGCAGGAATGTAGTCAACCCCCTGTGCTGAAAGTGGAGAGGAAGTGGTCCCTAGAGAATAATCAGGTTAAGGTCACCAGCAGGGTGAGGGGATATTGAGGAACAAAAACTACAGGTTCAACCACCCTTCACTTAGTTCAACTGGATATTTCACAGACTAAATGTTTATCCCTATTAAATACAATGTTATTAGAATCCTTCTGACAAGTTGTTTGGAATTCTAATTCTATCAGGCAATGCATTCCTTGTTTCTCTCAGCTATATGTACTCTACAGTCTGATGAATGTGCCTTACAGATTTTATTGCACGCAGTGATGAACAGGTTATAAACACGTTTATATATGTTATATAAACACGTTGTATAAGATATAAACAGGCTATAAACACAGCATACCTTGTACCTCAGCCCACCACCAGGACCTTCCTTCTGATGTGACATCATCAGCATCTATGGATGTGGTCATACAACCAGATACCAGGCCCATCTTTGTGCTTGGGTCTGGGCCCTATTTCTTGTGTCCAGAGATATTGTGAGCAATATTCACAAAATGTCTAGACTCCTGGGGGAATTTCTAATAGAGAGTGAATGGTCTGTACAATCTATGGATCTTTTAGCTAGCCATCATCAGAGAGACCTTTTTCTCTACATGCCCCAGATTTCAAATGCTCTCTAAATTTGCACACTATCAGAAAAAAAAAAATGGTAACAGTAGTAGTACCAAAGTATATACAGCATTTACTACACACTATGCCCTGTCCTAAAAGCACATAGGATTAAATATTAACTCATTTACTCCTCACAGCAGCCTTACGAGATGCATGGTTGCCATCATCATCATCTGCATTTTAAAGACAAGGAAACTAAGGCCCAGAGAGGGTAACTGGCCCAAATTTACACAGCTAGTTAGTACAAACTAGGAATTGAACCCCAGTGGTGTGGCTCCAGGGTCCTTACACTCACACAGACGTGGCATTTGCCTTTCACATCCCTCACTGCTCACTTCCAGCCCTCAGACAAATGTAAAGGTGAGAAGGCTTTAAAAGCAACACCTACAGTAACAAACCTATCATGGATAAATTAGCGAGCAACTACTCAACAACGGAGTTTGTTGTTGTAAGTGAATCATTTTTAATGACAAGCTTCTCCTGGGACAGGTCAACTGGTTAAAAAGTCATTGGTGACTTCCCAGAAATACTGGGACTGAGAAACAAAGCCCAACCCTTCCCAACCAAATGGTTAGGACCACTGCCAACTAAAGATCAATTAGAACTGTAAAGTATCTCTAGCATAATGCCTACACGAGTAGAAAAACACAGTTTTAAAAACTTTTCTTGTACACATATATTTTCCCTGAACCATGGCCATGTGTGGGAGAAATTAAGTAGAGGGGCTCGGCCCAGCACCTCACAAGGGGTGTTCCTGTAAACAAAGCTTGTCTCCCAGCCCTTCCATTGCTCCCCTGGGGTCACTTGACCCACAGTTCTCTTGTCACCTTTGGTAATACTATTAGTTGGTTCAATCATGCACAAAGGTATGATACAGGTGGCTACCAAATTCAAAGGACTTGCATACAGCTGCTTCTTCTGGGAACACCATGTCATGAAACCTCAGATGGTTCAAATGAAGGGCTTCTGTGAAAGGACTACATACAGAGATGAGGCAGGGTTGAAAGGACAATGTTTGTTACCACAGGGAGCCCAGTGAGGACTGGCTCTGGGGAGGAGGACCCTCCTGGTGGGTGAGAAGCAGCTACTGCTAGACCCTGAACTAGGGGAAAGCAGGAGGAAATGCCCCATCTCTCTTCTCCTCACCACTCTCCTACCAGTGCCTCCCATGGACACTGAGGGCCAGGGGGCTTGGGTGATGTGGTCAGCAAGGTTAGCCTTCAGGGTTCAGAGCAAGAGGAAAAGGGTAGAGAGTCCAACTAGAGAACAGAGAATAAGGAGCACACTATCTCCCTCAAAGGTGGGTAAACTGAGTCATTGAAAGGGAAAGTAACATATTTCAGATCAAAAAGGAAACCCGGAACCAAGATAAGGGCTCCACTTCCCAATCTGGTCTCACTGATTTCAATTAGTCCAAATACTTGGAGAGAATCATTAAATCTCAGAGGACACCTAATCCCTCAGGCTCCTTCCCAATATATGGTGATGTTACAACACAGCCCACAGTGGCCCACCTTTCTTCAGAAGTGGTAAGGTGCATGTGATCAGGATGACTCAGCCTTCTGCCTGGATTCACCAGAGAGATTTTTCATGAATCACTTGTGTGGGTGACGCTTTGGGTGTTGTTATTCTTTCAGTGAATTCTCTCCACACAGTAAGTTTGTCTCTGTTTGATTCATGAAGGTGATTCATCTGAAGAAGTTGACCTGACCATGGTTTATCAGGCAGCATCTAACGGAGATGTCAATGCTTTGACTGCCGTGATTCGGGAAGACCCTTCCATCCTAGAATGCTGTGACAGTGAAGGTGAGCTATTTATGTATTTTGAATCCTGCAGAATGTTCTGATCTAACCTTTTAGAGATGGCCTCCAGAGGTGAATAATGTTAATAAAATTATATTTGACAAGCTACTTTGATACTGAAGGGTCAAGGAATATCCTACCTGTAGCCGTGTGCAGGTTCCTCAGCATTTTATTTAATGAGAGTCATGGACACAAATCTTCAAATTCTTTTACATCACCTCTTCTCATGAAGTTGTTTGGTTTGAGTTTGTCTTCAACTTCTTTGTATGAATGACTAAAGTAGATAGGCCAATTAGTTGAAGTTAGAAAATGGATATGAAAAGAGGAGGTTATTTTTGGTAGCAGTGGATGTTGGGAAAGTGTGGCTATTAAAGCCAGAGAGCAAGGACTTCTGCTTCTGGGAAGATGGAGTAGAAGTAGTACTTTTTTCTTTATTCCTTCTGCTAAGTACAACTAAAAATCCTGAACATTGTATATAGCATAAACATAAGAACACTCTGGAAGGTGGAGAGAAAATGACAGACTAGCTAGGACCATGGGACCCAAGGAATGACATAGTGGTGAGTTTCCTGGGCTTCCTTTTTGCCTCATACTTCCCAGACTTGGAGCTGAAGAAGCTGACAACACAGGAATGCCAGTGGACAGAGGTCAAAAAAGCCCCCAACAAAAGCCTGCTCTCTAGCCAAAGAACAAAGAAAGGGACTGCATAGCAAGACAGAAAACTTTTAGACAATAATGAGTCTACTCCATCAAACACTACCACCAAAAAAACCAAAAAACTATGACCCCAACCCCATTCATTCCAGCAAAGACCAAGCGTGGAGCCTGGGCCTCCACCTTCACGTGGTAATGAAGTCTCCATATCCCCACTGCTGAGGCAGTGTCAGAGGAATCCTTCTTGAGAATTAGGACTTTCACCACCACGCAGTAATGAAAAGTCTTCTCCCTTAGATGTCAATGAAGGCTAAGTAGGGGACTTAGACTTCTAATCCCACCTGGCAATAATGAAGTGACACCACCCCCCTTCACTTACCCTTTGGAGCAGTATCAGAGAAAACCAGCTAAAATAGAGGATTTAAGTAATATTTAGGCAACTCATAATGCAATACCCCAAATGTCCAAGTTTCGGTAGAAAATCACTTGACATACCAAGTATCAGTAAGACCTCAAACTGAATGGGAAAAGACAATCAATAGATGCCAACACTGAGATGAAAGATGTTAGAATTATCTGGCAAAGGTCTTCAAGTAGCCATGAGAAAAATGCTTCAATAAACAATTACAAATATGCTCGAAACAAATGAAAAAATAGAAAGGCTCAGCAAAGAAATACAGATATAAAGAAGAACCAAATGGAAAATTTTAAAACTGAAAAATACAATAATTAAAATTAAAAACTCAATGGCTAAGCTCAGCAGTAGAATGAAGAAGCAGAGGAAAGGATCAATGAACTTGAAAATAGAAATGAAACAATTCTGAACAACTGAAAGAAAACAGGGTTAAAAAATGAAGATGAAGACAAGAAGAAGGAGGAGAAGAAAAAGGGGGAGGAGGAGAAGAGGAAGAAGAGGAAGAAGTGGCAGCCTCAAGGACCTATCGAACTATAACAAAGGATTTAGCATTGGTTTCTCTATCCTAGTATTTCTAGGAAGTCATTAATGATTTTTAACCAGTTGACCTGTCCCAAGAGGAGCTTGGGATTACCTTATCATGACAATAAAATGTTTTGTAAAGTGTGTGGGTGCTCCCTAATTTATCCATGGTAGTTTTTTGTTCATTCGTTTTTTAAAGCAGAATTACTTGTACATCTACCTTGGGGTTAGAAGTTGGGAATAAGAAGAGTCAAAGGTTGAACACCACTTGTGTGATAAATACAAGGGTCAGACTGATTGCGTTCAATCCTGGCTGGTACTAACTGGTTATGAATGGAAACAAAGATACAACATATCAAAATTTGTGGCACATATGTAAAGCAATGCTAAGAAGGAAATTTATGGCACTAAATACATTCATTAGAAAAGAGGAAAAGTATTGGTCAATAATCTAAGTTCTCACCTCAAGAACCTAGAAAAAGTAGAGTAAAATAAACCCAAAGCAAACATAAGGAAAGAAGTAATAAAGAGAAGAATAGAAATCAATGAAATTGAAAACAGAAAATAGAGAAAATCAATGAAACAAGAAATTAATTCTTTGAAAAGATCAATAAAATTGACAAACCTCTAGCAATAATGACAAAAAGAAAATGGAAGAAGACACAAATTATCACTGTCAGGAATGACCCTGCAGATAATAAGAAAATACAACAAGCAACTCTGTACACATAATTTGAGTATTTAGATGAAATGGATCAATTCCTCAAAAAAGGTAAACTACCACAGTTCATCCAATCGGAAACGTGTTTGAATAGTCCTATAACTATTAAGGAACTTAAATTCATAATTTTAAAATTCCCAGAAAAAGACATCATCAGGCCTAGATGATTCCACTGGAAACTTCTACAAACTTTTAAATAAAATTTGTATCAACTCTGCATAATCTCTTCCAGAAAAGATAAGAGGAGGAAACTTTTCCTGGTTATGATTATGAAGCTAGTATTACTCTGATATCAAAATGTGACAAAGATGATACAAAAAATAAACCTACAGACCAATACTCCACATGAATACGGATACAGACAGACATCCTTAGCAAAATATCAGCAAATAGAATTCAGTAATATATAAAAAGAATTATACACCATGACCAAGTGTGGTTTGTTCTAGGAATGTAAGTCTATTTCAGTACTTGAAACTCAATCTGTGTAATCCATCATATTAACCAGCTACAGAAGAAAAATCACATGATCATATCAATGGATGCAGAAAAAGCATTTGACAAAACTTAGCACACATTCATGATTAAAAACTCTCAGAAAATAGGAATAGAGGGGAACTTCCTCAATTTGATAAAGCGTATCTACAAAAAAACTCTAGAGCTAACATTTTACTTACTGGTGAAAGACTGAATCCTTTGCCCCTAAGATGGGCAACAAAGCAAAAATGCCCTCTCTCTCTCATATTCAGCATAGCACTTAGCCAGTGCAAAAAGGCAAGAAAAGGAAATAAAAAATAAAAAACATACATATTGAAAAAGAAAAAAAAACTTTTCATTTTTGCACAGCTTGATTGTCTACATAGAATATCCTAAGGAACCTACCAAAAACTCCTGCAACTAGTTAGATGAGCAAGGTCACAGGACACAAGATCAATACACAAAAACAAATTTATTTCTATATATTAGAAATGGACACATGGACACCAAAATTAAAACCACAATACCAAGTAAAATCACTCAATAAAGAATATTTAGGTGTCAATAAAACAAAATACACACAAGACTTGTATACTGTAAACTACAAAATGCTGATGAAAGAAATCAAAGATCTAAATAAATGGAGAGACATACCATGTTCACGGATTAGAAGATTTAATATAGTAAACATGCAGTGCTCCCCAAATTCTTATACAGGTTTAATGCAATTTCTATCAGACTGCAGCATGATTTTTTTTTGTGGATATAGACAAGATTATCTAAAATTTATATAGAAAGCAAAGAAACTAAGATAGTTAAAACAATTTTGAAAAAGAAGAATAAAGTGGGAGAGAATCAGTCTACCCAATTTCAAGACTTACTATATAGCTACAGAAATCAAGACTATGTAGTATGGGCTGACGGATAGACACATAGATCAATGGGAAAGAACAGAGAACTCAGACTCACACAAATATGCTCAACTGATATTTGACAAAGGTGCAAATGTAATTTAGTGGAAGAAAGCCTCTTCAACAAATGGTGCTGGAGCAATTCAACACCCATAAGCAAAAAAAATAAAAATAAAGAGGAAGGGAGGGAAGGAGGGAGGGCGGGAAGAAGGAAGGAAGCGAGGGAGGGAGGGAGGGAGAGAGGGAGGGAGGAAGGAAGGGGGGAGGGAGGGAGGGAGGGAAATAAGGGAAAAGAGGGAGAGGGAAAGAGAGAAGAGAAGAAAGAGGAGGGGAGAGAGAGAAAAATTTTGCCACTATTTAAGACAGAGCACTTCATTGCTGCTTTTACCCAGTACAGACACCTGGAAGAATATTAGAAGGGAGAAATTTGGAGAGAAACTGGGTTGCTGGCTGCAACCTTTCAATAAGAACAGTAGTCCTGGAATTTATCCATTCTCAGGGATCACTGAGGTCATAGTTTGCAGTTCACCTGGAGAAGCATTATAACCTCTACATGAATCTCCAATCAAAAGACATCTAAACAAGTCTCAGCTGGGAAAGGGATATGTCTGATGTTGGTTTCTTCACCTGAAGGAGTGTGAAGCACCTACCTGGATTCTGCCTCACCAATATGGCTTGTTCCAACATCCCTGCGAAGTTAATCAGAATGTGTAATTTCATCTCTGTTTTTATTAAGGAAGAAAACACATGAAAAACCAAATGTGGCCTATATTGATTCCAAAAACAGAAAAGTATTTCAGTGAAAGTGGCCCCTTTTAGCAAGAATTTGTACAACCCAAGGCTAGGCTACCATCACTGCCCTATATCACTTACCACCTCCAATAAATGTGTGCTGCACCTGTCTGCCTGGCTGGCATTGCTTTCCAAAGATACTTCCAGATTCTGCATTGTTCAAACCAAGTCAGGATAAACCTGCCTGTTATGTCCCAAATTATGCTGATTCCCAAGGTAGTAATAAGCAAATTTTATCATCTGCACAAAATGTTTTAATCAACCAATTACAGCAAAATTACAAAAGATTTAATAAGGTGTGAAAATACATAGTTTATATAAATGTAGCAACAATCATCATCTCTCTTCAGCTCAACAGCTGAGTTTGTGATGAGGGTAGTTCATCTGCAAAGAGCATAATAAATGAACAGGCAAATAAAGTCTACTCATAAATTTCACAAGTCAAACATTTTTTTTTCATAACATGTTATATTTATTTTATTTTTTTAACATTTTTATTGGAGTATAATTGCTTTACAATGGTGTGTTAGTTTCTGCAGTATAACAAAGTGAATCAGCTATACGTATACATATATCCCCTTATCCTCTCCCTCTTGCGTCTCCCTCCCACCCCCCCTTCTCACCCCTCTAGGTGGACACAAAGCACCGAGCTGATCTCCCTGTGCTATGTAGCTGCTTCCCACTAGCTATCTATTTTACATTTGGTAGTGTATATATGACAATGCCACTGTCTCACTTCGTCCCAGCTTACCCTTCCCCCTCCCCGTGTCCTCAAGTCCATTCTCTATGTCTGTGTCTTTATTCCTGTCCTGCCCCTAGGTTCATCAGAACCATTTTTTTTTAGTTTCCATATATATGTGTTAGCTTATGGTATTTGTTTTTCTCTTTCTGACTTACTTCACTCTGTATGACAGACTCTAGGTCCATCCACCTCACTACAAATAACTCAATTTCATTTCTTTTCATGGCTGAGTAATATTCCATTGTATATATGTGCCACATCTTCTTTATCCATTCATCTGTTGATGGACACTTAGGTTGCTTCCATGACCTGGCTATTGTATATAGTGCTGCAATGAACTTTGTGGTACATGACTCTTTTTGAATTATGGTTTTCTCAGGGTATATGCCCAGTAGTGGGATTGCTGGGTCGTATGGTAGTTCTATTTTTAGTTTTTAGGGAACCTCCATGCTGTTCTCCATAGTGGTTCTATCAATTTACATTCCCACCAACAGTGCAAGAGGATTCCCTTTTCTCCACACCCTCTCCAGCATTTATTGTTTGTAGATTTTTTGATAACAGCCATTCTGATTGGTGTGAGGTGATACCTCATTGTAGTTTTGATTTGCATTTCTCTAATGATTAAGGATGTTGAGCATTCTTTCACGTGTCTGTTGGCCATCTGTATATCTTCTTTGGAGAAATGTCTATTTAGGTCTTCTGCCCAATTTTTGATTGGGTTGTTTGTTGTTTTGATATTGAGCTGCATGAGCTGCTTGTATATTTTGGAGATTAATCCTTTGTCAGTTGCTTCATTTGCAAATATTTTCTCCCATTCTGAGGGTTGTCTTTTCATTTTGTTTATGGTTTCCTTTGCTGTGCAAAAGCTTTTAAGTTTCATTAGGTCCCATTTGTTTATTTTTGTTTTAATTTCCATTACTCTAGGAGGTGGGTCAAAAAGGATCTTGCTGTGATTTATGTCAAAGAGTGTTCTTCCTATGTTTTCCTCCAAGAGTTTTATAATGTCTGGCCTTGCATTTAGGTCTTTAATCCATTTTGAGTTTATTTTTGTGTATGGTGTTAGGGAGTGTTCTAATTTCATTCTTTTACATGTAGCTGTCCAGTTTTCCCAGCACTGCTGATTGAAGAGGCTGTCTTTTTTCCATTGTATATTCTTGCCTCTTTTATCAAAGATAAGGTGACCATATGTGCGTGGGTTTATCTCTGGGCTTTCTATCCTGTTCCATTGATCTATATTTCTGTTTTTGTGCCAGTACCATGCTGTCTTGATCACTGTAGCTTTGTAGTATAGTCTGAAGTCACAAGTCAAACATTCTTAAAAACTGTTGAAATGTCTCGTTCTAGGATGTACACCCTTAATGCATGCAGTTTCTGGACGTCAAGTGGACACAGTGAAGCTGCTGTTGAAGATGGGAGCCAATATTAACATGCAGGACGCTTATGGCCGCACAAGTCTATGCCTGGCAACCTATCTGGTACCAACTGTGTCTGTGATGGCTGTCAAAGAGTGGGGTGGACTAAATGTGTTGTTATGGGGCACCACTTGCAGAAGAGTGTTCTTGGATTTGTGCAGCTGGCCAACAGAAATAGAACTTTAAAGTTTTGCTTTAATCATCTCCAACATTTATATAACGACTTAGAGTTGGTTTCATGGATTTAAGTCATTTTGGATCTTCCTAACAATCCTCTAAGTTAGAGGTGATATTGCCATGAGAGAAATATTCTTTTCCATCTTAATTGCATCGGAATTTCCCTTGGGGCATTTCTCAACACACTTGGTACTCCTTCTAAGAATGCCCTCTGTTAATACCCTCAGTGGGTGGTAACACTTGAAGCTGCAGTTAACCTTTTTGGGGCAGGATTAGTTGAGTGGAAGCTGAAGGATGAGCAAAGTAGAGAACAATGAGAACTGGGAAGAGTGGTGGGTAGGGAGTAGGGGAGAAATACCAGTCTCTTAAGGGACAACACCAAGCATAGGATTCAACCCCCAATCAGTGCCTAACTTAAAAATTATATAGAGCCAGTCCTCAACACAAGAGATTTCAGTCTGCCATTTCCCAACATTAGCACAAGCTTGGTGAAGCCTTACTGAAAATCTTCAAACCTCTCTCCTCTCAAATCTTCCCTGTAATCCTTTCGGGAGACTACAGGGCTATCTTGAGTCCACGTCAAACAAGTCCTGCTTGGTGCCACACGAAGGTCATCATTCTCCCTCCTCTCCAACGTGGCTGCTGGAAATCTTCATCATAACCACTGTTGCTGCCGATGCAGCTTCTTGCATTTGCTGTTGCCGCCCGTTGACAGTGGTGGATTCACCCACGGTGTCCTGAAGCTGCCCTGGACAAGTAGAACACTTCCCTTCCCCAAACACCACACCTTCCACACCTTCCTGCTTGCAATAAAGCATTGCCCAGTCCTCACAGAGATTTTCTTTAGACACTACTCTTTCATTTCTTATTTGCATGCCCTCTTTCTCTAGGACTCACACATGAAACTGGGAAGAATTTTTCAAAGTGTTGGGGTGCTTGTTTCAAATGTGGGTTCCTGGATTACACCCTAGACCTCCTGAGTCAGACACTCTGGGAGCAGGACAGGGGTTATGGGTGGAGAGAGAAGTGCCTGCATGTTAAACAAATCTCCCCAACAACTTTTATGCCCATTCAAGTTTGAAACACACTGATCTGTGAGTACTAGGTGAAGTCCAGTGTCTCAGACAGACTTACGATGGCCCTCTGAGTCCTCCTCCCTTCTGGCACATGCCCTAATAACTGTTCTTGCTTTAGGGATTTTTGGTGTCCGAGATGAGGAAAAGAGAAAATTTGGATCAGGGGATGGAGGAAGGGAATAGAGATGGTTTCTGAATTTAACTAACTGCCACTAGCATACAGAAGAGAGTGAAACCAAGCTACACTTCTTTCAAAATTCTAAAATTCAAAATTTCAAATTTCTTGGGCTAGACAGCACTTAAGGGACTGGGAAGAAGTTCTCCTCTAGATCACAGTGAACAGTGAACCTACCGAGGTGCCACCGTTGCATACAGCTCTTTCCAGGAACGCATTCTAAGGAGCTGCATAGGGAAGTACGCCGGCATGACAGCATGGGCATTACCCTCTTACTGTTGACCCCACCTCTGTCTGGCAGCCCAAGGCCGGGCCCCTCACTGGCTCTCCTGAGGATCCCTGGGAAGGTGAGAGTAGGTGGTATCTTAGTGATTACACAGTGAGGCCCACCACTCCCTCTGGCAATGTTTGAATTCAAGTATTAAAGAGGAATTAGGCAAAGGGAGCACTCAGAAACTGTCTCAGTCACAGCTTCAAGCTCAACATAAAAATAAACTTACCATAGATGTGTGATCCTAGGCAAATTTCTTCACCTCCTTATGCCTCTTTCCTCATTTGTAAAATGTAGTAAAAATAATACCCTAAGTTTATCACTGTTGAAGGAGAACCACATGCAGAATCACCCAGAACATAGTAGGTCCAAAACATATTTGTTGGTTCTGAATAGTGACCATGGGTTTCAGATGTAGTCAATGGTTTTCTGATTTCTTTTCTGAAGAAAAAAAAGAAAACCACATACACACATAGTTCCAGGAAATGTTGCAAAATGATAAAAATGTTTCAAACCCTTCCCCATCAGAAGATTTGTTTTTCAAAAACTGTAAAACTTTGGCCACTCAAAAATTTGGCAGCTCTGAAATTTGTCCAGCATGCCTTTCTTTTGGGTCTCCTGGCCATATTTTTCCCTTTTCATCAGAAAACTTGATGACGGGCATTAGGAACTAAAACCAGATTTAATACATTAGTAAACTATGAAAATTATTTGCTTCTACTTAAGACAGATATTACTGGTCAGTTCTACAAAGCCATATTCAATTTTAGAACCTATGAATTTTAATGTGCTTTTGTAGAAAGATTTTTTTTGCAGACTTTTCAGAACCAAAAGCTCTTTTCTTATGATTATCTTTTTTTCTCCTGCATGCATTTAGTAACATTTTTATTGCTTCCAGTACTGCATGGGAAAATCTTCAGTAACCTTTCTCTTGTTACTGGGTAATCTTGAGGCTTAACTATACAGGAATGGAAGAAGGCAGGAAAAAATAGAGCTTTATTCTATTATTCTTCATAATAATAACTTCAGTTACTCATAAGTTATTATTATACTCATATACTTCATACACTTATAAGTATACTTATATACTTCATTTACTTATAAGTTTACTTTTAATTAGGTGAGTAACCCAAATGATTCTGGATGAATGTAGGAGGTGTTCTCCTTGGCACGTGAGCCAAACTCAGTTATCAGCAGGGTTGGGTCAGTTACTTAAAGTATTAACAAACAGAAAGGGAGGACTAGCCTGAGGTTATATTTTCCCTTTGAAATAGGAGAGACAGTGGAGAAATGACCCAGCTGTAAGTGCTAACCAAGGAGTGACAAGCATCAGATGTGGCAATATCAGGTCTCAATCTGGTGAATTAGTAGACAACAGGGAGTTCACAGGAAGTTTCTTGGGGAATTCATAGGGGGATAAAACACAACAGTGGGGAGCCCTTAGAGGGTGCTGGTGATAGCCCCATATTCAGCAGCAGAAAGATCAGTCAACAGGGTGGCAGGGTCCCAGCCATTGGAGTAGGGCTTAGTTTAGAATTCCAGGCATCAGGAAGGGGACTGACTAGAATAAGCAAGATATTATCTTTGTGGTTACTAGTAAAAGAACTTGGAAAAGAGGACGAAGGACCATTTATCAGATATAGATGAACTGAGGCATGGAGTGGAGGCTGGGACTCAAGAGTGACATAGGAGCCCAGTTTTCGAATTGGACACTGACATCCAGGTCAGACCATTGACGAGCATGATTTGGAGCTAAGCCCATAGAATAAGGGTCTAGAGCTGATTAATCACCCCCATCACATGCCACATTTGGCTCTAGGAACTGGGTATAAAAGTGGAGTGCCAGCAAGTGGCCCTAGAAATGCAGAGGCAGATGCAGAAGAGTCTAGGAATCAGTCTGCATCTTACAGGGTAAAGGTCCCAGAAAACTCAGGAATCCACACCTCAAGGCCTTCAGCCCTCTGTTGTCTAAATGGGAGTTATGGTCCTTAACCAACCACTTCAGGTCCAATAGAACATGTTTTTAGCCAAACCAAAGAAGAAAGGGAAAGAAAACTGGAGAAAGTTTGTTGGACTCTGTTACTATGTTATGCGAGATTGTGTTACATAACTATGCTCTTGCTCTTCCAGGGTTGGCTGGAAGGCTGTGTGAGTCTACTAAGAAATGGTGCCAAGCACAATATCCCTGATAAAAATGGCCGTCTGCCACTGCACGCTGCCACCGCCGAGCCCGATGTGAGGTACGTAGCCAGGTTCACACGACGCTCAAGTTGGGAGGCACCCAACTTGGATTAGAAGGTCATCTAATCCAATCCATGTGGCAAATAAAAACAAAATCCATCCATTCTTTTGGTATTTGCAGGAGACAGGACCCCATCTCAGTGAATCAAAATATCCTGGAACAATCTCAACTCTAGTCTCAATCCCAATTTTACTTCGATAAAACCCTTTTCTCCTAGTCTCTGATTTAAGAAGAAATGCTGTTTGTCATCATCTGAATTTCATATATTCATTCATTCAATTAATCAGTCAATTATTAACTCAATAACTATTTATTGAGTGCTTGTTATGGACCAACCACCGCTCTAGGCCCTAGAGTTCCCCAGTGAGCAAGACAGTGTCTCTGACCTCACAGAGCTTACTTTCTAGTGAAGGAGTTAAGTGGCACACTAGTAAACAAATAAATAGGATAATTTCAAATAGTGACGAGTGCTGTGATGGAAACCAAATAGGGTAAGAGAAGGTTAATGTATGAACCCAGAGTCATGCCAACATTTATGGGCTGGAAGGAGGCAAAGACCCAGCAAAGGAGACTGAGACAGGGGGACCAGTGGGTGAGAAGGAAAACCAGAGTGTGTGCTGCTGGAGACCATGCACAGAAAGCCCTCAAATAGTTGGATGATTGAGGTCACCTTTTTGTAAGACGATTGAGCAACAAAGGAAAAAGCTTTGCCCAGACCAAGTGTAGCTCCCCCAGGCCTCTGTATCCAAGTGGCCTGGGTCCCCAGTCTTTTGAAAGCCCCTTCTGGCAGCTTGATGACAGCACACTTCCCACTGTGGAATCAGCAAGGTTCCGTTCCAGGCACTTCCTGAACCTCTGCTGACAGAGCAGGCCTCTGACAGGAACTTCACACTCCCCAGAGCTAGGCTGCAGGCCAGCAGCACGGTGGGGGCATTCTGCTGCCTCCTTCAGACCCTGTGTTCAGAAGTAAACTGAAGCCATGCGGGGGTTGAGGAGACCAAGGCCCCGTCCAGGTTGAGAGGTAATAGGATTTCTTCATTTCAGTGTGTTTACACTAAAGTTAAAGGACTTGGGAAATTCTAGGACTATTCCCAACCAAGCCTTGCCTCTTATTATCATTGGATCATATCCAGGAATAATAGAAAACTAGGATTTACTCAAAGCCCAACAAAACAAGGAAGTTTAGAAAAGAAACAGCAAGCCCAGAGCTAACAATCAGTAGACATCATAAAAAGATGACCACCTTTTGATGAAAAAAGAGTGACTTTTCTAGACAACCCACAAAAATATTTAGTCACAAAATCATACTGTCTTCCCAAGAGTGATCTTTAGAAAATACATTTTAAACGTACCTTTTAAGACTATTCTGCCCCAATTTACTCCACTTAGATGATTTTTACCTGCCTCACTCAGAGTAGTCATTTCAAAATCTACCTGATCCTGGAAAATGAACACCTGCTTTAGTTATGGTAGTCATAGCTGTTGTAACAAGTAAAACCCAAAGCTTCAGCATTTTAACATGATAAAAGTTTAGTCCAATGTAGGTTTCCTGGATGGGGGCAGGGGGCCTCCCCTCCACAGGTAATTCAGGGATGCAAGCTTGTGGCTTCATCGTCTCCTAGCATCACAGAATCCTTTTTGTTCAGCCTGCAGATAGGGTAAGAGGAGCTTAGATAAGCCTCACTTGTTTCTTTCAAATCTCAGCCTGTAAATGACACAATTCACTTCTGCTCACATTCCATTAATAAGGATGAGTCATTTGGCCATAAAGAGCGCTGGGGAACATAGTCCCTGACCAAGAATCCACCTCCCGGCGATGACTCCAATCCAAGAAAGGGGGGCAAGAATTTTGGTGAAAACCTGGCTCTGCCATTAAACCATTGCACCTGAGGGGTGAACTAAGCCTTGGCAGTCAAAATCACACTCAAAATCAATTTGGTCAATAGATTAGGCTCATCATCTGAAATCACTACAATAATATATTAAAAACTAATCTAAGTGTACTTCCTCTTTTGTGGACTTATTAGACTATATCTTATTATGCCCAGCGGTGCCCCTAGACTCTCTAGGATTTACATTACATCACTGTAACTGAGATAGCACAGAGCTGTGGCTTCCCCTTCTCGTGAAATTGTCCCAAATGACCCAGTCACCACCTTGGGAAGAGCTGAAGCCAGAAAAATAAACATCCTCTGTGTGCTGATGATATAGTTTTATTGTCCTAAATGGACAGTTAGCTAATTCTGGAAGATAAAATCTGCTTTAGTGATGGTAATGCTAGCTGCTGTAACTAGTAAAACCCAAAGGTTAAGATTAAATATTCCAAAACTAAAATTATCATACCTGTTAAATGTTCTCCAAAAATGAATCGGGGTAAACCTTAACAACTCTCGACTGAAAAAAAAAAAAAAAAAAGCACAACGTGAGAGTTGTGAGTTAAGTTTTATTTGGGGCAAAATGAGGACTTATAGCCCAAGAGAGAGCATTTCAGATAGCTCTGAGAAACTGCTGCAGAGGGGTAGGGGGGAAGGTCAGTATATATGTGATTTCAGTGAAGGGGGAGTACGTGCAATCAAGCACACATTTTTGCAGAAGGTTGCTGCTAGTCACGAGGAGCAGATGTCACCATGAAAGATTTTAGTGCTTTTCTAGATATGAGATGCAAGAATTGGGCTCATAAAATCTTCTCCTGAAAATATCTAACTATCTGAAGGCCAGTTCTGCCAGTTTTTCCCACAGCACAGAGTGCCTCATTCCTGATCTCCACCCTGAACTCCTTTCAGGGGGTGTTGAAGGTCAGCAGTCTCAGCAGCTTGTGATTTAATCCTTGTAGGGGTAGATGGCAAGTGCCAACCTTTAGTTTGACACAACCCATACAGCAAATCAACTGGCTTTGTCACCTAGAGAACATTTCAAAACTAGCTTGATTGAAAGGATTCCTTATGGAATTACATTGCTTAAAATTAGATATTTTATCATTGTTTTATTGAGAAATTTTATGGCCATGGCAGAGTTTGATAACATCTGCATTAAATCCTTCAAGCCGAAACTAACCGCACCAGAGAAGTTGGGCTTCAGTTGCCCATTTGTTTGTGTGTCTGCATGAACTCAGAATCATTTTCTGAGAAAAAAAAATCTTGGTCTATCTTATGGGCACTTTCTAATCCTAAAATCATAATGCAGAAGGGAGTGACCTTCCATTAGGCCATGCATACCTATTTGACTATTTAATTTTCCTAAGTGGATACAACTTTAGGCCAGCTTGTCTGACCATTAAAGCATGTAGGTCTGTAGTTACAAAAAGGATGATGATGACAAACAGCACGGATTATTTATCATGTTCTGAGCAAAGTTCTTAGTGCTTTCCATGTACTATCTCATCTAATCTTTACCACACCTCTATGGTGTGATAGGTATCACATAGGTGATGTGATAGGTAATATTTCTATCCCCATTTTATAGATGAGAAAACTAAGGCATCAAGAAGAAAACTAATTGCCTAGTGCATGTGTGAAGATAAGTAACCTGCCCAATGGGTCTGCTGTGCTCCTGGAGTCCACTGCTGTGGACCCTGTTGAATTTATTTCAATGGCCACATTTTATCATTAAGCCCTCAGTCTACACTGAGAGGCCTTATAAGAAACAGCCATACAAAACTCCTTATTGTCTGATTGTCAGGAAATTTTTTTTTTGTTACAGTGTCCAAAAAAATCTTTTCTGAAAAACCACAAGAAAAATTTCTACTAAAGGAGGAATTCCTGTGCTTCTCCTGATAAATTATTTTTTATTTTTACTGTGTAGACACTGTGACTTATCATCATGTTTCTCTCTTTGCATATTTAGAAAACTCAAAGCCCAATTTGTGTCTCACCTCTGGCATGCACATAGGACCATAATTATGTGTTCTTTATGCTGCCCTCATTTTCCCTTTGCCTAGTTTTTTCGCTTGTGATCTTGTTTTACCATATGTATCTGAAAACCACCTAAAATCCTGTTTTTGGATTGAGGTAAAGGGTGGGGAGGAGCGCCAGCTCAGGAGTCAGACTGACTGAGTATGAATCTGGCTCCATATCTTACAGACCATATTATCTTGGGCAGGTTAACAGGTCAAGGTTCAGCTAGCTTTCTTTTCTAGAAAGTAGGAATAATACAGTACTTACCTCATAGGTAAGTAGGCAAAAGTAAATGAGAAAATATGTGGAAAGCACTGAACACTGTCAATTGTCCATGTTCAGTAAGTGTTAGTGGTGATGATGAGGGTGATGATATTGATGATGATGATGATGGAAGATAGAAATAAAGTACCGTAGATCAGCACTAAAGAATGAAACCCTGCTACGGCCACCCACCAGCTCTCACCCTGGCCTTCTTCACCGTAGCACACACAGGTCCCCAAAAATATATCTGCACACACAGGTGCATGCCCACACAGTCCTGCACCCACTGACATGAGCACACACTTACTGCGAAGGTCATCAGGGAATGAACAGCGCTCCCATTTGTATTAACCTTGGGATGTTGTAGAGCATTGCAAGATTTCAGAACCCAATGAACATTAGACTCAACCATTCAGTGTACATGCATCTATATTTTTCCTCTAATCATAAGCATATGTACCAGCCACATTGTGGCCTTGTACTCAGGTATTCATACTCCTTTTAAAATCCACTAACCCCTATATTTCCAAACAGCACACTCCTTCCACTCGGTGCTTGCTAGAGACTATTTAGAGTGAAGTCTCAAACTGAAGCTGCTTATAAACAAGCCAAGGGGACACTTCAATCAGCCCTTTGCCTCCAGAGAAATTTTGGTTCTCTGATGGAAACAACTCACTAGCAAACCAAACAGTGGCAATATACAGCGTTAGCTACGCTACAGCTCTGTGGGAAATCTAAGCTGCTGCC
Source organism: Balaenoptera acutorostrata (assembly GCF_949987535.1). Classification (NCBI taxonomy): domain Eukaryota; kingdom Metazoa; phylum Chordata; class Mammalia; order Artiodactyla; family Balaenopteridae; genus Balaenoptera; species Balaenoptera acutorostrata. Next base: position 46,682,827 of record NC_080065.1, on the reverse strand, counting down.
GGGATGAAGGACCTATAATTAAGAACACGAAGGCAAGCTGGATGTACAAAAGCAAAGGAGCACAGGTTTCATCTCACGAGTCCCCTTCCTGCTTTGAATGCTCTGCTTCTCAGCAGGTCCGAGTTTTCTCCCTTTCAGCTCCCCATTGCTCTTCTTGCTTCCTTGGCTGGGACATTCAGAGGGCGTCCATGTGAAAGAGGGGGCATGATCATTAAGACAAAGCTCCAAAGAGCACGCAGTTGTGTTTGTACAACACTGCGCATGCTAGAGTTGCAAGGCAAGCAGCGATTTCCTCTGAAAGCAGCCACAGGGCTCTCTGAAAGTCTTTTTTTATGGTCTCCATGGTTACCAGCAGATTTTTTTTTTTTTTTTTTTTCCTTCCAGAGTGCCAGCAGCTCTGCCTCTTTTCATTGCTCTTGACTACAGCCAGAGGGAGGAAGGAAATCATTTCTTTGGGGTCCTGTTCTCTAGTTTCCAGGTGATGCATTCCAACCTGCAGTGGATGTTTCACTGAAGCATACTGTCACCTCCAGGCAGCTTCAGGGACAGGAGAGCAGATGACGGGCTTGGGGACGCTTTTTCCCAGCCATCCCTGGGCTGAGCCAGCTCCAGGACTGTGAGCCCAAGAGGCCAGCAAAACAGAGAAGCTCAAGGAGACAACCCTCCCCCCTTTCCGGGATACATCTAGCTGAGCTCTCTCTGGCCTCCCAATCACCTAATGGCAATCACAGGACCCCAGAATATAAAGGGTAGGAGCCTTTTAAGAAATTAATCATTATAGAGAATTTATTATAGTATGTAAAGTCCATGTTAAGTGCTCTATATGCTTTGACCCATTTAAAGTTACAACAAATCTTTAAGAAGTAGGGTTGTTGTTATGTTTATTTTACAGATAAGAAGATGTAGGCACTGAGAGTTTTATAACTTGTCCAAGGTCTGGCTGATTGGTGAGGGAGCAGGGCTTCTAATAGAGGCTCCAGTCTGGCTCCAGCCTCCGTGCTCTTATCACTCACCACTCTGCCTGTCTGGGAAAGCTGCTGCTGGGGACCTGTGCCTGCTGTCCTGGCAGCTGGGATGAGGTGAGCCTTATGCTGTGGCCTGGAGATCTGAGAGCAGAGTTTTAGCTGGTGCTAATAGGAAATTGGGCTGGGGGGTTATGGGAGAAATACTCCTGGGTCACCTTAGCACAGAACAGGAGCTCTGAGAAAACAAAACTAAGAGGTCTGCAATTCCGCTGTTAATTAAGACAGATGTGGGACAAGTATCTTGCAGATTACCTCTGAACCACGGAACAGTATAGAAGCACCAGGCTGGAAAGCAGACACCTGGTTTCTCGTCCAGGCTGGACAACCAAGGCAACGTGTGATGGCCTTGGCAAGCCGTTTAGTGCATCGGGTCATTTGCTCTCATAAAATGAGAGAAAGAGAGAGAGAGAGAATACTCATCTGTAAATTTGTACCAGCTTTAAAGATCGATGAGTCTCAGTGACTTAGGAATCAAATGGAGGCAAACAGTATAGGTTGGCATATACCACTCAGGGTTGTGACAGGGAAGACATGAAATAGTAAAAGAGATGACCAAGAAAGTTTAATGAAAGGCTATTTGAAATTAACCAGCAAGAGATGGTGACAATCTGCCACCCCCACCCCCCTCCAAAAGCAGGAAAATGTTCCACCCGAGGCCACAAGAGGTGAGGAAGGAAACTGTTACTGGAACCTGCTGAGAGCTGGGCGGTAGTTGTAATTGTAGTGTAGGAGAGGGGCCACCTGGCAGGAGCCAAGGCCTTTAGTAGAGGAAAGAAATCATTGTCAGGAAGGGAAGTGGCTTCTCTCCTTCCTCCTGCTGGTTCTCCCACTGACCAAACCCAGTGGGAGGTCAGAGGGCAAGGGACCTGGATGATGAAGTTATTGGAGGTCAGCCTCAATGTAGGACACTGCAGGGCAGAGACTGGATCTGAGAGACAAACAGAGGACTATCCAGCACAGGGCTCCCCCTGTGACCCCTGGAGGCTCACCTAGGATGTGAGAAGAGGTCTTGATCTTCCCACCCCCATTCTCATCTGGTTAGAGCCAACTTCCCCCAGTGTGATCACGCTGCTCTGGAGGAGCCCCAGAAGATCCTGTCCGACTACAGATGATCTCAGTCTGCTCACGGTTAGCCGAGGATAACCAGATTGGACCACCACTGACCTCCTGCTCACTCTCACTCTCCCTCCCCCAGCACTTCGGACCCAATGTGCCCTAGAGATTAGACAATGGCCATTAATGATAGAGAGAGAGAGGGGGAAAGAGAGAGAGAGAAAGAGAGAGAAAGGAAAGGGAAGGGAAAAGAAGAGAGGGCAGGGTAGGGGAGGAGAGGAGAAAGAGGAGAGAGAGAGAAAGAGGGAAGGAAAGAGAGAAAGAAGAAAGATAGTCACCCCTTACCCTCCCCCCCATAAAGCAGCTATAAGGGAAAATATAAAAAATAGCATTAACCAGAATACAATTATTTTTGTAGCATCTTCCCACCTGACGGAGAAATTCTAGAATTCAGAAAGGATAAAGAGATGTGCTGTTTACAGTCATAGCCACTGTTCCTTTAAAATCTTTATACTAGGAGTTTTACACCTGTTATGTTATTTAACCCTCACCACCACCACCGCTGTTATTATCCTTGTTAGAGAAGTGAGGATACAGAAGCTCAGAGAGGTCATGCAGTGGTGAGGCCAGAATTAAATCACAGCAGTATCCTGGCTCCCCAGAAAACAGTGATAAGACTAGATTTAAAACCTAGGCTTCCGGGTTATATTACCCCCACTGAAGAAGTCCACCCCCATTTAAGTTCTCTTTGTAACACAGTATGATCAATCCCTCTGACTAATATTAAGCAATTTAATACTTAGGACTTTAGATGTCATCTCAGCTGAGAGACAATGAAAATCTGATTCAGGAGGAGGCTAAGCCATTTTATTTTTCAAATAATTCTTCCAAAATAATTGCCGAATTTTTTCATTGTCTGCCCATAGACAATCCTTTATCATCTTGGTGAGTATATTAGTTTGCTGGGGTGACTGTAACAAAATCCCACAGGCTGGGTGACTTAAACAACAGAAATTTATTTTTTCACCGTTCTGAAGGCTGCTGCTGGAAGGCCAACATCAAGGTGCCAGCAGGGTTGGTTTTCTCTGAGACGCTCTCCTTGGCTTGCAGATTGCCATCCTCTTGCTGCCTCTTCACATGGTGTTTCCACTGTAAGCGTGTGCCTCTGGTGTCACTCTGTGTGTCCTAATCTCCTCTTTTTATGAGAACACCAGTCAAATGGGATTAAGGCCCGCTGTAATCCTTCATTTTAACTTAATTACCTCTTTAAAGGCTCTATCTCCAAATACAGGCACATTCTAGGGCATTGGGGGGTTAGAGCTTCAACATATACATTTGGGAGGGACACAATTCTTTCTATAACAGTGAGTATCCATTGATTTATTCATTCAGCACCTTTCTCAGTCGTTTCCAAATCTGATTGTTTACCAGAATTTTCTGAACAGCTTATTTAAACGGTAGAAGCTACGCTTCTCTCCAGACCTCCTGCGTCAGAAACCTTGAATATACAGCCCAGGTAAAAAAATATATCTCCCCAGGGAATTCTGAGATGGAGCCAGGGTTAAAAGTTCTAGGGTTAAGTATTCTAGAAATAACACTGTGTTCTAGGCATGCTTTAAATGCGGTATGCATATTAACTCATTTAATCCTCACGCTGATCTATAAGGTAGGCACTTTTTATTACCCCCATTTTATAGATGAGGATGCATAGGCACAGAGAAGTGAAGTTACTTGCCTGTGGTCACAGAGCTGGTCAGTGACAGGACTGGGATATGAACCCAGGTAGTCTGGCTCCAGAGTCTGGGCTCCTAACCACTATACTCAACTGCTTCTCTCCCACAGATGGAATACTGACCTCAGTCAACCAAGTATTGGGCCCAAGTGGGATAAGAACTTGAACTTGAGAATCATTGGCAGTTGTTTCACACTGATAACTGCCATTGCATGCTTAGGTATTTGTGCGTTTTAGAAAGAATAAGCGAAGTTGTAAATGCTGACTGCCTCCAGGTATAACCTGTACATTTAGAAGGCATGACACACGTACCTAGTGGTGAAGCAATTTGAAAGCACTCTATAAGTTTATGTAAAATGAATAAAAAATAAGCACTGGAGGACTTTGCTTCTTGGAGTGAACACAAAGGGATACAGTTCTGGTGAGTAAGATAAGCGTGAGGATTCGCTTTCTCCGTTCTCTTTGGCCGCTCCAGAAGCACTAAGATAGAGAGGAGGTGGGAGAAGAGATAGAGGTCTTCCTCCTACCTGCCTTCTTGTGCCTTCTTACCTATCACACTGGCTTTTTTTCCGTGGATCTTTCCCCTAGTAAATGCAAAGGGCGTATGGTCATTTGGAGGCCTTCAACAGACTGTATTTCTAATGTCATGTTCTCATTCAGATTCTGTTCTTTTAAGCCACTTCTCCTGTTTTTCTTTACAGGCTCCTAACAGTCCTGGTACAACAGTCAAACCTCAACGAGATTAATCACCAGGACAGCGAGGTGAGCCTGCCCTCTCAAGGAACAGTTGGCATTGCGCATGTTAGGGTGGGAATAAGGGCTTTTCTGAACCACAGTGCTTCCTCTCTTAAAGGTGCAAGGAGGGGATAGAGCAGTTTTGTGTTCCTACCCTGAGAGGGAAGCCTGTGTCTCCACTATGAATTCTCAGGCAGAAATGTATCCCTCTGTGGGTGTGGGTAGCTTTTAATAGGGAAGGATTTATTGCATTAAGTATTTAAGCATTTATCATACCACTGAAATTTTGTAATTTCCCTTTGGACATTGAGAAATAAATATTGCTCTTTCCTGTCTCCTCGAGTACCAGAAACTTCGAAGGCTGCCGACGCTCTCTCTTTGAGTGAAAGATGACAGATAGATAATAATTCTAGGCTCCCTGCTCCAGAAGCCACATTATTAATGCCAATGATCACAACTGCTGTTTGCTTTACGTTGCAAGGCAATCCTGTACAAGGCTTCCAGCAAGACAGCACAGCACTCCCAACTCGGTTCCTGAGGGAGGGTGGATCAGACCAGGGAGAGCCGCCCCAAAGCAGCTGAGGGTCTTTTATCTACTTAACTCTTCTAAAACCCAGGTCTGATTTTTATTAGCCAGCCTGATTTCTGTAATAGCTTCTTAAAACTGATTTAAATACCTGATTTTTAATGGAATTTTTTTTAAAAGTAACCTTGGCTTGACTGCACTAAGAATGTCTGATAACTTTAAGAAGGTCTGATAGCATTGAAAGTGCATCTGCCTCAAGATGCCAAATTACACTGTTTTCAAGACAAACTGGCCATAGACAACAGGATGGGAGGAAGCCCCCTAACATGGGCTGGGCCCCCTACCCCATATTTCTCCTGGGCTGGGCTCCTCATCTTTCTTGAGCCTTCTGAGCAAAGGCCTCCTTCCAACGTGCTTGGCAGTAATGACCACACCAAAAAGCCCCTACATCACAGCCTGGGTCTGAGGTTGGACACCTCCCTGACTCGGTGGGCACATGCTGCTTTCACCCCCCATGTCTTCACTGGTTTAAAGCAAAACCTCAGATGAGAGAGTATTGCACTGTTTTAAACTTCTGCTTTAAAAACGAGAACCAGAGATGAGAAAGTACACTCTGATCACTCTGCCCATGGTGTGAAATCAGGGAGCTTGGGGGCTTGCAGGTTATGTCAGCTGATCAAGAACTTCTAGACTCTGGGCAACTTGCCAACCACTTCTTCCACCTCCAACTCCTACCTTCACTCCCCCCACTATCTGGGACTTATTAGAAAGGGGACAAATTCAGTCATTCACACCCTAAAGCTAAATTCCTCTTATAGACATCCAACTCTGTCCCCTCCTCCGTGGAGCTGAACATCCCCTAGCAAAGTGACAGTTCCCTATTTTTTCCCACCCTGGGAGGCCCCTGGCTGGTGGAGACAATGAATGTAGACAAAAATCTTTCTAACGGTGGTAATTGTAACACTTTTCAGATAATATGTGGTAAATATTGGAGAAATCTCTAGTTCCTTCTCATGCAAAGCAACCTCTCAGAGAAGATTCCTCCTGCTCTTACACCAGCATTCTGACCTGTTGGCATTTCTGAGCAGGAGCCTCAAAAAGGACACTTCCCCCCAGTGTCGCAGCTTCCTCTTGGCACCATGTCACAGCACGTTTGAAATCCATCTGAAGCCAACTACTAAGTCTTGCCTGTGTGTTTCATTAACATATATATTGCTAGTGTGAGCCAATCCACATAAATTTGCAAGGGCTAATTTGCTCTTTGCCATTGGACAAAGGACAGTTCTGAAATGGAAAGAACACGGCCCAGGCTTTCTTTGTCATTTGTTACCTTGGAGGAGTTCCTGCATTTGGCTTCTCGGTGTTCTGAATAAGCAGTCGCTTACCGAACCCCGCCCCTCCCACAATCACTTTTCCAGTGACTTCCAAGCAGAATGTAGTCTCCATCATATATGAGGGGGTAACAGTTAAAGCACACACACACTCTACATCTGCTAAATAACAGGAAGCAAAAAACAGCAAAGGCAAAAGAAATCAGGGAAAAGGTAAGCTATTGCTGGCAGAACATTATGGTTTCCTAATGACAAGAGGAAAGAGCAAGACATAACCCCTACATAGTGTGAATAAAATTATTTTCCAATAACTGAAGGACTCCCAAGCTTATCACAATAATGGTTAAAGGTTAAATGGTCAATTAATAGAAATCTAACTTCATTAAGAGACATATTAGATTGTTAACTGAAACTAAACAATGGAGAGAGGGAGAGAGGAAGGAAAAAAATCTGTTTCTGAAGCCATACTCTAATTGCTTATATAAAAAAACCATGATATGTGCCACTTTATATCAGAGAGATGAATATCACTCTAGAGGCTGTCCTGATCTGAACTCAGTGACTTAAAAACATTTTCTGTGTTGTTAGTTTTTACTTGTATAAGTAATACATGAACACATTTGCTTCTTTAAAAATTTAAATATTACAAGTAATACTAGAAGTCCATGATTACTTCCACCCCACCACCTTAGCCCCCAATTGCTATTTGATGTGTCTCTTTCCCAGTCTTTTGTCTATTTACACTATGTGTGTATATATATATATAGACACATAGGCACCATGGAGTATAACATGAAAGATATCTCATGTTATATGTTATTCTGCAACTTTGATTTTCACTCAAGAATATGTCTTAGAGTGTCTTGGATATGTTGATGCATATAAATCTGGCTCATTCCTTTTAATGGCTTCATAATGTTTCACACTATGAAAATACGTCCTTATATTTTCTATTCTCCTATGAATGAATATTTAGGTTGTCTCCAGTTTTTCACTATCACAAACACTACTCTGAAGGGTGTTTGTATAAGCTTCCTTGAGTATTTTATATGAGCATTTCTCTAGAAGAAAAATTATTGGGCAGTAGAGAGTGTACATTTGTGTGTGTGGGAGGGGTTCTATTCTTTTTTTTAATTGAAATATAGTTGATTAACCATATTGTGTTAGTTTCGGGTATATAGCATAGTGATTCAGTACTTTTGCAGATTATATTCCATTATAGGTTACTACAAGGGTATAATCCCCTACGCTATATAGTATATCCTTGTTTCATATCTATTATATATATAGTAGTTTGTATCTGTTAATCCTGTACCCCTGATTTGTCCCTCTCCCCCGCCATTGGTAACCGCAAATTTGTTTTCTATATCTGTGAGTCTGTTTCTGTTTTGTGTATACATTCTTTTCTATTATTTTTTAGATTCCACATATAAGTGATATCGCATAGTATTTGTCTTTCTCTGTCTGACTTATTTCACTAAGTATAATATTCTGTAGGTTCATCCACATTGCTGCAAATGGCAATATTTCATTCTTTTTATGGCTGAGTAATATTCCATTGTATATATAAACACACATCATCTTAATCCAATCATCTATTGATGGGAACTTGGGTAGCTTCCATGTCTTGGCTGTTGTAAATAATGCTGCTATGAACATTGGGGTGCATGTGTCATTTCAAATCAGTGTTTTCATTTTTTATGGATATATACCCAGGAATGGAACTGCTGGATCATATGATAGTTCTATTTTTAGTTTTTTAAGGAACCTCTATACTGTTTTCCACAGTAGCTGCACCAGTTTACATTCCCACCAACATTGCATGAGGGTTCCCTATTTTTATTTTTAATATGCATGCCTGGTTGTTCTTCAAAACGACTGCATCAATTTATAGCTCCACCCATAGTGTAAAAGGGTGTTTATCACTGTTTGCCTATTGTTGGATTTCCTTGTTATTGTTTTAATTTGCATTTCCCTTATAGCCAATGAGATCGAGCATAATTTCATAGGTGCAATGGTCATTTTTAGATCTCCTGTGACTTGCCTGTTTAGGTCCTTTGTCCGTTCATCTGTTGTGTTACTTGTAATTTTCTTACAGATTCATAGTTTATTTTATACTCTGAACATTAATCCTTTGTCTGCTGTTGGATTGCAAATATTTTTTCATAGTCTGTTCCTTACTTTAGAACTGCTTGTGATGTCTTTTCCTGTACAGAAATTTTAAAATATGATATAATCAAAATGATCATTCTTGTCCATTGTTGCTTTGCTTTTGGTATCTTTTTAAAGAAGGCCTTCCCTACCCCTAGGGACATAACTACGCTATGCTAAATTTTCTTTTAGTTTGTTACAAGATTTTTTTTAAATATATGGTTCCATTTCTGAACTCTTTGTTCTCATTCCAATGATCTGTTTGTTTTTCCTGTTTCATTAACCACACTGCTTAGTTATAAAGTGACTTATTTAGAAGCTATTCACACTGTAAAGTTTAACACTGTGGGAAAAGCAAGATGGGTCAGATTGTCCTTTGTGCCTTTGTTCTTCTGGACCTCAGGGGAATCAATGACAAAGAGAGAGGCTTGTCTACTGCAGCTACAGAGAGTTAAGTTGCTAAATTCCTGGAACCTAACCTCTCCTGCTTTCATTTTAGCTTTGACAGGAAGAGCACCCCATCAAGAGTGGCTATGAAATGTTGGCATCTGGGTTAGAACTTTGAATGCATTTATCCAGAAAAGCACTGTTATGCATGGTATTTAGGATAGATTGTTGATCCTATATTAAATGCACATTCTGATATGAGTAGATTTTTGTGAGTGGCCTAACAATCCAAACTTCCATTACAACAGCACTCTCAGAAAATAAATCCAAGTTGCAAAAACAGATGTGAATCTTTGGATATAATTCTTAGCACTAAAGTCCACTTACAACATTCCTAGGATACAAGCATAAGCAGAGATTGTGCACTATAAAGGCAAAATCAATAGAAATAGTCCCTGACCCTAGAAATCTTTTTATTTTACAGTTGGCAAAAGGTAAAATAATAAAGCAAAAAAATTTTAATGCACCAGAATTTTTATCCTAAAAATGAACACCTTAACAAGTGGAGTAGAGTCACTACTACTTAGGAGCCCTCACTTCCCTCTCTCCCCCGACCCTCCTTTCCCCATAAGTTTCTAGGGGCAGTATTTTTTATCTTTGTGTCCCTAGAATCTAGTTCAGTAACTTACACATAGTAGAGTCCCCCCAAAAATACATGTTTAGATAAATAGAGAATTACATTATTAAATTCAAGAAAAAGTCATATAATTTTCTTTTATTGGCCTTTTCTCTCTTTGTTTTGTTGACCCAACTCAATGACCCATTTTATTTACCAGAGTTGACTCCCGGTGACTTTTAGTTATTTCCAAAATCTCCTCTCAAAAAAATAAGATTTTATATTATTCTAGATCTTAAAAAATGTACTGTAGATTCTAGGGCAGGGGTCCTTGTCCATTTTCATGACATGGACACATCTGGTATGTTGGGGAAGCCTATGGATCCCTTCTCAGAAAAATGTTTCAAATTACATAAAATAAAATATATAGAATTAAAAAAAATTATATTGAATAACAGATATCAAACTATTTTAAAGAACAAATTTGCAATATTAATATGCAAGCTTTTTTTGCTAACGCACTACTAATCTTTGTGATCTATAATTGTAAGGTTTTTCCCAAATAAATTTGAAGAAAATGGCTTTCATTACAGCACTTCTAACCATCTAGGGTTTTTTAGAATCTTTTAAAGTACATCATTTATTCCAATCTTTTGTATACAGAAGACCCTCTATAACTTTTGTGAGAGGTAGTCACAAAATTAATAATGTGTGAATATTAAAATGTCAAACAGAGCCAAACTGGACTTCTGTGAAATTCTAGATCCTTCAGATGATCTAGAATTGTTTTGCTGATCTTTCAAACACCTGCTAAAATTCTACCCCCAGTGCACCAAGGCGAGGGGTGAACCAAGCGCCCAGCCACATCACACATTTCTCTCTCTGTGTCTTTCAGCGTCTGCAAGAGCTGGTCTAAAAGTGCAATTCTGAAACATGAAAACTGCTAAGCACTTCATCAGATTTCTGCTTCATAAAACATAAAAGTCACAGTGGTTTTGGAAAAAAAGAAAAAAGGTCTGAGAAGCTAATAGGATTTGAAAGCCCTTAACTGAAATGTTGGTGGCACAGGCTCAAGGCACAGAATTACTCATCTGTACAAGAACCTGTTCCAAAACAGCCCCGCTATGCACCCAATAGTCACCACGCACAGTCCTATCAGCTATCTCGAAATGGATCCTAAGTCAACCAAAACTTAACATTTCCCTCCAAAACATTCTAGAGAGCTATGTTCTTAAATGAATGTAAGTTACTCTTCACTATTTGAGCCAATACTCCTTCTTTTTCAACAAAGTGGAATTCTACTGTTACAAGAGTCATCTGGGTGTTTGTTGTAATATATCTTCAGGTAGCTCCTAGATTTTCAGCCCTTAGATTCTTTGAAGGCCCAGTTGAGTCCTCAGGGACTCAGTGAGGAGCCTCACAGTTTGGACACAGGTGGCTGGCTTGCATTCGACAGACTCTAGTACCTTACACTCCCCATGAATTCAGGGGAGCCTGGATAACCTGCAATTCACTAATTAATTCTTCCTATGAACACTTCTTGAACACCTAATGTGTGCTTGGGCATATCACAGTGAATGAGCCATAGCCTCTGCCTTTAAGTGCATCACAGCTTAATCTTAGTCCCTATCACAGCTCAGTGCAAATGCCAATTGCCCAAGCCTGAAGTCTGCCCCGTAAATGGCCACCAGAGTCTTAACATAACACAACTAGGATGTGTTAGCTGTGTTAATAGAAGCTGAAAGAAGGAGGAGGCAGTTGTAGAAAAAAGTTCCTAAACAAAGTGTGTTGTGCAATACAAAGGGCTGCACTTGAGCTGATTCTAACAGTTTTGGTTTTCATATTACTAACTCTAAGAGGATGTATTTGTATTTCTCATTAGCCCAATTGAAAAAAACAGCAACAGGAAGTTTCCCTTGACTTGAGTGAATTTTGAAACCTGTTTATACTATAATATAAATACACAAATTTATATTATATAACATATTATTATTTAGAGAAGTAATGGAGTATTTCAAGTCTTGATTTGGGGCCACTCAGAGGATCAACAGTTATTTATAACACTGATCCCAAATTCCAGGGTAGGGGAGGAGTGGGGGGAGAATATGTATATTTCAATACCTTACAAAAATAAATGTCTGCCAGCTGCACTTTTAGAAGAAAACTAGAGGTGATGCCAGATGAAACAAATAATAATAAAGGGTGGCAACCCTTATGCTACTGAGAATCACCATTCTAGAAAGTGAGAAGACCCTGAATCTAGCTAAAATCACAAAGAAAAAAATTGTCCAGCAGCTGAGCTCACTTCCAAAATGAAAGTCTACTAGCTTGATGTGTGGAACAAGCATCTTCCTCCAGAGTTGGAGAGACCTGGATTTGAATCCCACCTTTGCCTTGTAACCAGTCAGTGGCCTTAGGGAAATTATTGGATTGGCCAAAAAGTTCGTTCGGGTTTTTCCATAACCCGAACAAACTTTTTGGCCAACCCAATATTTAACCTGTGTTTCAGTTTCCTCACCTGTAAAATGGGTCTAAAAATACCCATCTCTTAGGATTGTTGTAAAGATTCAGTGAAGTGAATAAAGTTCTTGGCACCAAGTAGGTATATGAAAAATGGTAGTGCTCCTCCCCACCATTTACCAAAGCATGCAGGAGGTGGGGGGTTTTGTTTTGTTTTCTTTTCTTTTCTTTTGTTTTTTCCAGCAGGGGGTTGGGGAAGGGTGTTTGAAGAGCATAACTCTTAAAGCCTAGAAGCTATATTTAGGAGACAAGGATTAACAGTGCATAATGACAGTTTAATTCACAATTTCACACTGAATTCTCATATTGCTAAATCTGTATCTCTGCATGTAGTGATTGCTATCTACCTCATTTGGAGCGCTCATCAGGAATTCTAACAGGTTTCAATTGAACAGTTGGTAACAATGATCATATCAGACAAGTTCATTTTCTATAAAGAAGTCATGTTCTGTCTGTCTTTCTTGTGTGAATGATTTTAGAAAGCAAAGCCAAATTTTACAAAAGCAAAAAATTCAATCAAGAACAGTAAGAAGTCACTCATTTAATAAGCCTTTACTTAGTATCCACAATGTGCCTGGCACTGTTCTAGGCTCCAGGGATTCAGACAGGCAGACAAGGGCCCTGCCTTCTTGAAGCTTACACCCCAGTGACTTCAAAATTGTCTCCAATGTCTTTAACCCTGGATACAGGTGGCACTTCATAAGGAAGCCAATGATTCTGAAGCAAATGGGACTTAGCACTGGGAATAATCCTTGCACAGTAAAAAGAATCTGATTCCCTGGAGTCCAGATGTCTAATTCCAGTGGGCCAAATTAAAAAATGAAGAGGACCCATTGAAATGCTGTGAGCTATTCTGAATCCCAAGTAATATTCAGCTGTTGCAATAAGAACAAGACGTTCCACTGTTTTTAGACCAGCATTCTTTTCCATATGGAACCAATTTCTTGAAATATCCTTAAGAGTATCTGGAGGCTCAGTGTTATGTGACACTTGAAACTTGAAAGCAGACCATAATGTAATGATTTAGAATATGGAACTGGTCAAGGGGGTTTAACATTCTAATCTCACGGCCCCACAAACATCACACCCTAGCTTCAGCTCGATCATAGACTTGTGAACTTCCCTAGAGCTCAGCTTCCTCTTCCACAAAATGGGAAGGACAGTGGCACCTGTCAGAGTTGGCTAACTGCTATAGCAAACAATTCGAAATCTCAGTGGCCTGACATAATAAAAGCTTAATTCCTGCTTGCTTCATAGCCCAGTGCTGGTTGATGAGGTGACCCTGTCCGACCTCATCAGTCAGGGTCCTGGGTTGATTAATCACATGATTCCAGCACATTCTTGAGCCTTGTCCTCCTCTACATTCAGTTGTCAGGTGAGGAGAAGAAAATATGTCAAAGACGACATAGGTTTTGTTTTCTAGACAGACCTTGGAGGGGTCGGGGCTTCCATCCTTCCATCCTTTCTGTCCACACTGCAATGGTCAGGACTCAGTCTCGTGGCTACATGTATCTGCTGGGAGGCTGGGGAGTGTAGACTGACTATGCGCCCTGGAGGGAGAGGAAGTAGAGTTTGGTGAGCACGTAGTGGACTTCACCACAATGCTAAATCCAAAAAGCTGTTTGGAGGATTAAGTGAGATAATATACATAAGAACTCATAAAGATCTCTAGATCAATACATATTAATTCTGGAATAATATTAGTTCTGCACTCCTAGCTAGGCTGAGGCCCATCTCCTCCACTCAGCTCATCTTGGATGAGCAGAGAAGGCCAAGGCGGTGACATTATCTTTATGTTACCTGCAGAGACAGCTCCAAAAAGAGAAAGCTACCTACGTCCTTTGCTCCCTTTACCAGGCATCTTAATCTAGAATCATTTTAGATACATTTCATATTATTGAGAGCCATAGTCAAGGAGAAGAGGCCGTCTTTTCATAGTACACTCCCAAATAATACTGGTTCTTTTTGGCAAATGTTTCCCAGAAGAAGCTTATCTTATTATTAAATGATGCCTAGAGTGTGTGACCTTAAGCTCTGAAAGAAGGTGGGATTCAGCAGATTGACTCATCCAGATCTGTTCTCCAAGCTGCCACAGAGTGATTTCTTCTAAACAATGTAAATCAGATCATGTCAACATCTGCTTAAAATCCCCCACTGTCTTTCTATTGAGTTTAGAATAAAATCCAAATGCCTTATACCGGGTATTCCCCATCCCACGCTCCCAGGATCAGCCCTGCCTCTCTCCAACCTCATCTCACATCTTTCTCCTCCTCTCCCTATTCATTCATTCTTTCATTCATTCATTCAACAGCTATTTATTTAGCCTTGGTTCAGTCCCTGGGAATACCGTAGTAAAATAGACAGTGCCCCTGCCCTGGTGGCGGGAGATGGCATCCCAGCATGACTGATCATGGGTGCCGGCCTTAGTGACTTGTTGCTCGCTGGTCTCTTCCCACAGTTCACCCCGGCTCACAGAGGCCCATGTAGAACAGTTCCTACCCCCGTGGTGGTTACTCTCTCACAGCACCCCAAGTACATTCTTTATAGCATTCAACAATCTGGAAAATGCTTTTGCTTGTTTGCGTGCGTTTATTATCTATCTTCCTCTACCACAGTGTAATTCCCATGAGGACAGGATCTTATTTATCTTATTCACTGTAGTATCCTTAACACCTGTTTGCCTGGCACCAAGTAGAAGCCCAATAAGTATCTGTTGAATGAATGGCCCAAGGAACGAATGAACTGACAGGCGGCAACCAGCACATCTGGTGGCGCCCTCAGGCCTGAGGAGAAAGTGTGCTCCGTTTTCCTGCCTGATATCCTGTGCTCATCTCTGTCCCTCTGATTGTGGTTTTGTAGGGAATGACACCACTCCACTGGGCAGCTTTCCACAACCGGCCTCAACACACCCAAATGCTGCTGAAGAAGGGGGCAGACCCCACCCTTGTGGATAAAGACTTTAAAACGGCTCTCCACTGGGCTGTGCAGGTGAGAAGTTAGCCAGTGGGCTTGTCTCAAGTATAAATGGTGTAAAACAATGTTAACAATTCTGAACATGTCAGACCTGAAAGATGGAATTTTCAAAGGTACAGTCCCAGCATTGATGTGGCCTTTATATGTACAACAGAGCAAGTAAGATACATGCTGCCCTCTTCCCTTCATTCATATCCAGAGCAGCAACAGCAAACCTGCCACTTTGGAGGATTTGGGTGCATCAGTTGCTGAGAAGAAATCCTGCCAAGGTAAAGAGGGGGAGGAGTTACAGAATATCACCCACCTCGGCTGTTACAGACACACACACACACACACACACACACACACACATACACACCCACACACATACACACCCCTCTCTCACTCTCTCTTTCTCCATCTCAATAATTGATGCTGGCTCACAGTGAACCAGGATAACCCTTCAAAGAATTATCAGGAAAGTCCCTTCAAAGCCTTTGGACCATGACTCTCTTCTTCCTTCCAAATCCTCTGAAGCAGAGTAATTCCAGGTGACCCTGAGCAATGGTGCTCTGAACAATGGAAATTGTGACTCATAACCCTACCTCACTACCCCAAAAGGGAATCTGTATCAGTACACATGACCAGAGAAATCAGAAATCTACAGTCCAAGGGGGGGAAAACTGGGACTTCCCGGTGGTCCAGTGGTTAAGACTCCACCTTCCAATGCGGGGGGTGCGGGTTCGATCCCTGGTCGGGGTTTCCACGTGCTGTGCGGTGCAGTGCAGCCAAAAATTTTAAAAAAACACAAAACACAAAGTGGGGAAAACTGAGACTAAGGTGAAAGAATGGCCATAGCTAACACTTACTGAAGTGTTTTCTAAGGAAATCGTTCAAAGGGAATGATTAACTAAGAGTTATCTCTTCTGTCCTTGAAAGGAGAGCGATACTATGCATCCTTTCAACAAACTTGCTAGCCCATTCTGTCTTTTCATGCCTAACCTAGACATCCCCCCTGTTTCTTTCTATCAGCCCAATAAGGGCACCCTTGCTGAACTGCTGCCAGGGTCCCTGTGATTCTGCACGCCCTGATGGTGGTTTCACTCAGGTGTTTTCACATGCCACACAACAGCAGAGGAGGGCACCTGGCACTTTCAGGGTTGACATGTGTGCCTGAGATAAGGGCAAAACAGAAGTGATTTGGAAACTACTCTGTTTTTGTTCCTACAAACTTGGCTTCAGTTACCCTGTAGCAGGGCCAGCCCTGCAAAACTGTGAAGTGAACAAAGCATGTTTTTGTCATCCTCACCTGCCCTGAGCACCCTCCTCCATACTTTCAGTATCTGATCAGCTGCCCTGTCCCTCTCATGCCGGTCCCCGCCCGCCCAGAGCCCAGTCCTCTGGCTGGTCAGGGGTCACCACTGGAGCAGTGGCCCCAGGGCAGCCTGGCTGGGCAACCAAGATGTATCCCACATGTGTTGGCTCTCAGCTGAGGTGAGAGTGGTATCAGAATCAAGCCTTTTCTGTATATTCACTCCCATCGCCCCTGTTTTCTGATTTCATAGATCTGGGATGGGGCTCATGCAGGTACATTTTGAAAAATCTCCCCGGGGAATTCTGACTGATATGCCTCCTCTGCTCCACCTTGCTCTACCACAGCCCAGTTTAGAGCTGCTGCTTGGGAGACGGCTTTGCAGTCGAATCATCAGCAGTGCTTGTAAAACAACAGATTCCCAGACCCCACTCCAGACCTTCTGAGTTGGGCTCTTCATGGGTGGGAACCCTTGTTTTGATCCTCCAAGAGGCAATTTGGCAAAATCCAAAGAAAAATGTGCTCAACTCAGAAGATCTGAGTTTGCATGAACAGAGCTGGCTTTGTTCTGAGAAGAGTCACCTAAACCTGCTTGGCTTAACTATAGGTGTATCTTTGGGGCACGAATGAGACCGTGCGTGTGACAGTGATATGTAATATTCTTTGTAATTGGAAGAGATTATCATTTTTATTATGGCTCCCAATTTCCTCCATGAAAGCTTAGTTATCATACCCACATCTACATACTGTATTCTTTCTCTCTACTAAATGTTATAGCTTTTAACCTGCTACATTGATTTCAGTCCTGTCTGTACATTAGAATCATCTGAAGAGCTTTTAGACAATACTGATACCCAAGCCCCACACCCTTAGATTTTCAGTCAGTTTGTCTCGGGTGGAGCCTAGGTGTCAGTAATTTTTAAAGTTTTCCCTTCTTCCAGGAGATTGTAATGTCCAGCTGGGGTTGAAAACCACTATGATAAATGAATTCGTATTAATGGGTTCTAAAACCTTAGCTTCTCCTACCTAAGATGTTTACATTTTGATCATGATTTTGTATAATAAGCATAATGCCTCACACATTTGTATACTCAATAGCTTAATAAATGTTTCATGAGAAAAAAAACAAATTTCATGAGCACCTATTCTGCATCTGGCATTGCGGGGGGAAAGATTAAGAAGACAGGTTCCTTCTAGGACCCCTACAATTGTATGTAGTATTGCATGTGCTTATGTGTGAGGATGTTAGCATACAATTTTCTGAGGAAGGTGTTTACGGTTTCTTCAACTCTTCAATGAGGATCTGTAACTACCCCCACCCCCCTGCAAAAAAAGGTTAAGAATCACCCTCTGGAGGAACTGTACACCCTCTCCCTCCCTGTGGTTAGCAGTAAAATTCAGAAGTGGTGTGTTCTGCCCTTTACTCTGCAAAGAAGACTGAGGGTAATTCCGAATGTCAGCTGCAACCGGGATTATACTTGCCTCCGTTAGCCTTCTTCTTCATTTATAACTCAGGGCCAGCACTGTGCTCCTCATAAAGTTTTTCCACATGAATGAGTCTATTTCCCATTGTCATTAATTCCTTTCACTGAACTTCCTGCTTTTCTCTTGGACTATATGAGACCATATTTAAAGCGATAGCACTTTGAACTAATAAAGCTTCTGTATTTGACCCAGGCAACCAAAGCAGTAAAGATTTGAAACATTGGGCCCGAAAAGTAAACTAAGTTTGACTTCTGCCCCCATTTCTTGGGTCCCTTGGTAGCTGGTGGTGCCCTCCTGTGGGCCCATTGCCCTCGTTCGCCTCCCCCATCTGCCCAGGAGAGCCAATTGCGTGGCTCTCTCTGGGCTAACACTGAGCAGAACGCTGTCCCTATCTGCATCCAGTCTCCCTTGATGGAATCGCAGTCCCTTCGGGGCATGTTCTTGCCTATCTGTGATGACACTAGCTTATCAGGAGTCTACACAGGTATCTCTCAGACTCATCTTCCTCTCACTCCTCAACACTGCAGAAATTTAGTCATTAATCTTTTCGTCATTCTCCTTTCCTCAGAAAGCCCATCGGTTCCTAGGGCTTTGACTATCATTCTACTCAGAATTTCCTCAGATCAAAATCCAGCTCTGACCTCTCTCTCGAACGTTAAACTCACATTTCCAACTCTACCAGGCATCTTCCCATAATTTCCCATGGACACGTCAAACTCAGTATGTTCAAACTGGATCCATGATCTCTCCTTCCCGTCACATTCCCATCCACTCAGTAGCCCAAGCCAAAGGCCATCATGTGGCCCATGGACACTGCTTCCTTATCATCCTTCATGTGTAATTGGTTATCAAGACCTCTCGATTCCACCTCCTTAGGTCTCACATCTCTGTCTCCTCCTTTCTGTCCCCACTGTATAGATGAGGGCCCCAGCAGGAAACAACCCACTCAGATGGGATTATTTGAGCATAGATTCATAAAGAGGCTATTTACACACAACAGCAGGTTGCCATTAGGGCGTCTGGGAGGGCATGGGAGGGAATGGTTACTAAGACACAGCAGAAGCTGTAGCTGTAGGAAAGGGCCTAGGACGGAAACTGTAGCCTTTGATGGAATAGTCAAACTGTGGCCTAGCAGGGAGGGAACTGGAGGATAAATGCCCCAATCACTCTTTCCTCCTACATCCATCTCCTGTCAGTACCACTCACTGGCCAATCCCAACCAGAAGCCAAAGGGCAAAGGGGTCCATTTGATGCAATTCATACATGCTAAAGAGTAGAGAGCAGGATGAAAAAAGATGGAGAGTTAACCGGGAAGAACAAATGGAGACAATTTAGTACACCTACCATCAGTGCCTTAGATCAAGCTTCCCCTATCTCTCACCTGAACAGTTTCAGTATCTGTATTCCTACTTTCAGCCCTTTCCTTCTCCAGTCTATTCTCACATTGCACCAAGTGCTCTTTCTACAAATCACAAAGG
The DNA here is from genome assembly GCF_949987535.1 of Balaenoptera acutorostrata. Taxonomy (NCBI): domain Eukaryota; kingdom Metazoa; phylum Chordata; class Mammalia; order Artiodactyla; family Balaenopteridae; genus Balaenoptera; species Balaenoptera acutorostrata. The sequence goes on along the minus strand of NC_080065.1, from coordinate 46,663,524 downwards.
AATGCACTAACATAACTGTTACTACACCAAAACAATTATGGTCACTGCTGGTTCTTGGCTCAAAAACCTTCACTTCACCATTTTCTAGTAAAGAACAAACTCCTTGCCTTGCACTTACTGCCATGAACAACCTCTCTGCAACCCACCCCACTCCCTGCCCTTTCCTCTTCAAGCCATATAGGCTTTACTCCAATCATACTAGAATATTAATAATCTCCTCAATACATCGTAAAGATTCATCCTGTCTTCCCCTTGGTCATGCTCTTCCCTTTTGGTGAAATACTTCTTTCTTCTTGCACTCCCTGCATCATCCCTTCTAACTGCAGAATTTATACTTGTTCTTCCTTATTTCTCAAGGCCCAACTAAGTTCACCCTCTTTGTTGAGCTCCCTTTCAGAATTTTTCCCTCCGTCTAGCACTTCCTTACTTCTATTACTGGTGTTATGATCAGTGGGGTGCCTGTGTCTCCTCTTCTAGACTATGTGCTTAAGGGCAATGTGCCTTACTCATCCAGATGTCTCTCAAGACCCAGAACAGATCTTTGTGAATCTTTGTGAACACCAAAAAGGTGTTCACTGAATTCAGTTCAATAAGCTTATCCATCCCAAGTCAGTGGGAATAGTGGCTTATTGGGTTCTTTCTGTGAGATACCATTTTCAGCTTAACTGAAACTTGCAGGAATGCAACACCTTAGTATCTTTTTTTTTTTTTTGGCTGCACTGGGTCTTTGTGGCTGCGTGTGGGCTTTCTCTAGTTGTGGCGAGCGGGGGATACTCTTCGTTGCAGTGCACAGGCTTCTCGTTGCAGTGGCTTCTCTTGCTGCAGAGCATGGGATCTAGGCACATGGGCTTCAGTAGTTGTGGTGCACAGGCTCAGTAGTTGTGGCTTGAGGGCTCTAGAGCACAGGCTCAGTAGTTGTGGCGCACGGGCTTAGTTGTTCTGCCGCATGTGGGATCTTCCCAGACCAGGGATCAAACCCATGTCCCCTGCATTGGCAGCCTCCTTAACCAGTGCACCACCAGGGAAGTCCATGTGCCTTAGTCCATGTGGCTTAGTATCAAGGAGTTTTTTCTAATGATAGGAATTCTAGGATAGATATGATGGCAGGTCAGTGAGAAGGGCAAGTATCTACTGCCCCTCAAATCTCACCTCTAGCTCCTTCCTCCTAATCCTAGAAAATGTGTTTATTTGGAATCTTCCTCAGCAGTACTCTTCTTTCAGTGCATTTTTCAAGGGAGGTTAGAAAGAAAAGAACTGCAGTAATATAAAACTGTTTCATGTTTGTTCATTCAGTATGTGGTTATGTGGTTAAGGAAATTATACACACACACATACACATACCCTTGGAGCTCTTGAATATAACCATCAACCCCAGTGCCTGAGACTGATTTGGTCCAGCATGGAATCCTCCTCCTTCCCGTGGTGGCCAAGATCTGTGGTCAACTGTTTGAACTGTATCAAAATCCTATAAGTATACTTTAAATATATTCAGAATGTCAGAGGATAATTATAAATGTCATAGACCAGTGGATCCGGGTCATAGATGGAAGAGCCTTAGAACTGGAAAGGACCACACAAGTCATTTAGTCCAACCCCTCAGTTCACAGGTGGTGAAACTAGTGCACATGGAGGTTATCATGACCCAAACACACCCCACGCCTGCAGAGACTCAGGCCACACGACTCCCAGTGCTTGATAAGAGGAAAACTACAAAGCCACATAAGCCCAGAGTAAACAAAGAGAAAGTCAAATTTACGAAATCAACCCCATTACCCTGGGAGCAAAGACTGAGCTGTCTTGAAGGGTAGCCTAAGTTAAAGTGGCCTGCATGTGTCAGCTCCCCAGTGCTTGGTTGCAGAGAAGAAGGGGATGAGGTAGACAGAGAAAAAACAGGAACTCACCTAGGAGTAAACACAAGTGAGGAAAGAAGCGAAAAGAGAATGAAAGGCGGGAGATAGTGTGAAAAAGAGAGGGAAGCTAAGAAAAGGATGAGTAAAATTCTATTTCGTTTGGCTTTGCCCAGAGTTGGTCAGGCTTGTTTTTTTTTTATTAATTTATTAATTAATTTATTTATTTATGCATTGTTCAGCAAATATTTATTATGAGTTACTCTTTGCTAGACTCCATTTCAACAGAAAGATTCCCAGTCATAGGTGTGGCAAGGGCAATGCAGAGATGTCCTAGAGACTGTCACCTTGCCAGACAGCTAGAAGCAGAAGCTAGACACTGTCTACACACTAACACAGCAGGGAAGGAGGTTTCATGGGGGGCTTTTCCATATTAATCATTAGAACACCTGTGAAATGAAGTAGTTCAGCAGCTGAGGGTCACCATGCCTCACTGCCCCACCCCCCATTTCTATCTTCCACTAGCTCTCCAGGAGAGTCAGCCCCAGGCTTTGGGATACAGCAGCCTCTGGAGTCAGGCCAAGCAGAAAGCCTGGGTCCAAAGGGGCTAACCGTGAAGATGGTCCTGACTCCAAGCCAGGATATTGGGCCCCTTTGTCCTCTAGTTAGCCCCAAACCCTCAACTCTCAGGTGTTCACACTATACAAACTAGTAAAACTTCCCCTCCAGCTCCTTTCCAGTCTAACACATCTGGCTCCAGCTGAACTTACGGGCCAGTGTTCTCATAGCACAAAACCACCGAGCCCTTTAAAAGGGCCATGTGACCTAAAACCCTTACGTCCGCTTTGTACAGTCACTGTCATGTGACAAACAGACCCCTACCTCCAAGAGAAGGATGGAGATTGGAGTTCCCTCCCTGAAGAACCCACCATAGAATTAATGCCGCCAACACGTTAACAAATAAACAACTAGTCCTAAATCTTGTGTTAAGACTCCTTGGGAGATTACCTAGAATAAAAAGAGTCTACAATCGGGACTTCCCTGGTGGCGCAGTGGTTAAGAATCCGCCTGCCAATGCAGGGGACACAGGTTCGAGCCCTGGTCCGGGAAGATCCCACCTGCCTCAGAGCAACTAAGCCTGTGCGCCACAACTACTGAGCCTGCACTCTACAGCCTGTGAGCCACAACTACTGAGCCCGCGTGCCACAAGTACTGAAGCCCGCATGCCTAGAGCCCATGCTCCACCGCAATGAGAAGCCCGCTCACCGCAACAAAGAGTAGCCCCCGCTCTCCGCAACTAGAGAAAGCCCGTGCGCAGCAATGAAGACCCAACGCAGCCAAAAATAAATAAATGAATGAATAAGAGTCTACAATCAAGTACTGGAATCTTGTTTTTTATCAGTCTCCTGTAGCAAAATTACTGTACGTTAATTCAACTTTCTTCTTGGCAAGCCTTCTTGTGAATTCCCCTCCCTCATGAGGTATAAAGAAAAAATGACTAGGACTCAGTAGTTCCCAACAGTTTTCAGAGTACATGAAGGCACTTTATGGATTACCCATGGACAAAAAGAACAAAAATGCAGCAAAAATAAGTAAATTCACAGTCTCATTTGGCCACCCAATGTAGAATTCTAGAGCTCCATAATAAGATCTATACAACATTCTTCCCTTATTTTTTTTTTTTTTAAATTATTCTCTTTTTTTTTTTTTTTTTAAAGTTTTACTTGATTTTATTTATTTATTTATTTATTTTTGGCTGTGTTGGGTCTTCGGTTCGTGCGAGGGCTTTCTCCAGTTGCGGCAAGCGGGGGCCACTCTTCATCGCGGTGCGGGGACCGCTCTTCATCGCGGTGCGCGGGCCTCTCTCTATCGCGGCCCCTCCCGTCGCGGGGCACAGGCTCCAGACGCGCAGGCTCAGCAGTTGTGGCTCACGGGCCCAGCTGCTCCGCGGCATGTGGGATCTTCCCAGACCAGGGCCCGAACCCGTGTCCCCTGCATTAGCAGGCAGATTCTCAACCACTGCGCCACCAGGGAAGCCCCATTCTTCCCTTATTGAATGATATTCCCACCAAACGGAAACCCACTCTCCATTCTTCCTAAGGGCCCTTCTGGCCAACATCCCATTTCTTCTGTCCTGGTGCTTCCTGGTGTCTGTGACCAAGGCTTCCCAGACCTGGAGACTCCCTTTGACTGACACTCAGCCCATTTTGCCAAGAAGGGAATGCTGTTACCAGGAGACCACTGAGCCAGGGCCTCAGCTCACAAACTAGTACTCTCCAGGGCTCTCTCAAATTCTTGTGAGGGTGCACCATGGCAACCCTCCTAGGAGAGGATTTTAAAGCACCTAATGTTGAAAGAAGGTCTCAGTTGGCAAGGCGCACTTCATTGCTACTGATGTCGCTGATCCCAAGAGCAGTTTTCGCTTAAATTCCTCCCATATGAACATGCAGGATCAAATAAATAGACCGTACTTTTAACTGGAGACAAAATGGTGTAGTGGTGAAGTACGAGGGCTCTGCAGACAGTCAGTCCTGGCTTTGCCACCTCTTGGCTGTGACAGTGGGCAACTTAATCCCTCTGTGCCTCCCAATTTCTCCTCTACAATATGGGGATGATAAGAGTACCTACCTCATGAAGTTGTTGTCAGGATTAAATGAGTTAGAACATGGAAATGCAGTGTTGGGCACAGAACGTTCACTCGGTAAACATTGCTATCACCATTACTCCTGGGAGGATAGTCTTATAAGGAAAAAAAAAAAAAAGGCAATGATAATGTTGTAAGTAAGGGCCAGGTTTAGAGACAAAGGAATTGTCTGGAAGATTCAGGACAAAAGGCATTTTGGAGGAAAAGTGTAAGGGGGTGGAATTTCTCTTGTCCAGAAAAGCCGTGTAAGACTCCAGCTTGCAAGGGGAATGCTGAGTGGGACCGTGGTCAGGAACTCAGAAGAGGCCCACTGAGATGTGCTGGGCCGCAGCCTCTATCTCAGCTGGCTGCTCCTTCCAGAACGGCTCCTCTGTGGGTCAGGCAAGGAGAGAGGAAGGCAGTGTGTAAGAAGTGGGTTTTGTTTTTTCCATCTGTGCCTGACACTCCATCCCACACAGAGGGAGAAGCGTGACAGAGTGTTTTGCTGTTTGAATCACTGTGGCAACCTGAATTCCTTTGCTCTTCCAGGAAACCATAAACGAAATCAATTCATTGAGCGGACACTCTTTTTTGCTTCTGTTTTCCTTTTCCAATGGCTAGTGCTTCTTAAAAGGGGAGAGGGGTCTCTTGATTGTTTTAAATATACCATATTTCAGACCCCTCAAAATATGTTTACCTAACATCAGGTGAAAGAACCTTAGAAAAGCTGATAAAGCAGGCACAGAAGCTTAGATGTGTTCACTGTAGCCACCTTTTGATGACAGGCATGCCATAGAGGTAAAGTCGTTGATCCGAATTATTTAAAAGTCATTGTGAGACAAAGGAAGAATGGAGGGAGAAAGAGGATGTAAGGGAGAAGGTGAGAAGGAAAGAAGGAAAAAGGTTGCAGGCAGGGCCCACTTTATGGGCGTGTGACCAGTAAAGCCACAGGTGCCCCACACTCAGAAGGGAGCTCTGTGCTGGGGGTATAATGCTCTGTGGCCATCTGAAAAGTCTCAGTAATTCTATCGATGAATTTGTGTTTTGTATGTTAAGTCTAATAGGACAGTGGAGACTCAGCTCACACAGTCCCACCTCCCTGCCGCCCTGGGACAGATGCTCAGGCCCCAGCTCCCCAGTTCCCTGGCAGGGGTCTGGGCACAGACTCAGGCAGGGTCAGGATTGAGCATGCGCTGAGTTGCAAGATGGGGCCCTAGGCACCTGTGAGGGTTTGCACTCACCGTGAGAATGCCCAGCCCAAGGGAGCGTGACACTAAATAGCAAATAAAAATCGCAGTGACAGGTCCAGAGAGACACCATGGAAGAAGGGAATACATTATTCCTCTGCCATGTGAACAGGGGGCTCCACATTTTCCCTGGGCCCCATAAATTATGTAGCTGGCCCTGGTTGTAACATTTAAAACCCACTCAGCACTCTTTCTGGGGCTCAAAGTTGAGAGCTTTGAGTGCTCTGAGCCTTTGGTCCTGCAAGAGGTTGCAGAGCTTGTATCAGCTGCAGTCCCCTGATGCAGTGGGAGCACACTCGAGGGTTCACTGTGTAACGGTTCCCTGTGAAGCCACGCTGAGTAACGAGATATCCGGAGAGTCCTCAGTGCAAACAGGGAGAGGGGAGGGAAAGGAAAAGGAAAAGCAAAAATGAAAGGGTGCTGTTCCACAGAATTGTGCAAACTGACTCAGAGGTTCTAAAAGACAACCCTGGGGTCAAATAAACTGGGATAATAAAGTGGGAGGAATGCCAAAAGAAACTTTACATGGGAAAATTTATTAGGAGGTGGCTGTCGAATAGCACTTGGAATGTATTAGAATTGTAGCTTTAAAAAAGTTCAGCACTCTCAGCTGATTCACTTTGTTATACAGCAGAAACTAACACACCATTGTAAAGCAATTATACTCCAATAAAGACGTTAAAAAAAAAAAAAAAGTTCAACACTCTTTCTGCCCAGGACCCTAAGCCCCGCACGTGACCTGGCTCCTGGCCCCCAGAACTAGTGCGTGTCTCTGCCGTTTCTTTAACCTGCTCCTCGTGCCTCCTAGAGACCTCCATTCTTCCCATAAGACCCGCTGCGTGGAGATGCAGGGTCTATATGGAGTCATGGAGAACATTAAAATGCTGACGAATTATTTGGACTGTTTTATAATCTTTACACAGATATCAGGAGAAATCTGAAAGATAAGACTTTCCACTGTGTGAGATAAAACTAGAATTTATTTTATTGGCCATTGAGGATTTATTGTCATCTAAAATTGCAAATGCTTATGCAGTGTTTTTTGTATTTTTCAGTCCAATGAAAGGTAATATGCGCAGCATTTACTTACTCATTTGTTCAAGCTGAAGAGATGTAGGATGCTCTCAAGAAAGAGCTGGTGACTTTTAAGGCTGGGACAGGTTACTAAAAAGAGTGTAGAATAGCCTCCCTTCAAAGATAAGATAAGGGCTTTCCTGGTGGTGCAGTGGTTGAGAATCCGCCTGCCAATGCAGGGGACGTGGGTTCGATCCCTGGCCCTGGACAGTCCCACATGCCACAGAGCAACTAAGCCCGTGTGCCACAACTACTGAACCTGTGCTCTAGACCCCATGTTCCACAACTACTGAAGCCTGTGTGCCTAGAGCCCGTGCTCCGCAACAAGAGAAGCCACCGCAATGAGAAGCCGCGCACTGCAATGAAGAGTAGCCCCCCGCTCGCCGAAACTAGAGAAAGCCCATGTGCAGCAATGAAGACCCACAGACCCAAAAAAAAAAAAAAGATAAGATAAAAACTTACTATACACCTACACAGAAAGTGGGACCCAGTTTAGACGGTTGCCTGAAGTTCTTTCCTTTTCTTACTTATTTGTTTTTATTTCTTTTTATCAATTAGCTACTAAATTATGACGTACTTCTTTTCACAAAGGATTTTTGACAATTAAGTTACATGCAATTTATAGCAATTTGACCATTACCAGATCATTCTGATCATCATTACGTCACTAGTCAGTACTCGTCATAGTCATTTTGTTAATGTTAAAATTAACTCTGCCAGCTTCTCAGGGGTTAACCTCTACAGCAAGTGGGGGAAACAAAACGAATATATTTAATGAGGAAGTCATCTAGGTGGCCCACCCATTGTGCTAGCTCTAATGTCAGTCAATTACACCTGTATTTAAGTCCTTAGTTCACTGATTATGGAAGACAATTTAACTCTTACAGGAGACAAAAATCCCTGCAGTGACTTGAGACAAGTGGAAATTTGTTTGTGGGTTTGATAAAATGAATTTTCTTTTTTTGTTGTTTTGAATTTTTTTGCTTTGAATTTTTATCTTAATTTGCATAGACAGGGAAGAGCACTGGATTGTACATAATGAGCTTTCTTTGACTCTGTTTTCCAGAGTGGAAATAGAATTCTGTGTTCCATCATTCTGAGCCATCACCAGGGTCCTTCCATAATCAACTACGACGATGAGAGTGGGAAGACGTGTGTGCACATCGCCGCAGCAGCAGGTTTCAGTGACATCATCAACGAGCTGGCAAGATTCCCTGAGTGCAACCTGCAGGCTCTGGATGTGGACGACAGGTATCCATGGCAACTCGGAAATGTGGGGAACTACCAGTCATCTTTTCCAAATTTTAATCTCAAAATAAAGAAGATGTTTAAGGAGTTATCCTATATGACTATATCCTTACTGCCAGTAATATTTATACATACGCTTGTGACAATAAAAGCTGCTCTATTTTAGTCAGGGCAGGAAAAAATCATTGTTATGAAGAGAAACGCCATGACTGTACAGTATTGTCAGACTTTCCACTTTTTGCTAACCGTTCTCAGTGTTCTCAGAAGGCCTTCTGTATTATCAGCTTCCTGCTATAGGCACTTTTTGTTCTTAACAGTAAGTCTTGATTCTTTTCCTTCGTTCCTGGATTATGTCATAAAGTCAACAAGCTCTTGTTATCCAGAGAAGAGCATAATAGAGGCTTTGTGTTCAGAACTAGATGTGACCTTATCAGGGTTCTGTTTTGGGTTTCTTCAGTCATTAAAGATGTATTTGCATAGAAAAGGAAGCTGAGTCCAGAAAGGTAAAGAGACTTGCCTCAGAGGTATTTAGCAACTAAGTGAAAACTTGTACCCTTGACTTCTAAACAGAGCTTTTCACCTGCATGCCCTTCATCCATAATCAACTCTTAGAACTTTTCAATTACAATGTGTATCTAACCTTTCTTTCAGTTAGGCACAGACTCAATGGAAATATAAGAATAATATAACAACAAATAAGACTATTGAAAACGAGTATAAGGCTTGTACACTACGTATAGTTTTGTTTACCTTTTTCTATTGAAGTGCAAATCTAGCCACCTACTTATCATGATTTTAGATGCCCCAAGAAGCACTTCCTACTTCCTGATACCTGAAATCCTTATAACACAGGGGGGAAAAAATCTTGGGTTCCATGTAAGTCTCAGAAGCTGGAGATGGTTAACATGATGACTTTAATTAAAATTAAGGTATAAATAATTGAAATTAGACCTTTTCCTAAGAGCAGATGTTGAACTTGAGCAGGTAAGAAACTAATAGGACTTAGTTACATGAGGAGGAAAGGTGAATGATCCAAAAAGAGAAGAAAAGAACACATCTAGGAAAAGAAGGCTAGAAAAAAGTTTGCCTACTTCAAAATACTTGTAGAACCAGCTCTGAATAGAGTATTTCCCATTTTGCATTGTCACATGCTTAGCAGAGAAAATTTAGTTCCCCCAGCCTCAGGGAAGAAAGAAAAACCAAGGGCAGAAAGAAAATGCAAAAGATTGGGTCCTACAAGGGTTCAAAGTGAAGTAAAATCTCAAGAAAGGTCTAGTTCCTGCTCCAAAGTTCAGCTCATGTGTTGCATAGACTAATCAAATCCTGCTCTTCATTTTCTTTCAGTTTCTGCATCCTGCATTGTGTAGCTGTGCCTTCACATTGAAACTGTAAGCTTGTATTAGTATAGAATTTTTCAAAATTTTCATGGGTTTAAGTACTTAATGCATTTGCAACAACTGTGACTTCGCTTTCCTTCTTTTTTTTTTTCCCCAGTGGAGAGAAAGTTTTTGAGGAAAGAGAAGAAAAATAAGGCAATGATTTAAAAAAAAACAAAAAAACAACCTAGGATGAGGGAAAATATGGGGAAACTAGTCCTCCTAGATATTAAAACACATCATAAATCTATGACATTTAAAACACAGTGGTACTAGCCTAAGATTGATGGCACAGAACACATAACTCATAAATAGCTTATGTAGCTTAAATGTCCCAAATTTCATCAGTCTATGAGGTCATACTTTCCTTTAGTACCCAAGTCATTTATTTTCAGGAAGGAGAGTCTTTTATCAAACTCTCCTCCCTACACATATCTGGGAATTATCTAGAGAATGTTTGCATGTTCCATAAATCGTTCCTTGACTTCTCTTCAGCCAACACTGCATTCTTGTGCCCCTCATCTCCTGCCATTCAGAGACCACCTCATCAGCCCACTGCTTGTCTGTGATGAATTTCTTCTGAATCATGGGCCCTGATTCTCCAGCTCCTCACTGTGATAGCTGAGTCCAGCCTGCTATGTTTGTAGGACTATCCTGAAGCTTAGAGATAAGAAAGGAAGTACAGCTTAGATAACTTGAAATTGGATGCTACATATTGCCCATGAAGGCTCTATGTGTATTAGTTAGAAGTTATCTATGCTTCTCCTGTTTCTCTGCAAAATAATTTTTTTCCCTGTGTCCTTCTGGACCTCTTCTTCCATGTTGATGGCCAGAAGGATTAAAACAGTCACTCTTAGCAATTGTTGTGAAGGAGTATTTCACAGTGCTCCAGAGAGAATTGTCACGTGTTGGTAAACCTGACTACCTTGATGTCCAGCCCTCCATCTACTGAATTTATGGGCAATATATTCGCTAAGCAGGAAGGCATAATATGGCTGGTGCCTCATCTTGTTTCATAATAAATATTGTTTGGAGACCTCACTCACACAGAATGGAATGAATCATATCTGCTACATGTTCAAATAGGCAGTGTTGGATTGATGACTATGTTGAAAAAATATACGGTCCTATTAAGGGTTCTCAAATTTCTGCCCATATCATAACATGAGGAAAAGGATGCCTGATTGACAGAGGACACGGTTTACCATGGGGACTGTGGTCTCACTGCTGACATGGCTACTCTCTGAATACTAAGGCCCAAGCCCCTTCACAGATGCCCGGCCCGCAGGCTGCCTCCATGTCTGAGAGACCTCTTGGCTCTCCCAGGGGTGGCCTTCTGCCAGCGGTCAAGCCCCAGAGTAAAGCCAAGAAGAGGCCTTCCATGCCCTCCTTTCCTGCCTCAGGACTGATCCTTTCCCAGAGTGACTGACAGGAAGAGTAGCCACTCTCTTCACGGGAAACCCCATTCACAGGCATGTCCTCTTTCACTGTGCCCCTCCTTAGCCTCCCAGGGTCCCACTGCCCAGGCACACCACACAGACATCCCCCACCACCCATTTCCCAGCATCTCTGCCAAGGAAGCAAGGTTCGGGTCCCCTTTGCTCTTGGGTCCAGTGGTCCTATATGCTCTTATCACCTTCTTATCCCATCTGCCTTGGTAGTTCTTTCTACAGCTGGGGAACTAATTTGCTCCAAATCTGCTCTCAGTTCTGGGCTTGGCTTTTGGAAACAGAAAGACACTATTTCTCCTATCCACCCTGCTATATCCCTCCCTGGAGGTTGAGCATAAAATCAACCATATCCTTAAATGAGGAAAGAGGAAGGGTAGAAAAGTATGTATATAGGTCAGGATCTCAAAATATGATCCCACTGCACTAATAAATGGTGTTGAGAAAAGTTGGCTATGTAACTGGAAAAATGGTCAGATTGGCTCCACACCTCACCACATATATCAAAATACACATACAGACACATGTGCAGTTTTTTTTTTTAATCCAAATAAATCTAGAAGAAAATATTGGTTTCCTTTTTATTTACATTCAGTAAAATTTACTTTTTTTTTGACATATAGTTCTATGAATTTTAACACATGCATAGATTCATGTAACCACGACAAGCAAGATTCAAGACAATTCTGTCACCTCCAACATCAACTCAGGTTGTCCTTTTGTAGTCAAGGCCTCCCCTATCTCTAAGCTCTGGCAACCACTGATTAGTTCTGTCTCTTGGGTTTTGCCTTTTCCAGAATGTTATATAAATGGGAATATACAGTATGTAATCTTTTGAGATTGATTTATTTCACTTGGTAGAATGACTTGAGATTCATCTGTGTTCCATATACCAGTAGGCTGTGCTTTTTATTGCTGAGTAGGATTCAGTTTTGTGGATGAACTATAGTTTGTTTGTCCATTCACCCATTGAAGGACATTGGGTTGTTTACAGTTTTTGGCAATTATGAATAACGCTGCTATAAATATTTGTGTATAAGTTTTTGTGTGAACATAAATTTTCATTTCTTTAGCTATATATCTAGAAATGAGATTGCTTGGTCCTATGGTAAGTATGTTTAACTTTAGAAGGAACTGACAAACTATTTTCTGGTGTGACTGTTTCCATTTTGTATTCCCACCAAAAATGTATAAAAGTTCAGGTTGCCCTGAATCTTCATCAGCCTTTGCTATTGCCAGGTTTGGGGTTTGTTTTTTTTTTCAATTTTTTTTTTTTAATTGAAGTATAGTTGATTTACAATGTTGTACCAATCTCCGCTGTACAGCAAAGTGACTCAGTTATACACACACACACACACACACACACACACACATATATATACATTCTTTTTATTTTTTCTTAATTTTAGCCATTTGAATAAATATGTAGTTGTATCCCATTGTGTGTTTTTTTTTTGTTTTAATTTACTTATTTATTTATTTATTTATTTATTTTTGGCCATGTTGGGTCTTCGTTTCTGTGCGAGGGCTTTCTCTGGTTGTGGCGAGCGGGGGCCACTCCTCATCGCGTTGCGCGGGCCTCTCACTATCGTGGCCTCCCCTGCTTGGAGCACAGGCTCCAGATGCGCAGGCTCAGTAGTTGTGGCCCACGGGCCCAGCCGCTCCGCGGCATGTGGGATCCTCCCAGACCAGGGCTCGAACCCGCGTCCCCTGCATTGGCAGGCAGACTCCCAACCACTGTACCACCAGGGAAGCCCCCCATTGTGTTTTAATTTGCATTTCTCTAATGAAAAATGTTATTGAGCACCTTTTCATGTACTTATTTACCATTTATGCATCTTCTTTGATAAAGTGTTCAGATCTTTTGCTAATTTATTTTAATTGGCTTGCGTATTTTTTTATTCAGTTTTGGAATACTTTACATATTCTGAATACAAACTCTCTGTTGAATGTGCTGTTTGCAAATATATTCTCCCAGTCTCTGGCTTTTTTTTTTTTTCTTCCTTAAGAAAATAATAGTTTTGCCATTTAACAAGGTTTAAATACTGATGAATATTCATCTACCTTCTCTGGCTGATGAAGGACCTTCTAAAACATAAAATCATGAAACAAACCAAAAATGAACAGGTAAATAAATGTGATTATTCCTTAAAATTTTTTATGGAAAAAATCACTAAAAAATTAAAAGCTAAGTAACAAATTAGAGGAAATGTTTTCATAAACATAACCTAGAAAAAAATTGATACCTTAAATATTTTAAAAGCCTATATAAATTAGTAAGAACAACTAATAATCTAATAGAAAAATGGGCATAGGGCATTAAGAATCATTTCAATGAAGAAACTCAAATGGCAAATAAACATATATTTCAAAAGTTCTTCCCCACTATTAATTAAAGAAATGCAGAAGAAAACAACACTGAAGTACCATTTTGCCTACCGAGTTGGTAAAGATCTTTAAAGATGGTGATAATACAGTATTGGGAAGGAGTAGGGACACAGCTGGTAGGAGGAGAGATTGAGCCAGTTTTTTTGGAAGGCAGTTTGGCACTATGTATAAAGAGCCTTATGACTGTTCATACCCTTTGACCCCCTACTTCCTCTTCTAGGAAATTCTCAGAAAGACTAAAGCAGGTGGAAGGCCACAGAATATCAGAATTAGAGGAGAGGCCCTTACACACATACACCATCATCCTGAAGCCCCATTTAATGCATACCATTTCCACACTGTAAATAACAACAGGTCTTTCCTGCCACGACCCAACTTCAAGCAGGAGCTGTTGCCAGCTAAGTAACCTGTACCATTCATGTGCTCAGACACTTATGTTGTTCCCCTGTGGTCCCCCAGGACACCTCTGCACTGGGCTGCAGCTGCAGGAAAGGCAGACTGTGTGCAGTCACTGCTGGAGCTGGGCATAGACAGCAACCTGCGAGACATCAGTGAGAGCACACCCCTGGCCTACGCCCTGTACTGCAGCCACACGGCCTGTGTCAAGCTCCTCTCCCAAGAGAGCAGGTGAGCGCACCAGGAGGCACTCATTTTTTCTTCCTCTCAAAGATTTATAAAATTGGATGAAATTGTTTAAACTGCCAAAACTAGCAGAAAACCAGCAATAACTTAATAATCATGTTTGCCATTATCTAACATGTAATGACATGTCCTTGACGCTGTGGAGCAAAATGATAGCAGTAAGCCTGAACCCATCAGCCTAATATTCACTGAACTCTAATCTCTTCTTTCCTTTTTCTCCCTTTCCTCGTCCCTTTATGCCATATACTATTTATTTATTTATTTATTTATTTATTTATTTCTGGCTGCATTGAGTCTTCGTTGCTGCGCGTAGGCTTTCTGTAGTTGCGGCGAGTGGAGACTACTCTTCGTTGCCGTGCGCAGGCTTCTCACTGCGGTGGCTTCTCTTGTTGCGGAGCACGGGTTCTAGGCACGTGGGCTTCAGTAGTTGCAGCACGCGGGCTCAGTAGTTCCGGCACGCAGGCCCTGGAGTATGCCATATACCCTTAATTGCTCTTTTGCCTAAATCAGCATTTCTCCAGCTTTTTGTTCTCAGGACCCTTTTACACTCTCAGAAATTATGGAGGACCCTAAAGAGCTTTTGTTTATGTGAGTTACACCTATCAATATTTATGGCATTAGAAATTAAAACTGAGAAACTTTTGAAAAAATATTTTGTTATTAATTTAAAGTAATAACCCATTACATTTACAAGCTAACATTAATACCATATTTTTAGTTAAAAAATAACCCAGTCTTCAAAACAAACCAAAAGAATGTAATGAGAAGAGCAGTTTTGTTCTACTTTGCTCTTGAGTCTCTTTGATATCTTTATAGAAGCTTAATAGAATACAGCTGCATTCCCACATCTGCTTCTGAATTCAATCCATTGCAATATGGTTGTTTTGACTGAAGTGTATGAAAACAATCTGGCCTCACATAGATATGTAGGTGAAAAAGGGAGGAGTATTTCAGGAACCTTTTCAGATAACTGTGGATACTTTTCCTTTGATACTACACCAAAACTTGACAAGTAGTAGTTTCCTAAAGCTTAGTGGCAATGTGGACTCTGTCACCATATCAGTGAAGTTTTTGAATTCTGTTACATTAAAATCCAGTCATCTCTCTAGCACTTTAAATGTGTCTTACATCTATGCATGATTTTATAATATCTTGCATTGGTCATTTGGAAAATATTGGTTTACTTAGTTATGAAGATCTTCCAAATAGTACATTTCATTATACAATACCAGAAAAAAAATCACATTTGTTAATATCACCACTGATCTCATCAGAAAAGCCTCTATGTATCAGGAAGCTGTCAAGCTCACAGTGTGCATACAAATTTTCCAAGATTCTCATTTTTGCTTGAAAGCTAGATTTTTGTCATTGGCAACAATTAATGTCAATTGTTTACCTTGAAATGACAGGCTCACTTTGTTCATTTTTGAGAAATCAAATGCCCATCTCCAAATAACCACAGCTTGTCTATAAGCCATAAAAATCATGTTTCATGAAAAAAGTGCCTAGTTCAGCTAGCAACTCAAACAACGGCACAAATGTTTTACCTCAAAACAACCATTGTACTTCAGTATATAGTAGAATTGCTTATGAATACTTCCTATTTTATCGAAAAAATGTATCTCAAGGATCAATATTTAGTAAAATTAATAACATTTACTGGACATTATTAAGTTTAATGGCAATTTTCTCAATGAAAGTCTATTGTTGTTACTACCTTGATTTGTGCCAAGGAGCCCACAGTTTCACCCACTTGCTCTCTTGCACCCTTGGTGTAAAAAGCAGACCAGTGAAAAAAACAACATCTTGATATTATTATGAATATAGGTTAAACCTCATGAAACTTCTGAAGACTGTCAGGGCCCTCACCTCCAGGTTCAGTGGACCATACTTTGAGACCCACTGGCCAAAATCAGAACCTTAAAAGGAGGAGGAGATTGTTTGTAGAAGATGCTGAAGTAGCATCAGTTAGCACAGGGGCATATTCTGTACGGGGAAACTTGAAAGAATGCTAGAGATCTCCTGGGGTTCTCACTGGTAGTATCAGGAGTCCAGAAGTTGTGTTTAATATTTCAAAAAGCCTATTGGAAGGTGAAAGGAGGATAAAAATATATCACAGGAATAAAGATTCAATTATACACTGTGTGACCTGCAGGAAAAAAACAAAAACAAAAACCATTCATTATATGCAGTCAAAATGAGGGGTGATTTTTTCAAATTACATATTACAATATCTCACTCCAAAGAGTAATGTTGCAATCTGGCTTTTAGGGCATGAACACGGTCAGGTTTCATCATTAACTCATACCACAGAAAGCATTAAATCAATTGTGGCCTCAGAAGAGAACAACACAGAATTTTCCAAGGAACAAAAACAGAATAGTGCCTCAGGGAAACTCTCCACACAAGAAGAGCCAGCCGGACAGCTGCTGACCGTTTTTTCCTTTAGAAATTGCCTGCTCATTGGGCATTGCTCATTTTCTTCTGCTGCCACGCCCAACCTCTGGCATACACACTTCCTCTTCTGCAGCTGAAGCCCAGACAAAAGCTTCTCTCCTCGGCTTCCTTTAGTACACTTTTTCAATAGGAAATTTAGTAAAAGCTCAACAAGAAACAACACACAAACAGCGTAAAATGGGCAGGCTTCCTAAGGTGGATACTATCAGAGCTCTGCCCAGATCTCCTGGGATCCCTTTCAGAGAAAGCCTAAAATCACACTCCCCCGACATCTGCAACCTCCACCCTGCTGCTGCTAGTTGAAGCCTGAACTCCACATTTGGCCTTCATCTCTTTGACTTAAAGCTTGCACTCCTACCGACTGTCCTTAAGAAGTGAGAACAGTAATACTTTGAGATATTTTCAGCTTACTTGATCCCTGGGAGAAAACAAAATTTGAAAGGATAGTTCCTGAGGGAGCAGGTGAAATCTAACTAAGAAATGTTCTAACTGGACAGAGAACTGACCATGGCAAGGAAGGGGCTGGCCAAGGAGGTTGTGAGTAGCTCTTGCACGTCACCTTTGACTTGAGAGGGCTTCGAGTGTCTTTGGATGATCTCCGACAACCTGCTCAGGTGGATGGAATAGAGGGAGGTCTATTGTGTGGTTACTGCTGGTGTCTCCACTTCCTGCCCTCACGTAGCATCCTTGTTATTTTATATTCCCATAGAACAGAGCCTACTCGACCCCTTCCTTCCCAGAAGAGTAGACCCCAGAAGAAGGAGGGACGATTCAGCATGCTCAATCAAATCTTCTGCAGGAACAAAAAAGAAGAGCAGAGGGCCTATCAGAAAGATCACAGCAGGGACTGGCACAGGGGAGAGCCCACCTCGGAAGTTGATGACATCATCACCACCTTTGACAGCAACGTGGATACCAACTGCCAAGAACAGCCTGGTGGTCGGGTGGCTATGGTTGAATTTAAGAAGAGGACCTCAGAGAATTCAAAATACCACTTGCCAGAAAAGAAGCCCCTGGCCCATAAAGGGCTTCCACCAATCAGAACGCAGAGTCTCCCACCCATCACCCTAGGCCATAACTTCCTGACAGCCTCCCAGGGGGCCACTTCCCATGCTGGCCTGAGCTCTGGTACTCATCATGCTGCCCAGCAATCTCAGAAAAGCCTAAGTGAGCAGGATTTATTGAATAACAGAACTGGCTGCCAGGTATTGCTCGATAACCAGGTGTTCTATAAAGCTTGGACTGTGTCTTCTTCTGATAAGCTGCTAGACAGGTTGCTTACCAGCAGATCCAGTCACCAGGAGGTGTCATGGCCACCACATCTTCCTCATCTACATAATCCTTCATCAGGTAATGTCCCTGCTTCCTTCTTTCTCATTTCTGACAGATTCTATACAAGAAATGTGTCATGCAGTCCTGGGTTAGGAACTGGAGTGACAGTAGGTAGCCTAGAGGACAGGGTCAGAATGGAAATGAGTGATTAGGCTACCTTTTTCCCTTGAGTCTACTGGATTCAGGATTTCCAGGCTATGGAAACAGTCTGCTTTTCCACCTTGAGAGCAATCATCAAGTAAAAGTATGTGCCTTCTCATCTTCTCTCATCGCAGCAGGTATGTGTGGTGACTGGCAGATTAGAGCAGGAATATTACTATTTCCACTAGCAAGTATTCTTAAGCAGGGATACTTGGCAATATCACCTATGAGGGGTTGATTTGTTTGTGTGATTGTTTGTTTTTAAATCATGTGTTCAATGACCACTCCAGGACTACTGAACCAAGATCTTGGTGAGGCAAAAGGGAAAATGGCGATGCCCTCTATGTATACGTGTAGAAAGAGAACACATTTGCACATGTGTGGCTCAGGTCTCCATACACACCAAAGGGTTACATGGCAATTCTCCCTCCTGCCTCTTGCCCCAGCTACCGAGTGCCCCTCATCCAAAGCTATGTTATTAATTTTGTGTTTACCTTCCAGAGATATTTTATACATATTTAAATATATATGTATATATACATTTTAAATAAGTGTATCACACTAAAGAATCTATATTTTTATACACATGCAAGCAATATATACGTATCTATTTTCCCATTTAACATTTGTGTTAAACAAATGTATCACACTAAAATTTTTATTTATTTTTTTAATGGCCCCCAGGTGATTCTGATGTATACCAGAGACTAAGAACTATCGTTCTAAAGCAGAGGCTGCAAAACAGCTTCCAAAATCAGTTCATTACTAATTCAGTAATCAAGTGAATTAATTACTAATATTTAAAAATCATGAAGTTTTACATAAAAATTTAAAACTCTAGCTTCTCTTGAGAAATCGAAAAGTCTGGCAACACTGAACCCAAATTTCACTTGGCAATAATTGCCTGGATCTGAGTAACCACTATCCCCATAGACATCACTTGGACATCACTGTCCCCAGTTCAACCCAGTCTGCACCACTCTCCAGTATCTCTCCGTGGAGTGTCAGTTGTTCTTACCAACAAGTTTCTGTTGTTGTTTTTCTTATAGTAGGGTTAAGAGGAAAAATGATATATTGCTTGAGCCCATATTTCTTTCAGAAGTAGAAAAATGAAAGCCCAAGATGGCTATGTATATTTTAAGAAGTAGAGGAGCACAGTATATCTTTGGAAATAAGGAATATTCCTTCCCATTTAATATGCAGCATGAGTCTGGCTCTCCTCACTCATCTTCATGTGCCTGATGTCTGAAACCTGTGACATAGAGTATGGCTTCCCTCATACATATTTATGTTTTTAAGCACAGGATAGATAGGAATAAACACATGAAGGCTATTTCCTGAGAAAAACTTCCCTCAAGATTTTACTTCCTCCACAAAGCACTGAAGCGTGGGTGGTTTTTCCTTGTGTTCTGCAGAAAGGTGAGGAAGAAAAGATATTGATCTGCTGTCTTTGACACTTTGGTGGCCTACAGGGCCTTGACTCAGCCTGCTTTCTGGAGTTAGTCCTGTCTTAACTAATATCTTCTTTTTTGAAAATTTTTTGAAATTTGTGAAAGTCTTGTTCTTGTTCTGTTCCCCGGACAGCCTTGGGCTGTCTTTTCTATATCAGTTAGGATTGGATTCATCTGCCTGTAACAGAAATGCAAAGTAACAGTGGCTTAAACAGCATAGTTTATTGCTCTCATATGAAAGTAGTCGAAGGTGATGGTTCCCAGGTGCTTGGTGAATCCATGATCACCAGAGACCCAGGCTCCTTCCATCTGTATGCTCTACAACTTAACCTATGCCTTCCATCCTTTGGATCATTTCACATTTCATAATATCTGACAGAGCAGGAGGAAGGAAGGGGGGTGTGGAAATGGATGTCCGCCAGCTGAATTAGCTCCCATTAATAAGTTACCTCCCATAAATTCCACAGTCTGCTTCCATTTCGTTGGCCAGAACTTTAGTCACATGATCATGCCTATCTGCACGGGAGACTGGGAATTGGATCCTTTTAACTGGGTACATGACCGTCCCTCCAAAATTGGATTTTTGTTTCTAGGAGGAAAAAGAGAATAGATATTGGATAGAGAACTAGTAGATTCTGTCACATGTGCCATCTAAAACCTTTTACATTATTTAAAATAAAAGGAAATTCAATAAATTGGTTTGAGGATTTGTTTCACTTTTCCAATGAAGTAACTTGAAAAGTCCTATGGGGCAGAAAAGCAGAAAAGGAGAAGCAGAATTCTCCAAGGGAATGTCAAATAATTAGCCATGCCTGTACCAAAGCATTTATTTTTTTCAACCAATGTTTTTGAATGCTGATAATAACTAGGAGCCTTTCTAGGTAACTGAGTCATGACAAGATAAACTCCCAAGAATCTTCAGCCTATAAATGAACTTTAAGGTACATGGATTTGCTAAACTGATTATACAACTCACTTTAAATTGATTTTCTTCTCATGTTTAGATACAAAATCATAAGAGTTTTAAACGGAAAGGACCTTAGTTCTTTCACTCATTCTTTAATGGGTAATGTCTTTAAAGGATAATGTCTATTATCCTGATTTATGAAGAGGCAGCACATCCAGTGGTTAAGAAAGGGATTCTTTTTTTTTTTTTTTTTGGCTGCACCACACGGCTTATGTGATTTAGTTCCCTGACCAGGAATCAAACCTGGGACCACGGCAGTGAAAGAGCCAGCTCCTAACCCCTGGACTGCCAGGGAATTGCCCCAAGAGAGGGATTCTAAAGTCACTCTATCTGGGTTCAAATTCTGACTCTCTCATTTACTTGCTGTTACTGAATCTCTCTGAGCCGTTGTTCCTTCATGTCAAAAATGGGAGGAAATACCTAACATGTAGGGCTGTGAGTTGCTGTTAAGATTAAACAAATTGATACATATAAAATACTTAGAACAGTGATTGCGCATAGTACTATACACACATACACATTTGTGGGTTTTTTTTTTTAACTATGTGCCAGGCCCTATGCTAAGCACTATGCCTTAGAGACAAGCTACAGATGACCTTTGTTTAAAAGACGATGACATGGGCTTCCCTGGTGGCGCAGTGGTTGAGAATCTGCCTGCCAATGCAGGGGACACGGGTTTGAGCCCTGATTTGGGAAGATCCCACATGCCGCAGAGCAACTGGGCCCGTGAGCCACAACTACTGAGCCTGCGCGTCTGGAGCCTGTGCTCCGCAACGGGAGAGGCTGCGACAGTGAGAGGCCCGCACACCGTGATGAAGAGTGGACCCCGCTTGCCGCAACTAGAGAAAGCCCTTGCACAGAAACGAAGACCCAACACAGCCAAAAATAAATAATTAATTAGTTTAAAAAAAAAAAAAAAAGACGATGACATTTAAGTAAATGTGCTAGTCAGCTGCCTTTTTGCTCTCAGATCTAGTCTCTTCCCTCCAGCTCTACTTTGTATCTCAGGAAACTACACTTCCCAGGCTCCCTTGCAGCTGCTTCCAGGTACTTTTGGCCAAATACCAAGAGGCACTGGCAAAAGAGTAAGAGCAGGAGAAAGAGGAAAACAAGTGTAGTTCTACACAGTGTCCCTCTGCTTCCTATGGATTCTCCAACAGGGGTTCCAATTCCTCCCACTTCCTCCACAAAGCCCCTCACTCTGTGGTTCTGGCTCCCACTAGCTTCTGAGCCTTGGTAATACCAACTCTTCCCCTTATCACTCCAGCCTAGAAGTGGTTGCATCTTCCTGCTGTGGTTAATCTCTGGATTGTCCTTCTACCCTGTCCTCTGGCTTCTCACCTTTTCCACCAACCAGTATAACCACCTTTCTGTATGAAATTCCCTCTGTTTCAAAGGCCTAAAGAAGTCTCTATTTTCCTAAATGAGCCCTGATTGATAAGGCAAGACATGTCATCTCTCTCGGCTAAAGTTTTCCTACCCTCTGGATACAGAGTCTGGGATCATTTTGTTTCATGAGGCCCTTGCCAGTTATAATTTACATGGCCTAGAATCTGCTCAGTCTTACAGCTAATTGTTCTGAATATGTCACTAAGGACATATTCAGAACTTGAACCCAGACCTCCTAAATAGGAAGTTATCCCATGGCAATGTATGTATTTCTCTCTTTAAGTCTCAAAGTCCAGTTTGTTAGTATGCTTACCAAATTACCTACAACGTGATTTTCTTAAAAATTACACTGTACTCCCCAAAATAAAAAGATTTCTCTCTGCCTTATAGATTTTATTTTTGTGAATATTTTTAACCCAATTTGAGGTGTTGTTTTTAGAACTACTGAAGCTTCCAGAGTACAGTTGGGAGGGTTCACTTAAGGGGTTTAAGTTGTTAGTCTAGGCAGGTTGAAACTCAGTAGATTTCTACATTGAGCTCCCATACTTGATTTGAAACCTAAAGTAGTAAAGCAATTGGATACTATAAATCATACCACAGCACCACTGGCTTGCACTTGGGTGGTCCCTTTACTTTGGATTTTCTCTTTTCCCACCCTGGGTTTAGTAGAAATAATACAGGCTAGCAGTGATTGCTACCGTTTGAATTCCTGGCAGCTAATGTCCTGTGCTTACATCAGCAGCCCTGAACATTTAGCTGTAATGATTATTGCTTAACATTTATTGAGACCTGTCAGTGGGCTAGATGGAGAGACATGCAGGATGAGGCACTTAACTTAATGAGGGAATTTGGAGCACATCAGCTTAATTCATTGAGAGCAGCTTTCAGAGAAAATTGAACAGAAAGCTCTGTGGTGTTTGCTACCAGCCTGGTTATTTGCAGGCTATCACAAGGAAGCTAAGAAAGTGTTTGCTTCCTTTCTCCCTCAAGAGAGAACTTTCTTCTCCAGAATTTTCTAGAGTATCCCAGCAACAATGCACTCTCCTCCTCAGGTCTGATAGTAGGTAGGTCTGATGCTGTGATCACCTCTGTTTAAACCCATCAGAAGCTTTGCATCTTAACAGGACGAAGGCCGGATTCTTTAGCTGGCAAACAAAGTCCTCCCAACATGGCCTGGCCTCACTTCCCATTCTCAACTTCTGCACCTCCCGTCTCAAATCCTTTCCTCCCACCCCCCATCCCCTTGAACAGTTCCTTGAATAACTCTCAGTTCCTAGACAACTACATACCTTTTTACTCTATGACGTCTTTGCCCATGTTATTTTTACTTTCCATCCACTGTGTGCTTGACAGATTCCTACAATCTTTTAAGAACCAGCCCAAAACTTGCCTCCTATGTAGAAGTTACCCTGACTGCTGTAGGAGGTGTGACCCATTTTTACTATCCATCATAAAAGAATATCTCTGCCTTGTTAAGCCTCCTCTGGGGCAGTGAACCACATACTTCCCCTTCAACAGCACTGCAGGAGAGGAATTTTTATCCCCATTTTAGAGATGAAGAAATTGAGGAGTAGAGTGGTTAGCCCACCGGCCTAAGGTCACAGAGCTAGCTAGGAAGTAGCAGAGCAGATGTTCAAGCGAGGTCTATGGGATGCAAGACACATTGACCTCTCTGGACCCTTCTTTCTTGTTTGATACCCTCACAGCACTACTCATGGCCTTCAAAAGTACAACTTTACCTGTCTCTCTTCCCATCAGCCCCTCCTGAGCACCTTGCCTTCTGTTTGTACTCTAGGCTCTGGAATACAGTGATTTTGCAATAGATGAGTGCTGAATTATTATTAATCTTCATTCACTTCTGTTTCCTCATTTAACGATGAAAACGTTTCCTGCCTTTTTATTCTAAGACAGTGGTCCTCAACCCTGTCCCCACAGGCTGGACACTCCCTGAAGGTGCCTACAGCACAGATAAGAGAACTTTGGACTATGCACATTCTGCCTTGTCCTTCAAAAATGAGCAAAATGCCAGTGTGGAAGAAAGTTTAACTCTCCTCCCACCTCCTCCCAAATCACTGCTGAAGTCCTTCTCTGCCACTTCTCTCATCCTATCAATATTGCTTTGGCCCCTAAGGAGACAGGATAGTGTGGATTTTAGGTCCAGAGCCTGGGTGACACTTCCCATCATGTGATCTTGCAGACAATTTAGAACTTCTCCAAGCCACAGTGTCCTCATTTGTAAAATGGGGATGATAATAGTACCTATCTCACAAGGGAAGGTGATTGTTAGGATTAAATGAGATTATGCCTACAGCAGTTAGTCCAGTCCTTGACAATAGTAAGTACTCAATATGCATTATCCATAATTATCATTATCTCATTTTTGGTTTTGCAAATTTCTGCTCAAGTGTTCATGCATGAATAATCAGGTATGAGCTGATATGGGTTTTATTGTAATTCTACTTAGGAATGTCTTCTCTTTAAATAATGGCTTGTGAGGTTATTTAACCTTCAAAGTTCAAAGGAATAAAAATATAATGGCAAAATGTCCACCAAGGAGACTAGAAATTTTGCTTAATATTCATCAAATGACATCAAATGACACTGCTCAGATGACTGCACCTACAAATCTACCACTGAACTCATTGAAGCAGGTGGGAGGTGAATCATGGCTAATGCTTTTTTTCCCCTATTCTAAGGACTGCTTTACCCAAACGGAAGACTTAAACCCTATGAGTGTTGCTGTAGTGATTCTGGTTCCTACTAGACTACTAAACAAAAGATCAAATGAATACATGCCCCACTGTCCAGGAGATCATGTTAAACATGCCACAGAATAACACTGTAATAATTGCTAATGTTTATTGTTTACTCTATAAGCTAAATGCTTTACCTTTGTTCTCCTAATCTTTATGACAACTGAAAAAGACAGATAAAATTATTTTCTGCATTTTACATGAGGAAATTGAGATTTAAAGACAGAACATCACTTGCCCAAGTTGGGAATTAAGCCTAATCCTGTCTGACCCCAGAGCCCAAACTCCTATTTATTATACCATTTGGTCAACTTGTTAAATGGACTTAACTTTTGTGTAGTCCCTTCTATTTTCAGGTATTTGGAACATCCATCTCTTGTAATCAGTCACGTGCTAATAAATGTTTAATAGGTGGCTCTTCAGAGAAAAATCAGTACTTGCTGATTTCCCTGATGTAAATACTCCCACCATGGCTGATGTCAAGCCACCGAGTATGATGTCAACCAGCTCACAAAATTCCTGAAAATTTAAGAGCCGTTATGCATAGCTCCAGCATAACTCTACTGGTCATCTAAATTAGATCATCCAGATCTCCCACGTGCTTTCACTCAGCTCCCATCTTCTTGATCAGTGAGTCTCAATCCTGGATTCACATCAGAATCACCTGGGAGCTGACAAAAATCTGGCATCCTATCCCAGCCCCAGAGATACTCATTTATTTGCTGTGGTGTTTAGCCAGAGTAGCATCTTTTTTTAACTCCTCAGATAATTTCTCTGTGCAGCCAGGACTAAGAAACACAGCTCTAGAAGAATATATCCTACTCATCACCCACTCATTCAACCCAGATTGACCAGTATGTGATACACTAATACCCTATGTTGTTTTTCAAACTTTCAAGTTTTGTAGAGTACATGGCCAACTGTGCTTGTTTATAAAATTTAAATAGTTTACTCAAGAAATGATTTCTGATACCTTTTCCTTTCATTTAAACGGTGACTGGCATGTGATAGAAACTGAATATGGTATAGCTATTAGTATTTTTTTGTTATTGTTGTTAACATCATAAATTTCATGATCTATAACAACTTTTATGATTCTTTTATCCATTGGATTTTATAATTTGCACTTGGTTGAGTCTCATATGATTGATGCAAACTGTTTGTCCCCAGGACAAAATTTTCAGCATCTCTCCCCAAACAGACCTAAAATCTGGGATCTTCCTTTCACCCGGAACAACCTGGCACCCCTACCAGACCAAAAATGTAAGTATTTTGACTCTTCCTCAGCTTCCTTTGCAAAGGTTAACACTGTTAACACGTCTAGACAGGGCTAAATGTTATTTTGGTTTACTTTCATTTTTTTCAAGAGAACATCAGGGCCAAACCCTGTAAATTACAGGAAAATAAAATAGAGACAGTCTTTAAAGCTTCATCCAACATGGTAATGCTTGTTTAAAAAAATACTCCCTCCCTGGGGGAATTTTTGTGTTTGGACTATAAAAACAATAACAGAAGTTTATTTTGCTATGTACTATTTAATGTCTTTAATGCTTTAAAAATTCTTCTCTTAAGACTGGCTTCCTGACATTGTTTTCCTTACTATGTTGGACAGATAGAAATGTGTCTTACCTCTGCACTCACAGGCTATGCATTCCTAAGCAGAAAGGAATAATCAAGTAGATGCTGTTCATCAGTTTTACTTTTAGCGTTATTTTATACAAAACTTCTGACAGTATAAACTGTTAATACATTCTATTCACCAAGTGATCAAGTTTGCCTGTGCCTAAGTATTATCTGGGGTGCTTGTTATAAAGGGGATTCCTGAGCCCCACGCCTAGAAATTCTGAGTTTGTAAATCCTTATATCTGTACTCTGAGGCAGTAGAGATGAGAAAACTTGAGTTCAGAGAGGTCATATAACTTGCCCATTATTTAGGTAGTAAGTAGCAGAGCCAGAAGCAAAATTACAGGATACTGAGTCAGCTGTCACATGAAACAGGTAATACCTATTGGATTTTTTTTTTTTTTTTTGGCTGCGTTGGGTCTTCATTGCTGCGCGTGGGCTTTCTCTAGTTTCGACAAGCAGGGGCTACTCTTCATTGCGGTGCACAGGCTTCTCATTGCGGTGGCTTCTCTTGTTGCGGAACACAGGCTCCAGGCACACAGGCTTCAGTAGTTGTGGCACGCAAGCTCAGTAGTTGTGGCTCACGGGCTCCAGAATGCAGGCTCAGCATCTGTGGTGCACGGGCCCAGTTGCTCCACGACATGTGGGATCCTCCCGGACCAGGGCTTGAACCTGTGTCCCCTGCATTGGCAGGCGGACTCTCAACCACTGCACCACCCGGGAAGCCCCTACTCATTGATTTTAATTTCCTTCCTTCCTGTTCTTCCTATCCCAACCCACTCCTTTATAACATGTACTCAAGCACTTGTGTGCACATCCACACACACACACACACACACACACACACATATCCACACACACACACACACACTCTCTCTCTCTCCACATCTTCTTAATTGCAGAGGTTAGGTGATTTAGAAGCTGCCCTATTTAAGACAAGTTCCTTAACCTTTCTGTACTTCAGTTTCTTCACTTAGCTTATAAGAGTAGTGCAACCTGATAAGACTGTTGAGAGGATTAAATGAGATAATGTACATAAAACCCTTTGCAGCTGTTTGCACAGAGTAAATATCCAATATATGTTTTCTGCCCCAGGCTACAGTTCAAATGGGATGAAGCAAGAGTTCTAGAACCCTTTAGGTAAAAACAAAGAACCCTGCAGTCTTAGTACAACTCTGTTTTCTTTCAGATAAGGAAAGGGAGAGGGAGAGATTTGTCCAAAGTCACACACAGTTAGTAGCACAAACTAAGATCTCTGCCTTGACAGATTATCTCCTTTGCCCTTACTAATTTGTCTAAAGGGAGAGTTTTGGATGGTGTGAATTCAATCATTGAATGAAATTCAAGTCTGACCTTGTCTTTAAGCAGAAATGTAGTCACAAAGACATCTCATTAAGGGAAGAATCACTCAGCCTTGAATCCTGGTGTGGCTTGGGGAAGCCAAAGTAACGGATTTTCTTTGGCAGAACCCAGGGGCTTTGCTTTTCACAATTAAATTTAAGGAGATGGGAAGATAAAGATCTTTGATCAACTGTAGCTCTATGAAAAAGAAGTGGAAAGGTACAGTGCTTTTCCTAAAAGAAACCTGAGAACCTTTTGACTTTTGCATAAAAGCACAGTACAAACGTCTTGGGGCTTATTTAGAGCCTTGTGCTGACCTGACCATCAAGGGCTACGCCACCCAAGGAAAAGAAGGCTCTGCTAGGCACCAATAGCCTGATCATGTTTTGATCACACTTGGCCCCGCCTTGTATTTGTGCATATTTGGCATCCCTGACTACACGTGGTAAGCCTGAATAGATAGATAGATATACATGGCTTTCTCCTGCAGTTTAGGTCTCCCCAAGAAAAGCTTCTTAGAAGGGCCTCCATTCCTTCAGAAATAACACAGTTCTCCTGCCATCATTCCTTGTGAGACTCTGAGAGATGCAAACCTTGAAAGTTTTTCATTCTATTCTTTCCTCCCAGTTCTATCTGGAGAACCTCTACGGACAAACCGAGTGCTTCCTGCTATCCCAAGCCAGCGGAGATACAGCCCACCAGCTGAAGAGAGTGAAAACTCTGCCAGTTCCACCAATGATGAAAATTAATCAGTGACTGTGGGTCACTGATTGTAAAAATATAGATTATATATATTTTCAACTGTCAAAGGATAAGATTACTTTGTAAGAACAAAGACTAATTTAGTAAATTGCATTCTATAAGCCATTCACGGTTTTACAACTCAAAATTCTTTGTTCCAAATAAGCACTTAGAATCTTTGTGCATATATTGTAAGTCTGTGAGTTTCCATGACCTCTACATGCCAAAATAAAAAGTCACAACATGTTATCATCAGGAAAACTTAGCTGTGTTTGGTTTGCTTTGTGGCATGTTTGCTGGTCTTTTTGAATGATTTTATGTTTTTAAAAAATGTATGCTTTGCTGAATAAAAAAGAAAGCACATTCCATACATGTTTTTTACATTCATTGCAATTCTACTTTGGACTAAGAAAACTTAATTAAAATTAAGATAGTAAATTTCTTTAATCAGTCAGTGTTTATGGCTTTTAAGTGTACAATCATCTGCAAAGTATTTTCTAACATTGTTAACTCCTGGCTAGAGCCCAAATCACTTAACAGTGTTTATGTATCTTCTTTGTTATTTGATTATTTCCACCTATTGTCACTTTCAGATATGATTGATTGCTCTGATACTGAGAAGATCATGTGAGTTGGAAAGGTCTACATCCTGCCCTAACAGAATGAAATAGACATTCCTCATACATTCCTCAAATACTCTACGTATTTAATCATTCTTTTTTCTGTTTCAAAATAAAGGTCTCTGCCTACTCAAGACATTCCCATACTTATGACATAGCAAACTTTGAAAGACTACTACTAACTGCAGATCTCCTTACTAAGATGTTTGTGTATTGTTTGGATTGATTGAAAGTTCAAGGTTTAGCCATATAAGATCATAGTCACTCCATGTTATTTCCAAGCCTGCATGTTATTCAGCAAATATCTCAAGTATAACATTACCATTTTATGTTAGTATTATTTATTTAGGGAGGTCAGACTGTGCCATTAACTAAATAGAAGCTCCTCTGAGGCCAAATCACAGTTTTTTGGCTTTGCACTTCTAGAAATGTGTACAATACCTAGAACATACTTAGCCACTCATTCAGCTAATTTTTTTTTTAGGAAAGAAGGAAGGGATGGAAGTAGGGAGATAGGGAGTTGGCAAGGTAGAGAGATGTAAGAAGTGATAATGGAAGAAGTTACTAGTCCACAGTCTCATTTTGCTAATGATAGTTATCTGAATCGGGGATTATAAAAGGGAAAGCCTATGGATCAACCTCCCAAGCTAGACAGTAGCTAGAGGCAGAGCAAATCCTGGTGCAAATGGAAGAGCTCTCAGGACATAGATTCTGAAGGGTTTCATTTCTTTTTTCTTTCTTTCTTTCTTCCTTTTTTTTTTTTTTTGTGGGCTATTTTTATCTTTGAAGAATCATTCTTTGTAAGTATCAGTTAGGCTGTTCAGTTGTGTCACCTAGCTACTTCTGAATCCATGTCCATCCACAAGTAGATACCTGGCCCTACACTGCCTAGACTAGCTGGGATAGCTTAGCATCTGCTTCAGTAACAAACCCCAAAATCTCATTGGCTAACACAATTTCTTTTCTCATTCACGATGCATGTCCCATTTCCAACTGGCAGAGTTGGCTGATGTAGATTCCATTTCAACTTGTACTTCCTTGGTCACCAAAATAGAGAAAATCAGAGGTGAGTCTCATTACTTCCTCTCACATTTTATTTGCCAAATTAAGTCATATGGACATGCCTAACTTCAAAGGGGATAGAGAAATGCAGTCCTTCCGTTTGTGTCAGGAAAGGGGAGAATTAGAATATTTATGAATTATTCAAAAGATTACCACACTAACAAAAGCTCAGGCCCTAAGAGATCACCAAATGGATAGCTAAGAGGTCAAAGCAATAAATCAAAACAAAACAAAACACCCCTGTATAAAACCCACTATTCCCCCAACACTTGCAGTTATATGTACGCACACAGAATCTTCTAATGTTGGGCCTTTCCATCCAAGTTGATTTAACAATCTTTGCTTAGCTACGAAAATTTAATGTACTACCCACTACCACCTCTTTAAATAGAGCAGCTATCCTTTTGTCTCTAGGTAAAGTTGCTTGTTTGGGGTAGAGTCTTCCTCGGCCAATATTTTACTGACCAAATCAGAGGTATTCACCAAGTTGTGCCCAACTTTAAAAAATTTTCAAGCAACTTTTTCTTCTAAAATGATTTTTTTTGTTGTTCTTTTACCACTTATATTTCCCTTCATTGCTAAGGATCATAACTTTGCATACATTATTTCATTTGGATCTTTACATCAACCTGTATCCCCCAAGTACAGACAAGGAACCAACGCAGAGAGTGATAAGTAATTTGCCCAATGCAACACGGCTAATACAGGCATACCTCGGTGATATTGCAGATCCAGCTCTAGACCACCACAATAAAGTGGATATTGCTCTCATTTTTCCTAGTCTATGGACCACTAGCAATTGCAAGGTGATTTACCATTCACCGTTAATAAAATTTATGCTAGGGATTTATTAACAAGATATTTCCTGTTTTTTACATATTAATGTGATAGCTACCTTTGTCCTTCTGGTGACAGCTATGCCAGAAGAACACGCTGACTGGAAACTCTTCATCTTTTGATACAATTTATTCATTGACTTCCCAGATCTGGCCTCTGGAGATGTCCTGGAACTCATTCAGCTGCCCGAAAGACCAAGGTTGGACTAAAACGGAGGTCAGAATGGGAAGGTATTCACTTTGAAGAACAGTAGTTTTGATAGCGACCTACAGTTTGTTGACAGTCTTCATCTACCAGTATTAATATTTCTATCTCAATGTCTAGGAAATATGTGGTTCTGATAGAATTTCCCGATTTTAAAATATCATTTTCCCCTGAAAGCAATAAGAATGTCTAGCTACTGCATGTGAGAGCTGCTATCATGTTCCTTTAATTTAGTTTTTGACTTGAGTGTTGTATTTCATGCTAAGGTTAAATATGTTCCTTCTTAATTACCCCATTTAAGCCCATGGTGGATTCCAAAGGGTTATTTTCAAAAGACCACTTTTAAAATGCTGGGATACACTTGCTTAGAGACATGCATCAGTACACTCAAAAAGTAGGGGCAAAATCAAAATCAATGGTTATATTTGTCTTTCTGGGAGGCACTATATTTCTAATCAGTCACATGGCGTGGGTTTCTAAAATCATATTGTGTGTCAAGCTGTGACCTAATAGAGTTGGAAGGGATAATAAGCTGGAGTCACTAGAGTCTATTTATATCGGCTTAATTCTAGCAAGATGAGAGCCTTGGAGTTAAGTGTTTACCGGAAGAAATTGCTGAAGGGAACTAAGGAAAATGAGGGGAAAAAACTGTACCTTTCAAAAACTCTGGTTTAGCACAAATTACTGGGTTGGTGGGCTCTTCCTACAAATATTAACTGTAGCTCCACTTCGCCTGGATGGCAGATAGTCTGAATAAATAAATCCAGAAAGGAGGCTATTCCAAAGGTATACAACACCTATGAAATTTCTGGAACAGGAATACAGTTGTTGGGGAATTATGTATGTGGACCATGGGACTAGAGAGACTTCATTGCTAAGCCCTGCTCTGCCATTTGTATTGTACTGAACCAAACACTAACTGTATTTGAAAGTATAACTTATTTAAGCTGCTGAGCTAGATGACAAGAGCAGTTTCTGAAAATATGTAAGAACAATAAACGGAAGGTGAAGCCAATCAACATTATAGTTTACAGCTAGAAGGAAGCTATGAGAGGAGTTTTTGCAGATCTATATGATGAAACCAAGCAAGCCTTTGAATTCAAGAAAAGCTGAAAACCAAGGCACTGTTCTCACATGTCTAAGTAGTTTACTCTAAGATACCTATCCCAGTGTTCTCCAAACAAATGACTTGGGGCAAGGGGGGAGTGGAGGGCAAGGGGCATGTAATACAAAGAAAAAATGAATTGAAAACATTTAGGGTCTCTTCCCTCCCTTGAATCTCTAGTCCCTGAGAGCTAGCCCATTAAATCTCTATCATAGGGTGTTTAGCAATCACTGTATTCCCTTTGCCACATCCTGTCTTCACCTATGGATGAAGATGCAAGCTTCCATAAAGCCCTTTGTATGATTCTAATAAAGGCTTATAAAGTGAATAAGATTCTGCTTTCATGGATGTGCTGGAGCTAGGTCTTACCTGCTTGCAAGATTTGATTATTGAATCTAATATTCAGGAGTTTTGTGAACATTGGTGGCTTGGCACTGGCCATGGTGGGAACATTTACACCATGAAAATTGGCAAACACTACAAATCAGTGCTTTCTTTTATTTGAGATCTAGTTTACCAGCACACCAATAGATGTAACATTTGGGAAGAAAGCTTTCAGGATTAAGAGCACTTAAAAAAATTTTTTTTCTGCAAAATGCTTTCTTGTTTCTGTTTGGTTCACGACTTGGGAGAGAGCTTCAGGGTGGTTTAAAAGCTGCCTACTGACTGCAGGGAAAGGCTCAGGCAGAAGCTTTGACACCAGAGGAGTGACAAAGGGGCCCCTCCAGAAGAAGGCCACGGGGCTCCAGAGACTCCTAGTTGTATTTGAGGGTGAGCCTTTCCAAGACACACTCATCCAGCCCATCCTGGGGGCTGGCCAGCCTGTGAGGTTAGTCAGGTGGTTGCCCATCTTCTTGATGAGTTTCCCCTCCTCATCTAGGAATTGGCTCTTCAGGGAGTCAGAGAGATGGGAGCGGATCCAAAAGGGCCTGCTTCATGTTCTTCTCCAGGACCATGGCAGCTTCCATGGCGTCTAGGGCTTTACTCCTCTTGGGATGGCTTCTGCACCTCCTGGAAGAGGGTGCGGCTGTGGTGTTGGTTTTGCATCCTCAGGAGACACTTGGAGGCCTCAGCTTTTCCTCAGCCAACTCACAGAAGAAGTGGTCTCCAGAGCCACATAATTACGGTCAAAATAGATGCCCAGAGAGACGTAAGTGTAGGAGACCTGCAGACGCAGGTTGACCAGGCCATTGACGGCAGTCTCCAGCTCGGTGGAATAATTCTCACACATCTGGGAACTCATGGTTGATTCACATGCAATAGGAAACTAAGCTCAAAACACAGCGTTGGTTGACCTTGGAGGCAGAGGATGGCCGGGAAGATGGTTCAGAAGGTTGTGACTGGAAAAGAGGTTGGAGGGTGGTCAGAGGCTGGAACAAGGCACATGCCAAACACTGCTGAAGCAAGAGACAGGCTGCAGGACTGCACGGTGCACTGCAGTAATATTTTTAAAAGATACCCCTTTGCTAACACTGATTCTGAGGAACAGGACTCATGCCTGTCTCAAGAGTAACCATGACTTGCCTAGGTTTTACTATACTAAATTGTAACCTTTCATGAGATATAATTTAATCCAAGGGTTATTGAAACCAGGTCATATATGCATGCATGACTCAACACTGCAATCAGAATGGGATTCCCCTCAGAGTTCACCTTGAGCCAAATCACACCCGAATGTGTACTCTTGGATGAATGCTGTTTCTCGCTGTTGCCTTGTGAGCCTAATTAACAGTTCACAGCTCAATTCAGTCAGTTTTTCTGTTCAGATGGCCCAGTCTTAATGTAGGCAGCACTCTCTGTGACTTCACGTCTGATCTTGTTACCACCCCACACCCTGTAACACTCAGGAAATGCATGTGTCCTCCTTAACTGCCCTCCTAGCTAAGAAATAAACATGAACCCATGGTAAGGGATGAAAGGCAGAAAATGAATGTGACAGTGCCATTCCTTAGACCAACTCTCCCAGAGTCAAGGGGATAAACAAGCTTTTATTTATTCATGAGCCAGGCAAAGTATATATCTTTTGTGCAGGAATGGATAGTTATGGGTTTGAATTACTCGGCTAGTTGCATAACCAATCACTATTGGTGAGGAGAAAGGTTGCTTTAAACCACATGACCCAAGAACTCAGACACCACTCAGATAGGCAGGAAGGCCCCTTAAGTATCCAGTTCTAATGTTGAGATCTGGAAACTATCTCCTTTTCTGGCATCTTCTCTCCGTCCTTGCCTTAGCTTGTTGTGGATCAGCAGTCATTCATTCTTTCAACAGACATTCATTGATGCTTGCACTGGGGTAGATGTTGCAGGAAAAAAGAACATATAAAGGATATAACAAGTTTATATGAGGTTAAGTGATAAGGATTTTCCTATATTTCTTAGAGAAAAAAAAGTCATTATTTAAGCTATATACTCTCTGTTTTGGCTCTTTATCTTTTTGTGATTTAAAGCCAGTAAATTATCTTTTAATAAAACAAAATATTACGTCTCAAAATTATTTCTCTACTTTTATTCCTCCACTCTAAGTTGTAGTCCCAGAGTCACTCTCTCAGAGCCTAAAAGTAGATAAATAAAAAGACTCTAGACATGAACAAATTGGAAAAAAAATTGAAATGATAATCCAGAGTATCAACGTTGTACCTCTTCAAGATCCTGACACTCAAAACCAGAGTCTTTTTGTAGGTGGTACAGGTCAGAGTATGAGGAAATCTGGACTGGTTCTTATAAAGTGGTAACCTTACTGGTTAGGCAAAAAGGAAATCTTAACATATTTGACAAACCTGCCCCAGTATCGAAAGTGTTAGCATCGCTTTTTCTTTCTCAAAATGATACTTCATGCTAATTTGACCTCATTTCTTCATCAGTAGACCTATTCAGGAAAGGAGAGCCAACTTCTGAGACTCTGTAGGAAGTGGAGAAGAGGATGGGGGTGGGGCGTGATGAAGCTGATCCATTCACCAGCCAGTCCCACAGCCAGTCAGGAGGGAAGATTACAGTTTCTCAGGGTGGAGGGGCAGGAGGAACATGATCCAGCAATTTTCCTTTATGGGAATGACACTAGCAGAAAGTGAGACGTTGATGGTACTCCTAAGGCACAGTATTTTAATGGATTATCCATTACTTTCTCTCTCCTCACTCAAACCTTTTAACACAACTGCTCACAAGAAGCAAAACAAACTGATTTCTGTGTTCTCATTCCTCTTAACCATTTTCCCATCCTGTGTCTGTGCTCTTGAACTCTGGGAGGGGGAGAAGGAAGGAAAGAGGCCTGGACCTATCAACTTTCAAAGCAGTTCCCAGTGATAGAGAATTGGCTATGTGTAGCCCAGACCCAAATATGTGCACACACAGACATGGAGCATCAGGTAAAAATAATCCACCTCTTGCTATGTTTTCAGTGAAATGCTGGTTCTTATAAGAAACTTAAAACAAAACATAAAGAAGCTTCTCAGGTGTGTTTTATCTTTAACATTTGAAAGTTAACTTTACAAACCATAATAATTTAATAGAATGTAATGTTTTGCTCTGATGTTTTGTTGTTGTTGTTGCTTTAAAATTTCACCAATGTGGGGAGATAGGGACTGACATATACACACTACTATATATAAAATAGATAACTAATAAGAACCTACTGTATAGCACAGGGAACTCTACTCAATACTCTGTAACGACCTATATGGGAATAGAATCTAAAAAAGAGTAGACATATGTATAACTGATTCACTTTGCTGTACAGCAGAAACTAACACAACATTGTAAATCAACTATACTCCAATAAAAATTAATTTAAAAAAAAAGCAGGAAGACGGCAAGCATCAAGATATTTCAAAGAAAAACAAAATGAAACTAATAGGATTGATGTGTTTGATTTATATCAAGAGGACATTTATAATTGTAGAGGAGATTTGGGGGACTTAATCTGTGATAGGTACATGGAAGACAAAGCAACTAAGAAAATGGGACAAGAATTAACTCCAAGAAGGGGTGGGGTGTTGTTACAAGAAGTAGAGTGTGATCATGGTCTACGCCTGACTTTGTGAATAATATTTATATTATTATAATGTAACAGCAAATATTGTTTTAACCAACTATAGTTTAATTACCATAAGGTGAGGATAGGAAACTATTGTGCAGAAAAGAGATAAATCCTCATCATTAAGACTCGGAAGTCAATGGATCAGGTCTAAAATTGAAAATATCAAGAAATAGCAATGTAAGGTTTACATTTAGAAATATCATTAAATATTCATTAAATAGTAATGAAACCGTACAACTCAGGTTGGGACTTGAACCCACGGTCTTTTCATTGAGATCACACACCTGGTCTCAGGACTTAATGAAGCTCAGGTTCTTAATGTCTCGTTACAGAAAGAATTCAGTGAGAGACAAAGTGATAGGTAAGAAGTGGATTTATTTAGAGAGAAACACACTCCACAGACACAATGTGGGCCATCTCAGAAGGCAAGAGGCCCTGAAATATGGGGTGGTTAGTTTTTATGAGCTGGGTAATTTCATAGGCTAACCAGTGGGAGCATTATTCCAACTATTTTGGGGAAGGGGTGGGGATTTCCAGGAATTCGGCCACTGCCCATTTTTTGACCTTTTATGGTTGGCCTCAGAACTGTCATGGCACTGGTGGGTGTGTCATTTAGCATGCTAATGTGTTACAATGAGCATAAAACGAGGCTCGTGGTCCACTGGAAGTGGAACCTTCCGCCATCTTGGACCTAGTTGGTTCTAATCAGTTTTTTGTCATGTCCTATGGCTATGTCATTCTTTCAAAGGTTGTGCCCTGCCCCCTTCCCTCCTGTTTCAGTAACAGCAAAACCTAAAATAATTGAGAGTGGCTGCCTTTGGGGTGTGAGAATTCAGTGTGTGAGTGTAAGAGTGTGACATTGGGCTTCATTTGAAGCTTTGAGGTATTATATGACATTTTAAGTTATGTACATGATTAAAACTTTTTCATACGTTAAGTTCTTCTAAAACATCTTTTACAAGCTCTGAGGATGGGAAATCTAGATTTGAATACAGTCCCACACTTAACCAGCTGTGTGAATGGGGATGGTTGTTACTTGATCTCACTGCTCTGCTTTCTTCTTGGGTGGAGATAAAAATAGTAGCTACCTCACGGCATTGTTATGTATGAGATAAAATTAGTTAATGCATGTAAAGCACTTAACAGTGCATGGAACAAAGAAAACAACTAATAAATGCTGGCTGCTACTATCTTATTGCAGCTGTAGTGCCTTGGGTTCCACTTAGTAAAGCTTTATATTGTATTTAATACAGGTTGGGCAAATGAGCTGTCATTATTTTTCTATTTTATTGTGTGCTAAATTTCATGAGTTTTTTTCTCCTAAATAATTTAAGAATCATTTTATCTTCCCCACAAGAAAAAAACTTTTTCACCAATGTGCACATATGAGTAATTGCCTTTTTAAAATTAAACTGAATCTGAAGAATGTGTCTTCTTGACAATTTTTAAAAGAAAATGAATAATATGATGAAGAAGACTGGCCATTTGGATCTAAGACATATGCTTTTATAAAATATGCTAGTCCTTCCAACATTGCTAGTGTCCTTTTTGGTGCAAAGAAAAACACTTATTAATAATGACTTTACTCTTTTAATTAAAAATCCATAAAAAGTAGTGGTAGAAAATAGTCTTTAATAAATAAATGTTCCCTTGTTCTCATTTACCATTTACCCATTCCCTTCTGCTGCTAACACTTAGTTAAGCAAAAAAGTTGTGAACACCCATTATGTGCACTGTTCCAGGTGAGGGAGCTCCAGCTACAAATAAAACAAAACGCCTACTCTCATAAAGCTCATTGTCTATGAGGATAACAACCAGAATTCTCCAGATTGCTTTTATACAGGTAAAGGAATTACGAAATCTGTTAATTATCTCAGTTTCTATTTTCTGACTTTGTCCTATCAGTATCCCAGAAACTCCATAAAATCTGATTCCCAATTACTGGCGTTGCTGCTGCTAATAGCCCAGATTCTGCTGGGTTTCATTTCCTATGAGAATTGATACAATAAAAGCAGGGGAAATAGAAAACCAGAGGGGACCACTCCACTTAATTTAGAGCCATTCTTTAAATGGGCAATAAAGACAAGGTTTCATTAGGAGGAACTTTTCAGGAGGTGTTTGATGGCAGGCAGGGGACTGGAGGCCAGAGTGGGGCATAAATAAAGAAGACTTTTACAGCTTGAGGGTACATGATGGAGGAGAAAGAAATAAAAATCAGGAACAGAAATAGCCACCCAAACGTGCAGCAAAGAAGAGAACAAAAAAGAAAAGGAGAAGCAGAGGGAGGTCAGTAGAGGACCTTGAACGTGTTAGAAAATGACATTTGTAGTTGAAGTCACAGTAAGAGAAAGGAGAAACATTACAGCTGATGTCCTCTTGCATCCTCTTATCAGACCTGGTCTAAGTGCTTCCCATTCATGATAAACATCGAATATCCCTCAGGCATTTACCATGTGCAGCCACTGTTCTAAGTTCAGTACATACTTACAGGAGTCATCTCGTTTAACCCTCACAACAGCCCTAAAAGGTAAATACAGTTATTATGCCCATTTGACAAAGAAGGTCACACAGCTACAAATGGCAGGGCCGGAATTCCGGTGCAGACAGTCTGGCTGGACTCTAGAAGCTGGGGTCATAGCCCCCCCACACACTGCTTCCCGCAGGAGGATCGGTGGGCTGCTGCTGAGACTGCCGTGCTCACCAGGACCATAGTCTCCTCTTCTTCCTGGGCACGTGCTGGACGACCTCTCCCAGCCCCGTGCAGTGGGGCGAGGCCGGGGCTGATCCTGAACATGAGTGGCTGTGATGTGCCGACTTCCCTAAAACCTCTCATAGGGTCATTCACGCTGGCTCTATTCCCTCGCCAGGAGAAAG
This sequence comes from Balaenoptera acutorostrata, assembly GCF_949987535.1. NCBI lineage: Eukaryota > Metazoa > Chordata > Mammalia > Artiodactyla > Balaenopteridae > Balaenoptera > Balaenoptera acutorostrata. Next base: position 46,624,699 of record NC_080065.1, on the reverse strand, counting down.
ATGCAGAAGACCCAGTGGAGAGCTCTGAGGCCCAGAAGCTGGTGGAACCACTTGCTGGAAGTGATCTGACTCCAACTGCCAAAGACCCAATTGCACTTTAATGTTTTCAAGAAATAACCTTTCTAGTCTCAAGTTACTGCGATTTAGGAGTTGTTTTAACAGTAGTTATTACCTACCCTGATTAATACAATACAATGGCCGAGGTCAGTAGTGATTCTATTAAAAGGTGATTTTATTAGTTTCCTTTAAAGCAAACAGGTAGTCATAAGAGAAAAAAATGGGAGATAATTAAAATACCAATGAGAATAAACTGATGGGCAGTCATTCAATTAATTCAGTCATTTTATTGTATCACGTTCTAAGGGCAGGAAGCTTTTTGCTGTTAAGATCTCCTCCTTTTTCTGGAGAAGTTCCTCATCCTCTATAACTATAAAGGAAAACGTCAGCAAAACCACAGAGTGGGTATAGGCTTTGCTTATAGAGCTAAAGCTTCTTCAGAATTCTTGGTGACGAGCAACCTAAGCAGTGGGAACCTGTGTGCTCTTGCAGGCCAGGGAGGCTTATTAGCCCAGAGCTGGGACAAGCTGAGTCTCCTACTAGAGTCAACCTGAAACTGTGCTGGGGGATCCCCGAAGCTGAAACAGAGATCTTTGTGTTCAAGCCTGCTTCTCCTTCAATCCCCAGGCCATTGAGATGCTGAACTCCTGGGTTCTATCAGTGCATGTCGCCCAAGAGATTTCTCCAAGAAAGTTCCATACGCTTATCACTGCTCTCAGGGTCTGTCTGAATATGCAAGGCCCTGAGACACACACAGCTCCAGGCAATGGCCTCTCTGCTCTGAGACTTGAACCACTCAGTCACTGCTGCTACTTCAAAACAACTGGGGGCCTAAGAAGAGAAGGGGAGTGGTATTAGCATCTTTAGGGCTCTATCAACCATGGAATGCTTGCCAAGCTGCAGTAGAAGTGCCCACCTCCTGCCAATCATATTCTACACAGGATAAGTGGTTCCTGAGTGGTAAGGGAGAGGCAATTTGGTGATGTTAAATGGAGAACACAGAAGAAAATGAGATTAATGGACTGTGGCCATTGCCTACTCCTCTATTTTCCTGCCTAAAGCTCCTTGAAAGATCCCTCTGGATTTGTCTCTGCCATTGGGGTCGGGAGAAAAACCCAGGGATGCAGAGCCAAGGCTCTATGGAAAGACTGACATCTTGGAAGCCTACAAGCCTAAATCCCTGGACCAAGCATTCTGTGAAGGTGAATTGGAATGATCTTGTTTAAAACAAGGGCAATCTTTGGACTCTGTGTCTTTGGCCTCCCAGGCTTGGCTCTTGGTCAGGTACTGCAGTTATTTAAGCTGGCAGATCCCCAGTCAAATTTTTTTAAAAAAGCGGTCAGCCTTATGTTCTCTTCAGAAGCAATGAGCCAACTGGTATCCTGAGTTCCTCCCCAACACCAGAGGTTACTTCATTCTGCTTTACAATAGTCTAATGCATATCCCTAAGAGATAAGTGTTATTTATTGCAATATCTTCCATGAGTGGCTGTCAATACCATAAAGTCATAGAGAACTTTGGAACTGAAAGAGATCCTAATGAAACAATTTTCCTCATTATGAACTGAGTGTTTTGGACTAGAACATCTCTAAATATCCTTCCAACTGTACAAGTCTATGATTATGTGTCTGTGATATGTGTGTATGGATGTACACATATACACATAAAAAGAGGTCATAAAGTATCAAGCTGAATTTTTTTTTAGCAAACATTCCAAAATGTATATGTGACCCATTTTTTGAAGAAATCAGTTTCAACAGAGTGTGAACATGAAAGCAGTTTTAATCTTGTCCACCACTCCATAGTAAACATGGACCATTTTTTCAGGCCCCAGATAAAATCTCAAGCAGGTCCCATAGGTGTTCAAGGCCCAAGAACAGTCTGTCATTTTAAAAGTTCAGAACAGTTGATATTGAAACTCCAACCTAATTCTTAATCTACATTTCTAGATCAAGTTGTCTTCAGGCTTGAAAGCCTACAGCAGAGAACTGGCTGTCATTGACTACTTCTCTCCTCCTTTATCCAACTCCCTAGCAAATGTTTTAGACCCCCCAGGGTCAGACCCAGGGAGAGAGAGTGGATGAGGGAACAAAGGTGCAGTCTTTCAAAGCTGATAGAGTTGCGCTCTGGCCTCTGCCCTCTGGGTGCTAGCTGTGGAATAGCTGCCTCTTCCCCCAGTGGGATTTCTTAAAGTTTATCTCACTCAGTCTCCCTTGCTGTGTCTCCCCATCTGCCCCAAGATTCTGACTGCCTGCCTTTCTATTGGGGTCCTATCTCTACGCTAGCAAGTTCTCTTGGGCAAGATCCATTTGTCTTGGTCCTTGTGGGCTGCTGTAACAAAAGGCCACAGACTAGGTGGCTTAGAAACCACAAAAATGTATTTCTCCCAGTTTTGGAGGAGGCTGGAAATCTGAGATCAGGGTGCCAGCGTGGTTGGGTGAGGGCCCTCTTCTGAGTTGCAGCCTACTGACCTCTGACTGTGTCCTCACATGATGGAAGGAGGCAGGGAGCTCTGTGGGATTTCTTTTACAAGAGCTCAAATCCCATGCATGAGGCTTCACTCTCCTGACCTAATTACTAATCACCTCCCAAAGGCCCCACTTACTAATACCATCACCCTTGACTAGGTCATGGGAGTGGAGCCCTCATGAATGGGATCAGTGTCCTTATAAAAGCGACTCCAGGGCTTCCCTGGTGGTGCAGTGGTTGAGAATCTGCCTGCCAATGCAGGGGACACGGGTTCGTGCCCCGGTCTGGGAAGATCCCACATGCCGCGGAGCAACTAGGCCCGTGAGCCACAACTACTGAGCCTGCGCGTCTGGAGCCTGTGCTCCGCAACAAGAGAGGCCACGACAGTGAAAGGCCCGTGCACTGCGATGAAGAGTGGTCCCCGCTCGCCACAACTAGAGAAAGCCCTCGCGCAGAAACGAAGACCTAAGACAGCCAAAAATAAATAAATAAATAAATTTATTTAAAAAAAAAAAAAAAGCGACTCCAGAGAGCTCCCTTGCCCCATCCACCATGTGAGGACACAGGGAGAAGATAGCCGTCTGTGATCCAGGAAGCTGGCCCTCGCCAAAACTGTTGCCACCTTGATCTTGAACTTCCCAGCCTCATACCCATGAGAAATAAATTTCTACTGTTATAAGCCACCCAGTCTATGGTACTTTTTATAGCAGCTCAAGTGGACTAAGACAGCACTTTTTCTCCCCAGTGTGAATGGTGGCTTGAGGGAGCATTAAATAATGCAATTTCTTCTCCATGAAGATGAAATGGAATAACTTAATCCAGGAATGCCTGGCTACTCCTATTAGGTCTTTGCAAACTGTTCTATGACAAATGTGAGTAAAGACTCCTGGGATGGCAACTGCAAGTTGATATGTAAGATACATTATATTTTTCAGCCCCTGCCAGATATGCTCAAAATCTCAGACATGTAAATATCTGTTTGCTCCATGACATCAACAAAAATTCCACTAACTCATTAATAATGACTTCTTTGTGCCCCACAATGACCTCCTTTTTCCCAGTACGTATTAACAATTGCATTCCTACAAGCAAACCAAAAGATAGCTTATTAGTTCACTATTCATTTAATTATTAGAGATGGGAAACATGTGGTCCAGCTCAACAAGCTTAAAAACAATCTCTAAACAAGCACATTTTTAAGCGGTGATGATTTGGCATTAATATTCCCAGGCATCTAATGAATGGCTATATGCATATGGTCAAAATATATCATGGCTAATCCATCACCCTGAGGTCACTGTTGCTTAAAGTCAGTGATTAGTCCTTGGGGGTTTTATACACCAGTCCCTATAAGAATGATCTCAGTTTTAATCACCAATGGAATAAAAGAAAAGAAAAAAAGAAAGTGAGCTTATTTAAATGTCATTTCAGTGGAAGATTAAGGAAGTGGTTTGGCTTCTTTCCCTAACCCTGAAAAATTGCATGACACACGGTAAATGCTCAACGAATGTTATTCTTGTTGACGAAAGAAGCGTGAGGACAATCATCTTAGTGTTCTCAGGACAGACCATGTCATTGAAACACTCTTGCCCACAAGCATTGGTTGGAATCGCAGTCATTTATTCAGCAACTATTTGTGCCAGCATTGTGCAAGGTGTTGGACATGGTACACTTAACCAGACATGGTGCTGCCCTCAAGGTGCATATAACAATTAGCGAAACAAGTAAGGAGACAGGCACTGACAATAGAGTGTGGTAAGATTTTTGGTGGAGGTATTCTGTTGGCTCTGGGAGCACCTGAAAATCAGAAAAGGCTTTAATTAGGGATTAAAGAGGCAAGAGACCAGAGAGGCGCACAAAGAACACAAGATGAAGGTCCTTGAAGGTCATGTGGAGAAATCTGGACTCTGTCCTAAGGATAATGAGGCACCATCAAAGTGGTGTAAAGTAAGGAAAGGAGGTTGCATGTGCCCTGATATGTATGTGTAGGAAGAGCTCTGGCTGCAATATGAAGAATGGAAGAAAGAGGGCAAAAATGGAGTCAGCGAGACTAGTTAGGAGGCTGCTGCATTAACCAGGTGAGAGATACCATAACTCAAATTAACATAGAGACATAGGGAATAGAAAGAAATAAATGGATTTTAAATATTCAAGATGTAAAATTGATGGGTCTTGGTGATGGATGGTTGTGGGGAATGTGGCAGAAGGAGGAGCCAAGGGTGATGGACGTCAGGATTCTGACCGGGCCAACTCCAGCATGACGTTGCTGTTCACTGAGAAAGGGAGCACAGAGGGGGAAGGGGCTAAGAGATGGAGACGATGAGTTCAGTTTAGGAAGTTCCCAGTTTAAAATGCTGGTAGGATATCCATGTGGAGATGACAAGTAAACATTGAATTTTCTATGGATTCTACAATGAACAGATAAACAGAAATGGAACACACAAAGGATTCTAAGAAACTGGTGGAAAAGATGAATATCACTAAAACCAAGGGAAGACAGTTTCAAGGAGATAGTGGTCACTAGTATCAGATGCTGCTTAAAACTCCAATCAGATAATGCTGGGAAAGCAGTCTTAAAATTTAGCAACAGGGTTATTAGTGATCTTGGCAGGAACGGTAGCAGAGGAATGTTGGGACAGAGGCCAGATTTCAAGGAGAATTTCAGAGTGGAGGGTAAGGAAGTGGTGATGGTGAGTATAGGCACCTGTTTCAATACACTTGACTGAAGACAAAAGGAACCGATAAGGAAGTAGGTGGATGTTTTAAAATGTAGGTTTCATTATTATTCCAGTAATATGGGACCAACAGATCAGGAGACGACTGCCATTGGAAGGATAGTTTGTTACTCACTGTCTTCAAGAGGAGGGGGACCAGGCCACGCAGGGTCCCACAGGGAAGCACCAGGAGGAAGAAAGAGAGGGGGAAACACGGGCAGGAGGTTTGATTATGGTTTTCACAGGAAGGCAAGGCAAGGCAGGGTAAGTAGGTTTAGGACTGGCTAGTTGGAATAATTTTAGCAGACTCTGCAGCATAGGGACCACTTCTAGTCCTCTGGTATCTGGCCCTGGGGTGATTAGGGCAGGAGGATAGTGGGCCAAGTGTAAGAACCCTGTGAGAGCCCATAAAGGAGGTAGTTGGGGTGTGGGCTCCGGAATTGGTTAGTTTGCATAGGAAAAATACATTCTCCGGTGAGTTGTGTTATATCTCTGGGAATTAGCTAACCCTGTGGGAGTGCAGGGGGGAACAGGGAAGGCCTTCCCTGGCCAGCAAGGCTTCAAGTGCCAGAGCATCAAGAATACAGAAGTATGAAAATATTGTTAATACACTGGAAAAGAATGTAGAAGCTGGGGAGAATGTTATTTTTAGGATAGGAGGTACTTGGACTTGTTTAAATGCTGATGAAATGAATTGGTAGCAGGTGAGGCAGCAGGAGAGCGAAGGAACGTGCCATGGAGCAGAGTCTATCAGACTGTAAGAGAAATATAGAGCCTTACAACTGACCTTGGCAATGAGCAATCACTTCAACTATGATGGAAGGAAAGGAGGTAAAGATAGGCATCCCTGCAGGTAAGTGTGTGGCAAGAATTTGAGGGAGTTTCTCTCTGGTGGCTTTTATTTTCTCTTATAAAGTAGAAGAAAGATTCCCCAACAGAAGACATTTAAAATATATATACGTGGAGAGAGAGAGAGAGGCCAAGCTTACAGTCAAAAATTTTCTCTGAGAGCGGTTTCACTTGTAAGTAAAAATGAACACAGAACAAAACTTTTCATTAAATGGTTCTCTTTTCTTCCTTTAACAGTTGGGTCTTAACTCCCAGCCTCCAGCTGTAGGCCCAGGAGATGCCTTAGCCAAGCTCCAGTGAGCAGAGTGGGGACCAGCCCAGCTATTGACAACTCCTGGGCACCACCTCCTTCATAGGTATGATTGCTGTGTGCCCAGTGAGCCTTCAATCACTGGAACATTGGGGAAGGACAGAGAAGGGAGGGTTTTCTGAAGCCCAAGAAGAACTGGTGCCCCAGGAAATGATTACTGAAGAAGTGGGGGCTGACCTCAGAGAAGCAAAGGCTAAAGAGAAGGAAAAAAAAACCCTGAAGATAGAGGTCCAGAAAGGGCCAATGCAATTCACTTAGACAACCAGATCAACTTCCTGACCCTCACACAGCAGGTTATCGGGAACTTGAAGATGCTAACGCCCATCTCTCTCCCTCCCTCTCCCCCCAGCCCCCTGTTTGTTTAACAAATCTTTAGACCATTTTCTGTATTCATTGGCTTCATATAAAGCATTAATCTGCTTTAAAGCCCAAGTGATGACTTCCTGTTACTTAGTTGGCTTCATAATATACTCCCAGAAAGCTGAAGCTGTTTCAGGCTCCCAGACCTCACTTCCCACTGCGGCTTCACACAGGAAGGGGAATTTCCACCCCACACAGCTGACACCAGAAGGCTGTAGGGCCCCCTCTGCACACACAGGTGATCCAGATCCATCCCCGATTGTGCATGAGGAGGGCTCTCACATAAAAGCAATTTTCAAGGTTCCAGCTTTCCTTGCTGTTCTTCGGAATCTGCTTTCCAAATCAACCACATAACAAAGTGGAGGGCAAGTTATTTGCCAAAAAAGCCAGGCCTCCCACTGGATCTTGAGGAGGGAGCACAGAAGTTTCTCCCTCTCCTGCTCTCTGCCCCTACTCTGGGGATCGGGTTTCTGTGTACCACAAAGAGGGGAGTCCTTGAGAGGTTACCTGATCTCTCACCAACACCCTCCCCCCGAACCCACTCTCTCCCTAAACTGTTGCAAAAAAGAGAGGCTCAGACCTGCTTTAGTAAAACCACTAGAGAAAAAGATTTCATAAACTTCTGCAACGACTATTTCAAAACTTAATGTTCTGATTTTGCCAGAGAGTGGAGAGTGTGTGTGTGTGTGTGTGTGTGTGTGGCTGTGTGTGTGTGTTGGGGGGCGTGGGGCAGGGAAGGGAGCATCACAGAGCAGAAAGGGAAACCAGGAGACAGAATTATGAAGAGGAAGAGCCAGAAAACGAAAAGGTTTAACTGACCTCCAAATTGAGAATTTTGTGTAAAATTATAAAGTCCTCTCTTTCCTCCCCTTTGTTACCTATCAAGGATTTTACCACGTTCAGGAAGAATAAAACGGGACCTACTCCACCACTAGAAATGTAGTTGTTGGAGAGTTTTTTCCTCATTAAAAAAATAAACACAACTAGAAATCCCATGAGCCAAAGTAAACAGCTAGATATTCATATCAGGCTGGCAGGAATTGTCCCTTTGGGGTTTCCAGCCCACACCCCCTGCTGCCATGACTCTCCTTCTCCATTTCTCTCTTCACCTAAAGAGGGATCAACACTTTCAGGAATCCTCTGTGTGCCTGAATTTTCATGTTCTCTGAGTGCCCGTGGCCTAGGGCCTCCAATTTAAACACACAGCTGTTCCCAGCCTCCCACCGACTCCATTCTCTCCCTGCCCACGCCGCCCACCACCTCCCACCTCCACCCCGCCCTCTGAAATGGAAGATAGATCCTGCTCTTCCTGGGTGGTTTGCTGGAGCGTCTCAGCCAAGAAAACTCTCTAATGGCTTTATGGCAGAGACTAAATCCCTCACATTTCTCCGTCAAATCAGTGGAAACGTCTTTCTCTGTTGCCAGCAGGAGCAGCCAGTGTGAAAGATTTTCTGCCTGGAGACAGACCATCTGTCTGGGCCAAGAGAGTAGGGGTGGCACTGCTGGACCTTACATCACTTAGAAAACAGGTTCTTTTTCTGGGATGAATTTAAGAGGTTTATTGGCTTCGCGGAAGTTGGAGGATAGAGTTTAACTTCACTCCAAAATGGTGGCTGCCGGTTGCTACTACTAATAATGAAGACGCGGAGTCCCAAGGTCAAAGGCTTTCTCCCCAGCATGTTTAATGGGAGCCAGGCTTCCAAGTGGTTGCTGGCAGCTGAAGGGAGCGCTGTGCAGGTCCCTGCTTCATTGGAAGGCTCACACCAGCTGACAGCAGAAACAGGAGAGGGACATCCAAGCAGAAGATGCGAGAGCACAGGTAAGTCTTGAGTCTTACTGCCCTAAGGATTTGTGCTTAGGGGATGAGAACAAAGAAGACAACGGGACTGCCAGGTCCTGGACGTGGAGACTCCTGCAGCGGTGGCTGTGATTCTTCCTTAGGTCAGCTCGCCTCGGAAGTCTGGGAAAGTTAAACAGCACCATGAAAGTGGGACTTCCAACAGAATTGGCTGGATTTCTTCAACAAGTCCATAAACATGGGAAAGAGGGGAAGGGACTGTTGAAAGTTAAAAGAAGTTCAGGGACATAACAATTGACTGTCTCCAATTGGTTGGTTAGGGACCTAACAACGTATAGTCCCTGAGTGGATTCTAGTTTGAATAAACGAGTTGTAAAAAAAATTCTGGGGACAGTGGTGATATTTGGGAACTGCTGTTTATTTTATTAGGTGTGATAATATGAATATGTGTGATAATGGTGTCATAGTTCTGTCCGGAAATGTCCTGGGAATTCCCTGGCGGTCCAGTGGTTAGGACTCTGCACTTTCACTGCTGAGGGCTTGGGTTCAATCCCTGGCTGGGGAACTAAGATCCCACAAGCCATGCAGCACAGCCAAAAAAATAAAGTCTTTATTTTTAGAAGTGTATACATGAGTATTTAGGGGTAAAATGTTATTAAATCTGAAATTTACTTTGAAATAGTTCAGCAAAAAAGAGCAGGTGAAGTAAATATGGCAGGGTGTAAGCAATTAGTAAAACTAGGTAAATCTGGCTAAATGAGTATTCACTATGTACCGTACCATTTTTCTGTTCATATGAAGACGTATGAAAGTGTAAAAATGTGAACGAGCTTAGGAAGATAAGAAGAGGAAAAACTCCCTATGCAGGTCAATTATTCCCCAAAACACTGTTTGCAGGGACTGTGGGTAAGGATGAATGAAACCCAGTGTTACGGTAACAGCTCAGGGTGAAAGGCAGACAAGTAGACAGACCAGACAGATCAATGTGTCAGGTGCCGTGGCAGCGAGGGAGGAGTGTGGTCTCAGGTGGGGTGGGAACTGGGAATTTGTATTTGAGGGGTCGGGAGCCTCCTAAAGGGAATGACACTTGGGCTGAGGCTTGATAAATGGGAAAGCTTATCGGGCAGAGAAGTTACAGGACTGGCCTTCCTGCTCTAGCAAGAAAGCACTCTCAGATTTGGGGGGGCAGGGGTCGTGAGACTGGGTGGAAAGGGGGGTATGGGGAAGGGAATTGTCAGAGGACATGGCTTTTTAAGCCCATTCTGGCAATATGCCCCTGAGAAGGGGAAAGAAATTTTAACTGAGGGTCTTGGGGTAGGGGGTGGAGAAAGCCATTTCTCAGAAAAGCCAGAAATGGGTCACAACAAGGCAAGACAGCTTTAAGGAGACATAGAAACTATCAGGCAGCCCCAAAGGTTGAGGCAAGGGCTGGTAGCCTTCCCCAGCAAATTTTCATCACCCATCCTGGTGTCCTGCTTTTCTGACCTAGAGGCCCTGTGCTCAAGCTCCAGAAGTCTGTTCTGCTTTCAGAGTGCTCCAAAGTAGACTTCTACCCCTGCCTTGGGTAGAAGGCAAATCAGCAGGTTAAATATGTCCCTGCAGGCCTGAGCAGTGGTCCCCACAGCCCAGCAAAGTGGCCCAAAGTGGCTGATGATCCAGCATCCAATTACTTCCAAAGGAATAGAAGGGTCTGGAGAGCAGCTTACTGTGCTTGGTAAAGGAAAGAGGCCAGAAATTATTCAGAAGACCTTTTTTTCTAATAGACTTAGGGCTGTTGGAATATTATTACAGAGTGAGAGGTTTGGGAGGAAACTTGGAGAATGTCTAACCTGATGTTCCACCCAGCAGGGATCCCTTTTACTTCGAAGTTTAGGCTAAGTTGACCTACCAGAGTGTGTTGCTATCAGTTTCTAAAGCAAAGGCCTCACCTGTGATTAGGGTTAATTTGCAAGTTGAGGCCATGTCACTGGAAAGAGAAAAGGCAAACCAATACAAAACAAAAACAACCTCATTTCACACACAGATCTTTTTTCACTGTGGAAAGTAGTTTTCAAATTTATTTGCCCAGTACTAGCATGTGAACTAATGGGATCTGAAGTTTTTCTGGCTAGGGACCAACTTTGTCCTTAGATACAAGGTACGGTGTTGTAGCATCTTAAACTGCAGTTAGATTCCAAAAGTAGAAAATGTGTAAGCTCAGATTAAAACTCTTTAATTTCCCTAAAAGTAGGGTATATTGTTGGATTATCTTCTAACATTTGAACCCAGTTCAGTGTCCTCAGTTGAACACCAGATAAAATAGTCAACTTGTAGAGGCTGTGTTGTATTTAAAAACAAAAAATAAACAACAAAACCCAGCAAGACACAGTAGAAGCAATAGAACCACATTCAGAAAGAAGGTACATCACACTCTGAGAAGCCCTTGGAATGGAGACCGATCCAGGGAAGGCAGACCGCAGCCCCCTGGTGCATATGGCCTCTCTAAATCACTGCCCTCTCTAAGTTGACTTTTTCCTCTCACTTTTTCTAGTGTGCAGTGATATGATTTTTCAGAAGTTAAATATGCTGATGATGTAATTCCAGAGAGAAGTTCAAAGAGTTCAATTTTCATTAGTCCATCTTCTTGTTATATTTTGTAAGATCTCATTAGGATTTCTACAACTGCTCACATGGAGCTAAAATTTTTCTTTATAATAAAAAAAGTTACCATTCATCAGGCACTTGCTAAGCATTATGACCAAGCATTAAAAATAGAGTCTTTGCTCTCCAGGAGTGGACAGCAAAGTTGAAAGAGAAGAATCAATAGAAGGCTGAATTGCCAGAGAATAATACAGGACGATTTGCTAGCTGATATCATCTTGGTTTGTGATGAGAAGTGTTGAGAGGCTTTCCTGAGCTGGGAGGCAAGGGCCTCAATCAGACCATCGTGACTGAATCTGACCTCTGCCACTTGTTAGCTGTGTGACTTTCTAAGTAAGTCTCAGTTTCACTTCTGTTAAATGAGGATAATAATAGCACATGCCTCATAGGGCTCTATGAGGATTAAATAAGATCGTGTGTGTAAGTGCCTGGCATATGGAAAGCATTCAGTAAATACTGCTATTATAATTATTATTATTATGAGCAGGGCCCTGAAGGATGGGTAGGATTTAGACAGGCAGGTGAAGGAAAGAGAGAGTAGAGTGCAGGCTTTGAGGCCCTCTGGAGTGAAGATAACGGGAAGCAGTGATGAAACTGATGTGAGTTCTGATCCTGGTTCTCCTGTTTTCTTGTGATTTGGGGCGATTACACTCTGTGCTTCAGTTTCCTCATCTATTAATAATGATGATAATCGTAGTTAACACATAGGGTTGTAGTGAGGATTAAACGAAATAATATATTTTAAATGCTCAGCACAATAACTTGGAAAGCAAACAAAAGAGACTGGTGAGGCCAGTGGGCTCTGGGGGAAAGATTAGGGAACAAGAATGGAAGGAAGACTTACCTCAGACTTACTTAGTCTATGCTCTTCAATTGCATTTAAATTTTTTAGTGGGTGGAGATTACCAATTTTAAAAAAGTGTAATCTCAAAAAACATATGCAAAAAGAGATCAGTACAGGGCTTCCCTGGTGGCACAGTGGTTAAGAGTCTGCCTGCCAATGCAAGCGACACGGGTTCGAGCCCTGGCCTGGGGAAGATCCCACATGCCGCGGAGTAACTAAGCCCGTGTGCCACAACTACTGAGCCTGAGCTCTAGAGCCCGCCAGCCACAACTACTGAGCCCACGTGCCACAACTACTGAAGCCTGTATGCCTAGAGCCCGTGCTCCGCAACAAGAGAAGCCACGACAGTGAGAAGCCTGCACACCACAACGAAGAGTAGCCCCCGCTCACCACAACTAAAGAAAGCCCACGCACAGCAACGAAGACCCAACACAGCCAAAAATAAAAAAGTAAATAAATTAATTAATTAAAAAAAAGAAAAAGAGATCAGTACAGAGCCTGATATATAGTAAATACAAAAAAAAAGAGAACCATTATTATTATTGCTACAATAATTGTTATTATTGCTACATGTATTCCACATGGAATAAGACCACATTCTTTCTCATCCTGCTAAAAAGAAAGAGTACAGAAGAATTTCAAGATATAGTCAAAATCTCAATATTTTGAAAAATAAGATTTGCAGAACAAATGTCAAAATCATGTTTAGCCCTCTGAAGGAAACAGTTTTCAAGTACTTAAAGTATTTTGGCAGCATGTATTTAGATAAGAACAATTAATTAATCTCATCATAATTTTTTTTCATTTAGGCATTTAAGCAATCCCAGGAGGATTTCTACTTGTTTTTCTCAGCTATTTAACTGTTAAAGAATAGGCCTGAAAATAATAAATTTATGTTTACTTTAAAAATGAATGTATTATTTCTGTTTTTATCCAAATCAGACCTCTTCAACACTATTCTGAGTTACTGAGAGCTCATTGTAGTTTTATGCTTCAAAACAGTCTGTGTTTCTTCTCCATACTTTGAGCTTGAATTTATCTCTGCTTTCTTTCTCTTCTTTTTTTCTTTTTTCTTTTTTTTCTTTTTTTTTTTTGCCTTCTTGTGCATTGTTTCCCATTCTGTTCCTCTCAGAGTCTCCTATAAAACACATTGGTGGATCAGCTTGGTATGTTCACATTGGCAGCCCTGTGGCCTTCTAAGCAAAGATGTCAATTCTATAAAAGGGTTCCCCAATTTCTGCAGAGACCCATGGGCCAGAAGGTTAAATATCAGCCCTGAGAATCCCAGGCTTTGCTTTCCAGCCTTGGCTCGGAACCCTGCCTCCCCTGTGTACTCAGACTCACCTAGTTTCCCATCACACACAACCTTCCAGGGACCTGGAGGGGATCACTGCCATGAAGCAGCCGCCAGGAGCTCAGTTATGGCAAGGCGCCATGGCCATGTAGGGGGAATCTTCCTGTGTTAAACTGATTGCTGACTTCTGAAAAAAATCTGACCACTTTACATTTTGTATTAATCATCGGAGAGCCTTGCCTTCCTTCAGATAAACTCAGCCTATGACTCTTTCCTCTTACTACAGGAAATCTATTGTGTAGCAAATATGCTAACACTGCTTAAATCCCAGAGTAAAATTACAAGAAGTGAGAGGAAACACTCTCAGCAAAACCAACATCATTTTATAAGTAATTCTATTTTTTCTCCAGGTCATAGGCAGTATTTTTCTACAAGTAAATTTTACTTTTTACTTTTCAGATTAGAGATTGTTTTTCCATCTGGCTTTTCTACTTTCAAATTCATTTGTTACAAAACTGAAGTCAGAATTCTCACAGCTCGTCAGTGGCAACTTGATTTTAGCTCTTCATCCAAGAAATGAAAGTAAAATTGATTTGAAGAGAGGACAAGATGTACAGAAAATAAGTTCAGAGATATCAGACTTTCCCAGCCTCCTGCTGTTTGCCACAGAGCAGAGCAGATCTCACATTCCTTCTCTTTGGCCCCAAAACACTTCTCTGGAAATTCTCTTGCATGACAGCCAAAGATACCCATATTTAGAGCATGACCTGTAAGTGAGGGCAAAGGATCACTTTTAAAAGAACAAGTCTGGGAGCTATTATTTTTTCCAGATGCATATGAAGTCATTTTCAAATAAAGGCATTGATTTCTTTGGGGTCTTGTCAGTGACAGTTCAAAGTTTGCATTATCAGAGGAAGGGAGAAGCTGAATCTTCCAGGAAAAGATGACGGACTTAGTGATGGGAACTGAGGACAAGATTTTCTATAAAGCCATGAATTAATGAAGGTTAAGCTGCAGGGCCTCTTACTTGCAGAGGCCCCTGTGAGTGCTGGGGGTTAGCTGCTGGTGGGAAAGGGAAGAAGCATTTCCATGTAAGCATTTCTGGTAAATTGCCTAATCTCAGAAGGAAAGAACTCAAATCTCCACAGCTCTAGTAATTTGTTGTGATTTATTTTCCTCTTTCTGTATGTTTATTTTCATACCCATTTTTTCATAATTTTATCTTATTTTCCTTAAAGAGAGTGCCCAAAGTTGTATAAGCTTCAGGACGCACAAAATCTGGCTCTACTGTTGTAAAAGAATGGATAATATTTAATTATAATTTATTGCCTAGTGTCAGTTCCTAGTAATCTTAATTAGTGGCTCCTTTTTAATTTTACAAACAATTATAGGGACTTCCCTGATGGCGAAGTGATTAAGAATCCTCCTGCCAATACAGGGGAACACGGGTTCGAGCCCTGGTCTGGGAAGATCCCACATGCCGCGGAGCAACTAATCCCGTGCACCATGACTACTGAGCCTGCACTCTAGAGCCCACAAGCCACAACTACTGAAGCCCGCAAGCCACAACTACCGAGCCCACGTGCTGCAACTACTGAAGCCCGTGCGCCTAGAGCCTGTGCTCCACAACAAGAGAAGCCACCACAATGAGAAACCCTCACACCACAAAGAAGATTAGCCCCCGCTCGCCACAACTAGAGAAAGCCCACGCACAGCAATGAAGACCCAACGCAGCCAAAAATAACTAAATTAAAAAATAAATAAATAAAAATAATTATAGTATAATATTTCCCTCATTCAGCCAAGGCATGGAATGAGAATTTAGAGGTGTGTGTGCATGTGCGTGTGTGTGTGTGTGTGTATGCTTCATGCCATAGGTTGAAGAGAGAACAGTGATATTAGGGCTCTGAAGGAAGGACTTTCTCCTTCTGCTAGAAAATGGACTATTAATGATTTTTTCCTCACTGAGACATTGAAATGTTCTAAACTGGCAATATGTTTGTGGCTTTTCACAGTTATGAACACATACTGATATATCAAAGAACCCACCATCACCACCACCCACCCTTCCCCTGAGTACAATTTGCTGGACTGAAAGAGCTTATCATTGGATCTCCTATAAGAATACGGTTGAGGGACTTCCCTGGTGGCACAGTGGTTAAGAATCCGCCTGCCAATGCAGAGGACCCGGGTTCGAGCCCTGGTCCGGGAAGATCCCACATGCCGTGGAGCAACTAAGCCCGTGTGCCACAACTACTGAGCCTGCGCTCTAGAGCCTGCAAGCCACAACTACTGAAGCCCACGAGCCACAACTAGTGAAGCCCGTGTGCCTAGAGCCCGTGCTCCACAACAAAGAGAAGCCACCGCAACGAGAAGCCCGTGTACCGCAACGAAGAGTAGCCCCCACTCGTTGCAACTAGAGAAAGCCCGCACGCAGCAACGAAGACTCAACGCAGCCAAAAATAAATAAAAATAAATAAATTTATTAATAAATAAATAAATAATGAGTCATTGTAAGAGTAGGTAATGAAGATTAAAAAAAAAAAAAAAGAATACAGTTGAGCACGTTGTTCAGCATTTCACACTATCCTACTCCAGGAGACTCTCCAAAGAATTTGTCTGGTCTTAGTACCAAGAATGATTTACTTATTCGGGGTCACTGGCCTTTTTTTTATCTTATCAACTATGTGAACTGTATAACCAGTCATACTTCCCACTTTCAGTTGGTTGCTGGTAAGCCTGAAGTTAAATTTGCACTCGGGTCATGACTAATAATTATGGTGTGCTTTTGTAGTCACATTCCTGGCTCTGTTTTATGTTGTCTTTCTTCTTTTATTTCTAATTATTTTTCATGCTATACTGTTCATTTTATGCATCCCTTCTCAAGACAGTAGGGATATGAATTAATAAAACATTATTTCTAAAACATTCTGTTTATAGTTGTATCATAGCCACAAGGATTTGTAGCAAAAATTCTCTACTTACCACACCAAAAACTAAAAAGATTTTGAAGGTGGAATATTTAGCTGTGAAGCATCCTTCTTGATGCTTCCCACTTACCCTCTCCACACTCATACTCCTGCTTGCTCACCAAGGGTGTCAAGTGTGCCTCTTACATCATCCCAGCATTCTGTCACTTAATCTTGGGGAACATCAATGGTGGAATTTGTTCCTATTCCATCTTTGCCACACTCAGAATTTATCCCACCGTCTATCTCTCCCCATCCCCATTCATTATAAGGAATGCTCTGAGAATGCTTACCAAGATTCAAATTGTACTCAGCTTATCAATAAAATGTACTCAGGGCAGATGGATACAAATGAAGTTTGAGAAGATTCTTAAGAGTCTGAAAAAGAGAGTGAAGGCACTCTGGCCTAGGAATGGCATTACAAATAATTCACACAGGAAAGAGATCTGATCATGGGACGGGGAGGCCCAACCTCCCTGGACCCTCCGAAAGACTTGAGCTATCTTTGTAGAGACACTAGACCTGCTGGAAGAAGCAAGCAAGGATTGATGTACGGAGAGGCCTGAAGGTGGGGAAAGCTGATGATTAGCGGGGACAGGGGTTTAACTCTTGTCAGGACAGTCTTCCTCCGGACTAGTCTGAATTTAATAGCCCCCATCCAAACTTCTAATCACTCAAAATTCAGATTCAGCTCAGTGTGAGAACAGAGTCTAAAGAAGGCACTCACCATTACCCCCCAAATTTAGTTCTAATGTCCTTTTGCCCCAAATGCCCCTCTTATGTAAGTATTCAGTCCCCAGGCTGTCCCTCCGTAACATCTCCCACCTGTCTAACTTCACTCTCCTAGAAGCCCTCTCATTGATACCATTGATCTCTTTTCTCTATTTCAGTCAGAGGTACATTTCTCAGACTTTTTCTCCTTATTCCTAAAAAGAGGGGGTGGGTTAGCTGTGGGTAAATTTGAGATTCTGCATGAACCAGACTAATCTAAGTATTTTATTTCTACCCACAAATTGAGATGACTACTACTGAGTTATGTCACCTAAGAAAGGAAAGTCAACTTTCAAAAATACTTTAAGACCAGATGGAAGGAGATATTGAATGGTGTCTTAGTCAGTTTGGGCTGCTATAACAAAGTACCGTAAACCGGGTGGCATATAAACAATATAAATTTGTTTCTCACAGTTCTAGAGGTTGGGAAGTCCAAGATCAAGGTGCCAGCAGAGTTGGTGTCTGGTAAAAGCCACATCCTGGTTCGCAGACTCCGCAACTGAGGTTGCAGACATCTAAACTGTGACTATGGCAGACACTATTTGTTGCTTCCCAGCGTTCATTCCCCCACATTTTTCTTTGCTAACAAAATGCCAGTTGTATTCAAGTATTAGATGACCATGTGTCTCAGAAACACTGGGCTCTTCCCCCTTCCAGGGATGGATCCTGATTAGTCTAGGCTGATCATGGTATTCTATCAATATTTAGGCTTATAAAGCAATGCAGGAAGCAGGGCTGCTAGTGGACTTCTGGAAGAGTTTTCATCATCCTTACAATGGAACATGACGAAGGGTCATGGCTTTTCCCCTCTTCCAATCTTAGGACATGATGAACTACAACAGCCACATTGAGGACGTGACGGGATGAGCCTGAGAACAAGCTGAAGATGGCAGAGCAGAAAAGTGGAGAGAACCTGGGTCCTTGGTTACATCTTTGAGCCATTGAATTAATCACCTCTGGAATCCCCTTGCTTCTAGAATTTTAATGAGAGGTAAGAAACATTTTTTTAATTATTTAAATTAAATTCAGTTTTGTTTTCTGTTACTTGCATCAGAAACATATCCATTGATATAATGACCAAAAGTATAAGAACCAAAAAAACAATATTCAACACTCTCCAGAAGTGAGTATGCCCACTGGGGACAATTAAGATTCCCAGCAAGGCCAAGTAGCACCAACTTAAGTTATGTAAATACCACTCTTGACAATTTACCATTTTCATTATGATTCTTTTGCCTAAACTTATGCATATATCCAGTAGTTTCCCCTAAGTTATTTTACACTCACTACCTTTTTGGGGGAGGGCAGGGAGGGTTAGAGAGAGCAGCTGGTTGTACTCTAGAACAGGGTTCAGTAAACTTGACCAGATAAAGACCAGATAGGAAATATTTTATGTTTTGTAGGCCATATGTCTCTGTCACAACTTCTTAACTCTACCACTATAACTCAAAAGTAGACATAGAGGGACTTCCCTGGTGGCTCAGTGGTTAAGAATCTGTCTGCCAATGCAGGAGACATGAGTTCGAGCCCTGGGCCGGGAAGATCCCACATGCCACGCAGCAACCAAGCCCATGCATCACAACTACTAAGCCCGCGATCTAGAGCCCGTACTCTGCAACAAGAAAAGCCACCGCAATGAGAAGCCTGCATGCAGCAATGAAGACCCAACGCAACCAAAAATAAAAATAAATAAATCGAATAAATTTATAAAATAAAAATAAAAAAGAATCCACCTGCCAATGCAGGAGATGTGTGTTCAAGCCCTGGTCCAGGAAGATCCCACATGCCACAGAGCAACTAAGTCCATGTGCCACAACTACTGAGCCTGTGCTCTAGAGCCTGTGAGCCACAACTACTGAGCTCGCAAGCCACAACTGCTGAAGCCTGGGCACCTAGAGCCCATGCTCCACAACGAGAGAAGCCACCACAATGAGAAGCCCACATACTGCAATGAAGATTAGCCCCCGCTCGCCGCAACCAGAGAAAGCCCGCACGCAGCAACAAAGACCCAACATAGCCAAAAATAAATAAATTTATTTTAAAAAAAGTAGACATAGATATTATATAAATGAATGAGCATGGCTGTATTCCAAACTTTATTTATGAGTGCTGAAATTTGAATTTCATATAATTTTCATGTGTCACACAATTTTACTTTTTGATTGTTTTCAATCATTTAAGAATTTTAAAATCACACAAATGAGTACATGTAAAACTGGGAAACTCTAGACAAGATCAATGGATTATATCAATGTCAGTGTCCTGATTGTATATTGTACTGTATAGTTTTGTGAGATGTTTCCACTGAGGGAAACTAGAGAGTATACAGGATCTCTCTGATTTTTTTATCATGGTAAAATATACATAACATAAAATGTATTATTTTAATCATTTTAAGTTTACAATTTAGTGGTATTAAGTACATTACAATGTTGTGCAACCATCACCACTATCTACCTCCAGAACTTCTACATTGTTCCAAAATGAAACTCTCCCCATTCCTCCCTTCCTGTTGTCCCCTTTCAGTCTCTATGAATTTGACTACTCTAGGTACATCATAAGTGGAATCATATAGTATTTGTGTCTGGTTAATTTCACTTAGCATAATGTTTTCAAGGTTCATCCATACTGTAGCTTGCGTCAGAATTCCATTTCTTTCTAAGGCTGAATAATATTTCATTGTATGTGTATACCACATTTGTTTATCTTATCACACATTGATGGACATTTGAGTTGTTTCCACCTTTTGGATACTGTGAATAATACTGTTATGAATGTGAGTGTACAAACATATATTCAAGTCCCTGCTTTCAATTCTTTTGGATGTAGACCTAGAAGTAGAATGGCTAGCTCACATGGTAATTTTTAACTCTATTCTTAACTTTTTGAAGAGCCACCATAATGTTTTCCATAGCAGCTACACTATTCTACATTCCCACTAGTAGTGCAACAAGGGTTCCAATTTCTCCACATCCTTGACAACACTTGTTATTTTGGTTTTCCTAATTTTTTTTTTTTTTTTTTTTTTTTGGCCCCGCTTTGCGGCTTGCAGGATCTTAGTTCCCTGAACAGGGACTGAACTCGGAGACACAGCAATGAAAGCTGAGTCCTAACCACTGGCCAGGGAATTCCCTATGGATTTTCCTAGTTTTTAATAGCCATCCTAATGGGTGTGAAGTGGTATCTCATTGTGGTTTTGATTTGCGTTTCTCTGTTGATTATTGATATTGAGCATCTTTTCAAGTGCTTATTGGCCATTTTTTTATCTTCTCTGGAGAAAGGTCTATTTAAGTCTTTTGCCCATTTTTTGATAGGTTGTTTGGTTTTTTGTTTTTAAGTTGTAAGAATTCTTTATATCTTCTGGATATTAATCACTTATCAGATATATGATTTGCAAGTATTTTCACCAGTTCTGTGGGTTGCCTTTTCACTGAGGCACAGAAGTTTTAATTGTGATGAATCCAGTATATCTAATTTTTTTTCTGTATAGTAATACATGCACATATTATAACTGCATGTGAACCTACAATTATCTCAAATTTAAAATGTAAAAACCATTCTTAGGTTGTGGGTCATACAAAAACAAGCAGCATTTGGCCCCAAATCCATAGTCTGCCACCCTCTGCTACAGATAGAAAACGGAGTTGCAACTCTTTCCTTGTATTCAAAAGCTCTATCCAGTCCCTCATCCTGCTCCTAACCCACTACTTCTGGGGCTTAAGAACTTAAAATACTGCAGCCACACATATTTCTGTATATTTCTGGATATGTGTATAAACATGGTTCTTTTTTTTAATAAATTTATTTATTTATTATTATTATTTTTTTGGCTGCGTTGGGTCTTCGTTGCTGCACGTGGGCTTTCTCTAGTTGCAGCAAGCGGGAGCTACTCTTTGTGCGGTGCACAGGCTTCTCATCACAGTGGCTTCTGTTGTTTCAGAGTACGGGCTCTAGGCATGCGGGCTTCAGTAGTTGTGGCTCACGGGCTCTAGAGTGCAGGCTCAGTAGTTGTGATGCACGGGCTTAGTTGCTCCGCGGCATGTGGGATCTTCCCGGACCAGGGCTCAAACCCGTGTCCCCTGCATTGGCAGGTGGATTCTTAACCACTGCGCCAACAGAGAAGTCCTGGGTTCTATTTTATGTATTCCAAAAATCAAAGGACTTCTCCACAAAATATCTACAATTCCACATTTAACTTTAAGAAACCAACATTCCAGGATTTTAAATGCCTCTCGAAAGCTTTGCTCTTACCATATATTTATTCCCTTTGTTGCATTTGTGGCAGAGGATTTTAGGACAGGCACCTTTGCACTCATCCACCCAACCTTCCTCCCCTCCTGGGAACCCTTCCTCCGCATTCTTACACAGACTGCAGCTTGGCCTCCCAAGGCCTCCTGAGACAGCTTCTTCTAATTGCCTGAAAGCTCTAATTGTTAGGAAGTCCTGATATCACCGCATTCCAAGGAGAGTTTTCAATCCCTTTTTAAAATTAAGCACAGAGTCTGGGTTAAAGAAGGTTTTCATAACAATAATGTTCTAGTTTTGAAACATGAAGATGTCTTTGCATAGTTTTCCTTATGTTCTTTAATTTACCTTAATGTTACATAAGTTCTTTTTTATATATTGAGTATTTTATAATAAACAAATTTTATAGTAAGCAATTCATCATTCTTGTTTCTACTAGAAATACTGTTACATGAAAGGCATCAGTGCAAGCCATCTCAGGGGTTTGGGAGGTTAAAGAGAACATCCCCAAGGCCACAGCCCCAACCCAAGGCCACTGTGAATTATCCCAGATGATTCAACAGCCTCCCCACAGTCATCTGTGCCTCCCTCCATCTGTTTTCCACACTGCAGCCAGACTGATCTTTTATAAAGGCATATCTGATTATACCATCCTCTTGCTTTACACATTTTAATAGTCTCTCATCAACCTCAGGATAAAGACCGAAGTCTGCCATGGCCCACCAAGCCCAACATTGGCCGTCTCCAGCCTCATCCTGTTGCCTCTCCCAACCCTCCATCCTCCACATCCTTAGTTCCTCCACCTTGTCACGCTCTTGGAAATGCTCTTTCCTCTGCCTGAATGCTCTGTTTCTACCACAGCACCACTCCCTGCCAGAGATATATGTTTTCATTTCTCTTGAGTAAATACCTAGGCGTTTGAGACTGTTATAAGGGCTAAGCGTATGTTTCACTTTATAAGAAACTGCCAAATTGTTTTCCAAGGTGGCTGTACCATTTGCATTTCCATCAGCAACGTATGAAAGCTCCAGTTGCTTTAATCTTTGCTAGCACTTGGCTTTGGTAGTCTTTGTTGTATGCTGTATTTTTAACAAAGCGTAGAATAATATCTGATTATGAGATTTCGCCAAAATGCATGGAAGATGAGTAACTCCTTTGAACTCATCTTAGTGACAGCACTCTGGTCTCAGTTATCTCCCACTCACCCTCTGGTGTTCACAGTAATACCCTTTAGCCAAGCTGCTATGAAAGCACAGGAGGATTTAATATGCTGAACCACAGAGATTATTTTTCAGACTGAATTGATAAAAGCACTGTATATTCAAAGTCTTACCTTAACATCTCTACAAAACTCAGAGTTATCCCTGACCGCGACTTTGCTGTTGGAATCAGAGTGATGAGTGTGAAGTCATGTGTGTGGAAATGTCACAAAGGGCCTAGTCACAGAGGGCACAAAGACTTCCGGGAACGGAAATACTTTTGAAGGTTGGTTAACATATTTCCAGATCAACTGCTGGTTAAACTCTTTAGAAAACTACCAGTGAATTCTTTTTCTTTTTTCCTTAACACAAAATCTACATGTTGGTAAGCACCAGGAGATGCCGGTACTTTTGACAATTGTAGTTTACAATACTAAATGGAAGTGTGGCTAATATTACACCAATTAAACGGCTGATGTGCAAATTGCTGGGAGTGTTTTACAGACAATTTGCTTTTTATTTCATCAGAATACTCCAGTGAGAATGTTTGTGACTCAAGGTAGTAGAAGGCTAGCTCTGGAGCTAGCCTTTGCTAAGGTAACATATTAATGAGTCATCAGAGGCTATAAATAGAACTCAGCTTGAACTTCTGTCCACAATTACACCACTATTCCCACAAAGAGAGCTATTACTAATGACAGAACATGGCCTGCTAGCCACTAGTATAACCAAGGAGGGGTGCGGACCCGGGGAACCACAGCCCTGTGGGAAATGTGCCTTGGGGTACGATTTGCTAAGATGGCATTATGTGCTTTTTTGGTCTCCCTTACAGTCTGTGAAGCAGTTGTATTGCTTTCCTTAGGGATCCTCATTGTGTGTACCAGCCAAGATTTTCAAATTCTCTCTCAGATGATAAACCCCTGACAATAACTGCCTTAAGCAGTTGTGTATCTTATCTTTGTCTCTCCCCCTCTCCTTCCCAGCATATATTACAGTATATTATATAGCAGAGTAGCATGTACATAGCAGGGGTCCATAATTGTTTATTGGGTAGATGGACGGACAGATGAATGGATGGGTGGATAAGCATGTTAACTCTATGCTTCCATAGAATACTCTGGAATTTTGAGCTTTTATATAAACAGCTGAATACATTCAAGTCAATTTCCTATGTAATATGCATCTAAATGTTCCCCTGACCAAAAAAATATCTTCACCAACAGCCCTACCATGTGTCCTCACACTCCTGCCCATCTCATTTCTTCAGGTGATAATGAGGAGGGAATAAAACATCGCCTAGAAGCAGAGAGAGGGCAAATATGTTAAGACCCTGCCATTCACCACACCTTAAGTCCAATTGCACACTAGCCCTAAAGGCAGGATAGGATACAGGAATAGTAAGGTTGAGGAAAGAGAAGTGGTCAGAAATGGTCCTACTGGAGTGGAAGGCCACAGAGTCTGTGTAGAAAGGCATCAGGTCTGGGGGAAGAAGTGCAGAAAGGGAGATAAAGAAGCAGCCAGTCCAAACAAATTATCTTCACTACAAGTTTGCCTGGTTGTCCCTCATCCCCATGACCAAATATGTAGTAAATGCTCCTAGCCCTGAGTCAGCCTGGGGAAGCAGGGGAAGGTGGGAAAGGCAACATGTACGTGGTGGGGCAGTAATTTCCTCTTTATGTTCGTGGTCAGATGCAAGCTACGTGGATGAAGGGAAGTTCAATCATTGAATCTTCTTCACCAGTTCAGGTCTAAAGTGTAACATCCCTGTGATCCCGCCCCTTGATAATCCTCTGGGGAGAAGGATCTCAGCTACACTGCTCCACTCCAGGACAGGCTGGACCCAGGGTTCATGCTAATTCCCTGGAGCTCTGGTTTGACCAGAACAGAATTCTGATGACCTCAGAATTCTGGATCCATCCAAACCAGGAGCAACCTCCAAGAGGGCACATAACCTACAGGCCTACCTTCTAACCACCAAAAGTTGTTAAAGACTCCCTGAACTTTCTGAAGAAAATTCAGTTTGTTACAGATTTACAAGTTGAAGGTTGGACCCAAGATCCAGTTCATTCTCCTGAGATCCACCTCTAACAAGTACAGACATCTTAAACATGAAACCTATCCACACACAGCTTCCCAAGTTCAGAGCTTCCAAAAATCAGAATCACCTGGAAAGCATTTTTTTTTAGTTTCTTTTTAATTGAATCAAAATTCATATAACATAAAATTAACCATCAACCATTTTTAAGTGTACAATTCAATGACATTTAGTACATTCACAATGTTGTGCAATAATCACACATATTTCTTTGTAAGACATTTATATTTCTTTGTAAGACATTTCATCACCCCAAAAGGACACTCCATACCCATTAAGAAGTGACACCTGAGGAGCACTTTAAAAGTATATATGCCAAGGCCCCATACCCAAGAGATTGAAATTCAGTGGACATGGGATTATTTTTCAAAACTTTCTAGGTATCTCACTCCTACGTATTTACCGAAGAGAAATGAAAATGTACGTCCACACAATGAGCTATATATGAATGGTTATAGCAGCTTTATTCATAATCATCCAAATTTGGGAATCACCTAAAAGTCTCTCAGTTGGGGATATATAAACAAACCATGATACATCCATATAATAGAATAGTGCTCAGCAATTAAGAGGAACAAACCTTTGATACAAGCAACAGCAAGGATGAATCTCCAGTACATCATACAAAGTGAAGGAATCCCCTTTCCATACTGTATTCCATTGATATGACCTTCTGTAAAATGTGGAACTGTAGTGACAGAGAAGAGATTAGTGTGTTCCAGAGTTTAAGGGTGGGGGTGGGTTTTGAGTACAGAAACATAACACAAGGGAATTTTTGGAGGGGCGGTAAAATGGTTCTGCTTCTTGATCATGGTGGTGGTAACAAGCATTTGTCAAAGCTCATAGAACTTAACACCAAAAGGTGAATTTTACTATGTTTAAATTTTAAAATGAATTGGAAAACATTTTAAAGTTCTCTGGATGTTTATGATGTGCATCCTGTTTGGGGAACAAGTGCGTAGATAATGCTGGACAACTTGGTTATTCTATAACCCAGTCAAGTTACACTTTGGACACCTGGGGCCTGCCAAGTTACAGTTACTATCTCTCTGTTTATCATCATGGCATTTGGACATTTCCACAGATAAGAAGCATGAAGGTAAGCTGTCAGGTGTGGCAGATCACAGACATGGGCTATGCAGTGGTTTTGTTCCAGTGTTTGTCAAACTGATATCACTACAACAAATGCAGTGACTTTAGAACCTTTTTTAAAAATATGAATTATGCTTTACCTCTTTATCAGATTAATCTTCATCAGATTCATAGAGAAATCATTTCCACTGATGGAGATCAGAAGGCAACCTATGAACTTATCAAAACATATATTTAACATCACATTTAACAATTTATTTTTAAGATCCACCCTAAATCAAAACCAAAGCCCAGAAGTTTTCATGTGATAAATCCAATGATCCTAATCAACTTCAGTGCAGGTCATTTTGATTATTTTTTTTTTCATCATTAAAACTTATTTTATTTTATTTTTTATTAATATAATTTTTTAAAATGTCTGAAACATTTATATTAACATATTTCCATACAAATAACCCGATGAAAGTTTAGTATTAGTTGTTTTGTTTGTTTGTTTTTTTATACTGCAGGTTCTTATTAGCCATCAATTTTATACACATCAGTGTATACATGTCAATCCCAATCGCCCAATTCAGCACACCACCATCCCCACCCCACCGCAGTTTTCCCCCCTTGGTGTCCATATGTCTGTTCTCTACATCTGTGTCTCAACTTCTGCCCTGCAAACCGGCTCATCTGTACCATTTTTCTAGGTTCCACATACATGCGTTAATATACGATATTTGTTTTTCTCTTTCTGACTTACTTCACTCTGTATAACAGTCTCTAGATCCATCCACGTCTCAACAAATGACTCAATTTCGTTCCTTTTTATGGCTGAGTAATATTCCATTGTGTATATATACCACAACTTCTTTATCCATTCATTTGTCGATGGGCATTTAGGTTGCTTCCATGACCTGGCTATTGTAAATAGTGCTGCAATGAACATTGGGGTGCATGTGTCTTTTTGAATTATGGTTTTCTCTGGGTATACACCCAGTAGTGGGATTGCTGGATCATATGGTAAATCTATTTTTAGTTTTTTAAGGAACCTCCATACTGTTCTCCATAGTGGCTGTATCAACTTACATTCCCACCAACAGTGCAAGAGGGTTCCCTTTTCTCCACACCCTCTCCAGCATTTGTTGTTTGTAGATTTTCTGATGATGCCCATTCTAACTGGTGTGAGGTGATACCTCGTTGTAGTTTTGATTTGCATTTCTCTAATAATTAGTGATGTTGAGCGTCTTTTTATGTGCTTCTTGGCCATCTGTATGTCTTCTTTGGAGAAATGTCTATTTAGGTCTTCTGCCCATTTTTGGATTGGGTTGTTTGTTTCTTTAATATTGAGCTGAATGAGCTGTTTATATATTTTGGAGATTAATCCTTTGTCCGTTGATCCATTTGCAAATATTTTCTCCCATTCTGAGGGTTGTCTTTTCATCTTGTTTATGGTTTCCTTTGCTGTGCAAAAGCTTTGAAGTTTCATTAGGTCCCAATTGTTTATTTTTGTTTTTATTTCCATTACTCTAGGAGGTGGATCAAAAAGATCTTGCTGTGATTTATGTCAAAGAGTGTTCTTCCTATGTTTTCCTCTAAGAGTTTTATAGTGTCTGGTCTTACATTTAGGTCTCGAATCCATTTTGAGTTTATTTTTGTGTATGGTGTTAGGGAGTGTTCTAATTTCATTCTTTTACATGTAGCTGTCCAGTTTTCCCAGCACCACTTATTGAAGAGACTGTCTTTTCTCCATTGTATATCTTTGCCTCCTTTGTCATAGATTAATTGACCATAGGTGCGTGGGTTTATCTCTGGGCTTTCTATCTTGTTCCATTGATCTGTTTCTGTTTTTGTGCCAGTACCATATTGTCTTGATTACTGTAGCTTTGTAGTATAGTCTGAAGTCAGGGAGCCTGATTCCTCCAGCTCCGTTTTTTTCCCTCAAGACTGCTTTGGCTATTCGGGGTCTTTTGTGTCTCCATACAAATTTTAAGATGATTTGTTCTAGTTCCATAAAAAATGCCATTGGTAATTTGATAGGGATTGCATTGAATCTGTAGATTGCTTTGGGTAGTATAGTCATTTTCACAATATTGATTCTTCCAATCCAAGAACATGGTATATCTCTCCATCTGTTGGTATCATCTTTAATTTCTTTCATCAGTGTCTTATAGTTTTCTGCATACAGGTCTTCTGTCTCCCTAGGTAGATTTATTCCTAGGTATTTTATTCTTTTTGTTGCAATGTTAACTGGGAGTGTTTCCTTAATTTCTTTTTCAGATTTTTCATCATTAGTGTTTAGGAATGCAAGAGATTTCTGTGCATTAATTTTGTATCCTGCAACTTTACCAAATTCATTGATTAGCTCTAGTAGTTTTCTGGTGGCATCTTTAGGATTCTCTATGTATAGTATCATGTCATCCGCAAACAGTGACAGTTTTACTTCTTCTTTTCCAATTTGTATTCCTTTTATTTCTTTTTCTTCTCTGATTGCCATGGCTAGGACTTCCAAAACTATGTTGAATAATAGTGGTGAGAGTGGATATCCTTGTCTCATTCCTGATCTTAGAGGAAATGCTTCCAGTTTTTCACCATTGAGAATGATGTTTGCTGTGGGTTTGTCGTATATGGCCTTTATTATGTTGAGGTAGGTTCCCTCTATGCCCACTTTCTGGAGAGTTTTTATCATAAATGGGTGTTGAATTTTGTCAAAAGCTTTTTCTGCATCTATTAAGATGATCATATGGTTTTTATTCTTCAATTTGTTAATATGGTGTATCACATTGATTGATTTGCGTATATTGAAGAATCCTTGCATCCTGGGATAAATCCCACTTGATCATGGTGTATGATCCTTTTAATGTGTTGTTGGATTCTGTTTGCTGGTATTTTGTTGAGGATTTTTGCATCTATATTCATCAGTGATATGGGTCTGTAATTTTCTTTTTTTGTAGTGTCTTTGTCTGGTTTTGGTATCAGGGTGATGGTGGCCTCATAGAATGAGTTTGGGAGTGTTCCTTCCTCTGCAATTTTTTGGAAGAGTTTGAGAAGGATAGGTGTTAGCTCTTCTCTAAATGTTTGATAGAATTCACCTGTGAAGCCATCTGGTCCTCGACTTTTGTTTGTTGGAAGATTTTTAATCACAGTTTCAATTTCATTACTTGTGATTGGTCTGTTCATATTTTCTGTTTCTTCCTGGTTCAGTCTTGGAAGGTTATACCCTTCTAAGAATTTGTCCATTTCTTCCAGGTTGTCCATTTTATTGGCATAGAGTTGCTTGTAGTAGTCTCTTAGGATGCTTTGTATTTCTGCGGTGTCTGTTGTAACTTCTCCTTTTTCATTTCTGATTTTATTGATTTGAGTCCTCTCCCTCTTTTTCTTGATGAGTCTGGCTAATGGCTTATCAATTTTGTTTATCTTCTCAAAGAACCAGCTTTTAGTTTTACTGATCTTTGTTATTGTTTTCTTTGTTTCTATTTCATTTATTTCTGCTCTGATCTTTATGATTTCTTTCCTTCTGCTAACTTTGGGTTTTGTTTGTTCTTCTTTCTCTAGTTCCTTTAGGTGTAAGGTTAGATTGTTTATTTGAGATTTTTCTTGTTTCTTGAGGTAGGCTTGTATAGCTATCAACTTTCCTCTTAGAACTGCTTTTGCTGCATCCCATAGGTTTTGGATCGTCGTGTTTTCATTGTCATTTGTCTCTAGGTATTTTTTGATTTCCTCTTTGATTTCTTCAGTGATCTTTTGGTTATTTAGTAACGTATTGTTTAGCCTCCATGTGTTTTTGTTTTTTATGTTTTTTTCCCTGTAATTCATTTCTAATCTCATAGCATTGTGGTCAGAAAAGATGCTTGATATGATTTCAATTTTCTTAAATTTACTGAGGCTTGATTTGTGACCGAAGATGTGATCTATCCTGGAGAATGTTCCGTGCGCACTTGAGAAGAAAGTGTAATCTGCTGTTTTTGGGTGGAATGTCCTATAAATATCAATTAAATCTATCTGGTCTATTGTGTCATTTAAAGCTTCTGTTTCCTTATTTATTTTCATTTTGGATGATCTGTCCATTGGTGTAAGTGAGGTGTTAAAGTCCCCCACTATTATTGTGTTACTGTCAATTTCCTCTTTTATAGTTGTTAGCAGTTGCCTTATGTATTGAGGTGCTCCTATGTTGGGTGCATATACATTTATAATTGTTATATCTTCTTCTTGGATTGATCCCTTGATCATTATGTAGTGTCCTTCCTTGTCTCTTGTAACATCCTTTATTTTAAAGTCTATTTTATCTGATATGAGTATAGCTACTCCAGCTTTCTTTTGATTTCCATTTGCATAGAATATCTTTTTCCATCCCCTTTCCATACACTTTCAGTCTGTATGCGTCCCTAGGTCTGAAGTGGGTCTCTTGTAGACAGCATATATATGGGTCTTGTTTTTGTATCCATTCAGCAAGCCTGTGTCTTTTGGTTGGAGCATTTAATCCATTCACGTTCCATTTTTATAAAATTAGACACCTATTTTACAGAAAGGAAAACAAGAGGTTTATTTAACCAAGATGCAAAGTGAGTCAGTGGCATATTTGACAATAGATTCTTCATAGATCCCTTTATTTGTGAAAATTTACAACTATGGAAAACAAATGAAAATTGTGGACAGATGTTTATGTGGAGTAACCAACCTCATTAATTGTGGATCTAACCTGTGCCCAATCTCACTTTAAGAAAAAAGCCATATCCTGCTGTAGTTAACCATCTACTTAAACAAGGTGGATAAAATTCAAATGGAAGCTTCCAGGTATAAGAAAAGAAAGAAGTAGGCAATGTTCAGATTGGAAGATAATGCTCATTTCAATTGCGGGACAAAGGAAAAAAACCAAAACAAAACATCTCCCTGTGCAGTGAGGTAGATTTATCTGATGCTTCCATCCCACTAGAGTATATTTTCTAATTTACAATTCTTTTTGCTTGCCCTAGCCTCAAACTATTTCTGTTACCACTATTGCTTTGCTTCCTCATCACTTTGCAAATGATGCATTCTGTTCACGTTGCTTCTTTTTTTAGAGCTGCTTGTGCCTGAGAGGAAACGGAGCTACAAGTGTTTCCTTTCCATTCAAAACTAGCACTTTTTTGTAGTGGGGGAGGAAGCTGAGGACGTACAGCTTACTCCTAGCAGTTTGAGACAGCAATGAGTTTTCCTATAAGCCTCTCTAGAAGTCCTTGTGTTATAAATTATTTATCAATTTTATCACACCCTCCAGGAAGCAATCTGGGCAAATTCTCCTGATGCCAGATGGCTCGGTAGATTTTTCTGATGTTGCTATTCTATTGCACATCCCTGCCGCTATTACCCCACACCCCAAAGTCCATCCAAAAAGAAAGTGCATAGAAAGCTCATTATTTCACAGGTCCCCAGGCAAAAGTTCCTTCTCTGTGGAGGAGGTAATTTGATCTCTCCCCAAACTGTGAATAGTGAGTCTTCCTCCAAGTAGTGGTTTAAAATAAAAATAATGTTGGGGAGTTGCACAAATTTGATAGTAAAAGATGACTTTTTGGGAAAATTGCCATGTTCATTATATAAATCAGAATTCTTTTCATTGTAAGTGACAGACCACATTTGAACCAGCTTAGAGAGAGAAGGGCATCTATTGGCTCATATAACCAGAAAAGATAAGGGAAGGAATAATTCAAGGGCTTGACACCACCAATACAGTTTTCCCCTCTGCCTCTTGCTTCTGCTTTTCTCTGCAAGTGGAGAATATGGCAGGATTTGGGGGACACGTATTTCAGTTTTATCATAAAAGAGGGAAGAAAGAATGCAACCTGCATGGGTGTGCACACACACACACATCAGTCACATCCAGAAGATTCAGACTGCATATTAGAGCAGTGGGGTGCAAGGGAACAATTCTTCAAAACGGAGGGGAGAGCACAGACATGGCCCCTGGGGGAATTGTTCTGAGCCAGGAACAGATTATTTTTATCTTGAGGCTTCATGTATTTCCAGGCATAAAGCCTCATATTCCCAAGAATACATTTATGTCATTTTGAGAAACACAGACACATGTCATACAGTATTTCAGAGGGCCTCAAATTCAAGTCCTGTGAAGAACTGTCTACTGAAGAACTGTCTGTTCTCTGATAAGACATTTAGATGGACGCTGAGAGCCTCAGGAACTTGTGGGAGACGACAATGAGAGAGTTAAAAATCCTTTTCAGAAAAAATTAACAGGAATGTTGGGTTAATTGAAAGAAAGAAAAGGATAGAAGGAATAAAGTGAGAGAGAAGAACAAGTTGGCATGAGCCTGAGCATTGCATTAAAAATCCCTAGTAGTGAAAAGGCCAGGGAATCTCTAAAAGTTAGGAGACGTAACATTAAATTTGAAGTTGTTTGTGTTGCTGTGGTGTAAATCCTCTGACCAAGACAGATTCAGTGTTCTCCAAACCCATTTTCTTTTCTTCCTTGGTTCAAAACTAGACTCCATTTCCCAGCCCCCCTGGCAGTTAGGTGTAGCAATAGCACTAGTTCTAGTCAATGGAATGTGGGTGGAAGGGATGTGGGCCTCCTCCAGGCCTGGCTAATATAACTCCCGCCTTACCCTCCACACCCTGCCCTCTCCTGCAGGCCGGCTACAGAGGATCAGGTGGAGGACCCCAAGGACCCCAGAAGATGCTGGAGCCACTAGATGAGTAGAGCCTCAGTCTGTGAAGGACTGGCTGGATGAGGCCCCTTCCAATCTCCTTTGGACGGTGATGTGAGTAAGGAATCATCCTCTTCCTCTTTTGCTCTTGTTGTGAACTTATTGCAGTTGGGACTGGTTTGTTACAGTGGTTAAGCGGACTTGTCCTGACGAACGCGAAGTTCTTCTTCATCTCATCCCCTTTCAAATCTTTTTAAAAAAGTCTACTATACATATGAATGTCCTATGAGAGTGAGGGCTCTGCGGTGCTCATAAAGGAGGCTGAGTTTCACATCTGGGTTAACATGGCATGGAACAGAAACCGCGTTTACAGGAAAGCAATATGTTCCATAATCTAAACCCATCTACAAAAGCAGGAGTTCAGGGCCAGCCATGACCGTGAGATCATAAAATCTTAAGGAATTTATAGAAGTATTGGAATGGACTTTGACTTCTACAGAGCATGGAATGAGGGAGGTTTTATGAAATTTTATCTAGATCTGAAGGGGATGACGTGGATTATGTTGCTATTTTTAATGTGGGTCAAGATGCTATGAGTGAAAATAGTTTTTGACTAGTGTGTCAAGGACGGAGATTTTAAAACTCTTATGGCCACAAAATCCTGAATTAATACTTAAATCACTTGGATGCTTACAGAATTATTTTACTCTGAGAAATTCCTAATAGACAGCTGAATGGGGTCTGTTTAACAAGCAGTGAAAAGAGCAGCCAGGATCTACTTCCCTGGCTCCTCAACCTAAATTACATTCTCCTCATTTTTGTCTCTCGTAGCATGCTGCTGTTTTCCTTTAAGGCTTTAATGAGATATTTATTATTGTATTTATTTGTACATGTGTTTCCTCCATTAGACTCTAAGCTCTATGAGGACCAAGTCTGTGTCTGTTTCATCCCTCAATGTATACCTACCCCTAGCACAGTGCCTGGCACATACTTCATGAATATTTGTTGGAATGAAATGAAATCTGTAGGTGTGGGAGCCTCAGATCTGCCACCAGTTGGTCTTAGAGAATTCACCTCCTAATTTAGTTTTTTTTTTTTTAATTTATTTTATTTATTTTTATTTTTGGCTGTGTTGGGTCTTTGTTGCTGCGCGTGGGCTTTCTCTAGTTGCGGCAAGCGGGGGCTACCCTTCGTTGCGTTGCGTGAGCTCCTCATTGCAGTGGCTTCTCTTGTTGTGGAGCACGGGCTCTAGGCACACAGGCTTCAGTAGTTGCGGCACACAGGCTCAGTAGTTGTGGCTCACGGGCCCTAGAGCACAGGCTCAGTAGTTGTGGTGCACGGGCTTAGTTGCTCCACAGCATGTGAGATCTTCCCAGACCAGGGCTTGAACCCGTGTCCCCTGCACTGGCAGGCGGATTCTTAACCACTGTGCCACCAGGGAAGCCCCTAATTTAGTTTTAACAAATCAAATAGTTTTTAAACTATCTGATCATTTGAAAATGCATTACTATCTTTCTTTATGTAAAGAACAAATGGCATTTATCACACATGAATGTGACATGAGTTCTCATACATGAATTTTACAATAGCAGCAGCTATGTCGAGTTATTATTATTATTACTGATAACATCTGCTTCTTCCTAGAAAACACACAAATCCTTTTTCCATGTGTTATAGTCTAGGCTGAGTTTGAAACTAAGAGTGTCTCTTTCCCTTCAATCCAGGCAGCAACAATATTCAGTAAATAGCCTTCCTGGCT
Source organism: Balaenoptera acutorostrata (assembly GCF_949987535.1). Lineage (NCBI taxonomy): Eukaryota > Metazoa > Chordata > Mammalia > Artiodactyla > Balaenopteridae > Balaenoptera > Balaenoptera acutorostrata. The sequence goes on along the minus strand of NC_080065.1, from coordinate 46,590,614 downwards.
GAACCTCAGCTGACCTGCCTACTGGAACCTTTCTTATCAGAGTTTCAGGAATAATAACTTCTGTTTTTTAAGAACAAGATACTGATAGAGCAGTACCTTTTTTTTCTGATTGCTTTGTACAAGTCTGGCAATTCTTCCTCAAACAGTACAACTTAGACTCATAATTATGCTTAAACTTGCCTGACATCAGATAGCTAGTTAGCAGCAGATCACTTTCCCTCTGATTTTACTTCAATATTGCAACATGTTGATATTTCACATGACAACATCTTCACAAGCACAACCTCACTTACATACCAAATGATTACTTTGAGTTCATTGTGAAATTGCAAAGTAATTTACAACATACCATAGTAAATGGCAACATATCAGTCCCAGAGCAGAACTTTTAGTAATAGTAAACCTCTTGCAATTTCTCAAATATGTCACATGATTTTGTTAAGCCTCCATGCTACTATAAAAGATTTTACTGCAGTCTGGATTCTCCTTTCCTGCCTGATGAACCCTTTTCATCCATCAACACCCAATTCAAAGGTCACCTCTCTTTGTAGCCTTTCTTGGCTCTTCAAACACTCTCTTCTCTGTATTGCCTTGGCTCTTTATTCTAAGTTTATACTCCAAGAAGCTGAACACCTTGAAACCAGGACCTTGTCTATATGCCTCTCCCAGCACCCAGCACTGGCTTTTACGCTTAATAGATAATTAATATCACTGAAGGAGTAAGTGAATGAATTAATAAGCAAATTGGATTAAATGTCCTCTGCCAAAAATTATTCACTTCTTGGGAGGTACAGCAGAGAAGGAAAATTAAAGATGCTTTTTGTATTCTGTCAGTGTGGTTCTTCTAGCTGCTAAATGACATCAAATATCTGTAGCATCCTCCACAGTGCTGACACAGGCACTTAGTAAATGTTCTTTTGCTTTTCTTCCCCCATGTCCAGCCTCCATTATGTACATGCAATTAATGTAGTGGAATGAAAATTGGAAGATCAATATTTAAAGTTTTGTCAAATATTGTGAGGAGGGAAATGAGCTCCTTTGTCCTTTGAATGACTGGGCTGTCTCAGAGCAGGCTGATGTCCAATCACATTTGGAAGAATATCTTGTTGGTTTCTAACACAAAGAAGATGCAGATCTGTGTGGCTGGAACGCCTAGGACGTGATTATGAGGTGATGCTTTATAAAATGCTCAGCACATCGTTAGCCCTCAGTAAGTATCAGCTTATTAACTCCTCCCAATGAGTAGTGGCTTTATAGAGTCTAGCTGTGGGAAAGATTATAAAGCTTCTATGCTCAGAAGGGAAAAATATGCCACGATCAATTAGCTGTTTCACCTTGGGTATGAGATAGGGAAATGGAACTCCTTGTCCTGGATCTAGAATATCTTGCCTTAGACTTAAGCAAGCTTGGACTAACTTTCTGAATTCGTGAGGCTCACAGACTGTACAGACGTGAACTTTTGGTGAATTTTATTAACGTTGGTAGAGGGACTTCCCTGGTGGTCAAGTGGGTAAGACTCTGTGCTCCCTATGCAGGGGGCCAGGGTTCGATCCCTGGCCAAGGAACTAGATCCGCATGCATGCTGCAGCTAAGAGCCTTCATGCCATAACTAAGACCCGGTGCAGCGGAAATAAATAAATAAATATTTTTTTAAAAATACAATTTAAAAAAAAAATTGGTAGAGTGACCAAATGTCATTGTCAGTAGCTGCACTGTGCAATACAGGAGCCACCAGCCACATGTGGCGATTTAAATGTAAATGTAAATTAATTAAAATTAAATGAAATTTAAAATACAGTTCCTCACATTTCAAGTACTCAGTAGCCGCATGTGCCTACTGGCTACCATACCTGACAGCAGGCCTACAGCATCTTCATCATCTCAGAGAGCTCTGTTGGACAGAGCTGCTCTCTAGGATGCCTTAGAAAATTGTGTCAATGCTTAGAGTAAATAAACTCAGATGTAGCCCACAGTACCAATATTTTGTAACACATTTTCTTGGTTAGTGTGCACACTTATTTTTTTGGGCCATGCCAGGCGGCTTATGGGATCTTAGTTCCCCTACCAGGGGTCGAACCGGGCTCCCCCCACCCCCCAGTGAAAGGGCCAAGTCCTAACCACTAGACTGCCAGGGAATTCCCGAGTGTGCACACTTTTTTAGTCCTTGAGGAATAATGGGCTGAGCTGTCCCCACTGGCCAGTTGAGATTCAAAGTGGGCTCAATGGTTGATAATACTATAGCTGGTTTCACTTGGTGGGTGAATAGAGCACAGAAGGATAAAATCAAAAGATTAAATCTTTTATCTTCTTGCAAGTGATAAAAAGTCGTCATTTTAGTTAGGGTTTTTGAGGCTGAGTAGGTGTTGGGGTTTGAAGGCTAGTCACTGGCACATAAGCAACATGACTATCGAGGAATGACACCACTTTAAGCAAATCACCCCAAATGTCTCACAATCAGATAATCATACTTTAGAGGGAGTTTTCTAAAGAGTGGGTAGTCTCTCCTTTACCTCAAAGTGAGCTAGCTGGAACCATTTAACCTCTCTTTCTTTTATAATGTGTGTACAAGTGAATGAGGCTGATAAGCAAATATTTGCTGAGCTCTTTCTATGTGCCCAGCTATATGAAAATACCAAGAATTTTTTTAAAAAACTGTAACTATATGTCTTGCAAGAGTAGGCTTTCATCCAAATTTCAGTAATTAAAAAACAATTATTTTCAGCCTATTCTACTTATTAAGATTTAAAATAATGATAGTAACAAGTAACTTTGGCGAGCACTCATTTTGTGCTAGGGACTTTACAGGCACTCACTTAACCCTGACAACAACCCTGTAAGGTACTACTACCCTTCTTTTATAAATAAGGCAATGGCATTCAGGAGAGTCAACTTTCTTCCCAAGATCACTGCTAGTCAGGGGAGAGCTGGCACTTGAGTCCAGATATGTTTAACTCCAGAGGCTAGACCTTTTACTACTGTTGCATATTGTCTTTCCTACACTTTAGACAATTTGCAGAAACTAGGTCAAAGAACAGAAAGGCTTCTAGCTAATTCTCAGTTGATCAGAAAAGTAAACCAGCCCTTTCTCCCATGAAGTTTGCTCCTTGGCTTCGCTTTATGTTACAGATCCACTCTCACTTTGATCTTCAGCGCATCTCCCTTGGCTATTCTGAGGATACACTGGCATATCTACCGTATACTTTAGTACATATGCAGTATACTTCAGAGTAATGAAGATAGAGTGGCCAGATTTAGGAGGGAAAAAAAGATGCCTAGATAAACAACAAATAGATTTTAGGATAAATATGTCTCATTCGATATTTGTGTTTTATCTGGCAACCTAATTGAAGATACCACTGGTTCCATACCAAAGGGATCAGTTGTCCTACCATGTGATTTACAAGAAACTTTAACAGGAGTGTGGTAAATTAAAGATGGCCACGAATTCTTTGCCACTCCTCCAACTGAGAAGATCAGTTTATTCCCCTTCTTTTGAATCCTGGCTGGCCTTAGGGACGTTCTTGACAAATAGAATGTACCAAAAGTGACATTCTGTGATTTCTGAGGCTAAGACACAAGAAGCCTTGCAGCTGCCACCCAGGTCCCTTTGGACCCTCTAGAAGCCCTGAGAAGGGTAGTAAGAAATCTGACTACCCTAAGACCACCATGCTTGAGAGGACACATGTAGGAGCCCTGGTTGACAGTCCCTGAGCCCAGCCTTCTAGCCAACCCTGCTGAGATAGCAGACATGTAAGCAAAGCCATCCTGGGCCCTCCAGACCAGCCTACCCTACAGCTGAATGCTCAGTGACTCAGTTGACACTATGTGGAGGGAAGAAACACCTAGCCCTGCCCAAATTTCTGACCCACTCAGTCATAAACTGTAAAAAAAGGTAGTTGTTTTCAGCCACTAAAGTTTGGGGTCCTTTGTGACATAGCAGTAGATAACCAGAACAGAAGAAAACAAAACTATTTTATTATTTAATACTTTAATAATTAATTGTACAGAATACCAGGAATAGGGTGTTTTCTCACATAATAAATATAATCTCACTTAAACCGATACCAAGATCATACTTAATGGTGAAGCAAAAGCGATGTATTCATTAACATCAAAAATACAAGAATGATTACTCTCAAACTTATCATTTAGGTTTTCTGGAATTTTAGGTATATTTCAATGAGCAATAGTAACACAAAACTCATTTATTCTTTTGGGTGTCTGATACCTCTAGTGGCCCGGCCTGACATCCTCTCAGCCCACCCTTCCCGCCAGCCACTGCTGGGAAACCTGCTTCTTGCAGGTGTAACCTGCCAGCACCTTCCTTCAGCTGCCCCTCATCCCTCTAGCTCTTCTGCCCTGGGGCTTCTCTGATACTCTGACATCCAGGAGGATGCCTTCCTGGAACCTGCTTAGCGCCCAGGTGTACACCTAGGACCTGAGGGCTTGGCCATGAGACTTGTACAGTGTCACAGGCTCTGTACTCAGAAGGGCCCCAGGCTTGGTTTAAGGTTCTGCTATCCTTGTCTTGAATTTTTTACTACTTTTTGAACAAGGATCTATAAATTCATTTTGTACTGGGCCTCATGAATTTTATAGCTGGTCCTGCATGCACCCATGGAAATGAGAGCCCTTGACCAGAGCTGCAACAGAATCTGGTAGGTAGATACCCCCTTCCTCTGTCCCTTGAATGGACAGTTCTGAGATACATTCTAGATGGCCGCACAGAAGGTGCCTGTCGCCACGATCCCCCATCTTTGAGTGACCACTTCCCCAACCCCCAATCTTTTTTCTAAGTTTTTTGTTAAATAATTTAATATTTTATTTATTTATTTATTTTTGGCTGCGTTGGGTCTTCCTTGCTGCGCGCGGGCTTTCTCTAGTTGCGGCGAGCAGGGGCTACTCTTCGTTGTGGTGCATGGGCTTCTCATTGCGGTGGCTTCTCTTGTTGCAGAACACGGGTTCTAGGCGCGTGGGCTTCAGTAGTTGTTGCGCACGGGCTTAGTTGCTCCGCGGCATGTAGGATCTTCCCGGACCAGGGCTCGAACCCATGTCCCCTGCATTGGCAGGCAGATTCTTAACCACTGCCCCACCAGGGAAGTCCCCCAACCCCCAATCTTACATGAGATTACTTCCCCAAATGCACGCAAGCCCTGGTAGCAGACACCATTTTCTAGGAATAACTCAGGCTAAAGCAGTGTTTTTCAAGTGCCTTCTACGCCATGGTTCTGGATTCCAGGGATTCAGACGTAATCAGAACAAAATTTCCTGCCACCATAAAGTTTACAATCCAGGTGGCAAACACATGATAAATTAGTGAACAAATAAACAAGATCATTACAGATTGTGATAAGTGCCTTGAAGAACACAAACAAGTTGCTCTGAGAGCAGGAAGGGTGGGGACCTGGGTATTGGATATGAGGCCTGAATCATAAGAAGGTGAACATATGCCAAGGGCTGGAGAAAAAAACATGTTCCAGGCGGAAGGAGTAGCAAGTCCAAAGGACCTGAGGTGAAAATGCCTTTGGTGTATTCTAGAGACAGAAAGAAGGCAGAGTGATAGGAACCCAGAGAACAAGGAAAAGAGAGGTGGTACTAGATGCTATGGGAGATAGAAAGGGATTAATCACACGGGACCATGTTAAGGAGTTTGTATTTCATTCTAAGTCCTATGGGGACTGAAAGGTTTTTAACAAGGGAGTGCATTCTGATGTTGGTTTTTAAAAATATGACCCTGAGAGGAGAATGGATTGGAGGGGAGCCATTTAGAAAGCTATTTCAGGAGTCAGTGTGAGAGTTGTTGGTGGCTCAGAGGAAGGTGGGAGCAGGGAAGATGGAGAGAAGGGAGGAATTGCATCAGGGCAGGTGCACTAAGGGCTCTTACAGCTGATCCAAGGTCCCATCTCTGGCCAAAGATGAACAGGCTCCTAGTAGAGCAAGAAGCATGTCAGCAACTTCTCTCCTGGGTGCAGAGGGTGCAGCCACTGCCATATCCTCACCTCACCTTCAGGCAGAAGGAAGGGAAACAAGGAAGGTGGCAGATCCCTGACAACAGTAGATCAGGAGCCAGCCCTCAGGCTACGGAAATTGTGCTGCCTGAAGCCCCAAGGCATTCTCTGCCTATTCTCAGATTAGCAGACAAGCACCATCCCTGCTCCTCTCCCCCACCCCCAACTCATTCTCAGCAAATTTGTCATAGGCATGGAGAGAACAGGGAAGAAAATTTTGCTTTAGACATTGTATTTTCCACACATTTTCAGCAATTGACAATATCCATGAAACAGAAAAAAGATACAATGATTTCAAAAAGATTAACATTATTTCCAGATGGTCTGATTATGTACTAAGAAAATCCAACTGACTCAACCATAAGTCTTTGGAATTCCTAAGAAAGTTCCTCAGAGTGGTCAAATACAAAACATCCAGAAATCTGTAAATGTCCCATACCAGCAATAAGTTAGGTAATATAGTGGGAAAAACCAGCCCACTTATAATACAAAAATATTTTTAAAAACTGTAGAAATAATCCTAGCAAGAAATGTATAGGCCTATATGAAAACAACCACAAAAACTGTAGACCTGTGAAACTTTAAAAATAAAATTGTTATAAATGAAGAAATAATCCATGTTCCTAAAACAGGTTTAATTTATAAGTTAAATCTGGGTCTAATTAAAAAGATTTTTCATGCATGGGAACTTTACAACATGATATTAAAATAATCATAAACTGAAAGAATACGAATTCAAGAATTTCTAAGAAATTTTTGAAAGACAAAAGCTATCAGGTATTGAAACATGTTATGAAGCTGGAATAATTAAAACACTGTTTTATTGATGCAAAAATGGAATCTTTTAGCGAAACTCAAAAGAGACCTTAGAATATAAAAAATTCAATTTATAAATGATAAATTATGTATTACAAACTAATATGGGCAAGGGGTTGGATTTCTAAGCATAAAAGCAATAGAAAAAGATGTCAAAGACAACATCAAATTTGACCACATAGAACTTCAAGCATTTATATAACCAAAAAAAAATCATAAACAAAGATTAAAAGCCAATCACAAACTGTGAAAAATATTTGCTGTATAAGTGACATGCACGAGGTAAATATCCTTACTATGGAAAAGTCTCCAACAAATCTATAACAAGAAAACGTCAACCCCAATTGAGAGTAGTCAGTGGACATGAATAGTAACTCACAAACACACACATTGACCAATAAGCATAAAAAAAGTTTATCACCACTAGTAATCAAAGAATGAAATTTAATGCAACAAGATAGTTTTTCACATATCAAATTGGAAGAGAATTTTATTAATGATAATAGACAAGCATTTATTGAGTATTTACTGTGTGTTAGGCGCTCTTCTGAGTGTTTACTTGCAATACATCATTTAAACTTCATAATTAATCTACAAAGTAGGCAATATTGCTATGCCCACTTAATAGAAGAGAAACCAAGACACAGAGCAGCTAAGCAACTCTTCCCAGTCCACAGAGCTAGGATGTGGTCGAGTCGAGATTCAATTTTACACAGTTTGATTCAGGAGCCTGATCCCAGTGCTAATAAGCTATGAGGCAAGAGTTAGTGTTGAGAGGAAGTGGTGAAACAAACATTCTTCTGTGCTGCTGGTGGTGGAATAAATTGGAAATGCCTCTTTGAAAAACAATTTGATCTAAGTATCAAGGATCTTAAAAGGATTTGTAGTCCTTGATCCAATAACTTCACGTCCAAGATTCAATTCTGAGGATGTTAGAGATAAAAATAGAGAATCACATGAAGAATATTTATTATAGAATTATTTATAAAACTGAAAAATTTAGATACAAACCTAAGTGTTCAACAACAGGAAAGCATTTACTAAAATAAATACGCATTTTAAAATATATTTAATGACATGAGGAAATACAATAATACATACTACCATATGAAAAAAAGCAAGATATAACATAATGTGTATATAGAGTGGTCTAAGTATTTTAATACAGAACAGAAAGACTTGAGCAAACACATCAAGGTGTTCACAGTGATTATCTCAGAGAGGTAGAATTACAGGTGAACTTGATTTCCTCTTAATACTTTTCTGTGCCTTCTAAATTTTCTACAAAGAAATCTGTAAGATTTTTTATTTCTTTTGTAATCAGGGAAAAGCCAATGAACATTAGATTATGTTTTAACAGAATTATTTGGAACATTGTGAAAGACTCTTACTCCTTTCAGGAGATAAACTGCATATCCTGAGATATCCCCCAATCTTATCCACTCAAACCTAAGAGCAGTAGCAGAGGCCATTGATCATTTGTGTCAAAAGCAGAGCTGCAGGGGGCTTCCCTGGTGGCGCAGTGGTTGAGAATCTGCCTGCCAATGCAGGGGACACGGGTTCGAGCCCTGGTCTGGGAAGATCCCACATGCCGCGGAGCAACTAGGCCCGTGAGCCACAACTACTGAGCCTGCGCGTCTGGAGCCTGTGCTCCGCAATAAGAGAGGCCACGATAGTGAGAGGCCCGCGCACCGCGATGAAGAGTGGCCCCCGCTTGCCGCAACTGGAGAAATCCCTCGCACAGAAACGAAGACCCAACACAGCCAAAAATAAATAAATAAATAAATAATAATTAAAAAAAAAAAAAAAAAAGCAGAGCTGCAGAGAGAAAAGGGCCACAACTCTGTCCTCCTGGAGACAGAAGTGAGAGGCCTGGGAACCCCCTGGACTGCCCAAGCTGTTAGCAAAGGATGCTCACAAATTTATAGCATTAGTAGGAGGAAACAAAATACATCAGCTTACCTTCTTAAAACAATTTCCTTTGATAAGCACAGCCAAGGTCTGGATAAGAAATGTCCATACTCTCTGGCTGTTTTATTTTTACAGCACCCTACCAAGGTTGATGCCAGAAGACATGAACTCAGCTCTAAATTTCTCAGCTGCATGACTATGGGCCAATCATTTTATTAGTCTCTCTGAATCTTAATATTGTCATTTCCCAAAAAGGAATAATAAAAGTGTAGGACCAGTCAGCTCAAATACCTTCAAATGTGTAGGAGTCATTTGGAAATGAAAATACCCTAGATAAATGAAGATTATTATTATAATTAGACTTTTCTCCCTGCCTGGAAAGGCTCTCATTGTCATCAGTGGAACAGGTTACCTATTGTCAAAGAAAGGACAGAAGCTGCATTGAACTCCACGGGTGCTGAATGCTGACCCTATTTCTTTAGACCTCGATCTTCTGAAGTCCCAACTGGCCCCCTCTCAACCCCCCAGGCCCTCAGGAATGTGAGAGAATATGAGCTCCATTACTAAGCTACAGCTTGGCCACCTCTGCCCAGTTTCAAAAGTGCTTCCTTCATGTGACCTCAATAGACTTTTAATGTAAACAGACATTTCCTTTGAACCTCATAGGACCATATTTGCTGTTAGTCATATGTTTGTCTTAATGGGGTGAATAACAGTCTGTAAATATCCAAAGTCTTGCCCTAAAAACATTATTAAGCACTTTTCCTGAAGTTACTTAGTATAAAGAAAAATGCAAATAATTACATGGAGGCTATGTATGTTTTTTTAACCGAATGCTTTTGTCTCATTAACCCTGGGTCAAGCAGACATGAGTAGCTCTGGTCCACAACGAAGCAAGAATTCTTAAAGCATTCTCCAAAGTTCTTCTCCTAGCAAATTCAGTGGGCTTCTGAAAGTTAATCCAAAAATTGGGAAACTTAAGCTAATAATTAAAAGAGTATATGCCTAAGATTTTAGAGTCAAAGTCTCTGCAAGGTTCTATGCAAACTGTGGAAAGTCTGTAGATCTCAGTTTCTCCAACTGTAAAACTAAGGCCAAATGACTCCTGAGGTAATTTCTAGCTGAAGAGTCCATGACCATAATTGGTCATTTAGTTCTTGGCCTAAATTCCCATGCTGAGTCTCTCTCTCTAGACCAAGTACAAATGAAAGTCATAGTTTCTCCACTTCTCCCTGAGTACCTTTGGGGAGAAGGACCATGCTTAGGGCTCAAAGAGGTTCCTGCCCTGAGACCCGCTCTTTAGAGGGACTCTTTAGAGGGCTCTTCTCTTGTTGCCTTTCTTCCACACAGATCAAGGACTCTGCAGGGCCAAGGGGTGTGCCAACAGGAGCCGGCCTCACACTCCCTGTATTAGTCAGCTCCAACTGTCATAACAAAATACCACAGACTGGGGATTTAAATAATAGAAATTTATTTTCTCACAGTATGGGGGCTAGAAGTCTGAGATCAGTCAACCAGCAAGGATGATTTCTGGTGAGGACTCTCTTTCTGGCTTGTATGGCCACCTTCTCCATGTGGCATTTCCTCGGTTTGTGCACACAAAGAGAGAGGGGGAGAAAGCAAGCTCACTGGTGTACCTTCTCATAAGAACACTAATCCTTTTGGATCAGGGCCCCACCCTTATGACCACATTTAACCTTGATTACTTCCTCAGAGGCCTTATCTCCAAATATAGCCATACCAGGTGTCAGGACTTCAATATATAAATTCTGAGGGGACACAAACATTTAGTGTACAACATCTCCCTCTAGAATGAGTTCCTAGTACCCAAGACTCTGGAATTTTCTGCCCAAAGAATCCAGGCTCTCTGGAGAATATCCACCTGGGACTTCCCTAGAGATTGCCAGGTACCACACTTCTACCACTGAATGGTGTATGGGGTGGAGGCCAGGGTGGGGGGGTGGGGGTACACCTCGAGCATTGAGACTGGCTGCAGGAAGAAGCTCAGGGCCAGGGGCTGGACCCTGGCTTGATCTTGACCTCCGACATCTGGCATGGAACTCTGAGAAGTCTACATTCCAACCTGAACTTCCAGGTGGTTATGAAGAAATATTTGTCAAGATAGGAGGATTTTTAAAATGTTTAATTTAACAGCTTTTTATCTTGATCTATAACTTTTTTCCATTTTTACTGTGATATAATTGACACATAACATTGTATAAGTTTAAGGTATACAACCTAATGATTTGATATATGTATATATTGTGAAATGATTAACATAATAAGTTTAGTTAATATCCATCACCTCATATACTTACAAATTTTTTTTCTTGTGATAAGAACTCTACTATTGACTCTCTTGACAACTTCCAAAAATATAATACAGTATTGTTAACTATAGTCACCATGCTATACATTACATCCCCAGAACTTACTTACTTATTTATTTGTTACTGAGGTATAATCGATTTGATCTATAACTTTTAAGCATTTAAAATATGGTAGGTGGGCCTCATTAACACTCTGTCTGATGCCCCACAAATGTGAGGAGCAAATGTGTTGGTAGGTTGTCCCAGTTTCCTCTGGACTCCCTTTCACCTCTATCTCTGATAAATAAGCCAGTCTTAGGTAAGGAAGTTGAGAGAAATATTAGTCTGATTCTACCTGATCTTGACCCATCCCTACTATATCCTGAAAAGAATTCTATGTCATGATTCCTGTATCACAGGACTAATACTTAATCCAGGTTTGCTATATGCCAATTACTGTTGTAAACCTTTTACATTTATTAATTCATTTGATCCTTCCAGCAACCTGTGAAATAGCATTACTTCTATTCCTATTTTATAAATAAGGAAACAGAAACATATCCAAGGTCATCCAGCTAGTAAGTGGCAGATCTAGGATTTGAACTAAACAGTTTGGCCTTCAAATCCTGCTCTTAACCGTTATACTGTAAACCACTCAAATAAGAGATAATATTTACTGAGCACTCCCTGTGTACCAGACACTGTGCTATTGCTAATACTAGGAGGTTGGTACTGTTATTTCCCCATTTTACAGGTGGGGAAACTGTACTTTAGAAAGACTAAGAAGCCACCCAAAGGTCCATCTCTAACAAGCCACGTTGGTAGATTTGAACTTGGGTAACCTGATTCCAAGCACATGGTCTTAGCTAGCCTAATTCTGCTTGCTTGATGTCCTTCCTTGAAGAAGAGCACACAGGTGGCTGGGGGAGCCTGGCTATACCATTGGGTCAGATTGTGACAGTTACCACAGAGGAAATTCATCTATGCTGAATGAAGAAATAGGCTGTTTTTAGTAATACAGTAATTTGAGGAAGTTAAATGGATTAAGATTACAGGCCATGTTCCCCATTGGGAAATATACTTGCATTTTTAGTTCCTGTGGCTTGATATGAAATCTCAGAGTGAATCATTACATTCTGACTTTAAATGTGTCTTCAGTCCCAGTAAGGGTGATCTATTCTTCAGGAATTTATGAACTATTTGAAGCAGGTGAGCTCTAAAGCAGCCTAACCCTTAGACCTGTTTCAGTCTAATCCAACATGATCTGAGGTCTTTGAAAATAAAATAACTTCCTCCATGAGAAAGAAATCTGACTCTGCATGAAAGTTTGTCAACTGGAAGGCTTTTCTAATGACAGCACAGTTGTCCTGCTTTAGGGCATTGCTCAAGTCCTCACTGATATGATCGAAAGCTGGAAACATGATAATATGAAGCATGCATAAACACACACATCTTCTCACCTCCAAAGATTCATATCTAAAGGTTCTCTCAGAGCTAATGGGATCACTGAGGGACAAAAGGGATCAGAAAATATCACTCTTCAGCGCAACTGTGATGACCACAGCACTCTGGTGTTACCAAATCAATATTATTGTTGTAGTCAAGGACCCAATGGATTCCCAGGGACACGTCTTGGCTGAGGGTAGCTTTGAGTGTTTTCAGTCCTTTTGTCTAGTGCAGGGCTTTGTTTGCTGATCTTCATTGTCTTTGAAAGTATTGTTTGATTACAGGGAAGGGCCTACCTTGTGTGGGTTAAAATATAAACTCATAGTCAATACAAAAAGAGATTTAGCTCAAGGGGAGGAGATGTCTGCCTACGCAGTGTGATTTCTTGGGAAAGAGCCAGTGTCTCAAAACAAAAAACATATGCATCCTCTGTCCTTACCCCAGAGTCCTTCAGAGTTAGTGTCTAAGATGTCTATAGCCACACTTTAATTTCTTTATCCAAACAAAGCCTTATCTATATTCACATTTATAACTAGAATCTTCTCTCTATCAGAAAGGACAGGTACCTAACTCAATAATATTCAAATTATAAATTCAGAATACCATAGATTAGGTTAGGACAGTGGATCTCAAATTTTACTATGCAACAGAATCACCTGGAGGGTTTTTTAAAACATAGATTTCTGGACCTCACCCAGAGAGTTTCCAATTTAGTAGGTCTGGAGTTAGGCCCAAAAATGCGCATTTCCAGTAAGTTCCCAGCTGATCCCAATGCTGCTGGTGTGTGAACCATAGTTTAAGAATCACTGGACTGGGGCTTCCCTGGTGGCGCAGTGGTTGAGAATCCACCTGCCAATGCAGGGGACACGGGTTCGATCCCTGGTCCGGGAAGATCCCACATGCCACTGGGCAGCTAAGCCCGTGAGCCACAACTACTGAGCCCGCATGCCGCAACTACTGAAGCCCGCACGCCTAGAGCCCGTGCTCCACAATGAGAGAAGCCACCGCAATGAGAAGCCCGCTCACCGCAATGAAAAGTAGCCCCGCTCTCCCCAACTAGAGAAAACCTGCGTGCAGCAACGAAGACCCAACGCAGCCAAAAATAAATAAAATAAATAAATTTATTAAAAAAAGAATCACTGGACTGATGGTTCTCAAGCTTTTGTCATCAGCACTCACACACCTGGAAGTAGGACACTGAGGATAGGACACTCTCCTGTCAGCCACAGAGCAGTGATCCTGGCTGCACATTAAAAGCCCATTGGAGCGTTCAAAAAATATTGATCAGGATTGTACCTCAGACCAAAGATCTCAGAACACCTGGAGGTGGGCCCCAGGCCTGGGAATTTTGTTTTTAATTCCCCAGGTAATTTTAATGTGCAGCCAGGGTTGAGAACCTTTGCTAGTATGAGATCCTCTTGGGAGGGTCGGAGGCAGAGGTTCACGTTTTAACATCCTTCCCCTAGGTGTTTTTAATACATCTCAATGGGGTAATATGCCTTCTGCCCATTTTGTATCCAGGTTGAAAATCACCAGATAACAATGTGCAAAAGGTAAGGGGTGAACATGCGTATGGCCAGGCCACTCAAGAAGTTCTCTTGCTGTTTGTACATCCCCTGCTCAACCAGTTCCTGCTTCACCTACACCCTCCTCACGTGAACGTGCTTGCCCCCTGCCTTAGCTAGTTACTGTTCTAATCCTTAGGCCAGAATGGCTCTACCTGTTAGTTTATTAAAGGGAAACATCTGCCCTCATGATGGTCATTAGCCTGAGGGGCTGGGAAGGACGTGGCCCAACTGCTTGTTTCCCTGGTAACTGATGAGTCAACCTGAGGTCAATTTCCCCTATAAATGATAGCCTCCTTCTCCCCGAGTAGCGAAGGTTGCTGCCATGTCCTGCTGCTGTCTGTCGTACACAGTGGATGGCAGACAGCAGGACCTTTTGCTGCAGACATGTAAGACCCTGTTCAATAAATCATTGCTGTCTCTGTCGCTGTCTCCGGCCTCTTTCTTCTGTCTCAGGGCTGGGCAACTACAAGGCTTTCAGGTCTGCGGGTGTAGCCCAACAACATGACATTCCCAAAAGCTAAGTGGTCAAGGTCACTTATCTAGACTCTTTTGTGATTATCATTTTCCTTTTTTTTCTGTAATTGATTAGGAGAAGGATAAGTAGCAAGTTGGGAGCAGCAGTAAGATAAAGGAGCTGGAATAAATATGATTAGTACCTTCTTTGGCCTTTTCTCCTGCCCCCACTTTCACCTACTGATACCTGGACCAGAGAGAGGGCTGAACCCCACTGGCAAAGACAGACAGCCTGGAGCACCCTGAGAACTTCTGATACCTGAGGCCTTTTGACACTGAAGATGTGGACTCCAGAAACAGGGGAGGTTTGGGTGATGTTACAGTGAAGGTCCCCTGGCTCCCATAGAGACTTGGAGCCAAAGCTGCGTGAACTCTTATACTAATCGGCTGAAGATCAGATGTTGCTAGACGATGACCCTGAAATCTACTGTTTCCACTGCAATATTAACACTCCCTGAGTGACTAAGGGTAAGACACCTATCTTCCTGGAGTTTCAAGTTTCCCCACACATACAATGAGGAAAACATGCTAATCCATCTACCAGGGAGGTATTGAGAGACCAATTAACATGTTCTTACATATTGGTAAAAGCAAAAAAAGAAAAATGCTCATACCTCAGCTATATTCTTTGGATTAGAATATACTGCCATTTTCTCAGTGGTTAAGAATCTGCCCGCCAATGCAGGGGAGGTTTGATGCCTGGTCCGGGAAGATCCCGCATGCCGTGGAGCAACTAAGCCCATGCGCCACAACTACTGAGCCTGCGCTCTAGAGCCCACTCACCACAACTACTGAAGACCGTGCACTCTAGGGCCCATGTGCTGCACCTACTGAGCCCACGTGCTGCAACTACTGAAGGCTGCACGCCTAGAGCCCATGCTCCCCAACAAGAGAAGCCACCGCAATGAGAAGCCCATGCACTGCAACAAAGAGTAGCTCCTGCTCATCGCAACTAGAAAAAGCCCGTGCACAGCAACGAAGACCCAATGTAGCCAAATATATATATATATACTGCCATTTTTAACTTCGCATTTCTAGACACCTATCCACCTTTATAAACACCCAGGAATTCTAGTGTTTGTAATTCTGTAACTATAACTTTAATACATGTACCTATAATTCAACCTTCTGCCTAACAAGCAGTCCACAAATATTTGTTGACTGAATGATGGGTGATGAATCAATTGATTAAATGAAGGCACTTTCAAAATCAGATATCCCACTAATAAAATCACAATGTGTTATTCTAAATGAATAACTCAGTGACTATTTCCTAAGCTGAATTAATTAGCATAGTCTACAACAACCCTGCATTAGAGATATTAAATACGTGAAATATGTAATAAATTTCCAAATTAATCAGTTTACTCATGGCTGAGTTTGAGGCAACAGAAACAGAAAAAGTGACAATCATGTTAATGAGATCTAGTGCTTCTTGCTATGCTCTGACCAGAAGAATGTAATCCCCAAACCTCCTACTCTGCTTTACTTTTTCTTGTTTTCCATAGCATTTAACCCCTTCCAACATAGTATATAACTGACATATATTATGTAAACCACCTGGCTCTTGGAGTTCACAGCTATATGGTGAAATACATTTGACCCTTGAAAAATGAGGGGGTTAGGGATGCCGACCCACCATGCACTTGAATGTCTGAGTTTAACTTTACAGTTAGCCTTCCACATCCAAGTTTCCACATCTGCAGATTTAATCAACTGCAGATCATGTAGTGCTATTTATTGGGGAAAAAAAGTGTATACGTTTAAACCTATGTTGTTCAAGGGTCAACTGTATCAGTTTTCTTTAAACTTCTACCTTTTTTTTCACATGGTCTAATACTTGGTAATCCAAAAGGCTACTGGATTACAGGGCTCAGAAAGAAGCTCATTATTTAAAATATGCAGATTTTAGGTGACCACAAATTTAACCTGTATATAATGTGTTCCTGAAAACCCCAAACCAATGTTATATTGTATGGCCTGCAAAAAGACATGGAATCTAGCTTATAGAAAATGTTTTAATGTATTCTGCATTGGTCAGAATGAATTTAGAATATTATATTTTCAATTCTAGACAACATTATTTTGATGAGACAGATCCAAGCTGGAGTGATCTCAAAATGGGCAGTCTGGACAGCAATCAGATAAAGAAAATGGAAGTCCCTGTGAATTTTCATTTTAAAGACTGTGTTAGGATGGGCATGATAGCTGAGACCTCTGGTATTGAAAAGGCAGTCCATACAGTCTGTCTTCGTCAGCTCAGGTTGCTATAACAAAATACTGTAGACTGAGTGGCTTAAATGCAGAAATTTATTTCTCACAGTTCTGGAGGCTAGAAGTTCAAGATCAAGGTGCCGGTCTATTCAGCTTCCGGTGAGAGCTCTCTTCCTGGCTTGCAGATGGCTGTCTTCTCACTGAGTCCCCACATGGCCTTTCCTTGGTGCATGCAATGGAGAGAGAGAAAGATCTTTTTCTCCTTCTCTTATGATACCAACAATCCTATCAGATTACGATGCCTCCCTTATCATCTCATTTAATCTTAATTACTTCCTAAAATCTCTATCTCCAAGTACAGTCACATTGGGGGTTAGGGGTTGAACATGCAAACTTGGGGAAGATACAATTTAGTCCATAGCATAGTCTATAGTCCTCTAAAGTAAACATTTTGGGAGACACGTCATAACTCACTGTAAGAAACATTTATAGTGAAAACTGTTCAACAATGAAACCAATTGCTCACCCTTTGAGGCTGTGGCCTTCCTATCACTGGCAGCAGTAACTCAGTTTAAAGAGCACTTTTCTCACTGATGTTGGAGGGGAGATTCCTACAATGAACGGCAGTTTAGAGCAGAAGACTGCTAGGCTCTCTCCAACTCAAAAATTCTACCATATTAAACTTTTAAAACGTTGCTATTCTACTAGGTTCAGCCCAAATTATCCTCCTCTCAAAGGACTGAAACCATATGTGGCTATTTTGGCATAAGAAGAAACTAGGAAAAGGCTTAGAACAACAAAATTCAAACAATTTTGGATTAAGTGAAATTTCACAATTCTTGGTTTTGCCAAGAGCAATGAGATGTCTGTGACTATCATCTGGATTTTGCTTGAGTTTATGATTTTGTGTGGGGATGGGAGGAAGTGGTTTAAGTAAACACTTAATCTGCATCCCCAACACTGCTTGTTATCAGTTTCTTAAGAAACTCAAGAGGTTAAACCAGATTATATGAATAAGGTTGGAGGTATCTAATATGTAAGATCATTTCAAATCTAGTCTTTGGCAACCTTTAGGTAGAAAAAGCTAAGAAAAAGCTACTAGATTAAGAAAGAGAAACAGGAATATTCTTTCACTGCTCTTCTTCCAGAAATTACATGGCCTCCTACTATGCCAGATGTAGTAAATTTTCAACAAAAACTTTTAGTTCTGGATGAAGCAGAAATACTTGGCAACCAACACTGTTTATTAATTCTGAATTCTCTTTTACTGTGAGCTGCGTTATGGCCAAAGTTTTAAAAATATGATATTTTAGCTTGATATAAAATATGTTTCATATTTTCATAAAAATTGTAAGTCGATGACCATAAGACATAAAATGAGTTATTTGCAATTGATGCCTTACTGTTCAGTAAAATGAATTATACTGTTAAGAACGGTAAGCAAAAAGGATATCAAAAGCTGTATTTACGATGAGTAGAGAACACTTTCCATATAAATTAAGAGCAATGCTCCTAACACACATCAGTCAGGATCCAACAGTGTAAAATATGGTTGATACTGATGGCCATTTTTCTCTCTTTTAGATCCTTGGACACAGGACAAAGAAGAGATCTCCCAACTGGAAGACATATTTTATTGATGAATCCTAGCCTGTGCTCACTTGTAGAGAAGGGTCTCTGTCTTCAACTAAAGCACCTTATAGTCAGGTAATCGTGTAATTTATATGTGAAAGTGACCAGGGCACTTTTGAGAGTAAAGGGGACATAATTACACTGGCTTAACAGACATAAAGAGGAACTGTGCCAGGCAAACCAGGACATTTGGTGGCCATATCCATAGGAGACATTGTGATTGAGGCCCCAACCTCCATTCCACCCCCAAATGATTATTCTAAGATAGTGGTCCTCGAAGTGTGGTCCCAGACCAGCAGTACTAGCATCACATGGTAACTTGTTAGAAATGTAAATTCCAACCCGAGACCTACTGAATCAGAAACTCTTAGGTAGAACAAGGTGGCAATATGTGTTTGTACAAGCCCTCCAGGTGATTTCAATGCAGACTAAAGTTTGAGATCCACTGGTGTAAGCCAATCATAATATTCCATTTCCTTCAATGACGGGTTTGCAAACAGACAGGTCTAGAGCCAGTTTGAGCCAATGAATACAAAGAGAGGTTAGCTGGAGATTTCTGGGAAAGATAAATCAATCTCTCTTTTGTTGGATGTGAGCAGGGAATATATTGCCTGACTGTTGGAGGTGACTCTAGGAACTGTAAAGCAGAGACATGCAAACCTGGCACTGTTTAGCTGCTGGATCAAGCCATCCAGAAGCTCATCCAACCTCTGGACTATGTGTGCGGAAGCCATTTCTGTTTCAACTAGCTGAAAGCATCCTTACACACTAGTGCTCATTCCCACTTTTCTTGAACCTACCTTGGCACTATACCTTCTCCTACAATGCTATCCTTTCTTACATTTCTCCCTTCAATCCCCACTCCTTTTCATGTAGTCAAATTCCATCCCTCCTTCAAAGTCCAATTCACTCCCTCCTTCATAAAGGTCATCCTGACTGCTCTACTCCAAATTGTCTCCTCCTCTTTAGAATTCACTTACTTTCTGAGCTACTGATCTGTTTTCACCATATACTACCTTCTACTGCTTTCTCTTATGTCTAAGTACCTTATCGTGTGTAAATACCTGGCACCTGGCTTTGTGGGTGGCATCCCAGCAATGCTCAGGAAATATTTCCTATAGATGGTGATTCCCTTGGTCCATGGAGATAGGAGTTGGTGTGCTACCAGTTGCTGCCGCTGTTAGCAACTGTTCCCCATCCCCAGCTCACAGACGTTCCTTGGCTATGACCACCACACCAAACCCTGCCTTAATTACAACTCTAATCCTGCTGTGGCCTAAAACTAGAGTTAGACAACTTTATGACATTTATTAGCTGGAATCTCCAAGAGCAAACAGACACAGGTTACCAGATAAATGCTTGGTCACCCTCACAGGACGGGCCATTACCGCACTGAGGCAGGTCTATGCGGTGAGTAGGAAATGGAGTTTCTACATCATCATTAGCACCCAATACCCTTCTCTGCATTTGCTTTCTTCAGAAACAGGATCCCACCATTGGGGTTGTGTTTGACGGCAGAAAGCTAAGGGTGTGAGGAGGCACGTGAGACAGAGACCACTTGGGCTTCTGAGACAGTATAGCTTAGTGTTTGAGGATGTGGGTTTCAGAATCAGACTACCTGGATTTGACTCTTGGTGAAGACCGCTGTCTACTTATAATCTTGGGCAAGTTATTTGTCTTCTCTGACTCTCAGTTTCCTCATTTGTAAAATGCGGATAATAATCATACCTATCTCATTTTCTGACATGAGAAATAAATAAGATCATATATGTCAAATACTTGGCATCATGCCTGACACACAGTAAGCACTCAGTAGGTAGCAGTTACTGTTAGGTGCCCAACCTCTCTGTCGCTCAGTGCTGGCTTCCCTCCTCCCTGTGGCTGTAGGAGGTGAAGGGCCTAATACTTCCCTGTTCACGGGCAAGGCAGTGAATGAGCGTGAAGAGGGAAAACTGGAGTCTCAAGTGCGGCTAGGCTAGCGAGAGCAGGCTTGGCCCCGGCTTTCTGCTGGCAGCTGTGGTTTAGCATCTGAATGCAAAAACTACCAATATCCTCCTCTGCACCACACTTCCCACCACCACCTCCCCACCCACCAGCCTATCACAGCAAGTCACACACAAAGCAAGGAAGTTCTGCAGCTAATAGTAACTCCCTACATCTCCCTAGTGCTTTATGGTCTTTCTTTCATTTGGCCCTCGTACCATCCCTGTGCAGTACCCAGGGGCAGCCTTTGTTAGTCTCACATTGCCCATTAGGAAAGTGAAATTTGGAGTGATTACGCGCCTTGCCAAAGGCTGCATAGTCAGGAAGTTACAGAGCCAGGACTCAGAGATGTTCTGACCCCAACTTACTCATCTGCCCATCCTCTTCACAGTCCACATGCCCTGTGCGTAGAATGAGGTTTTCCAAAGGAAAGCATAATGTGTATTTCTACATGTAAGATTATTTTAGCCCAATTGTAGAATAGTAAAAATCTTCTCACCTTCCTCTCCAGGATCCTTTGCTGAATGTTCTTCGTTGCCGCGTACGGTTCCCAAGAAAAAGAAGGGACACATCTGTCTTTCAGTTAGTTATCCGAAAAGTATTTATTGTTATGCCTTAACCCTGAGCAGTAACCAAATCCTATTTAACTTGAGTGTTTGCCCAAATCTGTACCTCTTATGTTTATTCAAACCAAAGTTTCCATATTTGACTATGTACAGTGATTCTTTTCCTTCCCTTCACATTCAAGGAAGGAACCTGACATGTTTGGAAAGATTTGGAGAGCTGGGGTCACAACACTGTGAATTCACTGTAACAAGGAAGATTCCAAGCACTTGTTAGAAGTAGAGAATCTTAACAGTGTGAATTGCGTTAAGCTAGCAACTCTGGGTTAGGACAACTAATTCTTGTGCAGAAGTTTTGTTTTCAAATTGACTAGCAACTAAAGATGTGGCCATCAATGAGACAATCAGTCTTTGTCTCTGAGTCATCCATACACACTAAGTGGTGGAAAGAGTCTGGGCTTCAGTGCCTTACAGACCTGGCTTACAGTCCTGGCTCGGACATTTACCAGCTCTGTGCCCTTGAGTAAGTTCCCTAGCCTCTCTGAGCTTTGATTTCATCTGTAAAATGGGAGACTAATACCAACTCTCCAGACTGGTGGAAAGATTAAGTTATCTTAAGGAGAATACCTGGCACATAATGCGTGATTAATAAATGGTGGGTATAATTTCTCATCCTAAGCAATTAACAAGAATTATACCATGGCAATGTTTTCTAAACAATATCCTTACAGATAATACAATTTATGATATCAGAACAATCTCTCTCTGACCTCTATCAGGCTCAGCCAGTTACTCAAAAACCTCAGTTATTTACAGACAAAAGACTGTATCTCCATGTAATGGGATCACTTGAGGGTTTAATGTCAGACCCAGGCTGCTCCACGTTGTTCGGTCCTATGTCACACTTACTTGGGACAGTGGTAAGAGCCTGGGACTGTGCTTTGTCATCCCAATTCTGCCATTAATTATTTATTTGAACCAGGGACAATTAGAGGCAGAGCAGGTCCCAATTTTCTCATCTGTAAAATATGAAGGTTGGATGTACAAATTTCTGGGGTATCTACCAATTCTCAGAAGTTATTCTGGAATCTGGAAAGAATCCTGCCTTGACTACTTGACAAGTGGGGAGCTAGAACTAGAAAGGTCAAAAAAATCTACCCCATCATTACCAAGGGCACCAATTAAATAAATTGCTGTGTGTGTGTCTGTGTGTAAAATAGGGGTAGATATTTATGTTTGTTTTTGTAAAATGGAGACTAGTACCAACATTTATGTTTTTGTTGTTATTTTGAGACCCCAAGCCACAGATCTCTATTAAGCTATGACAGTTTACTCGTCAATCTGTAAGTCTTTGCATGATTAAACTTAATAGTAATAATAATCATGACAATAATAACATACCTTAACATTTATAAAGTATTTTTCCACATAAATCAACTTTACATATACTATCTTATTTAGATTTCATAATAACTTGGTTTATTTTAAATAATCTTTATTGGAGTATAGTTGACTTACAATGTGCTAGTTTCAGGTGTACAACAAAGTGAATCAGAGAGATATATATATATCCCTCCATTCTTTTTCAGATTCTTTTCCCATATAGGTTATTACAGAATATTGAGTTCCCTGTGCTATACAGTGGGTCCTTATTAGTTATTTATTTTACATACAGTAGTGTGTATATGTTAATCCCAATCTCCTAATTTATCACTTCCCCCACATTTCCCCTTTGGTAACCATAAGTTTGATTTCGAGATCTGTGAGTCAGTTTCTGTTTTGTAAATAAGTCCATTTGTATCATTTTTTATTAGATTCCACATATAAGTGATACCATATGATATTTGTCTTTCTCTGTCTGACTTACTTCACTTAGTATGATAATCTCTAGGTCCATCCATGTTGCTGCAAATGGCATTATTTCATTCTTTTTTATGGCTGAGTAAAATTCCATTGTATATATGTACCACAACTTCTTTATCCATTCATCTGTTGATGGACATTTAGGTTGCTTCCATGTCTTGGCTATTGTAAATAGTGCTGCAGTGAACACTGGGGTGCCTGTATCTTTTTGAATTATGGTTTTCTCAGGATATATGCCCAGGAGTGGGATTGCTGGATCATATGGTAGTTCTATTTTTTGTTTTTTAAGGAACCTCTATACTGTTCTTCATAATGGTCATAATAACTTGGTTTTGTTTTCGTTTTTAATATTTATTTATTTATTTGGCTGCGCCGGGTCTTAGTTGCGGCATGCGGGATCTTCGTTGCTGCGTGCGGGATCTTTTAGTTGCGGCATGCAAACTCTTAGTTGCGGCATGTGGGATCTAGTTCCCTGACCAGGGATTGAACCCGGGCCCCCTGCATTGGGAGCATGGATTCTTAGCCACTGGACCACCAGGGAAGTTCACCTAATAACTTGTTGAAAAAGATTATATTCCCATTTTACAGATGAGGAAATGGAGGTTCAGGTGAGACAAGTAACCTGCCTAAAGTTACTAGAGCTGAGAAGTGGTAGAGTTATCTGGTCTTCTGTCTCCTCTCCAGTGACTCTTCTCAGACCCATAATCATAAACACCAAATCATTACCAATTGCACATCATGTAAAAGGTGTTTGCCTGCCTCTATTCACCTAACTGGTTGCTTCCATCAAGGCCCAGCAGAACAGAAATCAGAGCCAACAGCTACCTACCCCTTGGCCAGTGCCTTGCACCATCACATAATGTGATCACTGTGAATTTCACTTAGAGACTAACACACAAAACGTCAAGTCATCTGAGGGCACAAAATAGCAATTAATAATTCTCTGTATTTGTATGGTTCCCTCTCTTCTAGAATGTTAGCTTTACAAATGCTATCATATAATTTCCCCCCAGGCAGTTTTAATGATGTGACCTGTTTCCTTATGTGTGAAAGGCTCAGGAAGAAAACCGGAACTCATTACTTGCCTCAAAGAAGAAAATATTTTGCTTGGCACAATGTTGACTGTTAATCCACAGATTCAACCTAACTATTCTATTTAGAAAAAGCACAAATGAGTTTGGACCCACAAATTCAGGATCTAAAATATTCTGGCCAAATCCTAGCGAAATTGGCCCTCTTACAAGTGAAAATTCCAACCAAAAATGAAAAACACCTCGCACAGAGGCGATATTGTATATCTTCAGAGATTGATGCCAGGGCCACGCTGAAGGTTTTCAAAGTCATACAATGGCAGCTCCTTCCACCCATAATGTGCCATTATTCTAATTAATTTCTTCCCACTGTTTGGTCTTTTTACCCAAGCTAGAAAGCTTCTCAGGTCATGAAGGAGTATGTGTTGGTGTCTACAGTTTTTCTGTCGGGGGATGGTGGTGATAGGGTAAAGTAGGCCAAATACTGGTTGAGCCTACACTCTCCTCACCCTCTCCCCTCACAAACCAAACCCCGAGAGCCATGCAGAGAGGGGCCTGAGGCTTAGCTGTAGAAGAAGCAAGAGTAGTTGGGAGCAGTCAGGCAGCTGCCTCCTTCTGAGACAATACCCTGGCTAACTTGAAGTTACCATACCCTCCAGCTACATCTACTGTCAGTATCTATATCGATGGACTCTATTTGAAGATTTCATTGAGCTAATAAAAGCAAGATGAGTGTAGTTAGTAAAATGAGCTTTTAACAACATGGGAAATTGCTTACGCCATAATGGTAGATGAAGAAACAAAACAAAAAGTATATGCAAGTAAAAAACATTCTTAGAAAATATGAATACTTCTAGACCGTAGGAGCATGGGTGCCATGGAAACCTGCCATTTCCTGCCCAGTGTACATTCTCCCTCCATGAAATAATTCCCTGTATTTGCTTTAGGGAACCACCCTCTCATTCTCAGACATGTGTCTGGTGTGAACCACAGAGGTGGCACCCAATGAACTGAAGCTAATCAGCTTAGCTCATTCCCTTTGCCATGGTTTGTGTGTGGACATGTAACCTAATTAGAGCCAATGAGACATGAAGAAATGTTTGCTAGAGCTTTGGGGAAAGGCAAGCTTTCACTTTTCCCCTATTAAAATGGTGTGGTAATGTTAAGTTTCAAACTTCTGCAGGTATTTTGTCACCACAGAATGGAAACATGGTAATGACGCAGGTGACCACTGAGTAGAGCCCAAGGCTCCAGCCATACTGTGGGAACAGAGTAGAGAGATAGAGAGAAGACACATCCTTGGTGGCATCATTTGAGTTATTGGATCAAAGTTTTCCTGGAGCCTCTGGACTTCTCAGAAGTAGTATTGGGTTATTCTGTCACTTAGCATAAGGAGCCCTAGCTGATACAGAAATTGAGACTGACTGTACATATTTTAAATTATAAAAATAACTTTATACACTATAATTTATAAATAGCTGTTTTCAGAGTGTTTAAGAGTCTTGGGATTCAAGTCCCAAATTTTTCACACATAATAATCCTTACTCATAGAAATTACCGCCATGACATTCCTGATTTGGAGGGAACAACATGACAGAGCTTTGTGGGTAGAAAAGACTTTTCTCCAAAGCCTCTTTCATTACATTTTGATAAGCACAAAATAATGAAAATCATTAGAAGACATTTGTGAGACATGTGGTGAGGTGACAATGTAGCATCATTAAAGAATATGACTTTCAGCAATAAAGACTTAGGTTTCAGTCCCCATGAACAGATTTCTAGCTGTGTGACCTCAGCCAGTTGCTTAAACCCTCAGAGCTTTTGCTTCCCCATATATAAAATGGGAATGACAACACTTTCCACATTGCAAAGATTAATTGGGATATAAAATACCTAATACAGTGAGTTCCTGTCACAAAGCTACACTCAAGAAAATGGTTGCTGTTATGACTACCCTTGTTATTCGGGCATCGAAAATTTGTCTCTGAGCAGTTAGAGAAAGCAGCACAACGTATTCCTACCTAGAAAAAAAATCATTTTATCTTTTTTTTTTTTTAAATCAAAATCACAGACTAAATGGTTTTGAATAGTTTTCTGCATTTGAGCTTGGGTTCTTTAGCCCATCTGCAGTGAGACGCTAGAGAGATTTAAAGACATACTCAGCTTCCTTCCCACCTCCTACCATTACAGGTAAACACACGGGAGCTATTGCTCATTCTTTCATTTCTTGTTCTGCCTTCATGCATGCAGAAAAAGGCTGTATATGGAAAAACATCCACGATAATGATGTTAAGAGGTAAGAGGGTGTAGGAGAAAGGAAGGCATGAAGAAAGAGCCAAGGTGGGAGAGACATGTAGCGGTGACCTTCCCTCCCACAGCTACACAACGCAGAACTGAGCTAGCCACCAAAAGAAGTTCAGTGCCAGGTAGCTTTTTTAGTTTTTCCCTTTATTTACCACAGTAGAGAGTGTGGGCCACCTTGAATGTCACTGGGAAATTTTCTACATGACCTATGAGGCTCAGCTCCCAAGTCAATCAACCCCTGGGAAAATATCCAGTTCTAAGCTCTGGCCCCAGGTACTTGAAAGCAAGTTTTCATCTAGTTGATCTCTCCCTTCTCACTACCCACATGGCAGAAATCCGACTAAAGAAGTAGACACTCTTCATTCCGATTTGGGGTTTCTTACCTATGACTGTCTTGGCCAATCTGAGAAGAGGGAGCATAGATTTGGAAGCAAAAAACTTTATTCTGGTATATCGAGATATTTTAGTATTCACTCCAAATTATGCTTTTTCTCTCTGCATTCCCCTATTTACTAACTTACCCCTATTGCTTTAGAAAAATTAGCACAGCATTAGCAGAGAATAAAGGTGTCAAACTCTTCCAAGTTCAGAAGCCTTGGTCCAGGTATACGACAGAGATTTGGGAAGAGTGTTTGCTGACCAGTTTTAATTGTCCCTTCTGCTAACATCAACCTCCCACCCACCCCCACCTCCAGACTAGATAGAGACTTTCCAAGTTGAGGAGCACAAAAGGGGATAAATGAGGGTAAGCAAGAGAACTTGAGGTACTGAAGCTGTAAGAAAAGGTCCTCCACCATGCCCCTTACCTTGAGGTTAGATCTAAGGTGGGGAAAGATGATGAAGGCTCATGATGATGTTGGGGATCTGTTACCATGTGAAATCCTGGCAGGCAGATGTTTCTTAGCCCACAATATCATGACAGTAGTAAGTAAGTTAAAGATGGCCACATAGAGTGCCATAGGTAAGGAAAGCCTGAGGCAGCCCCTCTGAATCTCTAGCAGCCCCAGAGAGGCATAGGCAAAGAGAAGAGCAAGAGGCTACATAGTCAAGACAATGAGTCGTGAAAGTGGGAAGTGGCATGGAATGTATATCCAGAGTCCAGGTGGGCCAAAGGCATCTCCATAGGTGCCTAATGTGGCAGTGATGACACCTAAGAGCCACATAAGGCTATTGTTCATCTCAACAGATGCCAGGGCATGTCAAGACTGAGGACAGAAGCTCTCTCCTAATGACCCAGAAGTTAGCTCACTCTGGAAAAAAGGAAGTAGAGGAGATCACCTGGAATCATTTGCATTCATTTTTTAAAAATTAATTAATTAATTTGTTTTTGGCTGCATTGGGTCTTCATTGCTGCACATGGGTATTCTCTACTTGCAGCGAGTGGGGGCTACTCTTCGTTGAGGTGCATGGGCTTTTCATTGTGGTGGCTTCTCCTGTTGTGGAGCATGGGCTCTAGGCATGCGGGCTTCAGTAGTTGCAGCACGCAGGCTCAGTAGTTGCGGCGCACGGGCTTAGTTGCTCCGTGGCATGTGGGATCTTCCCAGGCCAGGGCTCGAACCTGTGTCCCCTGCATTGGCAGGTGGATTCTTAACCACTGTGCCCCCAGGAAAGTCCCTCATTTGCATTCTTTTGCTGTGAGTTTCTCAGGGCCTAGAGCAGGGAGAAGTCAGAAAAGACTTCTGGAAAGAGGACATAACCCCTAAGACACTGAAGAAAGGTGATCAAGTTAAATGAAGAAAATGAAGAAGGCGATAATAGGCCAAGAGAACAGCATAAGCTCTTTCTTTGGCATGGAAGCAGGAAACAGTATACTGGAGGCTGGCCCAGGAACCATTAGCAAATTGGTAATGTGACAGCCAGGAGTTAGAGGTTATATTAGAGATAAGGCTGGAGAAGTGAGTAGAGGTCAGGTGAAGGAGGATTTTTATGACATACAAAAGGGGCTAAGGTGATAGGAAGGCATTGACAGACCTTCAAAGAATAAGATGGTCAGATTTTCAGCATTGTGCATGATGGATTTGAGGGTTTCATTCTGGTTATTTATTGCTCCTTAACAAAACTTAGTGACTTAAAACAACAAACATTTTACTATATCTCACAATTTCGTGGGTCAGGAATTTGAGCAGGGCTCAGCGAGGCAATTCTTCTGCTCTCTGTAGCCCTGATTGGCATCACAGTAGTATTCACCTGGCAGCTGATACAGTCTGGAAGTTTTAAGATGGCTTTATTTACACGCCTGGTGCCGGGACAGCGGGGCCACTGTCCCTCTCCATGTCGCCTCAGCCGTCTCACATGGTCTAACAAGGTAGTGGGACTTCTTACACGAGAGCTCAGGACTTCTAGAGACCAAGGCAAAAGCTCCTCTTAAGGGCTAGTCCCCCCAACTGGCATAGTGTTACTTTTTCTGTACTCTATTTAATAATCAGTGCAGCACTCAAGCCTACCCAAGTTAAAGAGGAGGGGAAATAGACCTCATCTTCCACAGAGGAGTATTAAAGAATTTGTGGCCATCTTTAATCCACCACAAGGTCCGAGGACAGGACGTAAGATTGGAGGTAGAGATAAGCACAGAGTTCTTACTATCCCCAGTTCCTGAAGTATTCATGCAGGAGCACTCCCAGAATGCTCTTACATAGAATGCTCTATGACTTTACTATAATTGCTGGTTTATTTATCTCTCTCTTTCTCTCATTAGACTTTGAGGGAAGAACAACACGTGAGTCTTGTTTAGATCCAAATCTCAGTGTCTGGCACATAGCTGATACTCAATAAATGTTTATGGAAAAAAAATAAACTGAATAAATTGGAATGGTTGAGATCCCCTTAATTCCTGGGTCTTCAGGACACCAGAGCAGCCTCCTGTTTGATATAATTTCCTTCACCAGATACAGATCTTCTTATTGACTTAAGAACTGCTTGATTTGAATGTGTAAAAATAACATTCATTATGAACATTTACATGGATAGCTTTCAACTTTTGCCTGCTGTATTAGTGTTCTATGCTGCAGAACTTAGCATCTTAAAACAACACACATTTATCTCAGTTTCTGTGGGTCAGGATTCTGAGCACAGCTTGACTGGATTCCCTGCTTTGGAGTAAAGACAGTCTCTTCCACAAGTGGTGTTGGGAAAGTTGGACAGCCACATGTAAAGCAATGAAGTCAGAACACAGCCTCACACCATACACAAAAATAAACTCAAAATGCCTTAAAGACTTAAATAAAAATATTACTGAAGAATAATATATATTCAGAAAAATGAGTATGCTAAAAGAGTACAACTTGAAAATTTTTTACAAGCTGAACACAGCCACATAACTTGCATCTAGATCAAGAACCAGAACATGACCAGAACCTCAAAAAGCCCCTCCTCCTCCCTTCTAGTTACTGGAAGGCCACTTATAGTTACTGGTGACCATTATTCAGACTTATAAGACCACAGTTTTATGACTATCATTTTAAAATTGAGAAGTTAGCAGAAACTTTACTCCATTGTATATTTTTGCTTCCTTCGTGGAAGATTAATTGACCATAGGTGTGTGGATCTATTTCTGGGCTATTCTGTTCCAGTGATCCATATGTCTGTTTTTGTGCCAATACCACAATGTTTTTGATTACTGTAGTTTTGTATTCAGTAGTATTTTCGAAACAGAGTCATAATGTTGCTAAGTTTTGTTGCTATGAAATGCATTTTTCCTGTTTTCTAGCTTGGAAATTTAGTTACAACTTGATTTAAGTTCATATTTCATTCCAAACTTATTTTATTAAGTGGATTATAATGTGCCTTAAGCTGCTTCATTTTTTTGAAACATATACTGAATTAATTACTTTTAATTCTGTTCAGTGAATTAGACATTATTAGGTTACAAAGATTTTAACACATACAGAAAAGCTGTCCCCAACTCTTTGAGTTAATATTTAATTTTTAAAATTTTCTAAGGTATTTTATGCTAATAATGAAAAATATAAAACTAGGGGACTGAACCTGGTA
Organism: Balaenoptera acutorostrata; assembly: GCF_949987535.1. Classification (NCBI taxonomy): domain Eukaryota; kingdom Metazoa; phylum Chordata; class Mammalia; order Artiodactyla; family Balaenopteridae; genus Balaenoptera; species Balaenoptera acutorostrata. The sequence continues at coordinate 46,560,463 of NC_080065.1, read as the reverse complement.
AAGGCAGGACCAAGAACTTAGGAGGAAATGTTTTAAAAGAATAAGATTGTTCTTCCTCTTAGAGGAAAAGAGGACACTCACAAACGATGGTCTTGGTTTTTCCAGGGAATAATGAAACAAGGTTCTGCACTAAGAATAAATGTTGGGATAGAGTTGCTAGTTCAAGAAAAAGGGAAATAGTTAGGAAATAACATTGACAAGGTAAACATGGCTGAAGGTCAAGGGAATTAAAGACACTAGTGAGAGTGCAGCTAAAATGGTTGATAAAAGGGTTCTCAGAGTTTAGGAAGATAAAAGAAGGTGGGAAAAAACTGATAAACTAGGAGAACAAAGATCGGAGGTCACACTGAGGACAAACTACAGACTCAGTGGGAGTAAGTAAGAGAGGTAGAGGGTAGGTGGCTGTGGGTAGAGAGGGAAACTCACAAGCCCAAGTTTTGCAGATGGAGTAATTTCATCTGATGACTGGCTTCAAGGTGTGGCTATATCTGTGGGCTCCTGATATCAGAGTGAAGCTGAAGGTGACTGAAAAAGAGAAGGATGAGAAATCGTGAGGTCAGTGTGCTAACTGAGTCATTATCATTGATGCTGAAATCATTAGGTTGATGCAGGACAGGAGGATAATTCAAGGCTGACACAGAGTTTCAGAAACACAACTGGGCACAGGCAAGGAAGTAAATGGCCATCCTGGTCAGGGCCAGATTTATGCAAATAGCAAGGCAGGCAGAGTTTGTCTTCGACATTTATCACCTTTGTTCTGTAGCATTTTCCCCTAACTTTGTTCATTTTCTCTTGAGTAACCTCAGTGTCCTCTTGTTGCCCTCTCACTGTACAGGTTCCCCCTCTGCTGCTGACACATCTAAAATCCCGAATAAGTCCCAAAGCACAAATGGAAAGTTCTCAATTGATATGTCACTTTTCCCCACTTATCTCTGCATTTTGACAGGGCGTGCTAATGACAAATCCTTATCCTGAAAGTGGTTGTTTCAGGACCAGTACCCTACAGAGGTATCTGCAGAGTCATCTAATTCCAGCCAAGGAGAGATGGAATCTTGCTGTCCTGAAAAATCTTTCTCCAATATTGATTCATTGGTTTTTTAATAAATTTATTTATTTATTTATTTATTTATTTATTTTTGGCTGTGTTGGGTCTTCATTGCTGTGCGCGGGCTTTCTCTACTTGCAGGGAGCAGGGGCTACTCTTCATGTGGTGTGCGGACTTCTCATTGGGTGGCTTCTCTTGTTGCAGAGCACAGGCTCTAGGTGCGCAGGCTTCAGTAGTTGTTGCAGATATGCTCAGTAGTTGTGGCTTGTAGGCTCTAGAGCACAGGCTCAGTAGTTGTGGCGCACGGGCTTTGTTGTTCCGCGGCATGTGGGATCTTCCCGGACCAGGGCTCAAACCCATGTCCCCTGCACTGGCAGGCAGATTCTTAACCACTGCACCACCAGGGAAGCCCTTGTTTCTTTGTTTTAACCTAGACTTTAACCATTCTCCACAAAATGTGAGTTTCTTACGGGTTAGTATTAGCCAATGCAAAGATATCCACAAAAGAACTAACTCAGTCCTTTGCTTTCCTGACCAGTGCACAAGGCAGGCTAGTGTGCTGTGAGATATTGTTCCCCTCTATCTTCTCCCTATGCCAGAGAAGAATCATCATTTTCAATATACACTGCAATACAAAAAGGTCGAGAAAGCACATTCAATAATGATAACAGCTGACATTTATTGAGCACCTACTATGTGCCAAGCACTTCATGTATTTTAATTCATTTAACCCTCGTAGCAATCCTGTTAGGTTGCTACCATTATTCTCATTTGGTTTATGAGAAATCTGAGAAGACCTGCCCAAGTTCATAGACATGGGAAATGGCAGCACCAGGATTCAAACTCAGGCAATTTGGAAACAGAAGGTACATTTAACCTCTATACATTGTCCCTAAATAAATGTCCAATAGAGCTAAATAAAACTTTTAACAACTTTTTTTATTTTAATTTTTCAAAGTATAGTTGATTTACAATGTTGTGTTAGTTTCAGGTGTACAGCAAAGTGATTCAGCTATATGTATTCTTTTTCAGGTATTTTCCTGTATAGGTTATTACAAAATATTGAGTATAGTTCCCTGTGCTATACAGTAGGTCCTTGTGGGTTATCTATTGTATATACAGGTAGTAGTGTGTATATGTTAATCCCAAACTCCTAATTTATCTCCTCCCCAATTTAACATTTTATAAGTTTGTTTTAAAAACCTCCATAAATGGCAGAGCTACAATACAATCCAGTCACTCTCTACAGGTTAGATAACACGATGACAGGCAGCAGCAAGAGTCGAACACAGTGGAGCTTTGTCTCTCCTGCAGCACCAACCCCAAGCTTGCCTGGGACTCCTTTAGCACTAGACACGTAGCAGGCCCACTTTTCCGTGTCATTTAAAAATTATCTGATCAACTAAGAGATGGTAATTTGGTCTGTGCTTTACTCTATCTGAATCCCCAATATAATGAAGAACCTTATAATTGTCTGTTAACTTATGGGTATAATTTGTTCAGGTCCATTAAACCATTATTGCCCTCCTATAGTCTGCCATTCTTCCACAAAAGGTCCTGGCCTTGGGTGTGTTTCTTTACACACACACACACACACACACACACACACACACGCTTATCTTTTAAGCTTCTCATCTTGCTTTGGAAAAAAAACTGTATCAAAGTGAGCCTGAAGGTTCATTTTCCGGACCACGAGCGGGGAAGAAGGGGTTTTAACGAAATTGGTTTTTACTCGGTATTTTTGTCACAGATTGGGAGGTACAAACCGCAAGAAAAACTAGTTTCTTGGCGTGTCACCAACTCTGGGGTTCATTGATCAATCACACCCAAACTCATTTACTAACTTAAAAATATATATCGTGGCAAGGTTCGTTTACATAAGACTTGGACCGAAGCCGCCACAATCTGCGGTAATCTCGTGTGGAGTCATGGCCACCGAGCCCTTCACTTTCCCTCAGGAGCTCCCACGCCTCCCCGGTCCCCAAGGACACCCGGCTGTCCCTAGCGGCTCTGAGTACCCTGGGGAAGGCCTCGAAGGGAGGCCGAAGAGGCCGCGGCAAGAAGGGAGGACGGCAGGCGCGGGCAGCACCCGGACTTCAGTTCACGACCCCGTTATTCCACGGAAAAATGGAACATTCCGCTCCTTCCGCCCGCAAAGGGGAGGTGGGGAGAACCCTTCGATCTCGCCTGGGAGCGGCGACGCGGACGCAGCGACCCGAATCCGGGACGCCGGGAACCGCATTACGGGAATCGCAGCCGCTCGGAGAGCCTCCCCGTCGCCTTCGGGCAGCCGCTGAGCCAATGCCGGCGCGCGTCGGGTCTCGCGGGCGCCAATCAGCTTACAGATCCCAAGTCCGGGGGCGGGGCGTTACAGGGCGCCGCGGGGCGGGGTCAGGGGGCGCGTCGCCCCGCCGCGGGAGGAGGGCCGCGTGCCGCGTCTGCGGGAAGGAACCGGGAGTGACCCGAGGCCCGGGCGAGGAACCTACAGGCCCGCGGAGCCCCGTGGGGAACGCACGGACGCAGCTGAGCTGGGGGCCGCGGCTGCCGGCCGACGGGCCCGGCCCAGCCTGGCGCCGAGGGGGACGTGCACTGTGGACACGCGGAGGAGCGAGTCGCCGCGCCCTTTAGGTGAGGAGGGGCCGTGGTCGAGTTGAAGGGCCGTGTAGCCGGAGGGGGAGGGCTGCGTCGGGGCGGGCCCGGGGACCTGGCACTCGAGGGGGCCCCCCTTCTCCGGGAGAGGGGCGCCCCGATAGCGCGCGCCCCAAACTTCTTGTTATCCCAGCCTGGAAATCCCCACATTCCTTCCTCTCCCTGTTCCCACACCTCCGAATTTGATCTCCACAACTTTATCACCTAGATTTAAGTGCAAGCCTCACTTCCAACACCACACACACACACACACACACACACACAGAGACACACACACACACACACACACACACACACACACGCCCTTCTGGACCATACCTCTTTTTGGTTACCAAATCCCCACTTTTTCCCCAGTCCTTTCCATCTCCCCTTAAATTCCAGTAGTCCCGCACTTGACCCTTCATTTTCAACTCGGAGGTGAATTTTCTTTCCCCAAAGCCATCTTTTCATACTTAAAGGGTAACGTTTCAACGTTTCTGAAAGTTACACCATACTTATACAATTTCCAAGCTAATGTCTCTTTTCTTCTTTTGATCGCTTACATGGCCTGGCCCTAGTGAACCCCGCATACCACTGTATCGTAAAGGCGCCGAATTCTGTCTTTTTAAATTCTCTCACCCCCTCCCCCAAGTTTAAAGATTATTCCAAGTAGCAAGGTTCTGTTTTTCAGTATTTTTTCAAACTGAAAAAAATATCACAGCTTAAAAATAAGACCTGCCACTTTTGTTCTTTTCTTTTTTTCTTCAGAAGGAAACCCATTTCGGTTTAATTTGTGTAGTATTGGGCATTTCAGCGATTATACTGCTTTAAAATAATTACTTGTTAGAATGCCAGGATGAATATTCTAAAAGATTGGAGTGTTTGGTTTAGTCAGTGCTGTAAACAAACCCTTTAGACTGTGTGACTGCCAGCTTCAAGTTGGAACAACTCTTAATTTGAAATTACTCAGATCATCATATGAGCTATTCGCCATTATCACAATTTCTTAAATTCATGTTAATTCCTATTTGGAAGTATTTTTTAACTGTAAGCTGGAATACTACAATGTTAGAACCAACTTGCTATTAAGTTAAATTGTGCTTTCCAAATATTCTCTTTGGGGACGATCTTGAACACTTGTGTTTAATCACAAGTGGAAGAAAAAAATTGCAGGATGGAGAAAGTGTCAGAAAAGGAGGATAAATTTTGTAGTACAATTTTTCTTTCATCCCAATTCCATATTATTGACAACACTTGTTTAATTTTCTTATAGGTAATTTAGAATATTATAAACACACAGCTAATTTAATACATTTTCTTAGGTAATGAAAAATGTGTTCAGTTATTTACGAATTGCCGTGTTTTCAGTTTATTTTAAATGTTTCCAAGGGAATTTGCATTTCAGTTAAACATTAGGGTGGATGTCGATTATCATATACCTGTGAAGTAGGTGTTACAATACCCACTTTATAGAGAAGGAAACTGAAGCTCAGGGTCCCTGTGACACCTAGATCTATGTAATTGCAAATCCTGTACTCTCAATCAGTCACTGTGTCATGTTAACACATTTCTTATAGAGGATCCACTGCTACAATTTGGTTTGGGAACTTAAGAACTCCCCAAAACTCTTCTGTAGGGAGGGTTTTTTTCTTCCAGAAGCTATTTCAGAGCAGCTTATTTTAATGGGAGTCAGAATTCCCTGGCGCTAATACATTTGCAGCTTGGCTCTTAGAGAAGCATGGAATGTTCTCACAGTCTTCTCCATTTCTTTGCAAAGACATTTTGATCAGAGCTGAAGTTTCTACTGAGCTTTATTGTTTTACATAACAAATACTAAGCACTTAGTACTTGCTGTAGGAATGGACAAAGATGCATGAGTCGTCCTTAGGACCTTCAAAGAGTTTACAGAAATTGGGTAGACATTTTGTGAAAAATGACAAGGATGCAAGGCAGTTTTAATTATATGCAGAGTGATACAGAAGATGCTATAGGTATTTAAATTAGGGAGTAACCATTTAAGAGTTGAAAGGATCAAAGGATTTAACAGAGGTCAGCCTTGAAACCTGGGTAAGATTTGGATAAAGGGAAAAATGAAAGGAGCCCATTCCAATAGAGGTATCTGTGGGAAGGGTCAGAAATAATCAAGGTATAGTAATTATAATAGTCAATATATGTGTAATTCTTATTTTCTGTCAGTCACTGTTTTGAACACTCTGCTTATATTAATTCATTTAATCTTCATAACCTTATGAAGTAGATCTTACTATTCTCCTTTTATAAAGAAGGAAACCCAGGCATAGAGAGCTTAATTAACTCTTCCAGTGCCACACGGTTATTAAGTGGTAGATCCAGAATTTATACCTAGACAGCCTGGCTTGAGGATCTGAGCTCCTAAGGATGGTAAATATACTATCTCTTCATATAGTATACTTGAGTGACAGTTAACTAGAATAATATGGCCATTCCGGAAAGTCTTTTAAAACCCACTCTTTTTTTTTTTAAGTATTTGTTTTATTTATTTATTTATGGCTGTGTTGGGTCTTCGTTTCTGTGCGAGGGCTTTCTCTAGTTGAGGCAAGTGGGGGCCACTCTTCATCGCGGTGCGCGGGCCTCTCATCATCGTGGCCTCTCTTGTTGCAGAGCACAGGCTCCAGACGCGCAGGCTCAGTAGCTGTGGCTCACGGGCCCAGTTGCTCCACGGCATGTGGGATCTTCCCAGACCAGGGCCCGAACCCAGGTCCCCTGCATTGGTAGGCAGATTCTCAACCACTGCGCCACCAGGGAAGCCCTTAAAACCCACTCTTAATTGTCCGCTATGTGCTTCAGAGTATGTTAGATTCTCAGGATATCAAGACATATAAACAAAAATTACAATCCAGTGTTATGAATCCTGTTAGGGAACTGTATACAAGTGCATTGGGAGCAAAGATGTTTGTGGGAGTGGGGGGGAATTCCACAGAAGAGATGATGTTTCATCTGAGATATAAACAGTGCAGAACAGTTTGGAGAAAGACATTCTAGAGCCAAGGAATAGCATTTGTAGAAGCCCAAACTCTGAAATAGTAAAATGTGTTAGAGAAAGTCTAGTAGTTCGCTGTGACTTGAGCTTAAAGTCTGTAGGGGTAGCTGGTAGGGCATGATAAAAGGTAAGACCAAATTGTGTATGGCATGGTGAAGTCAAGTAAAATGAAGAGCTTAAATATTTGCTTTGCATTTGGGAAACTACAAAAATAATTTCAGCATGAGCAGAGTAGAAACCAGATTGCTCACTGTTTTCTCTAGAGCTTGAGGGCAAAATCTGAGTAGAGGGTTTTGGTTTTTTTAGAATAGATTTAAATATTGAAGAAGATAGATTGGGCAGGCACACTGAAACCAAATTTTTAGGTTCTTAAATAGCTGAAATATTTGGCATTATTATTCACCCTTTAAAAAGCTTTTGAGGAAAAGAGTGACAAGTTTAAAGTATGCTTAGAGAGATTTCATCTATCAGTAATAATGTTCAGAATGATTTGGAGGGAAGAAAGAGACTAGAAGCAGGAAGGCAGTTATAAGTATTGAGGTGAGCAGTGCCTAAATTAGGTTGGTCATGGTGGAGGGTAGAAAAGAAAAAACAAGTGGGAAGGATCATGAAGGAAGACTGAATAAGATTTGTAACTGAGAAAAGCTAGAATGTAATGGATAGGCAGGAGACAATGATGGACCCCATCGTCGTAGGAAATTCAAGAAGGGTGAGTGTTTTTAGATGAGGGGGAAAAAAAGTACTGTGATTTTTTTTTTTAAAGTGCATGCATTTATGTATTTATGTGGGCATGAGTATGTATATATGTGTATGTTGTTTTTAGACCTGTTAAACTTATTTGAGTCAGAGGCAGAATATCCAAGATGATGATACATAACTGAAATTGGAAGAAACATCTCAATCAGAATATTTGAAATTATTTTGTGTGAAGGTAGTAGTTGAAGTCATACATTTTTGAAGAAGTTGGTATTTTAAAAGAATAGTAGATGCCAAATACTTTCGGGTACATTCATAGCCAGCAGATAAAGCCTAGCAGAGAATTCAGTGAAGGAGACAGTAAAGTAAATAAAGGAAAGAATATAACCACATGATATGGTTACATAGAAACCAAGAGATATGAGAAATTCAGAAAGCAGAGGTGGTCAACAATGTGAAATGCTTCAGAAATGCTTGTGATATTGTCACAATGGCTACAATCTCTTTTTTATTCTATCTAGTATATCTTAGTGAGATTTAATGAGAAGTGTTAGCCAATTGACATGAGTAAGAAAGCTACATCTCTTGAAATGTGGCTATAGTATAGATTATTGTTTTAAAGCCGAATGTATACATATCCATAGCAAGAGAGCTTCATTCCTTTCAGCACAATAAATCTGTTGCCCTGTTAAAATTTGAATATTCAGCCTCCAAATTTTCATTTGCTCTTGATCCAAATTAATCAGTTTCATCCTTTGCTCTAAGGTAGATTAGTTTTATCATTACTTCTGAATAATGCATTTCATACTGGTCTTCTGCACAATCTGTTTTTGTTTGGATGTTCTGTTGTATGTGTTCCCCTACGCACTCCCCCTAACACAAAATGTTTCAGATAGCACAGCTCTGGTTTGTAGACTGACATGCTCTGGGATTTTGCCATTGGTAATCTACAGTTATAGAGTCAAAGATGGTGTATAGTTCATGTGTATGCTACTGTCTCTGTCCAGAAAACCTTTACTCTTATTTCATGATGGGCTGTCCTGGGCCCTGTCTGAATTGGGTATTCTCTATGCTCCTCTAGCACCCTGTGCATATTCCACCTCTCTAAACTGAACTTCTTAAGGGCAACAACTGTTTATTTGGCTTAAACTATATTTGTAATGTTTTATTTCTTAAGCTATGGTGAGAACATGGATCGTCATCAAAGTACTCTTTAAACCTTTTCATAGATCTCAAACAGTCTAAGATAATTTGTAAAAGACCTTCTCTAACTCTAAGGTCATAAGCATACTCTGTATTTTCTTCTAGTAGTCCTACAATTTTACTTTTGCATTTATGTCCTTAATCAGTCTGGAGTGTATGTATCTGTGATGAAGTAGGGCTCTTTATTTTTTTGCTTGTGGAGCCAGTTGTCGCAATACTATTTATTAAATAGTCCTTTATTTCCCCAGTGATACCAGTAGCTTTTTTTTCCATAAGATATTAAATTCTTATATATACTTGGGTCTGTTTCTGGACCTTTTGTTTTGTACTTGATTTAATTTTCTATTCCTATGCCAATGCCATGTTTTAATTACTATAACTTGATAGTGTATCTTAATAGATGGTATATCAAGTATTCTGTTTATTCTCTTTGAAAATTGGCTTTTGGCCATTTTCTAATATTTTATGTGAAATTTTAAATTGGTTTGTAAAGTAAACCACTTTGCAATTTGGATTAAAATTATATTTCATTGATATATTAATTTGTGAAGAACTGATAGCTCTCTCTCCCCCTCCCCCTCCCTCTCTCTCTCTCTCTATATATATATATTTGTTCCATGATATTTAAGTCTTACTAATGAACTTTTTAGTAAAGTTTTATAGTTTTCTCCATAAACTATTTGCATTGTTCTGATTTAATTGTTTTTCCTAGATATAGTTTAGTTTTTGATGCTATTGTCAATAGGATTTTTTTCTATTACATTTTCTAACTGGTTATTGCTGAGAGAGGGGTTTTTTGGTGATTATTTGTTCAGCTGTTATGTTAAACTCTCAGTGGTTCTAATAGTTTGTTATTTGATTCTCTTTGTTTTCATATCATCTACAAGTTTTTTCTTTTTCCATTTTTATATCTTGTTTTTTGTTTATTATATTTTTGTTTAAGCCTTCTAGAACAGTGTTGAATAAGTGATGACATCAAGCATCTTGTTTGAATCCTGACCTTAATAGGAATGCCTCTAATTTTTATCTTTAAATATGATGTTTACTGTAGGTTTCTGATAAAGTACTGTGGCAGCAACACCAAGAGCTGCACTGATAACAGCTGTTAGCATTTATTGAGTATGTAGTATGCGGCAGATGTATACTACACTGCACTCGGTGTATACTGACTTATTTAATCTTTTTTTTTTTAACATCTTTGTTGGAGTATAATTGCTTTACAATGGTGTGTTAGTTTCTGCTTTATAACAAAGTGAATCAGCTATACATGTACATATATCCCCATATCTCCTCCCTCTTGTGTCTCCCTCCCACCCTCCCTATCCCACCCCTTTAGGTGGTTACAAAGCACCAAGCTGATCTCCCTGTGCTATGCGGCTGCTTCCCACTAGCTATCTGTTTTACATTTGGTAATGTATATATGTCCATGCCACTCTCTCACTTCGTCCCAGCTTACCCTTCCCCCTCCCCTGACTTATTTAATCTTGACAAAAGTCCTACGAAAGTAGGTGGTGGGGTTATCCTTATTTTACAGATTAGGAAAATGAAAATTAGGGATATTAAATAACTTGCCTAAGATGTTTTACAAAAAATAGAGGAGCTGGGATTTGAATACAGGCAGTCTGATTACAGAGTCCATCCTCTTATCTACTTCATGAATATAAAGATGGTCTCTTTCAGTCTAGTTTTCTAATACTTTGTTGTTATTTTAAAATTATAGCTGAACAGTTGTTGAATATTATCAGATGCTTTTCAAGCATCTAGTGGAATGATTGTGTTATTTTTGTCTTTAATCTATTAGAAAATATAGTAGATAACATTGGTATCTTTTCTCATGTTGAAACATACTTGTATTTTTAGGAAAAATACTTGTTGGTATTTATGGGTTTTTTTTTCTTTTAAATACATTGCTAGAACAAATTTGCAAATGCTTTACTTAGGTTTTTTCACACCAATTCATAATAGTTTGACAATAGTTTTCTTGTGTTATCCTTGTTTGATTTGGTATCCAAATGACTCTGCAACTTCTGGCCAAAACGGGGAACAAGGATAAGGTTTACCCTCATGTCTGAAACAACCATAAAACAGAAAATATACATAGAATAGTGATAAGACACTGGACACTGGATGATGAAAGGCAATGATCTTGTGAGATGGGAAACAAATGAGGTAGATCCTATGATTGAACTAGCGTACTACCTTGAGAGAGTTTCCAAACCATGTCATAGGTTGGGGAAATCTAGGCTAAGCTCAGTGGATACTCTTTGAATTGAAGAAGATGGCTGGAGTTCATAGAACAGAATACTGGAGAATCTTGAAACTCTTGAAACAAGAGAATTCTTGAAAACTTCAGAGTCCCCTTAAGCTGTTTAGCTGAGTGCATGCATATAAAGAAACTGCCGGGACTTCCCTGGCAGTCTAGTGATTGAGACTCCACACTTCGACTGTATCAGGTGTGGGTTCGATCCCTGTTCAGGGAACTAAGATCCCACATGCCATTAGGCGCAGCCAAGACAAAGCAAACAAAAAAACAACAACAAAAAAGAAACTACTGAGAAAGAAGCTCATGAAAGGATTAGAGGTAACAGTGCTTAATGATTCCACAGGGTTAGGAATTGTGCCTGTCCTTACCAGCCAGATTGGAAACCATCTTGATTCATGAGACATTGGATAGAGTACACAGAAGGGTCTTGTGTCAGTAGTAGGGAATAATTAGTCCCAGAATAAGCACTGCTCCAATCCCACCCGACTTATCTTTAAAAGCAAGACCTGAAAGGATCAGATTGTTTTCAAGTAAGTTAACTGTGTCCTGGAACAGGGCAGGATTCTGTGTTCAAGAATCTTTAATAGGAATACAAAAGTATCCAACACTCAACAAGGTAAAATTCACAATGTCTGACATTTAATCAAAAATTACCAGGTATGCAAAGAAGCATGAAAATATATATATTAGAGAAAATTCAGTTAATCAAAACTAACTGAAAACTGACACATGTTATAATTATCAAAGACACTAAAGCAGTTGCCATAATTGTGTTCTATATGTTCAAAAAGTAGAGTTATGGAAGATATGAAAAAGACCCAAATTAAACTATGCTAGGTATGATTTTAGATACTAGGAATATAGCAAGGAGCAAAACATACAAAATTTCCTACCTCATTTGCTCACATTCTATTTTGGGGACACTAACAGTGTATTAGTTTCCTAGGGCTGCTATAACAGAATACCACAAACTTAAAACAAATTTATTCTTTTAAGGTTCTGGAGACCAAAAGTCCTTCTGAGACTCTGGATAGAATCCTTTGCCTCTTCGTAACTTCTGATAGTAGCTGATAGTCCTTGACATACCTTGGCTTACAGCTGCATTACTCTAATCTCTGCCTCTGTAGTCACATGGCATTCTTCCTGTGTATTTCTGTCTCATAGCAGACACCAGTCATATTGTAGTAGGGCCCCACCCTACTCCAGTATGACATCTTTTTTTTTTTTTAAATAAATTTATTTATTTATTTATTTTTGGCTGCATTGGGTCTTTGTTGCTGTGCGCGGGCTCTCTAGTTGTTGTGAGCAGGGGTACTCTTCGTTGCGGTGCACAGGCTTCTCACTGGGGTGGCTTCTCTTGTGGAGCACGGGCTCTATGCGCGGGCTTCAGTAGTTGTGGCTCGTGGGCTCAGTAGTTGTGGCACACAGGCTCAGCAGTTGTGGTGCACGGCCTTAGTTGCTCCACGGCATGTGGGATCTTCCCAGACCAGGGCTCGAACCCGTGTCCCCTGCATTGGCAGGCAGATTCTTAACCACTGTGCCACCAGGGAAGCCCCCCAGTATGACATCTTAACATCTAATTACATCTGTAACAGCTTTATTTCCAAACAGGGTCACATTTTGAGGTACTGGGGGTTAGGACTTCAACATATCTTTTGGGGGGACACAACTCAACCCATAACAGACTATAAGCAAAATAAATTAATTAAATAGTATTTTAGAACAGGGGTTGGCAAACTGTGGTCTGCAGACCGAATCCAGCATGCGTTCTCTTTTTATAAATAAAGTTTTATTGGAACTCAGCCATGCCAGTTTGTTTACATACTGTCCCTGACTGTTTTTGCACTCCAGAAACAGAGTTTACTAGTTAGTGGTCACAGAGACCTGAAGGCCCACAAAGCCTAAAATATTTATTATCTGGCCCTTTACAAGAAATGTTTGCCAGCCTATTTTAGAAGGTTAAGTGCTAGTGAGAAAAAACAGGAAAGGGAGGATATGCAATATAGGCTAGTCAGAAAAGACTTGTATGAGAAGGTGAATTTGAGCAAAGGCTACAAGGAATTAATCTTTATGTACTGACTTAGAAAGATGTCCAATACGTAGTGTTAAGGGAAAAAAAAGTTACAGAACATTATTGTGATCCCATTTTTGTAGACTGATAAAGTATATATTTATACAATATAAAGTTATACACATAGAAACTTTTGTAAGATTATACACCAAATTGTTCACAGTTATCTTGATGGGATTATAGGGGATTTTCACGTGACATATTATCAATTCCTATTCATTTGAAAGTTTTAAAATAATTATGTATTTTCTTTGCATTTAAAAATATCATTGTTATAGATTAAATTTCTTATATGTTATTAAATATATCAAAGGTTTAACGTGTGTGAAACAATAGTGGGGGATTCAACTCCTTATCTGAGTTTGAAGTTATCTTGTTACATTTCAAAGAGGAACGACTGCTCCTTATGCTAGAATTTAACCTAATACTGAGCAGATTTTAAAATGAATTTTTACGTCTGTGTGCATATAATAATTTGGCAGTTGAGGAGTCAGTAGTCTTAACTTACTGCTAGTGGAAGACAAAAGGTATGATTTTGTGTAAGATTTGCTTTAACTGCTTTTGTCAGATTCAACAAAATGTTCCTTTCACATGTCTATGACATACATGGATATCAAGGAGGTTTAGGTTAAGCATGGGGGAGCCAATAATGTTTCCAAGCACATAGCAAAACTACCCTAGGATACTTGAATACTCTTATACAAGTGTTTATGGGAGTGCTTTATACTGAAACTCAGAAGATATCTAAAATGAGAATGCTTTCTCAAAACCTGAAAGACCAGTAGGTGGCAGGAATTTAAGTACACATATAAAAAATATTGTCAAAACCATCTTTCTAAACAAGACTCTCCTCTCTCTACAGTGAGACCCAACGAAAAGAGCATGACATTTAGAAGCAGAAGACTTAGTTTCAGATCCCTGCTCTTTCACTTACGAATTTTGTGATTTGGGTAAGTACCTTACCCTGTCTGAATTTTTGTTTTTTCTTTTGTAAAGTTCCAATAATTAATCCCTGCCTTTCCAAACCCAAGAATGTACAATTCCAAGAGTGAACCCTAAAGTAAGTTAGAGATTTTAGGTGACTATAGTGTGTCAATGTAGGTTCATCCTTGGTGAAATGTACCATTTTGGTGAGTAGTGATGTTAATAATGCAAGAGGCCATACGTGTGTGGGGACAGAGGGTCTGTGGGAAATCTCCTTACCTTCCTTTCAGTTTTGTTGTAAACTTAAAACTACTGTAAAAAAAAAAAAAAACTTAAAAAAAATAATAAAATAATGATCCCTGCCCTATCCACCTGCTTCTCTAAGATATTAGGAGAATCAAGTGAAATAATTTACATGAAAGCAGTTTGTGTAATGTGAAATAGTATACAAGTATTAGTTATTATGAATTCATAATTAGTACTTATGGAATAGCACAGAGTTGGATAACTTTTTAAATAATTAATTTGATAATCAGTTAATGTAGGCATGACTGACTTTTTGCGAATTTATCCATAATCACACTACTGTGTATGACATGATGTAAAAGGTACCATATTGAAATTTCCCCATCCTGATCCCTGCTCAACTTATTTATTCAACAAATATTACTTTGCCTTCTATTTGGCAGTCGTAATTCATCTACTATTCTACAGTTATGGTAGTACTGTTTCTGTAGTAATAAAGTTTATACTGACAGTCTTCCTCACATGTAAATCTAAATTTATTATTCATTCTTTTTCATTCTATCCTAATTTTTTATCAAATTAAAAGGGAAAAAAACTCAAAATTCACAATCCATAGGAATAAAAATAATTTATAAAGGGTTAAACTATTAAATATTTATCAATTAAACTCCACTACTTTTTCTCCCACTTAAAAAAATCAATGGAAATTAAAGTAAGAACAAACAGCTATAAGGATAGCTTTGGATTTGTTCTAATTTTTTAACTAAATCATCCATAAACTTTGTTACTTTAACATTAATAGTAGTGAATTGTTTATGATGCATCTTATGCCTCCTTTCAACACATTACCATATTGAAACCACCATAGTTGAGGAATTGCTGCTGTAGAACAACCGCTCAGTTCTTGGAAAAATCCTTTCCTGTATCTGTGGTTAGTGGTCATGTTTTGGCTTCATAGAACCTTCCAAAATAACATGCAAATTTCGAGGAAAATCAGTATATACAATATGTGCTTATAATATATGCATAGAATATTCTGCAAGAGATGAGGAGAAAGGATAGTGCTAATAATAGAATTTTAAATTGATTATCTGTTGCCAACAGAATGAAAGGGGAAAAATAAGCAGAGTACTATCAATTCAATCAATTTTAAAACAAGATAAGCCTCCAAATGAAGTGGACTATATTGCATATAATATTTTAGATAGTATCAGTACGACTGTGTCTCCACCGCTTAGGTTTGGACTATGACATCAAGTTCCTTAATAGATGTCCCTTTATCACATTTCAATGACAATCCTTTAAAAATTAGGAAACGTTACTTTCTAACTGTTAAAATGCGAAACCTACCTTTGCCTGTTTTCCTTTTACTTGTGTTTCATGGCACTGCTCACATAAATCAAATTGCTTTGAAGTAATCGTAAATACTTTCATGGGACTTCTTGTTTCAGAGTTTTGTTATAAGACTATAGTACATAAATAGAAAGATTGCCAGTTTTCAGAACTATGAAGAAACCTCTCTACAGTGTGAACAAGGTACTTGGTAGGGTAGGTGGTCAGGATGACATGACCACATACCACTCTACCAACATGCTCAGATATTTTTCTGTTCTGTTGTTTTGATGAACAGTTGAATGATGTGGTAGATTTTTCTACTCTGGGACTATTTAAAGTTGGGAAGTAAGGAATAAAACAGGTGGAGGAAAATGGATCCTGCAACTTAGTTCTTTTATAGCTTTACCTGAGACAGTCTAAACAATTCATTATCAAATTATTTTGTTATAGAGTGACTGTTACCTGGTTAGGGAGTATAAAAGTATTTATATTTTATAAAATGATACTATGTTTCAAGCGTGGTACTATGAAGCCCTCATCAAGAAGTTAGTAGTTTTATCTTGGAGAGATACACATTAAGTATTTTTTATTTAAAGTATATTTATTTTCTATTTTCTAAATACTGAAGCCACGGGGTACAACATTGGAAAAGGTCCAAAGAGCACACTGTAGAGTCTCCCTCCCACTCTAGTGTCTCAAACAGCCAGTGGCAGCCAGTATTTGAATTTTTATCCTTCTAGAGATGTTTTATGCACATATAAGGAAATGAGTATATGTTTTGCCTTTTTTGTTGTGTTTTTGCCGATAAATAACAAATATACTGTTCTGTACCTTAGCAATGTATTTTAGATATGATTCTATATCTGTACATTTTTTTAATGACTACATGTATACTGTGTTTGGACATGCCATAATTTGCCTAGTCTCCTATTCGTGAACATTTAGGTTGCTTCAGCCTTTTACTATTAAAAAGAATGCTGTAGTGAATAACCTTGTACATGTGTTGTTTTGCTCATATTCATAGGATAACATACTAGAAGTAGAATCATTAGATTCAAATGTACACGTACTTTAATTTTGACTGATAGCGCAAAATTGGCCATACACCTTGTCTGGGTAGGGTTTTTGTTTTTAATTGAGGTCTCATTTACAAACAATAAAATTCATAGTTTTAGGTGTACAATTTGATGGGAAGGTTATGCCAGTTTACACTATAACAGGCAGTGTATGAGAATGCCTTTATGTCATATTCTCATAACACTGCTGATAACTTTTTAATTTTTATATTTTTGCCAGTATTCAAGGTGAGAATGATATTGCAATAGTTTTGTTTGTTTTATTATTTTTACTAACTACAACTTATATACAATAAAGTTCACAAATCATAAGTGTACAGCTCATGTTCAGTATCCCAGAATGCTCCCTTCTGTCCTCCCACCACCTTCCCCAAAAGAGAACCACTATTCTGACCTATCCCCATAGATTAAGTTAGCCTGTTTTTGAACTTGATATAATTGTCAGTGTCAATGCTGAGGCTTATCATGTGCTTTTAACTTAGTAAAGAACTGCCAAATTGTTTTCCAAAGTGTCTGTATCACCTTGCATTCCTATCTGGGTTGTTTTAATTTGCATCTCACTATGAGTGAGGTTGAAAGTATCATTTCATATGTTTGAGTTACTTGTATTTCCTTCTCTGTAAACTGCCTGTTCAACTCATCTTGCCTGTTTTCTTCTAAACAGGCAAGATGAGGTGTTGGAATTTTTTTAGTGATTTGTAGGCATTCTTCATATGTCAGGAGATATTTTTGGTCAGGCTATGAATTACAAACTCTTTCCCCCATTTTGTCGATTATCTTTTGAAGTTGCTAATGCTGGGTTTTGCCATGTAGAATTTTGTCTCTGTGAAACTCTCAGTCTCAGAGTATTTACTAATAGTGCAAGACTTCATAATACAGAAACAGAATTGCTCTTTTA
This sequence comes from Balaenoptera acutorostrata, assembly GCF_949987535.1. Taxonomy (NCBI): domain Eukaryota; kingdom Metazoa; phylum Chordata; class Mammalia; order Artiodactyla; family Balaenopteridae; genus Balaenoptera; species Balaenoptera acutorostrata. Next base: position 46,543,059 of record NC_080065.1, on the reverse strand, counting down.
ATTAACCTTAAAGTATAAATTATGTTTCCCAGTAATATTTTATGTAGCCATAACTTTAGTGGGAATAAATAAAAATATTCTGAAGACTTCAACTTGTTTTCTGCGTTCTTATAAGAATTTTACCACCTTTTAGAAAACAGCTATACAGTGGAAACAAAAGAGCTTTAGAAATTGTGTCTGAATTTATTATGTGTAGTAAGAGTAAAAATATTTAAAATAATATTACATGTGTCTTTTACAGAAATATCTATGCAAGATGTTGACATTGCAAACTTGGATAGTGCAAGCCTTGTTTTTTTCCCTCACCACTGAATCTGTAGGTAAGGTTCGTGAAATATCCTACCTCCCAACCCCGCAAATTAGGTTTGTGTATTTTTGTATAATTACATAATTAAGCTTATGTTGAATAATTAAATAATTATGCTTATATATTTATTCTTTCTAGGATCATTATTGAGAGAATGATGTTGTGTTAAAAATGAATTTAAGAAGTAAAAATACTCTTGATAAATTATAATTTGTATAATTTGAGTTGAAACACTCAGTTACTCAGTAATCCTAAATCCTGTTTAGCTATACTAACAGTACCTTTAATGTAGAGAAGGAAAAAAGGGGTTTTTTTGTTTGTTTTTATAAATAAAGAAATAGGAAATTTGTTAACTTTTAGCACTTCCCTCCTTAACCTTCACTCCAAAGGTGTCACTGAGCAGCAGTGTGATTGTGATAACAGAATGAAGAGGTTGCCTAGAGCAGTACTGCTCATACTAGGCCACAGCCTGTCTGAGAACTGGTGGTTATTGGTCCACAGCGAGATGAGTACAGAAATTATGAGTAAATGTTTAGAAACTCTTTTAACAATTTGACATAGCCATGACATCCAAGCATGTGATCAGTGGACTTGTCCCATTGAACATTAATATAAAACAAAAGTATAAGTTTGTGAAAGATTGAGAGAAGAAAACCTAAACTGATCCTTCACCACAGATAGTTTGAGAAGCACTGCTCTAAGTCAAACCCTCTTCAAGTTCAAGAATGCAGCCTCTTTTTAAACAGTTGAAATGATACAAACCTTATGTTGAAATTTTTCCTTATTTAAGTCTTTCCTTAGTCTTGAACCCAAATTTTCTTCCATGTAACTTTTTCTCATTAATCCTAGAAATCCTTCTGTAGTAGGCTCACTTTCCTTTCCCATGTTCAACTCTTCAAGTATTGAAGGACTGCTTTCCTGTGTCTATAACCCCTCTCTTCCCCAAACTAAATCTACGTAATTATCCTAATTATTCTTTTATAGGACTTGGCTTCCAATCTATATGTGCTGATTACCCTCCTGACTCTTCTCTTAGTTTCCCACATCACATTTAAAATATAATACCATCCTACCTCTCCTACTTACTGACTATGAAACTTTAGCCGGTCACTTAATCTATGTCTGTTTCCTGATCTGTAAGATGGGGATAATAACGGTCCCTAACTCCTAGGGTTATTGTGAGAATTAAATGAGTTAATACACAGAAGGCATTTGGGCAGTGCCTGGCCCATAGTAAGAATATAAAAAGGATAGTAATAATATATTTATTATTTTATATATTTATTATTTTATTATTATTATTGAATAAAATGCACTTAAGAAAAAAATAAATGTATCAGAACTAGACATGGTCTGAGTATAGTGATTTTATTACTTACTTTGATCTGAACATCATTTTTATTAAAGCAACATCGTTTTTTGCCCGCTAAGATACACCATAGTTTCATGTTAAGCTACCTACCAGTCAGTGAAAATTCTCACATCTTTTTTTTTTTAATTTGATTTATTTTGGGCTACGTTGGGTGTTTGTTGCTGCACGTGGGCTTTCTCTAGTTGCAGCGAGCGGGAACTACTCTTTGTTGCAGTGTGTGGGCTTCTCATTGCGGTGGCTTCTCTTGTTGCAGAGCATGGGCTCTAGGCACACAGGCTTCAGTAGCTGTGGCACACAGGCTCAGTAGTTGCGGCTCGTGGGCTCTAGAGCGCAGGCTCAGTAGTTGTGGCGCACAGGCTTAGTTGCTCTGCGGCATGTGGGATCTTCCCAGACCAGGGCTCGAACCTGTGTCCCCTGCATTGGCAGGCGGATTCTTAACCACGGTGCCACCAGGGAAGCCCTCTCAGATCATTTTCACATGAGTTACCTTTTAAGCCATTTCTCCCTCACTCTATATTTATTTCTTATCAACCTAAAAAGATAATTTTCTCTCTTGCAAAATCCATTAGCCTATCAGTCTAATCTTTCAACATAATTTTGAATCCTAATGTTATCATCCAAATTGTTGGCAATCCATTATAGTCTTGTCCTTTGCTGATTTGATAAATGTGTGTGTGTGTCTGTCTGTCTCTCTCTCTCTCTGTTTTCCCCCAAGTTGTTGATAAAAATGTTGAAAATAACAGGACTACATTATCTATTGCTGCCACACAGATTACTCTAAAACTTCATGCCTTAAAATGACATTACTTATTATTTCTCATGGTTTATGTGGGTCAGGAATACAGACAGGCACAGTCAGACTGATTCTTCTTTGCTCTGATGTCTGGGGCCTCAGCTAAAATATTCAAAGATTGGGGGCTGGAATCATCTGAAGGCTCATTTACTTATATGTCTGGTGTTGATGCTGGCTGTAGACTGAGGGCTTTGCTGGGGCTCTTGGCCAGAACACCACACATGGTCTCTCCACGTGCCCTTGGCTTCCTTGCATGTGGCTGGGTTCCAAGGGCAAATGTCCCAAGAGAAAAAGAGAGCTAGTCAGAAGTTGTATTTTTTTGATGATCTAGCCTTGGAAGTCACTTAGCACACTCTGTTGGCTGGAGCAGGCATAAGCACCCTTACAGATCTGAGGACAGGAGGGGAATACAGACCCCATTTCTTTGTAGAAGGAGTATCAGTCACTTTGTAAGATGAGCAGGTGCAATGGGATACATATATAGGTATGACCTTCTTTGGAAAATACAGTCTGCCCCAAGGACTGAGGGCAGGCACTTCAGCATACTACTTAAGTCTCCCTCTCATTGACATTTTTAGTCAGTGATTTTTTTATGTATGAGTAATCAACCAATTAAAAATCTATTAGTTTGAAGCTATGAAATTTCTGTTTTTGTAGACCAAGAATAGCTAAATATCAGCAGTTTCATAATGTTCATTCTAATATCTGTTTTGTTTTTGTTTTTGTTTTTGTTTTTTTAAATAAATTTATTTTATTTATTTTATTTTTGACCTCATTGGGTCTTCGTTGCGCGCGGGCTTTCTCTAGATGCAGCGAGCAGGGGCTACTCTTCATTGCGGTGCATGAGCTTCTCATTGTGGTGGCTTCTCTTGTTGTGGAGCACGGGCTCTAAGGTGCACGGGCTTCAGTAGTTGTGGCGCATGGGCTCTAGAGCGCAGGCTCAGTAGTTGTGGTGCATGCGCTTAGTTGCTTCTCGACATGTGGGATCTTCCTGGACTAGGGCTCAAACCCGTGTCCCCTGCAGTGGCAGGTGGATTCTTAACCACTGCACCACAAGGAAAGCCCCTAATATCTGTTATAGTATATTCTAATCCACAGTTCTTCATCTTGTCTACATGAATATCCCAACTAACTTTATTAAATACCTTTATTTAAATTAAAATACTCTCTTTTTAAAATTTGATCTCAAATAGCCTAGTAGTCCTATAAAAATGGGTTTAGTTTGGTATGGGGTGGTTTCAGTGAGCCTGTGTTTCACTTTGAAAACTGGAACATTTGCCCATTTCTAGTATTTCTCTTATTCTATGTGATTAAACATTGTTATTTAGTTTCTGGTTATGTCTTAACATTCTTTAGTACTCTGAAGTATATTTCATAGGTACTGTTCCCTCTAAATATTATAGAGAAAGCAAAACAGGAGGGATTTTACTAAGGAATAAAGTAAGGTCAAGGGAGTTTTAAGGACTGGCTCAGTATCACAAGGTAACTTTTTAGTATGCCACAAGATAGAAATTTAGAGTAGTTTGTGCACTGGGACTTGCCATAGACATGTATAAATAATGGCAAGGTCATGTAAATAGGCCACATCATAGGTTTTGAAACAAAGAAATAAACATTCTGACTCTGGGCCTTATGGGTTTTATGAGAGATATGGATAAGAAGATAATTGTTTAGCTTTTAAAGTAGTTTTATCCTTTGTGCAGTCTAACTTGGGACCAAGTTGGGAATTGGAAGAATCTGCCTGATACTTGAGGTTGACTCGGTAAAAGTATCTCAGTGTTCTCTATAAAATAAAGGGTTGAAGTAAATGATCTCCAAGGTTTTTCTCAGTTTTGTAATTCTCTGATTCTGTATGTCTTTTACCTTAACTGCTAGAACCAGTCACCTCTAAGAGACCCTTCCAGACCCCATCAATGTGACTAGATTACTTGTCTCTGGAGAGTAGTAGTAATGATGATAGGCTACCATTTATTGGAGGCCTGTTGAATACCAGGCATTGTAGTAGGTTCTTTACATAACTAATTTCTAATCTCAAAAATCTTTTCAAGATAGCCATTATTAGGGAGGGTGGGAGGGAGGGAGATGCAAGAGGGAAGAGATATGAGAACATATGTATGTGTATAACTGATTCACTTTGTTATAAAGCAGAAACTAACACACCATTGTAAAGCAATTATACTCCAATAAAGATGTTAAAAATAAATAAATAAAAATAAATTTTAAAAAAAAGATAGCCATTATTAACTTCATTTTCCAAGTGAAGAAATTGAAGCTCAGAACTTCAAATCCCATTGGTAAATGGGATTCACCAGAGAAAGCTGCCTTAAGTTTCTAGACAGTGAGAATAGAGAAAGAGAATAGAATCATGCCAAATATTTGAGAATTTTATTTTGATCGTAATAGATAGCCATTAAATAATTTAAAATAGGGAAATGGCATATTCATTTTTGAACAGTAACTCTGGCAGCTGTATGTAAGATAAACTAGAAGGAGGTCAGACTGTGGTATAATATGATGGCCTAAGCACCAGCAGCCAAAATAGGGTTGATGAGAAGAGGTTGATATACATACTAAGAATACAGAAGACTCAGGGGAGGAGGCTAATTAGAGAGAGGGGACTACAAGGTTATCCTGCCTAGATGGCTGGATGGGAGTGGTGTTGTTAGCAGAGGTAGAGAATAAGAATAAGAAAGAATAAATTTGGAAGGGACTATGAAGCATATAGCTTTAGACATGTTCATTTTAAAGTACTTACAGAATATCTCAGGTGGATGTCTTATAAGCCATTGAAAACTTAGGAAGTTAGAGCCAGAGACAGGGGTTTAGATGTCATCAACATGGAGTAGGTGATAGGTGAAGCATATGGTTGTATTTTATTTTTTTATACAATTTGATTTTTTGTTTTTTAATATGAGATTTTATCCCATATACTTATTGTGAAAACCAATGTATTTGGCCATCTTATTCTAGTCTTTCTGTTTTTTACTGCTCCCTTGCTCTTTCCTTTTTGTCTGATTTTGATATATGAACAATGTAGACTATCTTTCCATGCCCCTATTCACGCCTCCAAAGGAATTCAGGACTGGTGAAGAGCAGAGACCACTGCCTGTCTTCTGGAGAGTCTAATTTAGACGCTGGGTCTGAATCGAGGAACAGGATTGGGGGCAGAGCAAATATGAATCATGCTGCAGGCAAACTGTTTCCTAAACAAAGTTAAAATATTATAAAAAGGGCTGAAGCTTGCATAGGTTTTTTTTTTTAAAATCCAGCTCCGTCTGCCATATAATTTATATATTTCTTTACAAATTTAGACATTAAATTCTGATCATATTAAGTTTCACAGTTTTCACAGTTTCTTCTTTTTTTGTGTCTTTAGAGATATTTTAATGAAGATTGAAGAACTGCATTGATACAGAATATCATTTTGTACCAGAAAAATTCAGTCCATTTTTATATTTTCTGTTATTGTTCCTTTTCAGGAGAACTTCTAGATCCATGTGGTCATATCCACCCTGAATCTTCAGTTGTACAACTTGGTTCTAATTTCACAGCAGTTTGTGTGCTAAAGGAAAAATGTATGGATTATTTTCATGTGAATGCTAATTACATTTTCTGGAAAACAAACCATGTTATTGTTCCTTTTGAACAATATACTGTCATAAACAGAACAGCATCTAGTGTCACGTTTACAGATATATCTTTATTAAATATTCAACTCACTTGCAACATTCGTACATTTGGACAGATTGATCAGAATGTTTATGGAATCAGAGTAATTTCAGGCCGTAAGTGTTTTACTTTTTTCTTATTTCAGACTTTGTCATTACTGTTGAATTACAACTTTAATGTCTGTTGTCTATTGGTCTTTATGAAATGCAGAAACTGTCAGCTCTGTGAGTTTTGGACATTTTTTTTTTCAATGAGCTTAGAACTGCATTTGCAGTACACATGTACAAAAAACCTAAAGAGTAACACAAGTTTTATATTTTTCCTGAAAGCCAAGTATCTGTCAGTTTTCTGGAAAATTATTTTGACATTAGACACTCCCAAAAAATGTTGAATTGAAATCTGTGACTGTATTCATAGTAAGTTTCAATTTCCCTTAGTTGCTGAGAAAATGCAGTGTAAAGCAACTACCTGAAGAAGGTGAATAAATACTGGAGAGAGTCCTTCTTCCGTGTTGAGGCAAATAAGTAAACTTAGTATGATCTAAGAATGGATTACCAAATTTGTGGATCACCTAAAACTGTAATTTTGGCATTTGCTTTTCCTCCAGCAGAGTTTGGGAAGGCAATAGGGAGAGAAATATAAATGAATCATTTTTGCTTCTATTTAATCGCCTCTTCCTAACATTCAAATATTATTTTAAAATACATTTAATGGAGAAGTCAGTTGATAATGCTATCCAGCTATAAATGAAAGTTGATTTTGTGTAGAAAATTAATTTGAAACATACCTATTAATGATAATTATGATAGAAAATGTATGTTACTATCTAAAAGATTTGAATTTAAATAGAAAAGAAATTAATTTTTTAGTTACCAGTCTTTCATTATGTCCTTTTTTCTTGGGTTTGTTTTTTTCTATCTAATGTAGGTTGTTTTAAATGTCTAGAGTAGTATATAAATTGCATGTTATTTGTGAATATAAAGCTTTTTGAAAATTGCTAATTTCTCCCTTTTAGTGCCTCCAGAAAAACCTAAAAATTTGAGTTGCATTGTGAACGAAGGAAAGAAAATGATGTGTCAGTGGGATCCTGGAAGGGAAACGCACCTGGAAACAAACTACACTTTAAAATCTGAATGGCAAGTTATTTTAAATTTGTTATGCATTGAATTTATTAAGTTAGCCTTTGGTGCTAGAATTTTTATTTTGTCAAGTAGTAATACTAAATGCAAAGTTTTAAACATTTTATTTAACTTTTTATTTTAGAACATCTGAAACATGAAAGTAGAAAGAATTGTATAAGAAATCCTCATGTGCTCATCGTCCAGCTTTAATAATGATCCGCTCATGACCAGTCTTATTTTATATATACCCCGCCCCAGATCGTTCTAAAGAGAATCTAGACATCATATCGTCATATCCATAAATATTTTAGTACATCTATCTAAAAGATAAGGACACTTTTTTTAAAAACATGACGACATACCCAAATGAAATTGAAAATACTTTCATATTATCACATTTTTAATCAGTGTTCAGATTTGCCCGGTTGTCTCATAGATATATGTATGTATTTTTACATTTGTTCAAGATGTAAATAATCACCATATATTGCCAATTCATATGGCTTGTCTCTCTTAGCCATAGTTTCCACCTCTCTCTCTCTTCTTTCTCTTTGCAATTCAGTTGTTAAAATAATGGTTACACATTATTTAATACGTTCCTCTGTCCCTTTATTTCCTAAAACTTGCCATTAGATCTAGACTCTTAATCAGATTTGGGTTTAATTTCTTTTTCTTTTTTATTTCAAAAATAATTCATAGGAGTGATGTGTACTTCCATTAGGAACAACCACGTAATATTTGTTTTTCTTATGCTAAGTTTAAGCAATGGTTTCGGGTATTATAAAATTCCCCATTAGTTTTTTTTCAAACATAAAGAAAAGTTGAAAGAATTTTACAGTGAACGTTTATACATGCTCATTACCTAGATTCTACAATTAACATTTTATCGTATTTGCTTTATCACATACCTGTTTATCTGTGCATCCTTGTCTCCATCTACCAATCTCTTTTTTTAATGCATTTCAAAGTGAGTTACAGACATTTATATACTTCACCCTTAATCACTTCAGCATTTACACCATTAATTAGATTAATTAACTAGATGTTTACAAAAACAGGAACGTTTTTGTTTTTAGGTAAAATTTATGTATCAGTATCTCTTGGGATTTCCCTGGCAGTCCAGCGGTTAGACTCTGCACTTCCACTGCAGGGGGCGCAGGTTTGATCCCTGGTCGGGGAACTAAGATCCTGCAAGCTGCATGGTGTGGCCAAAAAAGAAAAAAGAAAATTTGTTTTTCTCTCAAGATATACTTACATATCTTAAGTTTATTACTCAGTGAGTTTTGACTAGTGCATATATATCTGTGTAACTTAAACCCCTATCAAGATATAGAACATTACTATTACACCCTCATGCCCCTTCCCAGTCAATCCCAACCACCACCCTATTTCACCACATTCCACAAGGCGACTACTTGTCTCATTTCTTCCCTATAGACTTTTGCCTGTTCCAGAATGTCATATAAATGGAATCATAAAGTATGTGCTCTTTTTGTGAAAGGATTAATGACTCAGCAGAATGGTTTTGGAATTTAACCATGTTGTTTCCCATTAGTTTTTCACTTAAAGGTTTGAGCATTCATCAGTGATCATTATTTATATATGAGGTACAAAATAATGGTATTCTATCCTTTTCTTCTTTTTTTTTTTCACCCGAAATACTTAAAGAAAGCTTTTCTCCATCAACTGTTAGTTACCCTGAGGTACAGTTCATATAAGAGAAGCAAAATGGTGTTAATATTTCCCCTTTATTAACCAGTTTTATAAGTTGGTTCCGTACCATCCTCCAAAGGGGTTTTTCTCCTCATTATGGATTCATATTTAAACATATTTGATGTGTTTTAATCCATTACAGTTATTATTCTTCTTAAATTTAAATCGTCCCATCTTTGGTTAGTGGGAACTTTTCAAATTGGCTCATCCTTTTGACACAGCTTCATTAGTCTTTGATAGCTTCCTTATTTCTGAAGTGACATGATGTTCCAGGTTCATCTTAATATCAACCATTTCCTAAGCAGTCATGGTTCCAGTTAGTGTGAAGTACTATTTAGAGACTACAGTCTGGGTGTTGGGAATCTCATTGCTACTGGGTTGTTGTTTCTAGGCTTTTTCAGTGGAAAGAGCTAAGAATGTTTTTCAGATAAAATACATCGCGAACTCATACTGGTGTTTCCAATTTAAAATCCAGACTATAGGTTTTTACTTAATTCATCTATCTAACATCTACATCACCTTTCTTCTATGCTGAAAACCTTAGTTCCCAGCAACACCAACATAATTATTCATTTGCTTTATTCCACAGTAAACAAAACAGCTACAGAGTAACAATTCCAATATTAGCACCAACAATGTGATTACTAAAAAGAATTTTAAGATTGTTTTTTCTCTCACTAAGGACATAATTAAGTTACTCTTTTAGAGTTACTGGAAATAGTTCCTTTCTGTGTGTTACACCACCAACTCAATACAAGAATTCATGTTTCATTTTGCTTTCGGTTTTTAAGAATTTTCTTCATTGTGTAAAATAATAAATTAACCCACACAAATTTCTAAGACAAGATGTGTTCACAGAGGTCTCTGTTCCCTGTGTCCTTTACCTTATGTCCTCCCTCCCTCCCTCCCTGTAGAGCAGGGGTTCCCAACCCCCAGGCCACGGACGGGGTCTGTGGCCTGTTAGGAGCCGGGCCGCACAGCAGGAGGTGAGCAGCAGGCAAGCGAGCGAAGCTTCATCTGTATTTACAGCTGCTCCCCTTCACTAGCATTACTGACTGAGCTCCGCCTCCTGTCAGATGAGCGGCAGAATTAGATTCTCATAGGAGCGCAAATCCTACTGTGAACTGCACATGTGAGAGATCTAGGTTGTGAGCTCCTTATGAGAATCTAATGCCTGATGATCTGAGATGCAGCTGAGGCGGTGATGCTAGTGCTGGGGAGTGGCTGCAAATACAGATTATCATCAGCAGAGAGGTTTGACTGCACACAGACCATAATAAATAAGTTGCTTGAAGACTCATATCAAAACCCTGTCAGTGAGTGGCAAGTGAAAATAAGCTCAGGGCTCCAGTTGTATAATTATTTCATTATAAATGTAATAATAATAGAAATAAAGTGCACAATAAATGTAATGTGCTTGAGTCATCCTGAAACCACTCCCCCCCACCCCCGGTTTGTGGAAAAATTGTCTTCCACGAAACTGGTCCCTGGTGCCAGAAAGGTTAGGGACCGCTGCTCTAGAAGTTACCTGTTTTGGTTTGGTTTTGATTTATCCTTCTATTTTAAAAAACAGCAAGTATGTATATAAATATTCTTAATTGATAATAATTTAAACATATGTGAGTAAATATAGTCACATCACTTGAAATTTTCTGTGGTGATAGAAATCAGAAAGTGGTTGCCAGGGTTTGACTGGAAAGGGATTGAAGGAATTTTCTGGGGTGATAGAAATTCTTATCCCTACCCTATCACCTCCTAGCATACTGTGCTTTGAAAAAGCATACTGTGCTTAAAGAAAGACATTGCTGGTACAGTAAAGATTCTGTTTCAGGAGAGGAAAGAAACAGTACTAATATCACAGGAAATGAATAATTTTTAGAGAAAGGTCAATGGGGATAGAGCATAACATTCTAAATGTGATATTTTCGGAGTAAAATTTTGAAAATAATTTTGTGTTTTAAGATATAGATCAAACTCAGTTTTAAAGAAAAACAGGTGAACTTTTTTTTTTTTTTTTTTTTCCACACGCACACACTGTATTTTATTTTTACAAGAGATAGATAGACTGACACCAAGCATTGTACATGGATGACCACAACAAAAGCAACAATGATTGCAATTACCAAACATGAAACACACTTATACTATGTCATAACATTGACATTCAGTCCAGTAATCCTCCACTGTAACAGCTCCTTTACTTTGCAGTGAAAATTGATTTGTATATTCTTTTCCTCTGAGTCCTTGTGGGATTTTTTTTTTTTTTAATTCAGACAGAAAGTCACAAAAATTATACTCATCCTCATCAGTTCACTCAGTCCCATGTAATTAATTTCTTTTTTTTCATCTTGATCTTTTGTTAGCACTTTTATGAGTTCATCAGTTTTTCATTAGAGTTCTGAAAATGCTTATTCATTCAGTTCAGCAGTACAGTCAGTTACCAGAAACCTGTACTTGTCAGAGTCTTTTCCATGAATTTCTTGAAGATGAAACTCTTTTATAGGAACATATTTGCAAAATCATCAGAGTACACCCAGAACTGTCTGTAAATGACAAAAGACTTAAAAATGACCATGGTTAAAGATTTGATGAAAGTTCATAATAATGCAGTTGACAAGAAAATTAGTTATTTCTGAGATATACATTTTAAAGTAATAACTAGGATTATTACTTATAACATTATACCAGAACATATAAGATTTTTAGACGTTTCCTGTAATGTCAAAACAGGTGAACTTTTAACAAATTTTGTTTTTAGTGTTCAACAGTTGATTCTAAACTTATTAGAATTAACTTTTTTATTCTAAGCTATAATAATCTGGGTCTCATCAAACTCTTTCCAAGTAAACTTTTTCACTCTAATTTGTTCAAATCTATTTTTAATGACTGATTCTACCATTTTTGTATTTAGGGCAACAGAGAAGTTTGATGATTGTAAAGCAAAACGTGACACCCGCACCTCATGCACTGTTGATTATTCTCCTGTGTATTTTGTCAACATTGAAGTCTGGGTAGAAGCAGAGAATGCTCTTGGGAAGGTTACCTCAGATCATATCAATTTTGATCCTGTAGATAAAGGTAGTTGTAAACCTGAATTTGAGAATTTATTAGAATATACAGTGGTTTATAAATTAGTTTTAAGTTTAATTAACGTAGAAATAAGCATTTATTTTATTATCTTAGTGACTTTTACAAATTCACTTTATCAACAACATTAAAAATAATTTGAAAAAGAAAAATATCCATAATCCAACACACTCACAGCTGTTTTCACTTTGACTATTATCTTCTGGTATTTGTCCAAATATCAAACATTTTATAGCATTGTAATCATAATATACATGTTCCATTTTTATTCTTTTTTAAAATTTCATGTATCATAAATACTTAACTATCTTTTAATATCTGAACCTGAAAAGATTAACAAACGTAATAAGCTGACAAGGAAAAAAACTAGACTTTCTTTAGGAGCCTTTCCTTTCCATTATAATAGTATGGCATAGCATTGCTTTTAGAGAAATTATTTCATTTGGTGAGAATAAAAGAATACTTAAATAAAATATAAGGAGTATAAAAATAAAATAAAATATAAGGAATATATTTGACTTTGTATAAGAAGTTATAATCTATTGGATCTATTTTATTCTTCAGTGAAGCCCAATCCACCACATAATTTATCAGTCAGCAACTCAGAGGAACTGTCTAGTATTTTAAAATTGACATGGATCAACTCAAGTATTAAGAGTTTTATAAGACTGAAATATAACATTCAATATAGGACCAGAGATGCCTCAACTTGGAACCAGGTAAATTGAAAGTTACTGTTTATTCAAATAGTCTTTCTTGCAACCCACTAACCTAAAAATCCCAATCATTTTCTGAATGTCTTAAGTTTCTGGTTATGTGAAGTATTTTGCTTGACACCTCTTCTAGACCTGTATCTCAAGCAAGGACCAACAGGAAGACATCCAGATAGAAAATACAGTTTTGCTCAATACAGTAGCTTTTAAGTGAAATATGGAAGTGATGCAGGATGATAGGGAATAGCATTTTTGACAAGAGGTGAAAGGACCACAAATAACAGGAAGTAGATTAAGTAGAGGAGTAAAAATGAAGAGATTATGCAGATAAGGTAGAGCAGGAGTTAGCAAACGACATCTGCTGGCCAAATTCAGCCTGTCATCTGTTTTTGTAAAGAAAGTTTTCTTGGAACACAGCCACACACATTTGTTTACATATGGTCTCTGACAGTTTTTGTGCTACATAGAAAGAGTTGAGTAGTTGCAACAGAGACCATCTGGCCCACAGCCTAAAATGTTTACAATCTAGCCCTTTATAGAAAGTTTGCTAACCCATGAGGAAGGGATTGTAAGACCCAAAAGGAAAAGGACAGTGTACCCAAAGATGATGCTATCAGCAAAAGAAGTACTTGGAGCTTTTCAAAAGGCTATCATCATAGCATTGAGCTCCCCATACTATTCTTTGTTGTAACTCCATTTATCACTAACAGAATGCTTTTGCTTTGTTTCTCTGGTTGCAATAATGAGCTTAGAAGGGAATTGAGCCCATGACCTTCCTACTGCTGTCCTGCATTCCACTTATCTAAAGGGCTCAGAATACAATCAGAAAAAGCAACAAACCAAAATGGATTAATGCTTCATGTTGTACATGAGGATTGTACAGAGAGGATACATACCAGAAGTCCTTCAAAATATTTTTTAATATCATAGAATCTTAATTCATTGGTACAAAAAAGACTCGACACCTATTTGGTATTCAATGTTGAAATCTCAGAGTGGTAGAAAAAACCTGTTATTTATCTGTGTCTTTATTTCCTGAAAACCAAGTTTATCTACAAAGATAGCTTTTGTTTTTCTTAATTGGGCTGGATATCTTCCTTTTGCCTATCTAGATCTACACTCTACCCTTCTCCACCCTACTCTTTGTCTTGAGATGCTGACCTGTATGGATTTTATCTATTGGTTCTCTCTAGTGTCCTAGTGAGTTCCTAGCTAATGGGAGGAGGGGTCCTGACAAGAGAGAGGAGAGAGAAAAGTGAGATGAGCATATTTATTTTCCCTGCTTCCTCCCTGGAGCTTTCCTGTCTCAACCTGAGGTCACTGCTCCTCTCAAGTTAACCCTTTGTGTCCCTGTTCTTCCAGGTTCTGGTACCGCCCCTCATCCCTTTGGGTCTAAAGCTGGTAGCACCTAGAAGCCCCAGAGTACTGCCTATACTATCTAAGGTTTCCCGACACTCTGCCCATACTTCCTATAGTAAACCCTCCTTGAATTAAATTCTAATTGGAATTTCCATCTTTTTCCTGCTGAGACCCTGAGTGTTATAAGAGCATAGAAGAAAGAAAGAAAGAAAAGAAAGGATGAAAGGTTTAGTAATAGATGTTTCTGTATTTCCCAAACCTATTAACTTTACTGATTTTGACTGCTTATTCACTTGCATTTATTTCTCTCCAGAGCTTGAGTCAAATTAGTCTTCTTTCATTAGTTATTAGTCTTATTTCATTAATTAGCTTTTAAAATCTTAGGCAGTTTAGAAGACCTATAATAAATACCTTTGGGGTTTTTTTTTGGTCAATTTGCTTTGTTTTCAGATTCCTCCTGAAGATACAGCATCTACCCGATCTTCATTCACTGTCCAGGACCTTAAACCTTTTACAGAATATGTGTTTAGGATTCGTTGTATGAAGGAAGATGGTAAAGGATTTTGGAGTGACTGGAGTGAAGAAGCGAGTGGGATCACATATGAAGATAGTAAGTAAATAAGTATATGAAGAAAAAAGCATTGGAATTCTAACTATAAATTATGTCTGGTTTTAATAATATAGATCTCATTGCTTCTTATTTTGTGATCATTTTATTCAAACTGATATTTTACACTTTTTAAAGGATATCAAGTATAAAATCTAATATAAATTATTGATAGTACAAATCTTTTTGATACCTAATTAAAGAAAATTATGGAATAGTGTCCTAGATACCATGAGAAAACCATTAACTTAACGGTTTGTAAATGCAGAACATTTTATTAAAGGAGAGGTGTCCAGAAATATCTCTAACTAGAATCATATCCTGAATCGTTAAAAATCACACTATCTAGCAAAATGTGCTTTAGACCCTCACTATCAAAAAGATATTTGTACTATAGTTTTTATTCTTTTTTTTTTTTTATCAGTACTTAATAAGCCCCTGGAAAAGCATCCTGGCATTTTGGTTGGTTGATTTATTTTCATTTTCCCTTTCTTTCTCATGATAATACAGTGTATATAGTGTAGAATCCAAAAGGCATAAAAGGATACACAATGTAAAATAAAATTCCTTCCCCAAAGCAGCTAATGTTAATAATTTCTTCTGTAGCCATCAAGAAATAATCCTATGGCATATAGTTTTTTTGTTGTTTTTTTATTCTTTTTTCGGAACATTTTCCTATCATGGTCACCCTCTTTAGGTGTCAGTGGCAGCATCCATGGCTTTAAAACCTTCCCTACCACCTGTATCCCTTCACTTCCATGGAGCTCTTCCAGAGGTTTCATGAGAGTTACATGAATCGAGAATGTCAAAGTCAGAAAAGTAAAGTACCTTTCTCCACCAAGAAGTTTCTCTCATTTTGATAAATGCCAGGAAAGAAAGTAATCCTACTATTGCTGGTTTGGGAATCCTCGATCAGATCCCTTTGTCTTGGTCAGGAATTCTTAAACTGATATTCTTAGGGCCTTTAAAAGTACTTGGGTCAGTTTGGGGGAGTTCTTGAACTACTTCAAAATGTTGACAAAATATTGTGGTTAGTACTTGTGTGAATTGTCTGGAGCGATGGTACATAACCTTGTCAAATCAAAGAGATATCTGGTGTCCAAAAAGTTATGAACCATTGGATTATGCTTTTCTTCAAATTAGTGAAAGAAGCTTCTAGGTCCTCTTTATATTAGGAACCATTTCCAGCCCATAAAATTTCCTTTATAACTTCATGTTCTTTATTCTTTCGGGGTGCTGCACTGTACTCATGTATATATCTATTTGAACTCCCTGTACCAGCAGCTTTTTCCCCAGCCTTCCCTGGTCTGCCTTTCCTCTTTTCTCTGTTTTGTCACCTGTAATTACCTCTTCATGATCAGCACATCACTGCTTAGATTTTATTCAGATCCTTTTTTATTCTGTTGAATACCATATTTTGCAATTATATTTATAAAAATTTTGAATTTTTAAAACCTAATTATCAGCATTTGATGTTTTATAAAGTGCTTTTTCACATGGTTGGTGATTATTACAACAATCCTGTGAATTCATTTTTATAATATCCCATTACATTGACTCATCCAACATAAAGTAGTAAACTTATACTACATTTAACTCCATTTATTTTGTCTTCTATTCTTAAATGTATGCATTTAGGGGTTTTAAGCATGTATTTAAATATGATTTTTCAGTTTGATTTTTAGCAATAAGAAATAGTGATACATCTTTGGTTATTGCTTAGGATATATTTGTACTTTTAATATTTCAAGATTACAAAAGAGTTTCAATGTAATCTAAATCATCAAGCTATCACCCTGACTAAAGGAAGACCCAGGCATATCATGCTGGGATGGGAAAAGGCTGGTATAAAGAAAGAAAGAGAGACACCATATGATTGGAGGGCAAGAATATTAAGAACAAAGTAAGAGAATAACTTCTAGGATTTTATTTTATTGTTATAATAAAAAGTTTATGTCATCTCTTTAGGACCATCCAAGGCACCAAGCTTCTGGTATAAGATAGAGCCATCTCATACTCATGGCTGTAGATCTGTACAACTCATATGGAAGGTAAAAAAAATTGCCTATTTATATTCTTTTATCTCATATAAATATATTTTATATGGTGTTATGAGTGGAGCTTAATTTTTGATATCTATTTGATAACTATTTTTAATAAATAGAAACACAAAGCTTTATATATACTATAAAAAAGTCAGGTTCCTAAACTACAGGTGATACTTCATAGATATTTCAGCATAGTTCCGTGAAAGTTCTATGAGAAGAGGGGCCTTGTGTTTTTTTTTTTTTTATAAATTTATTTATTTATTTTTGGCTGCATTGGGTCTTCGTTGCTGTGCACAGGCTTTTCTCTAGTTGCGGTGAGCGGGAGCTACTCTTTGTTGTGGTGCGTGGGGCTTTTCATTGCGGTGGCTTCTCTTGTTGCAGAACACAGGCTCCAGGTGCATGGGCTTCAGTAATTGTGGCACATGGGCTCAGTAGTTGTGGCGCATGGGCTTAGTTGCTCCACGACATGTGGGGTCTTTCCCGGACAAGGGCTCAAACCCGTGTCCCCTGCATTGGCAGGCGGATTCTTAACCACTGCACCACCAGGGAAGTCCTAGCAGCCTTGTTTTTTACCAAACTTTCCTCAGTGCCTCATAGAAAATAATTAGTGTTTTGGGTAATCAAAGTATATGCTGGTAATAGGAAATAAAGTTGTTGTGCACTCCATAAATGTTCATGAGTGGATCATACTAAAATAAGGTAGAAAGAAAAATACTCAAGACATAAAATAATTTAGGCCAGCATAGCCACAGTGCAGAATTGTGTAGAGAACGAAAGGCTAACAGAATGGTGCTTTCCCTCGTAGTTGACGTCATGCTTTTTGAAGTCAGTCTTCATTCAGTGTGTAGTAGTTTTACTTCAGTAGTGAGTTCAAAGTAAGGTTGCCAGTCCCTTCCAATTAAATATTTAGAGATTTGACATAATAGCAGAATTTGTGAACATTAAGAAAAACTGATTAACTTTATTCAAGATTTATGAAATACATTTTTAAAATAAATTATTTTATTATAGACATTGCCTCCTTTTGAAGCCAATGGAAAAATCTTGGATTATGAAGTGACTCTCACAAGATGGAAATCACGTTTACAAAATTACACAGTTAAGGACACAAAACTGACAGTAAACCTCACAAATGATCGCTACATAGCAACTCTGACAGCAAGAAATCTGGTTGGCAAATCAGATGCATCTGTTTTAACTATCCCTGCCTGGGACTTTCAAGGTTTGTGTCCCTGAGATGGAGGCTGACTTATGAATGGGAAAGGGTAGTTAGGTATGGACAGGGCTCCTGTAAAAAAATGTAAGTATTCTAAGACTGTCTCCTCAGTATCAACAGTGATCATATTTTTAGAAGTCAGTCAGCAGCCAAACCTGGTCCATCATTTTATGGCTTACTTAAACTTTGCAGTAAGCTACTTAATTCATTTAAGCATTTTCTGATTATTTATCTTTTTTTAAATATATTTTTAAGGTTTTAGGAACTTTATATGTATATGACTTAAATATACTGTTTTTCTATAGCTTTATCTGTAGCTTTCAAAGAAGAAAAACATTGCAACTTACGTACACAAAACACTTGAAGAACTTTGGGAAAGGAAGAATTTAAGTTCCAAAATAAGTTGACTATTTACTTTACATGTAAATTATAATAAAGTGCTTTTATTCATGTAAATACATGTTAATATTATATGCTACAAAAACGTGATAGCAAGATAGATCACATGGTTATGGAAATGAATGTAAAATACTGGAATATCAAATTTTTAATGTTCATTTGTCATATCAGTATTCAAACTTTGTTTTAAAGCTACTCACCCCATAACGGATCTTAAAGCATTTCCCAAAGATAATGTGCTTTGGGTAGAATGGACTGCTCCAAATGAATCTGTAAACAGATATGTACTTGAGTGGTGTGTGTTATCAGATAAATCGCCCTGTGTCCCAGACTGGCAACAAGAAGACGGTACTGTACATCGCACCTATTTAAGAGGTATACCTGGCTACAAACATTTAAGTTGCTGTCCTTTTTCTAGCTCTTTAGACAGATTTTTCTTTTACATATTCTTTTCTGCTTTGTAGGCTTTGTGGTCCATTGAAAAGATATCCATTTTATCATAGTTACTAGTTACGTCTTGTGTACTAGATTTGTGACTCTCAGCAAGTCACACTTAACCTCTCTAAACTGCAGGGTCTGTTTATGGACTAAGTGGGGTTAATACTATCTTCTTGTAATATTCCACTATTGTTTTGATCATCAAAGGAATGTTCACAAAACTGTAAAGTAAGAGAAATACAAGATAATCCAACCTCTGTTGCTAATAGTATCTCTGTACCTGATTCAATTCCCTCATTCTTTAATGAGAAAATATTTTCCCTGAGCATCTAGATGGCTTGTTAACTTCTTATAGCTGTTGAAGAAGCGAAGCAGAACTAGAACTTAGATTTCCTTGTCTTTTAAACTGCAAGTACTAATGAAGGACAGAAAGTAATGTATTATAGAGCTCCAAAATGGGTTGCTTTAATTGTAAGATACTACTTATCAAGTGATACAACAACTTTAAAGAGAAAACAGAGCATTCAGTTTGTATGTGTGTAAAGAAGGATAACCATTAGAATTCAGCTACAAATAATATGATTAATCAGAGAAAACATGTTAACAAAGATATACCGTATATCTTTATATATAGCCATAAGGTTAATGAGCTTTATTCATAACATAGGCTGTTTGGCCCTCATTAACCTATTATTTAATATATAGTTTTACTAATCCTGGTTGTCTAGTTTATCCACCTTATCCAAATAAAAACAAGGTGGAGCTAGAGAGGAGATAGATTGATAATAACTGGACAACAGGAACTTTTACTATAGCATACCGTAGGCTCTGGAGACCTTCAGGTTGTGCAGGTATCCCCACAAAGCTCAGTAGGCCTGATAAAACATCACTGTATTACAGCAGAATATACAAAGATTATCTTCTTGATAATATTGAATCATCAAGAAAATTACTCTCTTTAAGAAATCAAAAAAGCATATGTCACTTCATGCATAATAGTTAAGGAAATGTAATTCTTGTTGAAAGTATAAACTTCAGTATAACAAAAAAATTTTTTGCTATTGCGTGCTGAAGGGATAGATAGATTGCTTTGTTAATTTGGAGAGAGTATAAATAAAGGAAACATTTAAGATAATTTTTTTCTTTTAAAATTATGTTACTTTCTGGGAGAAATAACACTAATTCTTGTTTTCCCAGTTACCTGACAAACCACAGCCGTTAGCGCTTTCCCTAGCTCTGATTAGTGACATCTTGCACTTAGGCAGTTCTCAGAGAAGTAGGTAAAATGTACAAAAATTGCCAAACTCTAAGGAAGACCCAGGATAATTTGAGATCAGTGTTTTATAAATCCTGAATATAAATGCAATCATTACTTTTATTGACAGTATAAATATTTTTTATTCACTGTATTGGCAATAAAAGTAACCTTTTATTTTCAAACAGTTTTATTCTGTTAAGCTTGAATCCAGTACACAAAAGGCAATGCTTACTTTAAAAAAAGGAAAGTTCAGTGGTAGTAATTTTATAATGTATGCAGACGTCAAATTATTATTTAGTATACCTGAAATATGTTGTACATCAACAGTATTTCAATTTTAAAAAATGAATGAAAATAAAAGAAAGTTCAGTGGTCGTGAAATTATAATGTAAAAGTAAGTAATGGAATTAATTAGGTTTTTTTCACTATAGGGAAAAAAATGCTTAATCCACTATTCTTACTTCAGGAAACCTAGCAGAGAGCAAATGTTATTTGATAACAGTCACTCCAGTGTATGCTGATGGACCAGGAACCCCCGAGTCTATAAAGGCATACCTTAAACAAGCTCGTAAGTCCAGACCTACTTTCTTTGAGAAATGTTGAGTTTTTTAACTAACAAAGACATTTTATCCCTTTTAAATAAGGATATGTCTTATTATGTTCAAATAATTTCATGATAATGAAATTTTACGAAGTCTTAATGATTTACTAAATTCTAATGATTTTCAGTTGGTAAATACCCTATTCTATTTCAGCACCTTCCAAAGGACCTACTGTCCGGACAAAAAAAGTGGGGAAAAATGAAGCTGTCTTAGAGTGGGACCAACTTCCTGTTGATGTGCAGAACGGATTTATCAGAAATTATACTATATTTTATAGAACCATCATTGGAAATGAAACTGGTAATAAAACTATATCAGCTATTAAGAATCAGGTGTTTTTTCTTAAGCTTTTAAATACTAATTTGTCTCACCTTATTGTGTTATACATCTTAGTATAGCATATTATCCTCAGAAAAGAGATACCTGAGAATATGCTTTATGGTTGCTTTCATGGTCCTATTAAAGAAACATTGTTTTCTAGTAAAATATGTTTTAATACATTCACAATGTCAAATATAGGCCAAACCAAGCAAGAATAGTTGAATAAAGCACACTTATTGATTTCTTCCAGCTGTGAATGTGGATTCTTCCCACACAGAATATACACTGTCCTCTTTGACTAGTGACACTTTGTATATGGTACGAATGGCAGCATATACAGACGAAGGTGGAAAGGATGGTCCAGAATTCACTTTTACTACACCAAGGTTTGGTAAGAAATAGTGATGTTTGATCTTTCTTTTTTTCTCTTTTTTCTTTTTAAAATTTAATCAGACTAAAAATGGGCTTAATTTATATGCTAAAATTTTGTTTAAAGTGCATCTTTGGATTCATATAAATGAAGTGTTCATAAATTATGATTTTTATATTGTTGTTTATCTGGTTTTGGTTATGTCTTTAAACTACAGAAAATTTTTTCCTTACTTTTTTGTTGTTTCTTTAATTGTCTCTGACTGATTTCACTTGTACTCTGTAAATCCCAAAAGAATTTGTATATCTTTCTAAATGGGTTCACTTTTTCACTGGCAAAAGTTGGATGTGGTCTTTCTTCTCTTGTTCTTCCTCTTATTGGCAGGTTGCTATAAAGACTAGTCCACCCTTGCGGTCTCATTTCCATACCTCCAGCTCAGTCTTTATTTAACCTGCTGAAACCAGGCTTCCAACCCACCACTCCACTGAAACCTCTCTAGTGTCACTCATAGAAGACCCCTTAGTTGTCCTATCCAATGCATGCTTTGTAGTCATCTTTTTTTTCCTGCGCTTCCCAGCATATGACCCTGTTGGCCTGTTCATCCTTGAAACTGTCCCTTCCCTTCGTTTGTTTTTCTAATAACACTCTCCTGAGTCTCCTCCCTGGTACTTTCTTCTTGGTCTCCTTTTCTGCTCTTTTAAATGTTTTATATTCTCCAGAGCTCTGTTCTTGGCACTGTTTTCTTATTTGCCTATTCAGATTCCCTGCCTATGACTTCAGCCATCCTCTCTTCCCTTCCCAAATACATTTTTCTTTCTTTGTTCCATGCCACAACTCTTTGCCAAAGCCAGAAATTTAGGTGCAATTGTAGTAAGTTTCTTCATATCTTTTTCACTTACATAAACCAAGTATCAAGTCCAGTAGATTGTGCCTTCTAATTACTGCTTGTGCGTGTGCTTTCATAATCTCTTTCTTTGACCCTAAACTTCTCATCATTTTCCCCACCTTTTTGTCTTTTCCCAGTACGTGGCCCTATACCTTTCCTTGTTTTGGCTATTCCTGTAGCCTCCCTAAAGCAGACTTAAACTGCATTCTTTCCTGTATCTACTACATTTTGAATCATTATAGAAATTACCTTATTTTATTGTAATTGTATTTGTAACACCTACACCCAAGCACCAAGACAGTGAATGATAAATAATAAGCTATTTATCATATAAATAAATAAATCATTCAACCATATTCCTCATTGGTTGAATGATTGCTGAGTGAGCAAATAAGTAGATAAGTGACTACATAAGATAGATATTAAAAGATCCTGAGCTTTGCTGTGATGGCCAATAATGAATATAGTCTATGGGATAATATTTGTGGTGACATGTTTGTAGAATATATATGTAACAAATGCAGGTTTCCCCCGCCATCCAAAAGTAGAGCATTCCTATGAAACCTTTCATAAGCCAAAGTGGTGTAGAGCAAAGAGTATTCCCCACTTTTGGAACGTTCACATTATGCCACTTCACTTTCACGAAAGACCTATGTTAGTACACTAACAAGCTTTTTTCATAAATTTATTTCTGTTAGCAAAAACAGACATTAATGTAATTTATGAAAAAAGCTTGTTAGTATACTGATGTAGGTCTTTCCTGAAAGTGAAGTGACATAATGTGAACTTTCCAAAAGTGGGGGGATACCTGTAATATTTGAAATAAAACTTTGTGCCATGATCTTTAAAAAATAGTAATAATAAACTTTAAAAATATTATCCTGATTATAAAAGTAGTGTTAATTATAAGGAATTTAGACTATACAGTAAAATACAAAGAGGAAGAAAAATCACTCCTGATCCCTCATCCAAAATAATCTCAACATATTTATATATCCTTCTAGTCTTTTCTATGCATACATTTTTTTCCAAAAACAAAATCATACTTATTAGTATTACTTCATCATCTGCTTTTTCCTCTGACCTATCTATTGTTTTATGGATTCATTATGGCTACTTCACATGGCATGGAATTTGCTCCCAAGGACCATATAGCTTAGTTGAAGAAATATGGTACAAGTAAACAAAACAGAGAGACATTTGAGCCATGTAGATAGTAAATAGAGCAGGAATTTAAAGATATCTGTAGTGGGGAGTTTTACCTTCAAAGATTTTGTGGGAAGACAGTACTTGAGCCTTGAAGTTAAGATGTGGACAGATAGGAAGAAGAAGGCATCTTAGTTCAGCATGAGCAAAGGCCCAAGGCATGAAATCTTAGTTCAGCATGAGCAAAGGCCCAAGGCATGAAAATATAGTAAGCAGAAGTTCAGCACCAATAAAGGAGAGGATCTGCCTGAATTTGATTTGGCATATGTATGAGAACCTTAGCATTCAGGAATTAATATTTTCCAACCTATAGTTTATTCCTGAGCCTGTATCTGATTTCTTGGTTCCTATCATGCTTTGTAGGAGGTAAAGTTACTTACAAAGGGATACGTGTGGTGGAAAGATAAGACTAAGTGAATACTGTATGACTATAGTACTACTTTCATACATTTTTCCTGTAAAAGACTAGTTACAGGGGGCTGGAGGAGTTAACCAGAAACAACCATAGGTAAATCATTAAAAAAATATCTAATATAAATTGTCCCAATTAGTGATTCATTTGATTAATAAGTCCTCTTTTATTTTTTTATAGATCTTTATTGCAGTATAATTGCTTCACAATACTGTGTTAGTTTCTGTTGCACAACAAAGCGAATCAGCCACATGCATATACATGTCCCCATATCCCCTCCCTCTTGAGCCTCCCTCCCATCCTCCCTATGCCACACCTCTAGGTCATCGCAAAGCACTGAGCTGATCTCCCTGTGCTATGCGGCTGCTTCCCACCAGCCAACTATTTTACATTCAGTAGTGTATATATGTCAATGCTACTCTCACTTCGCCCCAGCTTCGCCTTCCCACCCCATGTCCTCAAGTCCATTTTCTATGTCTACTTCTTTTTTTTTTTTTTTAATTTATTTATTTATTTATTTATTTTTGGCTGTGTTGGGTCTTCGTTTCTGTGTGAGGGCTTTCTCTGGTTGTGGCAAGCGGGGGCCACTCTTCATCGCGGTGCGCGGGCCTCTCACTATCGCGGCCTCTCTTGTTGCGGAGCACAGGCTCCAGACGCGCAGGCTCAGTAGTTGTGGCTCACGGGCTTAGTTGCTCCGCGGCATGTGGGATCTTCCCAGACCAGGGCTCGAACCCGTGTTGCCTGCATTGGCAAGCAGATTCTTAACCACCGCGCCACCAGGGAAGCCCTATGTCTACTTCTTTATTCCTGCCCTGCAACTAGGTTCACCAGTACCTTTTTATTTTTTTTAAAGATCCCATATATATGCATTGGCATACAGTATTTGTTTTTCCTTTCTGACTTACTTCACTCTGTATGACAGACTCTAGGTCCATCCACTTCACTACAAATAACTCAGTTTCATTTCTTTTATGGCTGAGTAATACTCCATTGTATATATGTGCCACATCTTCTTTATCCATTCATCTGTCAGTGGACATTTAGGTTGGTTCTATGTCCTGGCTATTGTAAATAGTGCTGCAGTGAACATTGTGGTACATGTCTCTTTTTGAATTACAGTTTTCTCAGGGATATATATGTCCAGTAGTGGGATTGCTGGGTCATATGGTAGTTCTATTTTTAGTTTTTTAAGGAACCTCCATACTGTTTTCCATAGTGGTTGTATCAAGTTTACATTCCCACCAACAGTTCAGGAGGGTTCCCTTTTCACCACACCCTTTCCAGCATTTACTGTTTCTAGATTTTTGATAATGGCCATTCTGACCGGCGTGAGGTGATACCTCATTGCAGTTTTGATTGCAGATAGGGATTCATGTGGTATTTAGGGATCTCAGGCTTGCTGCTTTTTAGATGATATTATTCCTACTTCTGCCACTCCTTGTGCCTGTTAAGATTCTCCTAAAATTCTTAGCCCTATGTCAGATTTATCATCTTTTTGAAAATAGTAAATAACTATTAAAAATTTTGCCTGGGGCTTCCCTGGTGGCGCAGTGGTTGAGAATCTGCCTGCCAATGCAGGGGACACGGGTTCGAGCCCTGGTCTGGGAAGATCCCACATGCCGCGGAGCAAATAGGCCCGTGAGCCACAATTACTGAGCCTGCGCATCTGGAGCCTGTGCTCTGCAACAAGAGAGGCCGCGATAATGAGAGGCCCACGCACCGCGATGAAGAGTGGCCCCCACTTGCCGCAACTAGAGAGAGCCCTCGCACAGAAACGAAGACCCAACACAGCCATAACTAAATAAATAAATAAATAAAATTAAAAAAAAAAAAATTTTGCCTGAATTGTACATTTTTATTTCTTATAGAAGATTACATTTATAGTTCAATTATTGAGATTGTTTAAAGTTTTCCCAGGGACTTCCCTGGTGGTGCAGTGGTTTAAGAATCTGCCTGCCAATGCAGGGGACACGGGTTCGATCCCTGGTCCAGGAAGATCCCACATGCCGCGGAGCAACAAAGCCCGTGCGCCACAACTACTGAGCCTGCGCTCTAGAGCCCGCATGCCACAACTACTGAAGCCCGTGTGCCTAGAGCCCGTGCTCTGCAACAGGAGAAGCCACCACAGTGAGAAGCCTGCACACTGCAACAAAAAGCAGCCCCTGCTCACCGCAACTAGAGAAAGCCAGCACACAGCAACAAAGACCCATCGCAGCCAAAAATTAATTAATTAATTAATTTTAAAAAAGAAAAGGCTTTTCCAATTCTACCCAGTAGTTCTAGAACTCAAAGATAAGCTTTTGCTGAGATTCTGCTGAGTGCAGACCATAAATGTAATAAATAGGTTTGAAAGCTCTTACCAGGTAGATAGATTATCTATCCAGTAAACTGAACTAATCAGTTTATTCCACCAGCCAACATATATTTTATGCATACTATGTGGTCAGGTTACTGTGTAAGGTGTAAGTAGCTAGGATATGATTTACCAAGGGGGAAGGGAGGGGGGAGAGAAACACCTTTAAGTTTGAAAAGGTTGTCAAAAAATATTAGGATGGTATTTCATCTTTTCAAATCTGGTTGGGAAGTTGCATTATTTCTCTTTCGCATATGTGTCAACAGTTATTTTCTTTCTTTCCCCTTTCTGTTTTTTTAGCTCAAGGAGAAATTGAAGCTATTGTTGTACCTGTTTGCTTAGCATTCCTATTGACAACCCTTTTGGGAGTATTATTCTGCTTTAATAAGCGAGACCTGTAAGTACCTGTATTCATATTTTTGCATTTTCCCCCACCTTTATTGATCTATAATTTACATGCAATGAAATTCATCCATCTTAAGTATACAGTTTAATGAATTTTTGTAACTGTATATAGATGTATAACTACCACCACACTCAAGATAGAGAACATTTCCATCACTCTAAAAAGTTTCTTCATTCTGTTTTGTACTCTGTCCTCTCCCTCAGCCCCTGGCCCCAGCAATCACTGATCTGCTTTCTCTGGTTGCAGTTTTACCTTTTCTAGGATTTCACATATATGGAATCAAACATGTAATTTTTGTGTTTGATGTCTTTCACTTGACATATTTTTGAGATTCATCCATGTTGTTGCATATACTAATATTTTTCTTGTTATTGCTTAATAGTATTCTATAGTATAGAGATATCGAAATTTGTTTACCCGTACATCTATTATGAAAGTTTATGTTGTTTCTTTGATTTTTGGCTATTACAAATAGCTAAAATATGTATGTGTTGCTATGAACATTCACATACAGATCTTTGTGTGACGATATATTATCATTTATCTTGAGTAAATGCTTAGTAGTGGGATTGCTGGGTCATATGGTAAGTACATATTTAACTTTATAAGAAGCTGTCAAACTGTTTTCTAAAGTGTTTGTACCATCTTGTATTCCCACGAGCAATGTGAGAGTTCCATTTGTTCCATATCATCCCCAATTCTTGGTACTGACAAGGTTTTTAATTTTAGCTATTCTTTCTCATGGATTTGTAGTGCTATCTCATTGTGGTTGTAACTTCTGTTTCCCTGATAACTAGTAATAGATCTTTTCATGTGCTACCTATACATCTTCTTTTGTGGTATGTCTTTTGAAATCTTTTGCCCATTTTTAAATTGGGTGATTTGTCTTGTTAATATTGAGGTTTAAGAGTTCTTTATATATCTGGTTACAAACTTTTTGTCAAATATATGTTTTGCAAATTCTGAACTGTGGCTTGCCTTTTTATTCTCTTAACTGTGACTTTAGAAAAGCAAAAGTTTAATTTTGATCAAGTCCATTTTATCAGGGTTTTTTTTTTAATGGTTCTTGCTTTTTATGTCCTGTTTAAGAAATCTTTGCCTAACCTAATGTCACAAATATGTTCTCCTATATTTTCCTCTAGAAGTTTAATCATTTTAGCTCTGTGCTGTGATCTATTTAGAATAAATTTTTGTGCATGTTGTGAAGTCAGGGTCAGAGTTTTTTCCCATAGATATCTAGTCATTCCCAGCATCATTTATTGATAAGGCTATCTTTTCCTATTGAATTATCTTGAACCTTTGCCAAAACCAATTATCCATATAAGTCTGGATCTATTTGTGGACTCTCAATCCTGTTCCATTGTTCTATATGTCTGTTCATCCTGATAATACGTGGTCTTGATTTATTATAGCTCTATAGTAAGTTTTGAGACCAGGTGGTAGAATTCCTCCAATATTTTTTTTCAAAATTATTTTTGCTAGGTTCTTTGCCTTTTCATATAAATTTTAATATCAGCTTATAAATTTCCTTTAAAAATCTGTTAGAATTTTTATTGGAATTTTATTGAATCTGTCCATCAGTTTAGGGTAAAATGCAATCTGAACATGAGTTCACATGTTCATGAGTCAAATAAATCTTTCAGTACGTGAACGTGGTATATCTCTATACTTATCTTGGTTCCTTTTGCAATGTTTTGTAGTTTTCAGGCCTTGCACATCTCATGTTAAATTTATTCCTTCCTAAGTGTTTTTTTGTGTGTGTGCTATTATAAATAGAATTTAAATTTTTTTATTTTCTAATTGTTCATTGCTAGTATATTGAAAAGTACAGTTGATCTTGTAAATGTATTGGTCTTGTATACTGAGATCTTCATAAATTAATTCAGTCACTTTTTGGATTTTCTACATGCACAGTCATGCTGCCTGCAAGTAAAGATTCCAGTCTTTATACTTTTAGTTCTTTTCATTATTGTACTGGCTAAGACCTTCAGTACTATGTTGAATAGAAGTGGTAAGAGCCAACATCTTTCCATTATTCCTGATCTTAGGCGAAAAAGCGTTCAGTCTTACACCATTGCATGTTATGTTAGGTGTAAGTTGAGGAAGTTCTTATATTTATGTTTTGCTAAGAGTTTTTGTCATGAATGGGTATTGAATTTTGTCAAATGCTTTTTCTGCATCTGTTGAGATGAGCTTATGATTTTTCTCCTTTCATAAATATGGTGAATTTTATTCATTGATTTTCAGGTGTTATACCTTGCATTCCTTGGATTTTGCTAGATTCGGTGTGTTGATAATTTTTGCATTTTTTATATGTTCATAAGTGATATTGATTTGTCCTTTTTGTGGTGTCATTGTATAGTTTTGGATTCGGGGTAATACTAATTATCTCATAAAATGAATGGCCTCAGGACATAGTACCTCTATTTTCTGGGAGAGTGTGTAGGGTTGGTATTATTTCCTCTTTAAATGTTTGATAGAATTCACAAATGAAGCCATCTGGGCCTGCTATTTTCTTTGTGGGGAGGTTTTTTTTTTTTTTTTTTTAAGGATTTTAATTTTTATTTATTTATTTATTTTTTAAGTTTTATTTATTTATTTTTGGCTGTGTTGGGTCTTCATTTCTGTGCGAGGGCTTTCTCTAGTTGCGGCAAGCGGGGGCCACTCTTCATCGCGGTGCGCAGGCCTTTCACTGTCGCAACCTCTCGTTGCGGAGCACAGGCTCCAGACGCGCAGGCTCAGTAGTTGTAGCTCACGGGCCTAGTTGCTCCGTGGCATGTGGGATCTTCCCATACCAGGGCTGGAACCCGTGTCCCCTGCATTGGCAGGCAGATTCTCAACCACTGCGCCACCAGGGAAGCCCTGTGGGGAGGTTTTTAATTAAAAATTGAGTTTCTTACAAGTATAGGGCTATTGAAGTTTTCTTTTTCAATCTGTTTTGGTAATTAATTGGTGTCTTTCAAGGGATTCATCCATTTTTTTTTTTTTGGTTGGTCAGTTCATTTAGGTTGTTAACTTTATTGCTTTTTATATTATGTCCAGATTTCATAGTTGTTCCTGCAGGACAGTCTGTTAGGATCTTATTACTCATCTTTATTTGAACTTATTCTCAAGATGACTCATTTCCTGTGTACCTGTGTACACTATGGACCTCTAATGTTGGGCTAGGGACTGTATTAAGGTAAAGATATTTAAATAGGTTTTTGATGATGGGGGATATCCTGAATTCATTGTTAGCCTTTTCTTCCTTGTGAAAAATCAAATTTATTTTATCTTGTACCAATGTGAAAATTGAACATTTTTGGGTTTTTGTTTTGGGGAGAGAAGGTATACCACAATTTTTTGTGACTCTGGCTAGAGTTTTTAAGTGTTGTTGTTGTTGTTTATTTATTTTATTTATTTTTGGCTGTGTTGGGTCTTCGTTGCTGCGTGCAGGCTTTCTCTAGTTGCGAGCAGGGGCTACTCTTCATTGCAATGCATGGGCTTCTCATTGCAGTGGCTTCTCTTGTTGTGGAGCACGGGCTCTAGGCGCACGGACTTCACTAGTTGTGGCACGTGGGCTCAGTAGTTGTGGCTCGTGGGCTCTAGAGCACAGGCTCTGTAGTTGTGGCACACCGGCTTAGTTGCTCCGTGGCATGTGGGATCTTCTCGGACCAGGGCTCGAACCCGTGTCCCCTGCATTGGCAGGCAGATTCATAACCGCTGTGCCACCAGGGAAGTCCTTTAAGTGGTTTTTATTGCAGAATTTAATTTCAGAGATTTTTAAAAATTGAATACTGATTACCAGCTTTAGTCTTATAAACAAACACTTTTTCTTTAAGGATAAAGATTAAGATCCTTATGCATTTTTAACAGTATTTCTATTGGTTACAAGAAAAATAACGTTTTTGTTAGCTTTGGGATACAGCAGGTATTTTTTGTTTATTTAATTGGATTGGTTTGATTCTTAAGATTCTTGGATGATAATGTTTAGAAATAGGAACTATTCATTGTTTATTACATGTGGTTCTACATATGAGATATTTCTTTTCTCTCCAGAATTAAAAAACACATCTGGCCTAATGTTCCAGATCCTTCAAAGAGTCATATTGCCCAGTGGTCACCTCACACACCTCCAAGGGTAAGATGAAATATTTCTGACTTACTTGTAATACACAAGCATATTAGGATATATTATAGAGTTCAAGCAAAAGATAATACTGAATCGAAAAGTAGATGAAAATAGTACATAAATGAGAATTTTAGTCAAAATTTAAAATAATACTTATGTATTCTAGGAGTTTATTATCACCATAGCATATTTGTCCTTATATTCCTAATTCTATTTAGTATACATTAAAAATATTTGATTGAACTTGTAAGTTGAAAACCTACTATGTTTTAATGCTGCTATGTGATAATTCTGTTGTAAGGCAAGCATTTTAGATTATGTATTAAAATAAAATTTTAAATCTACCATTTTAACATGATTAAATGGCTTCTGGAAACCTACAGTAAATTCCTTGAACTTCCCTAAAGGGGAAATGATTTGTACTTATTACCTTCTGACAGTCCGTTAATTTTAGATTAACAGATGATTGAAATGTATATCCTATGAAACTTCAGTCATTTGAGTTTGATTTAATGTTTTCCTCATTTTTCTATCCAATTAATCCTAGGCTGCCCAGACTAGGCATGAAATATGAAATTTTATTTCTAGACCTTTAAGTTTATCAAAATGTAATACCAACAATATTGATTTAGAATTCTGAGGAAATACAGCCTAATTCATACTTTTTAGAATCATTTCACAATGTCCGTGATTCACGTGATTTAGTTAGTGATATAGATTATCTCTGCACCATTAAAAGTTACTGAGAAGTTTCAGAGCTTCATTACTCTGTGGCTTTAACTAATATGTCGTATGTAATTATTTCAGAGTTTCTAAATGAACATGCACCATAGGTAGTAATTCATTTTCTCTTTTTCTTAGCATTTTAATTCAAAAGATCAAATGTATCCAGATGGCAATTTCACTGATGTAAGTGTTGTGGAAATAGAAGCAAATGACAAAAAGCCTTTCCCAGAAGATCTAAAATCATTGGACCTATTCAAGAAGGAAAAAATTAATACTGAAGGACACAGCAGTGGTATTGGAGGGTCTTCATGCATGTCATCTTCTAGGCCAAGCATTTCTAGCAGTGATGAAAATGAATCTGCACAGAACACTTCGAGCACTGTCCAGTATTCCACTGTGGTACACAGCGGCTACAGACACCAGGTGCCATCGGTCCAGGTCTTCTCAAGATCCGAGTCCACCCAGCCCTTGTTAGATTCTGAAGAACGGCCAGAAGATCTACAGCTGGTAGAGAATGTGGATGGCAGTGACGGCATTTTGCCCAGGCAACAGTATTTCAAACAAAACTGCAGTCAACATGAAACCAGTCCAGATATTTCGCATTTTGAAAGGTCAAAGCAAGTTTCATCAGTCAATGAAGAAGATTTTGTTAGACTTATACAGCAACAGATTTCAGATCATATTTCACAGCCCTATGGATCTGGGCAAATGAAAACGTTTCAGGAGGTTCCTGCAGCAGATGCTTTTGGTCCAGGCACTGAGGGACAAGTAGAGAGATTTGAAACAGTTGGGATGGAGGCTGCAGTTGATGAAGGAGTGCCTAAAAGTTACTTACCACAGACGGTGAGACGAGGCGGCTACATGCCTCAGTGAAGGACTAGCTCCTGTTACAGCTTTGGAAACACCTGTAAAGTAAAGCTAAAAAGTATTTTACCTGTGATTTCAGATCTTCACTCACTGAAGACGATCATTTGCCCTTAAGGACAAGAAGGTACTGTCCTCCCATGTGGGCTGTTTCCATCCCAGAATATCTGGGATTTGACTTGAAGCACTACATAAACTGACTTCATCCTCCAAATAGCTGAATGACTGTGCTGTTTCAGGATGTTTGCACTGAAGAAAAACAAAGCTTGTCTGAAATTTATAAAGTGAAACTTTTTGTTTTGCTATCTAGAAAACAGAGGGTATTTAAATTAAAAGCAGTGGTAAACTTAGCACAGCTATACTGATTTTAATGAGAATAGTCATCAAATATCAAATCTTGGGGAGAATTAGCATAAAAATTAGAGGAGCAAGGTCTAGACCCTCTACTTCAAGTGACAACATAATTTAAAGAGTCCAGATGGTACAACTAATATGAGCCTAGCTTTTGTTGTCTGACAAAAAGAAGAAAAAAATTGGGCTCATTTATAATCATACCAACATATAAAATATTAGTTCTCATCCATTGGTAGTGATGCTGCCAGTTACTGGAGAAAAGGAATTCTGGAGTTTTAACTTGGCAAACTAAAAATATTAATTTTTCAATATTAGACAATAAGTAAATTTTCAAACATTTGCTTTCTATCACTGTTGACAACCTCTGAAGATCCATTTCACACACTCAGCAGAGGGTCCAGATAAGAGCTAGGAATGAATGCGACGAATTATCTTAAACATTTAAAAAATTCTTTGCCATTTATAAAGGCTTAAATTGTTAACACTTTTCTATACATGTATATGTACATTATTGACCCTTCTTGTTAAGACATCAGAGAATTTGGTTGATGAAGCACTTTATACAGTATGTCTTCACCTTAAAATGTGTTTTGATTTAATATGCTTTGTTTTTAAGTAGGCCAAGATTGAGTTTTTTCTTTCTTTCTAGTAGGTGTTTGAAGCAGACTAATAACTTAGAGGACTTGGGCAATACTCACCAAAACAAACAAAGCACCGCCCCAAAAATGTACATATTGATCTTAGGAAATATCACAGTTAGCAAATATCCTTATTGTAGAGGCACTTAATGAAGAGATAGTATTTTAATGTCTGCCAGTTCTGAGGTAGGTGAAACTTAGTTCTACATGATGATTTAGGAATATTTTAAACCTCTTCCCACATGTTCTGTTCTTCAGGGGAAAAGTGAGTTGGGCTTCCAGAGTTTAGCACTAAACTCACTTTCACATTTATGTTATTCCCTACCCACCACATTTGACAAGGAAGCAGGGGCTAAAGCTAGGAGCTGAGTAAGTAAGAAGAAATTGTCATGTGGTTGACTACTGCTGCCAAGTAAGTTTGTGTTGTTTTTCTGTCATATTTAAGTTACAGAAACCAAGCCAACTTAAAATAGTTTGTAGAGGTTATTGAAGAATAAAAGGCTGAGAAAAATTAGTACACATTTACAGTTGAGATGTAATTCAACTCGTTACTCTCAATATTGTTCACATTAGACTTGCTGTTATGCTTTATCCCTTGTATTCTTGCCTGATACTTTTCAGAGTTCTTTCTCATATACAGTCTTTGCGAGACAGAGCAGATGCTTTATTCTGATATATCCAGTTCTACTTTAGGCAAAACCAACATGAGGTTGGTAGAATGTCAGAATTAGTAGTAGATGAGGAAAATTAGGCACAGACAGGTCAGGCTGGAACAGAGAGACCCCGAACTCACACACACTACACACTACAAGGTAATAAGCATTACCACCATTTAAGTTGGTCATCAAAGGCTGGTCCAAATCAGGACAAGATTTATCTTGCTAAATGTCAACAGATTTATATCTATTACATTTTTCATTTCCTCAAAAAAAGTAGTCATGTTGTTATAACCATGTTTAGCTCTAACCTTCCTCCTAACAAATAGCAGTGTTGCAAAGAACATTTTAGTGTGGAAATTGTATGTGGGAGGTGGGCAGTTATAAAATGTGAATTCATGATCTATGGGAATCAGAACAAATAGTTATTTAAGAAAGGACATCATATAAGCAAATTTGTATGTTGAAACTTGTATAGAATATGGTGCAGTGAGTGAATGCCCCCCAGCCACAAAAGCACTTTAGGCATATTAAATGGACATAGTTACTGTGCAAAACTTCATTCAGGATATAAATATATTTATGTAATATACATCTTTGCCCCAAAAGAGAAAAGGAATCATGAAACTTAAGTACAAAATTACTTTCATAAGGCATGTCTTAGAATAATCTGTCTTGATATATGTAAATTATATTTTAGGTAGGCCCAGAAACAAATCCAGTTAATTTATGTGAAAATTAGACTATGTTTAAGATAGTGGATAAACTACTCATTAAATATCTAGTATCCAAAAATTTGATGCAGTTGCCCTCTTGTAAGATTAAAAAAATAATAAGCATATGTTACATGTGTTGTTATTGTAATTTGATTGTTACTGGTGTCTTTGGTATCCTACCCTCATCCTTCATAAAGGCATGAGGCTAAATAACTTGGAAAACTGTCAGACTTCAAACCCACTAAAATCTAAAAGTTTAATTCTTTTTTAACATGGATCATTCAGCACTAGGGAACATACCCAACATGTGAGCAGAAGCAAGGGAAAAAGCAGAATCATTCACGTGTTTTGTGTTCACATCTGTTCTGTGCCTAGTTGTTTGTTTAATTTCAACCTTTTTCTTTGATAAGAGATTTTTTTTAACACACGAAGTCATCCAAGACCCTAGTTTATTTTGAAGTTAAGGGTTAATGAAGTTGAAATATACTTTTAAAACATATATTTATGAAAAGTCAAATTTAAAGTGGAACATCTAAAATAGCACTATAAATAGAAATCAGATTTTAAAAGACATCTTTTTTCTACTCACATAGTTTAGTTAAAATCATGACATAAATTTAGAAATAAAATAATTATATAGTAGAATTCCCTAAAATATTTCTGTTAACTGGCATGTACTGACCAACTATAAATTAAGTAGGAGAACTCTTCCTAATCTATTCCATTATATTCCACACCAATCTCCTCCTCTGTTTGGTGTTAGGAACAAATTTCTATACCATACATTTCTGTTTCAGTAGTTCTTTGTTGAAATGGGTAAAATGTCAAAATAATAAGCTACATAAAACTTAAAGTTCAATTGTTTAAAAATATTGGGATAGCTTTCTGTTGTAGGTTGTGTTAGATTCTATTGCCCAGGTAAGATTACTTTAAAAATTTTTTTGCACTTTTTTGTAAATTAAAAGAATATGAAGCCATAAAATGGCAAGATATTTAGGCTTAAGAAATTTTAAACTAGCAAACTTACAGCCTAATTCTATAAACCGGTCCTTGGTAGCCGTTCCTTTTCAGGCTATTTATAAACAGAATTTAGATGTACGTCAAAACAAAACTTTCCAAAGCTAAATGTAATATCTTTTGGGTTAATCTATTTTTTTTTCATTGTATATGCTACTTGTATGTGTATTCCCACGATATTCTAATATGCATTGCATTAAAAATGGCAGCTCTGGATGAGCTCTTTTGTTACCTATTTCTAAATTTTTTACTAAGGCTTTTTGTAGTCAGTAGTTCCTTAAAACGGGTTAAACTTCATTACACAGTTCTTTAAAGTTGATAGATAATGATGAAAATGAATTTAAGGCCAATGGTGATAGATGTTACAGACCTTTTATCTCTTAAACATAAGCTTTGAGAATGATAACTACATGCTTCAGATGCTGTTACATGAATATCAAAATGTGATGTGTCAGAAATAAAGGGATAGTTTAAAGGTGGATATTTGAAAATTCTTTAGTCTTAGTATATATATATATATATATATAGAATAGTATACTCTAAAAATAAGTGTGCAATTTACTAGTACTACAGTACAGTGAGTAGCATTAGGTATGTCTCCTATTTATACCCTATGTCCCATTTAATTGTAAGTGCAATCCTTTTAAGTTCACTTGCTCTTTTACCCCGACCTAATCTAACTTCATATAGAAGGCTTGTCTAGAAAGAGTATTGTATGTATTTTCACTTTTGCACAGTGAATTGCATGTGCAACTTGTAACCACAGCTATTGTTTTTATGTTGACATAACTCTTAAATGTTCTCATATATCAGCTCGCATCCTTTAAGTAAATTTAATAAATTCTTAACTCAGTTTTTTTCTGGGTGTGGTCACTACCAGATGTCATTAAACACAATGTTTAAGGTAACAGTATTTATCATTACTGGTGTTGGGCCTTTGTGTAAACTAGGTGGTTTTTGAGGGTTCTGTGGCTTTTTAAATGCTCATTTAGCATAATGGATAGGGTTTAGAAGAAAATCAATACCCTATCTCGGCCTTAATAAATACAGATTCGGAGGTGGCAAATTCATTGACCATTTTTCTGGATTTACTAAGATGATTTCTGGAATCCCAGCATCTTACCTCCCACTGGATATTTTTTAACTGGGTTGCCAGGGGACCAACCAAGTACAGAGGCGCTGCGCCATCCTGTGGCCTGTCTGTGCCCACACTACTAGAGTCTTGTCACAGTGAGGCACGAAGCCCACTGCTCCACAGCAGCCCACTGCTGCCCCCTGAGGTTGCTGAGTAGAAGTGTATGAAAGTAACCGTTCCACCTGGGAGGAAATCTGAACTACTAGATTTGTGTCTTCACATTGTGATTTTATCTTAAATATGCAGTAAATGAAAAACCCACAAACACACAAGTTAACTTCATCCCTTCACATATATACTAAAGGTTGTAGAAATAGCGTCTTGGGTTTGGGCTATGTGTTTGTTTAAAATCTTTGGCTGTGGCTCTTACGGGCTCAGCCTGACTTCTTTGTGGTACCTCTTGTCTAACCCTAATTTATATTATGGATCCAATCCATCCTACTGCCAAAAAGATTACAGAGTTCCCTCAGCATTCAGTTTCCCTAGCCCAGAGACAGAGAAGCAATTTTAACTTCTGGTTTAAACTTTTTTCTTTTTAAATTAATATAAAACGTTCCTTCCATGCTTTCAAAATATAAACAAGAGTACAACAAACTGTGCTCTTACAGAGATGTTTAAGTCTAGTTAAACATGCTCTGGTTACTTCATAGAGTACAGAAGAGAAGGAGAAAAAGAGACCTGAGGTGGAAAGAGAAGGAAGTGTGGAGAAGCAGAGGGAAGCAGGTAGTGACCCCAGGTCAACAGCTCATGCCCCCATTGCTGCTCATTTAGGTTGGCTGCTGGCCGACCTAGAAAGACCTTCGAAAGGCTACTTGGTTCCTCAACAGCTTAAAACAGTTCTATCTACACTGAGGGAGAAAAACCTACTTTAAATTCAAAGTTCAAAATTTCTTAGATTACAGTTATTTTTTCCCAATTGCTAAAAAGGTTTCAAACAGATGGGAAGGCATAGCTTAGTTTTAGAAATCTGTGGACATTCAAAACCCAATTCTTTTACATTTATCCCTTGTGACTCTGGTTTTGTCATTTTATGTGTCAGAAAAGTATAACTAGAATTGTCTTTCCTCATTCTTGAACATTTTTTTAAAAACATTAAATGGCTTTTATTTATACATTTATGCATTTGTTGAAATTAGAATCCTTCCAGGATAATGTGGTGAGATACATAGTGGGAATCCTCACACACAAAAATAGAAGGGGAAAAAGAAGACAACTCAGATCAAGCATTTCTCTCTCTGGCTACTTCATCAGCGAGGACTGTGGACGGTCCTTTTGATACAGAGTGGCCAGATTAACCAAGCGGTCAAAAGTGATTTATTCCCCAGAGCACTGGTTCAAACACTGAAAGAGATCCCACCCCTTGACTCAGTCCAGGCTTCCTTTGCTAGAAGAATCTTTTTTTTTTTTTTAACATCCTTATTGGAGTATAATTGCTTTACAATGGTGTGTTAGTTTCTGCTTTATAACAAAGTGAATCAGTTATACACATACATATATCCCCATATCCCCTCCCTCTTGTGTCTCCTTCCCACCCTCCCTATCCCACCCCTCTAGGTGATCACAAAGCACCGAGCTGATCTCCCTGTGCTATGCGGCTGCTTCCCACTAGCTATCTGTTTTACATTTGGTAGTGTGTATATGTCAGTGCCACTCTCTCTGCTAGAAGAATCTTAACGGTTAAAGATGAAACTCATAAGTACACACCTGGATCCTGTCCTTATAGGAAATTGTTTTCCCTACAGTTTTGGCTAAAGTCAGAAAAAACCTGTTGACTAGTGATAGCTTTTAAATGAATATCAACTTCTCTGGAACTGGTTCTGTACGCTTCCAGAAAGGGGATCATGGTTTTAAATGAATAGCCTGAAAGAGAATATTTAAGTAAAAAGGTACTCAAAGGCACTGAGATTCTGACAACAGAAAGAACTCTGCAGGAGCATTTAAAGAATGAAAAGGCAGGGACTTCCCTGGTGGCTCAGTGGATAAGACTCCACGCTCCCTGGTCAGGGAAGTAGATCCCACATGCATGCCGCAACTAAGAGTTTGCATGCCACAACTAAGGAGCCCAAGTGCTGCAACTAAGGAGCTGGCAAGCTGCAACTAAGGATCCCACCTGCCGCAACAAAGGAGCCCACGTGCTGCAACTCAGGAGCCCACCTGCCGCAACTAAGACCTGGTGCAACCAAATTAATTAATTAATTAAAAAGAAAGAACCCCCCCCCCCAATAAGGAATGAAAAGGCAACCACTCTTCCCTATAGGTCAAAGTCAGTGTGGATTTTGCTCAATGTTCAATCTAGACTTACAAACACCTGAGCTA
Organism: Balaenoptera acutorostrata; assembly: GCF_949987535.1. Lineage (NCBI taxonomy): Eukaryota > Metazoa > Chordata > Mammalia > Artiodactyla > Balaenopteridae > Balaenoptera > Balaenoptera acutorostrata. Next base: position 46,503,870 of record NC_080065.1, on the reverse strand, counting down.
CCAGCAGGCATCAGAGCCCAGGAAAGGAGCTCTGAGAACATCTAAGTTCCACGTTTAGAATTGTGACTAGAAATTGTTGGCTGCTCGTGTTGCTGTGGCGAGGGGCCCTTCCCTGCCCAAGACATTTCTGATCACCTACTGGGGGCCATGCTGGTGCAGGGTGTATACAGGTTAACAAATGCACACCATCTATGGAATGTGCACTTTGGGTCATTAAATCCTTGAAAAACTCGAGGTAAATACCAGAACCATTTAGACTCATAGGCTCAGAAAAGAACAACTCACTCAGGGTCTTATGGTTGACAGAGAGGAGAAGGGGCTCCAACTCCAGCCTGACTGCAAAGCCTATATTCTCTGCCACGTATACCAACTGTACCCAACCGCTCTTAGCAAAACCCTGGATGGTGGGCATGCTGGAAAGCCAGCTTGTACAGGAATGCACTTCTGTTTCCCAGACCTTGCTAACGTCTTTCTGAGTTTCTCTCCTCCTCCTCGTCCTTTCCTCCCTACCCCAGCACCTCACGCTCCCCCCTTCCCCAACGGACCACTTCAAAGCGTCCTAACTGGGCCTTGAGCCCAGAGTACAGTTCCTTAATCAGGATCTCTCCCCTTATGCCCTCATCTGAGTTAGCTCTGAAGCCTGCCTTCCCTCCCCACAGCACATGCATTTATAGGAACATCTAAAAGAGAGGTAAAGATGTCACACTTTCCTGAGCAGAATGCATGTTGACACAACTCCTACAGTCTCATTATTTGGGGGCGGGGGTAGGGGGGGAACCTCTAACGGTGGAATCTGGCGACTGCAGCCAGTGACGAAAGGATCTGGGGGCAGGGCATCTTTCCTGAGTGCTCAGATCATCTGTCCCAGGTGGTTCTGCCACAGGCTTCCCGGGACTGCTGCCGAGCGCGGGGACCCACTCCCAGCCTGTCCACCTCTGGGGCCTTCCCTTTAACATGGTTTCCAGCTGCTCCTGCCCATCTCCTGCTACTCCACTAGGGGGCAGCATTGGCAGCGTGAAGGGCCTGCTTGAGGTCCTGCTACTCTGACCAAACTGCCAACATTTGCTTTTCAGGCTCCATCTTCTTTCCTGGTCCTGCTGTGCCTCTCTTTCCAGCCTCATATAGCCCCCTCTCCAGGTACACACTCCCTCTTTTGCGGAATATACTGTGTTTCTACCTCCCAGCCCGTGCATATGATTTCCTCTCCTAAAATGTTCTCCTGCCCCCAATCCATAGCTCAGCTGGAAAATTCTTACCTACTCACCAGTAAGAGCCTCAAACAGATCCTCCTGGGTGAGACCTTCCATTCTCCTCCTCTCTCCTTCCCTGCAGAGTTAAGGGCCTTCTGTGTCCTGAGACCAGACCGATGGCCAGTGTTTGTCTCTCTCTGACTTAGGAGCTGAACCCCCTGGAGGCAGGGTCCCCGTCTTATTTATCTCTGACTCCCTGGCACCTAGCATAGTGTTTGGTATTTACAGGTGCTTGATAAATCTTGTTTATAGAAAGAGCTGGATGGATGAAGAGACAGAACAGACTTTTTAATTTGTTACTGAAACTTTTCTTTTTTTAATTTTTAGCATGTGTCTCAGATTTCATTTTACCCAGAGTTGCATAGTGCCATGGGAAGTTAGGAATCCGCCCTCTTCTTCACCTCCAACATGAAAGCATCTCCTGATTCCCATCCCACCACACTTCCACCCCCACCAAGGGCAAAAGCTTTTTTAAAGCAACACACATACTTGGTGAGTCAAAGAACAAAAATTCAAGGACTTCCCTGGTGGCGCAGTGGTTAAGAATCCGCCTGCCAATGCAGGGGACACAGGTTTAAGCCCTGGTCCGGGAAGATCCCACATGCCGCGGAGCAACTAAGCCCGTGCGCTGCAACTACTGAGCCTGCGCTCTAGAGCCTGCGAGCCACAACTACTGAGCCCGTGTCATGCAACTACTGAAGCCCGTGCGCCTAGAGACCGTGCTCCTCAACGAGAGAAGCCACTGCAGTGAGAAGCCCGCGCACTGCAGCGAAGAGTAGCCCCCGCTCGCCACAACTAGAGAAAGCCTGCGTGCAGCAACGAAGACCCAATGCAGCCAAAAATAAATAAATAATTAATTAATTTTTTTTAAATTTCAAGAAAAAAATTAAAGCCAGTATGGATCCTTACAAACTAGCTTATTCAATCTTATCATCCTGCAGACAAGGAAAATGAGAAGATGAATGAGTGAACTTTCCAACACCTCAAGAGGAAAAAACTCGATCAGGAGGGTTCTAATAGAAAGAGGACAGCCCTGCCCTCAGAAGTCATTGTCTGGAAAGGAAGATGAAATAAACAGGCTTAGAATCAGGCTTATCCTTAAAAAAGAACACATCAGAAAAGTCAAATAAATCCAAGCCACACACCAGGCTCTGAGTTATCTCCAGGCTAAACGATGAGACAGCCCCAAATGTAGAGTGATACCCCAATTTCTCAATGAGAAGATCCTAAAGAAAAAAATGTGGACACCTTGAATGTTTAAATTTCAGAGATGTTGATTAAATAGTCAGATGTCTAACTACAGTCCATATTTTAAGTCAGACTATATAGAATATAGGAATATAGACTATTGATTTTTTTCACTCATACCTTATGAAATAATTCTATCCAAATCTTTGTATGCTCTTGGACAGCAAGACCTTTCCTTGTCATCACAAGCTCCCCTTTTTGAATCATCAGCACATTTTTCCAGAGCTCAGCCCATCTAGTTGTTTGAGACACAGCATGATGAAGCTGTCAATGAAAACAGCATTCCAAGCCCTAAGTACCACTTGTGTAATATTAACACAGTTTCCCCCAATTATCTTAGAAATGCCTATGTATCATCTCTAATGTAACCTCTTATCATTTTGTTTTTTAAAGGAGTCTTTTAAAAATTTGTTTACAATGAAATCTAACACATTAAAAATTGAGATCTTACTGCAGGAGTTATTTATTGCTAAATCTTTGGGTTTTGCCTTTGGTTCCTTTTATGGAAATTCTCCTGGTGATCTCCACATGCTTTCCAAACTAGTGTGAATTTTGATGAATGGGTTTTTCCTAAACAGAACTTATTTTCAAAGTAATTGAGAGAGAACCTATAAAATGAGAAACCTTATAAGAAATTTACTACTGGGGGATTCTTCCTTTTCTAGGAAATGATTTTAAGGGAAACACTCATTTTCTATTCAGGCAAAAAGCTGTATTCATCAGGCATGCCTTCCTGGAAGAAAATAATTTTCTGTGGAATTTTGAACAAGTAATGGGCATGAATTGGTGAAAAGGAGAGGGACTAGTGTGTGCAAACTGTTCTCATATTAATGTTGCCTTGATTTTTGGGGTCAGATTGAACTATAATTCTTTTTGTGATGTATGATTTAAATTGCAGAATTGGGCAAAAAAATTTTTGTTAACCTCTCTGAGTAACATCCAGATATTACCTGCCCTGCTTCCAGCCCTTGGCCAAAAGTAATCAAGGATGCCCAGTTGTCACATCTCCATTTTTCTCAGCATGGGCACAGTCAGGTTGATCTGCAACCCGCAGTCAAGTGCTACGGGGAGGGAATCCCAGGACAGAAACAGAAATGCCCAAGATGACATCTAATCAAAAATCTCTGACCTCGGGGCTCCCCTGGTGGCGCAGTGGTTAAGAATCCACCTGCCAATGCAGGGGACATAGGTTCGAGCCCTGGTCCGGGAAGATCCCACATGCCGCGGAGCAACTAAGACAGTGTGCCACAACTACTGAGCCTGCGCTCTAGAGCCCGTGTGCCACAACTACTGAAGCCCGTGTGCCTAGAACCCGTGCTCTGCAACAAGAGAAGCCACTGCAGTGAGAAGCCCAAGCACTGCAATGAAGAGTAGCCCCTGCTCACAGCAACTAGAGAAAGCCCGCACCCAGCAACAAAGACCCAACACAGCCAAAAATAAATTAATTAATTTAAAAAAAAAAATCTCTGACCTAAATTAAGGAAAGTTCAATAGAGACATCCAATCACAAAACAGGAAGGCAAAAGCAGCTCACAAGACATTTAAGATGCCACATAGCCAGTCAGGAAAGAGAGAAAGGAGATATATCTGGATAAATGAGCCAGAGAGGCAAAGGAAAATCTACTCTACTTTTGATGCTGTCTCCAAAGAGAGACATCCTGCAGACAATTAGGGAAGCCTGAGGTCCCAGGTGCCTGTCATATGACACCAGGTTCCATCCTCCCTCTCTAGGACTGGCAGACTTCTGTCCTGGGGAGGCCAATTTGTTGGTTTCAGGGGCTCATGTTCATGCCATGTCTCTGGCTGTACCTATGAGCTGGGGAGGGTTGGGCCGACAGCAAGGGAGGACTTCCAGGGTATGACTAGACAGGGAACTTCACAAGGGTGTCTCCAGGCAACTGCTAATGGCAAAGAGCTGAGAAATACCTCAATTCCACTTTCAAGACAATTGTAGTCAATACCACTGCCCAATTAATATCTTCCTTTATCCCTCCTTCCTATATTACAGCACCAACTACCTAAACTCCCCAGGACGCTGCCCTGTGACTTCAGGCCTCACCTGGGGTTCTGTCTGTGAAGAGCATCGAGCACGATGGCACTGATAGGGGGTAGGAAAATGTGGGACTTCTGCCCCAGACCCTCTCCAGGTTCTCAGTAAAGCCAGGTTTATACCCCACCCAAGTTCAACTCTTCCCAATTACACAGATAGACCCACACAGAAATGAACGAACAATGCAAGGTTACCCATTAGAAAAAGCATGGGCTTTGGGGGCAGAAAAAACTGGCACAATTTCTGTGACCCTCATTTACCTCATCTGTAACAATAACAACAATAAGTGTAACACCAACAAATTGGACAACCTACAAGAAACTGATAAATTCCTGGAAACACACAACCTACCAAGACTAAATCATGAAGAAACAGAAAATCTGAACAAACTGATTACTAGTAAGGTTATTGACTCAGTAAACAAAAGCCACCCAACAAACAAAAGCCCAGGAGCAGATGGCTGCACTGGTGAATTTTATTAAACATTAAAAGAATTAATACCAATTCTTCTGAAACTCTTCCAAAAAAATAGAAGAGAAGGGAATATTTCCAGACTCATTTTACAAGGCCAGTATTACCCTGATACAAAAATAAGACAAGGACACAAGAAAAGAATATTACAGGCCAATATCCCTGATAAACATAGATGCAAAAATCCTCAAAAAAATATTAGCAAACCAAATCCAATTAACACATAAAAAGGATCATACACCATGATCAAGTTGGATTCATTCCAGAATGCAAAGACAGTTCAACATACATAAATCAATGTGATACACATTAACGAAATGAAGGATAAAAAATCATATGATTATCTCAATAGTGGTAGAAAAAGCATTTGACAAAATTCAACATCCATTTATGATTAAAAACTCTCAACAAAGTAGGTATAGAGGGAAGGTACCTCAACATAATAAATGCCATACATTGCAAGTCCACTGCTAACATTATATCCAACAGTGAAAAGCTGAAAGCTTTTTCTACAAGATCAGGGACAAGACAAGGATGCCCACTCTTGAAGCTTTTACTCAACATAGTATTGGAAGTATTAGCCAGAGCAATTAGGCAAGAAAAAGAAAAAAAAGGCATCCAAGTTGGAAAAGAAGTAAAACTGTCACTATTTGCAGATGACATGATATTACATGGAGAAAGCCCTAAAGACTCCACACACAGAAAAACTGTTAGAACTAATCAACAAATTCTGTAAAGTTTCAGGATACAAAATCAATATACAAAAAATCAAATGTGTTTCTATGCAGTAATAATACTATCAGAAAGAGAAATTAAGAACACAATTGCATTTACAATTACATCAAAAAGAATAAAAAACCTAGAACATTGCTCCCCAGCTGCAGTGTCAGGGCAGCCTTTTGGCACTAGGAACTCTGGTCTGAAGGACTAGTGCAAGGCCTCTGCATGCAGTCCCCTGTGAGCAACTGAAACTAGACAAAGCATGAAGGAAAAAAAGAAAAAGATGGGAAAAAAGAATGTCAGAAGAGAGTGAGCAGCCTGCCCAAGGTCACACAAAACTAATCAGAAAGAGAAAATTTCCAACCCAGATCTCCCCCCAATTTTTTAAAACATATATTAATGAAATAAAATAGAAGAGAGTTAAATTTGAATAAAAGTTCAAGGTAAAGAGAGGAGCAAGGACAAGAACCCAGACCTGGACCCTCCTAGGCAGCCTTAGCAGTAGTATATTAGTATAGTGTATAAAAATCAAAACAGTTAACATTTGCCCTCCTCTAACAAAAACACCAAAATCACAACTAACTGCTGAACAACCATCGACAAAAAGACTGGAACCTACCAAAAAAGATATTCTACATCCAAAGACAAAGAAGAAGTCACGATGAGATGGAAGGAGAGGAGCTATTGCGATATAATCAAATCTCATACCCACCAGGTGGGCAACCCACAAACTGGAAAATAATTACATTGCAGAGGTTCTCCCACAGGAGTGAGAGTTCTGAGACCCACATCAGACTCCCCAGCCTGAAGGTCTGCCATCAGAAGGAGGAGCCCCCAGAGCATTTGGCTTTGAAGGCCAATGGGGCTTGAGTGCAGGACTGGGGGAAACAGAGATTCCACTCTTGGAGGACACACAAGTTGTTCTGTGCACTGAGACCCAGAGCAAAGCAATGACTCTATAGAAGCCTGGACCAGACCTACCCACAGATCTTGGAGGGTCTCCTGGGGAGGTGGGGGTCAGCTGTGGTTCACTGTGGGGACAAGGACAGTGGTGGCAGAGGCCCCAGGGAATAGTCATTGATGTGAGCTCTACCAGAGGTCACCACTTTGGAACAGAGACTTGGCCCCACCCAACAGCCTGCAGGCTCCAGTGCAGGGACACTTCAGGCCAAACAATCAACAGGGTGGGAACACAGCCACGCCCATCAAAAGACAGGCTGCCTAAAGTCATCCTGAGCTCACAGACACCTCCAAACACACTAGAGGGACAAGACCCAGCTCCATCCACCAGTGGATGGGCACCAGTCCCTCCCACCAGGAAGCTGAACAAGCTCCAGGACTAACCTCACCCACCAGGGGGCAGACACCAGAAGCAAGAGGAACTATGATCCTGCAGCCTGCAGAATGGAGACCACAAACACAGAAAGTTAGACAAAATGAGACAGCAGAGAAATATGATCCAGATGAAGAAACAAGATAAAACCCCAGAAGAACAACTAAATGAAGGGGTGATATGCAATCTACCAGAAAGAAAATTCAGAGTAATGATAGTAAAGATGATCCAAGATCTCAGAAAAAGAATGGAGGCACAGACCATGAAGATACAAGAAATGTTTAAGAAAGAGCTACAAGATTTAAAGAACAAAGAGGGATGAATAATAAAATAACTGAAATGAAAAACACACTAGAATGTATCAGTAACAGAATTAATGAGGCAGAAGAATGAATAAGTGAGCTGGAAGGCAGACTGATGGAAATCATTGCCAAGGAACAGAATAAAGAGAAAAGAAGGAATAGAAATGAGGACAATCTCAGAGACCTCTGGGACAACATTAAATGCATCAACATTCACATTATAGGGGTGCCGAAGGAGAAGAGAGAGAGAAAGAGATGGAAAAAATATTTGAAGAGATAATAGCAGAAAACTCCCTTAACACGGGAAAGGAATCACTCAAGCCCAGGAAACACAGAGAGTCCCATACAGGATAAACCCAAGGAGGAGCACGCCTATACACATATTAATCAAACTGACAAAAATTAAAGACAAAGAGAAATATTAAAAGCAACAAGGAAAAAGCAACAAATAACATACAAAGAAACCCCCATAAGGTTATCAGCTGATTTTTCAGCAGAAACTCTGCTGGCCAGAAGGGAGTGGCACAATATATTTAAAGTGATGAAAGGGAAAAACCTACAACCAAGAATACTCTACCCACCAAGGCTCTCATTCAGACTCGACAGAGAAATCGAAAACTTTACATACAAGCAAAATGTAAAAGAATTCAGTGCCACCAAACCAGCTTTACAACAAATGCTAAAGGAACTTCTCTAGGCAGAAAAGGCCACAACTAGAAACAAGAAAATTACAAATGGGAAAGCTCACCAGTAAAAGCAAACATACAGTAAAGGTAGGAAATCATCCACACTCAAGTACGATATCAAAGCCAGCAATAGTGAGAAGAGGAGAGGACAAATGCAGGACATTGGAAATCCCTTTGAAATTAAGAGACCAGAAACTTTAAAACAATCTTGTACACATATAGACTGCTATATCAAAACCTCATGGTAACCACAAACCAAAAATCTACAATAGATACATACACAAAAAAGAAAAAGAAATCCAAAACAATGCTAACGATAGTCACCAAATCACAGGAGAAGAGAACAAAAGAGGAAGGAAGAAAAAAGACCTACAAAAACAAATCCAAAATAATTAACAAAATGGCAATATGAACATACACATCAATAATTACCTTAAATGTAAACAGATTAAATGCTGCAACCAAAAGACACAGACTGGCTGAATGGATACAAAAACAAGGCCCGTATATATGCTGTCTACAAGAGACCCACTTCAGATCTAGGGACACATACAGGCTGAAAGTGAGGGGGTGGAAAAAGATATTCCATGCAAATGGAAATTAAAAGAAAGCTGGAGTAGCAATACTCATATCAGACAAAATAGACTTTAAAATAAAGACTGTTACAAGAGACAAAGAAGGACACTACATAATGATCAAGGGATCAATCCAAGTAGAAAATATAACAATTGCAAATATATATGCACCCAACATAGAAGCACCTCAATATATAAGGCAAATGCTAAGAATCATAAAAGGAGAAATCAACAGTAACACAATAATAGTGGGGAATTTTAATAGCCGACTTACACCAATGGACAGATCATCCAGACAGAAAATCAATAAGGAAACACAAGCTTTAAATGACACAATAGACCAGATAGACATTATTGATATTTATAGGACATTCCATCCGAAAGCAGCAGAATACACTTTCTCCTCAAGTGCACATGGAACATTCTCCAGGATAGATCACATCTTGAGTCACAAATCAAGCCTCAGTAAATTTAAGAAAATTGAAATCATATCAAGCATCTTTTCTGACCACAATGCTATGAGATTAAAAATCAACTACAAGAAAAAAAACTGTAAAAAACACAAATACGAAAAAAAAAAAAAAAAAAACACAAATACGTGGAGGCTAAACAATATGTTACTAAACAACCAATGGATCACTGCAGAAATCAAAGAGGAAATCCAAAAAAAAATACCTAGAGACAAATGAAAATGAAAACACAATGACCCAAAACCTATGGGATGTGGCAAAAGAAGTTCTAAGAGGGAAGTTTATAGCAATACAATTTTACCTCAGGAAACAAGAAAAATCTGAAATAAACAACCTAACCCTACACCTAAGGCAATTAGAGAAAGAAGAACGAACAAAACCCAAAGTTAGTAGAATGAAAGAAATCAGAAAGATCAGAGCAGAAATAAATGAAATAGAAATGAAGAAAACAATAGCAAAGATCAATGAAACTAAAAGCTTGTTCTTTGAAAAAATAAACAAAATTGGTAAACCTCTAGCCAGACTCATTGAGAAAATAAAGGGAGAGGGCTCAAATCAATAAAATTAGGAATGAAAAAGGAGAAATTACAACAGACACTGCAGAAATACAAAGGATCATAAGAGACTACTACAAGCAACTATATGCCAATAAAATGGACAACCTAAAAGAAATGGACAGGGCTTCCCTGGTGGCACAGTGGTTAAGAATCTGCCTGTCAATGCAGTGGACACGGGTTCGAGCCCTGGCCTGGGAAGATCCCACATGCCGCGGATCAACTAAGCCTGTGCGCCACAACTACTGAGCCTGCGCTCTAGAGCCCGCAAGCCACAACTACTGAGCCCACATGCCACAACTACTGAAGCCCTCTCGCCCAGAGCTTGTGCTCTGCAACAAGAGAAGCCATGACAATGAGAAGCCCGCACACCACAATGAAGAGTAGCCCCCGCTCACCGCAACTAGAGAAAGCCCATGCACAGCAATGAAGACTCAATACAGCCAAAAATAAACAAATAAAAAAATTTTAAAAAGAAATCGACAAATTCTTAGAAAGGTACAACCTTCCACGACTGAACCAGGAAGAAATAGAAAATATGAACAGACAAATCACAAATACTGAAATCGAAACTGATTTTAAAACTTCCAACAAACAAAAGTCCATGACCAGATGGCTTCACAGGTGAATCTGGTTATATCAAACGCTTAGAGAAGAAACATCTATCTTTCTGAAAGTCTTCCAAAAAATTGCAGAGGAAGGAAAACTCGCAAACTCATTCTATGAGGCCACCATCAACCTGATACCAAAGCCAGACAAAGATATCACAAAAAAGAAAATTACAGGCCAATATCACTGATGAATACAGATGCAAAAATCCTCAACAAAATACTAGCAAACAGAATCCAACAACACATTAAAAGGATCATACACCATGATCAAGTGGGACTTAACCCAAGGATGCAAAGATTTTTCAATATACACAAATCAATCAGTGTGATACAGCACATCAACAAATTGAAGAAGAAAAACTATATGATCATCTCAAAAGATGCAGAAAAAGCTTTTGACAAAATTCAACACCCATTTATGATAAAAACTTTCCAGAAAGTGGACATAGTGGGAACTTACCTGAACATAATAAAGTCCATATACAACAAACCCACAGCTAACATCATACTCAATGGTGAAAAACTGAAAGCATTTCCTCTAAGATCAGGAACAAGACAAGGATACCCACTCTTGCCACTTTTATTCAACATAGTTTTGGAAGTCCTAGCCACGGCGATCAGAGAAGAAAAAGAAATAAAAGGAATACAAATTGGAAGGAAAGAAGTAAAAGTGTCACTGTTTGCATATGACATGGTGCTATACATAGAAAATCCTAAAGATGCAACAAGAAAACTACTAGAGCTCATAAATGAATTTAGTAAAGTTGCAGGATACAAAATTAACGCACAGAAATCTCTTCCATTTCTATACACTAACAAAGAAAGATCAGAAAGAGAAATGAAGGAAACAATCCCATTTACCATCACATCAAAAAGTATTAAATACCTAGGAATAAACTTACCTAAGGAGACAAAAGGCCTGTACTCTGAAAACTATACTACACTGATGAAAGAAATGGAAGATAACACAAACAGATGGAAAGATATAGCATGTTCTTGGATTGGAAGAATCAATATTGTCAAAATGACTATACTACCCAAGGCAATCTACAGATTCAATGTAATCCCTATCAAATTACCAATGGCATTTTTCACAGAACTAGAACAAAAAATTTTTAATTTGTATGGAAACACAGAAGACCCTGAATAGCCAAAGCAATCCTGAGAAAGAAAAATGGTGCTAGAGGAAGCAGGTTTCCTGAGTTCAGACTATACTACAAAACTACAGTCATCAAAATGTATGGTATTGGCACAAAAACAGATATAATATATAATATTTTATATTATATACAAAATAGATAATCAACAAGGACCTACTATATAGCACAAGGAACTCTACTCAATATTCTGTGATAACCTATATGGAAAAAGAATCTGAAAAAGAACAGATATATGTATATATGTATAACTGAATCACTTTGTTGTACACCTGAAACTAACACAATATTGTAAATCAACTATACTCCAATATAAAATAAAAATTAACTTAAAAAAGTTAATATTCAAAAAAGGAATAAAATACCTAGAAATAAATTTAATCAAGGAGGTGAAAGAGCTATACACTGAAAACTATAAGACATTGATAAAAGACACAAATAAATGGAAAGATATTCTGTACTTGTGGATTGGCAGAATACTGTTTAAATGTCCACACTATCCAAAGCTACCTAAGATTCAATGCAACCCCTATCAAAATTCCAATGGAATTTTTCACAGAAATAGAACAAACCTAAAATCCTAAAATGTGTGTGGAATCACAAAAGACCCCAAGTAGCTAAAGCAATCTTGAGAAAGTACAACAAAGCTAGAGACATCACGCTCCCTGATTTCAAACTACATTACAAAGTTATAGTAGTCAAAACCATATCGTGCTGGTATAAAAATAGACACATAGATCAATGGAACTGAATAGAGAGCCCAGAAAAAAACCCATGAATTTATGGTCCATTAATTTATGATAAAGGAACCAAGAATATATAGTGGGGAAAGGACAGTCTCTTCAATAAATAGTTCTGAAAAAAACTGGACAGCCACATGCAAAAAATTAAACTAGACCACTACCTTAAAACATACACAAAAATTAACCCAAAATGAATTAAAGACTTAAATGTAAGACCTGAAACCATAAAACTCCTGAACTAAATTCACATTAAGTTCCCAATCCACCCTGCAAAACAATGAAATTTATTGTGACAATAGAGGCATTAAGTGTATTAAGAACACAACTTTCTCAAACAGACCTGAATTTTATTGAATCCTAGTTCCATCGCTTTCTAGTGATATGACCTTGGGCAATGTCATCTCATTAGCTCTATTTTTTAAAAAATGAGAATAATAATTGAGCCTACCTCACAGAGTTGTTTTGAGGCTTAAATAAAATAAGACCCATAAAACTTTTGCATAGTGACTGGTCCATAGTAAGTACTCAATAAATGGCATTTAGCATTAGTAAAATGATATGGAAAGTACGAAGAAAGAACACAAAACCTGAATTTCTAAGTTTTCTTTTCCTTCCAAATATACCTCAGGAAGACTAGGCATCAATTAAAGGACACAATGGATGGGAGTTTTAATTTATCAGATTAGTAAATGTTCCACCACTGTTGTCCCAAACATAATCTAAGCTTATTTGGTAGGAATATAACTCAAAGAGTTAAAAGACCACTTTGTCTTCAAGGGGGAGAAATGCTTGGGTATATAATGTGGGGTGAAAATCAGAGGCAAGGAGAGCAGTGGAGAGGCTGTTGCTCTAATTCTGGGAGAGACTTGAACAGTGACAGGGTCAGGAAGACAAAGAGGAAGGAATGGATACTTGAGGGTATTAAGGGGGTAGGATCACTAGTATGTGATCAACTGATTAGATATGGTAGGTAAGGGAGCGGACACTCTAGCTGCTTTACCAAATGTGAGAGGAGAGGCAGTCAAGTGGGAAGAGAATGCACTGGAGAGAGTCAAGTTGGCTTCAGAAATGCATATGCAGCAGGTGAAAAGCGGAGACTGGAGCAGAAAAGATACCTGGGCTAGAGGCAAAGGCTTGAGAATCCTGAGCAAAGGTGCGTGGACTAAGAATGTCACCTGCCATTTCAGTAAACAAAGGATGTTGTGGCCCTCAAGCCCTCAGCCACTGCAGCTGCCCCCTACCAGAGGGAAATTCAGGGTGGAGAAAACAGGATACCGGCCCTAGGTAGTTAAGATGTATACCAAAGGAATGATTACAATAAGCCCAGAGTCTTGCGTCTTCCCATACATAAAAAAGCATTAAATTCATTAACTTGAGAGGTCTGGTTTTTGTGATTCACAGTAATCTTTTGATGTTCGACTACGTAGGTGTTTTTTGGTTTTTGTTTTTTGTTTTCCATCCTATATATCCTGGCCCCTCCCTTATCTCTTTGGAACAGTTCCTCAGAGCTGAGAGGCTGTCTCCCAGGCTATAGTCCTCAGTAAGACCACCGAATAAAACATCATTCTCAGCTTTTAAGTTGTGCATTTTTTTTCAGTTGACAGGTGGTATAGCTTTTTCGATTTTTTTTACAAAAAAAAAAAAAAGATATCAGTAATTGCCTTCCAAGATCTGACGAATACTGAGTGAAAAGAAGACACGAAGCGTTGAGGCGGGACCCCCAGGTCTGAAGCAGACAACCCACCTGGCTTCCGGGTTCCCCAACCTCAAAATCTCCAGAGCACGTCCGCTCCTCTCCCTCCCCTCAGCCACACAGCCTCCCTTCCCCTCCGAACTCGCTCCAACACGCCCACAGGAAAACCTCCATTTCAACAACTAACACGCCCCTCCTTTCTCTATCAGCTTTGCCCGCCTTCACCCTCATCAGGACCCTGCAGGTGTCTCTCCCTCCATCACATTCATCCAGAGGTCCACACCCAGGATAAACCTACTTACCTGTCTCTCCTCCATGCAAAATATTTTTGGGCACACCAGCACCATGACCAACCAATCACAAATGTAAAGTTATTCTTTCACCACTGCAAGAACTATCTCTTACCTTTCCTTCACTGCTCAAAACTTCCATCACCATTTACTCTCCTGTGAGATAAGCTTGCCTCACATTCAAAACACTATTTAAAGAAAAATTTTTAAACACACAACAATAAGCATATCTCTTATTCACTGGGCATTTACTATGTGCCAAGCACTGTATTCAGCTCAGAACAATCATCACTTCATTTATCTCCCCTTAACTGAATTCCATGATACTATTCCCCCCGCCCCCATTTTATAGATAAAGAAACTGAGGCTTAGGGAAGCTAGGGAACTCATGCAAGGCCACAAGTGAGCAGGCAGCAAAGCTTGGGGTCAAAACAGGTCCGCCGGCAATGCTCTTGCTCCAAGCACCAAGCTCTAGCCTAAATATTGGGGGTCACCCACCCACAGGCGGAGGCCACAGGGGAACATTAAATGACAATCTTTGACGAACACACATAGCACAGTACTTGGTATATGTTAAATAAGCATGTGCTCTGTATATTTAGCTGCTAAATATGGCCGCCCTGCCAGGGTGCCACGGTACCTCCCCATCCAGCCAATTGCCCAAGCGTTGCTTCCTGCCCCTGTCCCTGTGGCTCCTCTTTGGTGGGCAGCTGGTGTCCTTGGCCTCCACACACAGTCAAAAGTGCCTGGAAAGTCACACATCCAGTGGGGAAGCCCGTAGCAATGACCGAGGGGTTTAAGAGCATAAAAGCCCAGGCCCCTTGCCTTGGCCGGGGACGCACTCTGGGGACCCAGTCAATTACCTCCAGCATCTTCTAGGGGTCAGGCGGGGGCTGCCCTCCTCGGGACCACGTCTGAAATCCCACTCTCCTTGGCTTCTTCCCCTTTCCCATCAAGCTTCCCTCACTCCTTTCCCAGTGCCTCCTGGGAACGCGCTGGTGATAAATTTGCTACACTTGGTGTCTCAGGGTTTGCTTTGGGGGAATTAACCTAAGGCACCCTCCCTCCCAGCACCCTGAACAGATGCAGCTGTCACTGCTCTGACCATAATGGGCCCAGGCTTGATCTGGGTTGAGAGCGGACAGGTGTGCAAGGAGGGCCCAGGTGATGGTCGGAGGCCGACTCACTCACAGGGTCAGACTCTCTCGCCTGGCCGCAGCCTACCAAACTCAGAAAGCGCCCATCGAGTGACCTCTTCATGCATTCCATTTAACAGCCGGGCACCACTTGGGACACTGGCTGGGGGAGCTTGCTGCTCGATCCTGTCGGCCTGGCGGGTGCTGCCCTGCTTCTCCGCCCACAAGGAAAGCTGAGCCCTGAGCCAGCCCTCCATGTGGACCCACCTGCCTCTGAGGAAACAGCCTTTCCCCCTTCCGCTCCATGTCCCATTTGGAAGGTGCTGGCCTCACAACAGCTTCTGATTAGCAGCCAGTTTGGCGTTTTGAGTTACAAAACACTCAGCCAGAGTTATTCTATACTCTGGCACGAGAGGTGGGTGAGGGACCTAAGAAAATATATGTGACCTGAGAAAAACAATTATTGGCTAAAAACCAAGAAAAGAAAATTGCAAGGTTATGTAAGTAAGCTGATATCAAACATAACATGAAATAAACTTCATTAATTTGGAATTCAGAAAAAATGTTATTATGTTGGTAAACAAGTTGCAAATTACATTAGAATAGAGGGATTTTCTCAGTTCACAAGAATCCCTATAGATGCAGGATGACTGCTGAGAAATCACAAAACAAAGTTACATACAGTCAAATAATTTCAAAAAACACCATAAAAACCTTTCCAAAATTTTTATGGCAAAAAAAAATTATAGTTAATGTGAAATGTGGAAATTTCAATATATTTGACAGTATGTGGGCTTCCTGGGGCCCACGAAAGCTTTCAGGGTGCCCAGCTTTCAGCATACGCTGTACCATCCCCACCTACTTTCACCAACCAACATGCCCCAACTCATCAGCCACAACTCTGGCAGACCAGCCAGAAATCACCCTATTCTCCATTGTGTTACAAGGGGCTGGGACATTTGGCCAATCTAATCTGAGGGGGCTGGTCGGAGTCTCAAAGTGAGGACGAGGATGGACACAACAGTCTTTGCCAAGATCCTGGCAGAGCTCTGGTCCTCCGGGAGGAGCGGATACTTCTGTGACACCAGTGTCCCTTGGGGAGGATGGGATGGCCTGTGTATAAAGCCCAGGTCATCCTAGGAGATGGGACAGAGCAAACCCTGAGGTCTGCAGTCCCACACCCACCTGGCTTGATGGCAAAATCACTTAATGGTTAAATGGTTAAAAGATGGACATGGGCCGCAGAAGCGGCCAGGAGACAGTCCAGTTTGTTGCTGTTGTAAGAAAAGGAATGAGCGCTCATGGGCGGTTCTCTGTGACATGACCAGGTGTACTGAGGGGCCAGCTGGGGTCATGAGGAGCATCATGGGAACTGGGAGGGACCCTGGAGCCTGACTGGAGGTTGATGGACCTCCAAGGAGTGGGGAGCAAGGGCCACCCTTACACTCCAGCTTCTCCAGTCAGGGGATGGGCTCCCTGAGGGCATTGTTGCAGGGCACAAGCTGGCTGACGGTCTGGGGACAGCTGGACCATCACACTCAAGATAATGCCAGCCCGAGGACATAACCTTAAAAGAGGGGACAGGCCCAGGGCCTGCAGCCTAGGGTTACCCCATCCTGGTTTGCCTGGGACTTTCGAGTTTTAGCACCGCAAAGCCCACATCCTGGGATACCCGTCAGTCCCGCACAGCTGAGTACCCTACCCACAGCCAGGGCCGCATACAGGCCCTCAGGAGCTGGGGGCACAGCAGACAGTGGGAGGGAGAAGCAGGTAGGCATGTAACCCTAGAAAACAGGGCTTTGTTGCCAGCATTCTGTAGTCTTGCTAGTGAGAGTAAGCCAGAGAATTCCTGGTTTGTTATTGGGTCTGTGTCCTAATCCCGCCAAGGGTGTGGCCTGTGGAAGCTAGGGTACTGAAACCAAGCAGGACCCCATGGGGCTCCTGAGTCCCCCGTTTCTTGTTTGTAGGGAAGAGACTCCAGCCTCCATGACCTTCCCGGAGTTCCAAAGGGCAGATTTGAACAATTACTAATCAGGGAAGGGAGGGAGTGCAGAGACAAGGGAGAAGCCAACAAGAAACTATAGCGCAGCCTTGGGGTCTTTGTTCCACCTCAAGGGATACACATTAACAATATCTTTGAGCTCTTTATAGAACTAAAACCCAACAAATGGAAGCTGTTAGCATTCTTCATACCAGAGAAGACCACCTGAGGCCAAATTAAAGGAAACAGAGATGCTCATCAAGAGACCACCTGAGACCAGATTAAAGGAGTGCAGGCCTTGTACACACCCTGATCCTGTCAGCAACCCCACCCTTGAACTACTGCTGTAAAACTCCTCACCTATCCTTCCAGGTTGGGACACCCTGCTTTCGAGGGCAGGCGCCTGCTGTGTCCACCTTTGCCTGGCAAAGCAATAAAGCTTTTCTTTTCTGCTTCACCCAAAACTCTGTCTCCGAGATTTGATTCGGCACTGGTGCACAGAGGCTGAGTTTTCGGCATCAGTACCAGAGTTCAAACACCTGTAGACTTCACGGTCACTTCCTCCCTGCTGCCCCTCACCGGCAAAGGCGGCCAGGCACCAAAGCCAGCAAGGAGTGGGAGGAAACTGGGGTGACCATTCATGAGCCCTGAGGATGGCTCTGCCGCCACCCTCCCAGGTTTGGTCCCAACTCACATGTAGTGGCTCTGATCCCAGACACCACCGTGTGCTGTCCCCAGGCTCTCATGGGGCCTGACTGCTTTCCCAGCCTAAGAAGTCAGGAATGCGTCCATCTGTGGGCCTGCATGTCTGCTGTGCTGCGGGCAGCATACCCATGGGCCCCCAATGCCACCCTGTCCTAACCTGAGACCGCAGACCTCGGAGGGACCCCCCGCCACAAGCTCATTTGCTTGGGACTCTCCCAACCAAGGAGGGCAGGGGGAACACATAGGATGATATTCAGACAGTGGGAGCCCTGGGTTTCGTTCTGTTGTTTTTCTTTTGGGTTTGTTCTTTTCAGAAGTTTTTGTTTCGGGGTTTTGTGGGTTTTTTAAATAAATAAATAAATAAATTTATTTTTGGCTGCGTTGGGTCTTCATTGCTGTGTGCGGGCTTTCTTTTTAGTTGCGGTGAGCAGGGGCTACTCTTCATTGCAGTGCGCAGGCTTCTCACTGCAGTGGCTTCTCTTGTTGCGGAGCACGGGCTTTAGGTGCGTGGGCTTCAGTAGTTGTGGCACACAGGCTCAGTAGCTGTGGCTCGTGGGCTGCAGTAGTTGTGGCTCGCGGGCTCTAGAGTGCAGGCTCAGTAGTTGTGGTGCACGGGCTTAGTTGCTCCACGGCATGTGGGATCTTCCCAGACCAGGGCTCAAACCCGTGTCCCCTGCATTGGCAGGTGGATTCTTGACCACTGTGCCACCAGGGAAGCCCATGTTTGGGGGTTTTTTGTTTCTGGTTTTTGTGTGTCTGTGTTTGGGGTATTTTTTTGGTTTTGTT
This sequence comes from Balaenoptera acutorostrata, assembly GCF_949987535.1. NCBI lineage: Eukaryota > Metazoa > Chordata > Mammalia > Artiodactyla > Balaenopteridae > Balaenoptera > Balaenoptera acutorostrata. The sequence goes on along the minus strand of NC_080065.1, from coordinate 46,485,109 downwards.
TGTTTTGTTTTGGCATGGGGAGATGGAAAAAATTGCTTTGGGTCCAAGAGATGCTGCCTTTGGGTGGAGCATTTTCCCTTTGGTTAAAGTATCATGTGTTCTCTAGAACCAGCCCTGAGATGTCATGGAATTGTCAGTTTAGGACACTGTTATCTTACCATTAGGAAATCAGCATCCAACAACCCTAGAGGCTTTTTTCCCCGGAACTCATATTTTTTTCCTGGAAGACAACAAAGGCTGGCTGAATAAAACACATCTTGGGAGGGGCTTGAGTTACAGATACATGCTGACTCCTCCAGAGAAAATGTTCAACTTAGATTCTAAGTAAATATTTGCTATTTATTTGGAAGGGCAAAGGGAAGATTTTTCATCCTTTGGGCTCATCCCTGTGAAGGAAGATCTGGAATAAAGAAGCTCTGAGATGTGTACATTTCACGGCATGGTTTTGACTCCCCGGCACTGGGGGTTGTCCACCAGTTGGGGTGTGCTGCCATGGAATGCCAAGCCCTGCCATGTCCTGAGCGTCAAGTTAATACTTGGAATTCTGAACAGCAGTTTGTTTGGCACGGCATTCCCTCCCCTTGTCCTCTCCCGGGGCCTTGTCCTTGTGGTTCTTATAAGCCAAGACCCCCAAGGGTCCCATCAGCTGAGGGCAGCCCTAGGTCTGCTCTCTTGGCCGCTCCCTCTGGGAGCCAGCCCATCTGGAGGACAATGCGCCCTGGTCAGTCCTCTGCCCCACAGGAGTGGGGCCTGTCCCTGCAGAGCGAGGCCTGTGGAGTCCAGCTGGGCTTGAGACCCGGTGTGTCTAATGCTGGGGTGACCATTAGCAAGCCCTCTGGGTCACAGATCTAGGGCCAGGCACCCTAGGCAGCTTTGCTGGCAATGAGATGGTATGGATCTCTGTCTGGGAGTGGTCCACATCCAGCTCCCACTGGGCTCTGGTCTCAGACAAGGCTGGCCCACGGGTCAGGAACACTAAAAAGTAGACAAAGTTAACAGATGCGGAGCGAGGCTTTGGTTGGGGCCTTAATGATGTGCTTCAGGCCTCAGGCAGAGCTCAGCCCCAGTGAGCAAAAGACACCAGAAGAACCATCAGAGAGATGCAACAGTGCTGGCTGTGTAGATGGAAGAGAGGGTCACAAGCCAAGGAATAAAGGCTGCCTCTAGAAAAGGCACGGAAACAGATTCTCCCCTAGAGCCTCCAGAAGGAACGCAGCCCTGCTGATGCCTTGATTTTAGCCCTGTGAGATGACATTGAACTTCTAACCTACAGAACTGGAAAATAATAATTCATGTCATTCAAGGCACTAAGTTTGTGGTAATTTGTTACAGCAGCCATAGACAACCAATACCTGTTAACTCTTTAAAAGTGTAGCACTCTTTGGGCTTCCCTGGTGGCGCAGTGGTTGAGAATCTGCCTGCTAATGCAGGGGACACGGGTTCGAGCCCTGGTCTGGGAAGATCCCACATGCCACGGAGCAGCTGGGCCCGTGAGCCACAGCTGCTGAGCCTGCGCGTCTGGAGCCTGTGCCCCGCAACGGGAGGGGCCGCGATAGTGAAAGGCCCGCGCACCGCGATGAAGAGCGGTCCCCGCACCGCGATGAAGAGTGGCCCCCACTTGCCGCAACTAGAGAAAGCCCTCGCACGAACCGAAGACCCAGCACAGCCAAAAATAAATAAATAAATAAATAAATAAATAAAATTTAAAAAAAAAAAAAAAAAAAAAAAAGTGTAGCACTCTTTAAAAGTGTAGCACATGAGCAAATAATTTAAAAGAAACCTCACCCATTACTATGCTAAGGAGTTTGGATGTTACCTGTGGACCATTCCATCAGGAATTAGGAAGCAGGCAAGAGATGGAACCAGATCTGTGTATAAAATCATTCTGGAGGTAATGTGGAGGATGGGTTTGTGGGTAGAAAGTAGGGCTGCAGGAAGGAAGACCAGTGAGGCGTCTGCTCAAAGGTCCAGATCAAAGATGACCAAGCCAGGGTTGGCACAGGATTAGAGGGAATGGAGTAGAGAGGGCTGATGGGGAGAGAAGTTTTGCAGAGAGGAGTATAAGGATTTGGTGACCCACTGGATGCTGGTGACGAGGAAGGAGCTTCAATGACTCCAAGTGTCCAAGTATGAGAATGGAGAAACAAGGTCTGAAAGAGAAGTAAATAGGTTGTGGATACACATTCTTCGTCTTGGACGTGTTCATTCCAAGTGGAGATGTCCAGTGAGCAGTTGGAAGTGTGGATCCTGGGCTCGATGCAGATGGAGATTTGGGGATGACACAGATGCAGCTGAAGCCTGGGTGTAGATGACGGAGAGCTTGTGAAGCGATCTGTCCACCAGGGACTCAACCCCAGGGAGCTCCGAGGTTCAAGGGGCAAGTCAGCCAAGAGGAGTCTGAGAAACAAAGAACAGAAGAGTGATTAGGGAGGAGTGGAAAGAAGGGATTAGTGGGAGGGGAAAGTCACGCGCAGAGCCCTGTTCCAACTGCCATGGGAAGTCCCCTCTTCCACCAGACCTCCCTTTGCCCTGCCCGAGGTCCCAGGGTGCTCCCAGAGTCTATCACTCTGTCGTGGCACCTCGTCTGGCTTCTGCAGCCTCCCAAGCCCATCCTGAAGCTCAGGCTCCCTGGGTCTTCTCCCTTCCTCTCATTCCCTGTGCTGAGAACATGGACATGGTGCCCGCCCCCAACCCTACCCACTCCTGGATCTGAAACCAATCTCAGGGGTCCTGGCAGGCAATGAGAGAGAGGAAGGGTCTCCAGGCCCAGCCAAGAAGAGATTCTCAAGGACCCTCCACACCTTGGAGTCTCCACTCCCCTTTAACTCTCTCTGACCACAGGAGCCAACTTGTTATTGACCAGAGGCAGAGTAGCACAAGAGGAGTTGGGAGCCTGGGCTCCAACCCACCACTCCCTGGTTGCAGAACCTTGGCCAAGTCACTTAAGCCTCTCTGAGCTCAGTTTCCTCTCTGTAAATTGGATAATGGTATTACCCTGTCTATGGTCCCCACCCTTCTGCAAGTTGGGCAATAGTACCTCACAGTGCTGTGAGAATTGCTGGATAAGGCACAGAAAGCCCTTAGCACATGCCTGGTACACAGCAAGTGCTGGTAAACATTAGCTGTGGGCGACCTTAGTGATGAACAGAACAAAATCTGGTAACCGCCCCACTCCAGCGTTTCTCCAACAAGAGCGGGCCCGCATGTGCCTTATATTTGGGTACTTAAGAGGCCAGTCTGGTGCCCTTGTACCCTGTTCCAAAATTGTCTGCTCCTGAAGCACTTGCTTTCTATTCCTCTAGAATATTTTAGCAGTGCAATCTTCTCACTACCAAAAAAAGGAAAAGAAAAGGAGTTCAGCCACCTGGAGAAGCTGCTACACTAGATGTGGCCCTTTCTACCCTGAAGCACAGGCCGGGCTGCGGGGTCACAGGTAGCAGAGGCAGGTGAAGATCGAGGAGCATCCTTTGTCCTCTTTTAAGTTGGAAGCAACCAGAGCAAGTTTAGAGGCCGAGGGGAAGGAACTGTTGGAGAGGGAGAAGTTGAAGGTACAGGAGAGGCCGAGGAAGGGATGGACAAGAGCAGGGCCACCTCTGCCTCCGAAACCCTCCCAGAAGAGAGACGGGCCGGCAGCGCATCCTCCGTGAGTGGGGGCCACGTCACCTGCTGAGAGCAGTGAGGGGAGACCCCGAGGGAGCTCGAGGAGCTGGAAGGAGTTTGAAATGCTGCCACGAGGAATCAAGCAGGAGCACAACCACAGCTCGGGCGTGAGGCCCGGCTGGCTCCTTGGTGGGGGGCGCGCAGGGGTAACTGCCGGCGTCTGATCCCTGGTCACCTGGAGCTCTGGTGCTTCCCACAGCCACAAGACCCCTCATGTCTAACAAAGCTAGCTTTTTACATTTTTTCAAGTCTCATTTTAAACATCTGAGTGGGTAAAGCTTTAAAATGGAAATATAGCATTACATAAAAATGGTATTACAGCTTTATTATTTGAAAGATCAAAATGTAAATGCACTTATAATAAAGCATTTGAAAGGCTATTCTCATTACAATAACATGTTTTCATACTCTCCTTAAGACAGAGAACTTTCTTGCACGTGCATTACGTGTTGCATCGACATACGAACAATACGTGGAAAAGACAACGTGCACAGCCCACAGAGAGGCGTCTCTCCTGGTACACGTGGTCAGCCTTCCTCGTTGCCATCATCAATCTGGTTTGCACATCTTGATTTCTGTCTCCGAGTCCAGGCCTCGGGACACCTTCCTGGCATTTTGCCGTACACATATAGTGAAGTTGGGCAGGACAGATAATTCCATTCCTACAAAGGGAATCAGCACCTCGATTCCCTTGAACAGCCCCCTGCGGCTCAGGGCCGGCTGGCTGTGTGCTCTCCTGGAGGGGTCACCTCCCACCTCCCCCCCCCCCCCCCCCGCCTCTCCCACACCTTTCTCAGCAGCAAGGGGACAGGCATCTGGGCAGGATGGGCCAGCAGGAGCTCAGCACGGAGGGCAGGGGCGGCCTCCAGGCTCTTGCAAACGTGGACTGCGGCTGTTTGTGCTTCTGAGCAAACTCTCCCCCTGCTGACCCCAGTATCCAGTGAAAGCTGCAGAGGGAACAAGGCCTGCTAATGACACTTGTCACTCCGCTCCGGACCTCCCGCCCAGCAAGAGCGCAAGACACGGTAACGCCACATACTTTGATTATAAATAGGCCTTGTCACTAATTAATGTTTGCGTAAAACAATTAACAAAATACATCAGCATGAAATTTCTTTTTAAATACCCTATAAAACCCACATATTTTTAAATAGTCAACCAGAGGACAAAGTCCATCAATTGTTCTAAAGTCCTGCTGAGTGCCTCTAATTTCTAGCAGCTCAGCTGGTCTCTCAACGCCCCTGGGAGCTTAGAAATAGAAGACTCTGTCATGTCAACAGGTGGACATGTGGAAAGTAAAATATAGATGGGAAAAGTTTAGCTTCATCATGATTTAAGCAACACAAATAACTATGAAGTTTCATTGACCATACCCAGTAAATTGACAAAATCCAATTAACAGCAGTGAAGAGCTGGGTATCAGTGGAAAAGGACAAAGGATACTTCAGACGTGTCTGGTGATATTGCAAATCAGTGTAGCTTTTTGGGGGGCACAGTCATGCAGTAACCATAAAACTCTGACCCAGCCAATCTACCTCTGGAAATAACCCCAAGGAGTGAGGACAAAGGTGGGAAAAGAAAATTTTGTGCAACGAAGTTCCCTAAAGTGTCTCTCTATACGAGGAGGACATTTAAAACAATTCTTAGCAAGCCACAACACGCAGGTACACCGGGGGTTCCGTGTGGCCACCATGAGCTGTATTCATACACGGAATTTTACATACGAAATAATAAGTGACAGTAAAGGGAGACTGCAATCGAATCAATATATAACTTGCAATAGATGAAAACATGTACAGGGACACACAGATCATATCAGGCGTGAATTAAGAACGATATAAATAATTGGTATTAAGAGATTTTTGTCGTTGATGTTGTAAAGTTGAGTCCAGAACAAAATTTAAATTTACAACAAAAAAAAGCAGTGACACCTAGAGCTCTGTATAGACGCTTAGCAGCACGCATGGCAAGTGCCGTGGGCCCAGGGCAGGGGTTAGCTCAGACCCTCAGGCACTGCCAGACGTGTGACGGTTGTGGGGTGGGAGATAAAATGATCTGGGTCAAGGACCACTGGAGTAAGTGGTAAGCAGCCATCAACTCTCCAGCTTAGCTATGGGCAGCAGCGGACAGGGACCGTGAGGGCTCTGGGGGGCCAGAGACGTGTGCCCCTCTAAGGGGGCCGTCCCTATCCGGTTAGAAACCCAGGATGACACAGTCTGATTTTGTTTTCCTCATTAGCAACCATTTCCAAGTTAAAGTGCTTTGTGCAGTCTGAGCCCCATGTCTGTGGGCTACACAGGGGTGGGCCAGCGAACTATTTCTGTAAAGGGCCAGATGGTGATCATTTTAGGTTCTGTAGGAGAAACTCTCTGTCACAACTACTCAGTTCTGTGTGTGTGTGGGTAGCAGCTGCAGGAGACACATAAAGGATGGCGCGGCTGTGTCCCCATTAGGCGTCACCAGTAGACACTGAAATTTGAATTCTATGGAATTTTCACATCTCATTAAACGTTATTCTTCCTTTCATTTCGTTTTCTAGCCTTTCAAAATGTCAGGATCATTTCTGGCTCATGGGCCCACAGACACAGAGCCCAGACTGGGCCTGAGGGCTGGCTGGCTGAGCCCTGGGCTGAAGCGTGCCTGCAGCGGCAGCAGTAGGTAGGGGCCGGCGGAGAGCGGGGCGCGGGGGCGCGGGCTGGGTGCGCGCCGGGCGGACCGCACAGGCTTTCCGCGCACGAGGTAGGAGCGGCCTGGGGACGGATGGGGCCCTTTTCAAACCACGCCCTCCCCACCCGGACCCGCCCCCCACCTGGTGCTTTTACTTGTGTTTTACTGCAGCCACCTGAGAAAGAATGAAGGTATCATCTCTTTTTTAACCACAGATTGCCTTCTCTGCCATTCTTTAACATTTTTTCCCCTGATATTATTGTAAAAGAAAAGCTATTGATAGGGCACTAACGTAGCTGTTTGCATGGTTCCCAAAGGCCTAGAAAACTCCAACGGGAATTTTATCCGTTTTTGCTAAAACCTTGCTAAAACACAAGTTTTCCTGTTTGTGTCCTCTCAACGTCTCTCTGACAGGAACAGAGAAAACGCAGATGGCCTTCTCCAGTCACAGAGGCAGCGCAGGACACTGGGAGTGGGGACAGTTCATGACTCGATTCCAGGAGAGGAAGGTCACCACTGGCTTCTTTTAGGCCGTGTCCTGTGACCTGCTCTGGAGAGCAAAGTGTGTGGCCTGCAGAATGCGTTTCTGGGCTTCCTGCTCCTCTTACTAGCAGGAGATGCTGACTCCTATGAAACTATCTTGGACGATCTAGAACAAAACAGAGGGCCCTGATTTCCCTAGCCCTCAAAGGTGGCAAAAGTAAATTTGGAAATCACACAAGGGGGGCTGATGGGAAGGGGAGAAAGGAATAAAAAGAAGAGAAACAAGAAATAGGAAAAAAAAAAAAAGGAAGTGTTAAAAAGATGAGAAACTGCTGGGAGTCGTGGAAAAAAAGCAGAAGACAGGAGGCAAGAAGGAAAGTGAGAAAAGGGAAGAAGAAATGAAAAGAGGAAGGGCCAGGGTGTGGTATTTGCAAACTATTCATTCAGGCTTTCATGAATAATTAAGGGGAGGAGAGAAGAGGGCAACATCTTCATCTCTGAAACCCACTCACAGAAGCCATCTGTGACCTTTTCTTTCTCCCAGCTATCAAATTCTTGGACTTTAGGTTCAAAAGCCTCACCCAGGTGTGAGACAAACAAGATTAGAGGGTCTCACACCAGCCCTCGCGTTCCTCAGCTGGAGGTGGCAGAGGGTCACAGGAGGGAGGGAGGAGTTTTGGGGCACCAAGCTAGGACCTCCTGTGAGTTCACAAGTCAGAGGCAGGCGGAAAGGGCCCCGTCTGGAACTCTGGGGGACTGGCAGCTCACAGAAGTGCCCACATCACAACAGTCGGGGGTGGGGGAGGTATCAGGGTGGACAGAACCCACCACAGCCGGGACCCCGTGCATACCCTTCGTTTGGTCCCTTTCCACTCCCAGGACACAGGTTCCCCAGAGCCCTGCTCCAGGCCCCCCTTATTCCCTGATTTATCAGTAGTTGCTGCTCTGTAAACTAGGAGTGACGAATTTGGGGGGTGGGAGGGTGCTACAGACGCTGGAGATTTAACGAGGAGAGAGCTTTGGGAAAGCATCCCCCCTGCTTGTGCCTGTGATGAGGATGCAGCGATTGGCTGAGGACAGTGGCAGGTGACGGGGTGGCGGGGTGGCATCCCTGCCCAGTGCTGGGCAGCAGACTCCATGCTGCTCCCCTGAACATCCGCTGGCGTCCGGAGCCAGTCCCAGGCTGGACGGGGCACAAAATCCCGAGTGAGGCCAAGTTCCAAACCCGAGGCGACGCAAATCATTGCCCTGGGCCATGGCCACTTCAAAAGGCCAGGGCCTCGGGCCAGAAATTAATTTTAGTTCTAGAAAAGTAAAGTGATGGTTTTGCACACCTGAGTCAGTGGCTTGTGAAGTTTGTGCCCGCTACACAAGCACTGACTTCTCAAGCACTCTTAGGAAAATTACCGTCAGCCTTTCTCTCTGGCAAATGCCGGGCTCGCTGTGCCCCGCTGCCCCCATCTCACCAGGCTCTCAGCGACCTCCCCTGATGGCCATGTGAGTCTTAGCCACACGTCAGGAAGTCATGTGATGTCACTGTGCTCAGGGTACGAGCCCAGTGCCAGCCATAAGTTCCCGGGTATCTGCCATTAGCACTTGGGCTAAAGGCTCCAGTCATGGTTGCAAGCCCTGGGCTTTGGCGCGCGAAGGCAGAGGAGTCCTGGTGTTGGAGCAGCAAGGTGCTAAGCATTCCATGTCCCCAGGCCCTGCTCCGCTGCTTCTGGGAAGAGGCCTTTGAAGGGTGTGTTCAGTAAGCATTCCTGGGCTCTGAGCCAGTGTGAGGGGACAGAGTCCCTGTAAAAAGCTGCTGCAGTCTTTGGTATCTTTCTATTCCCAGGCTTGGGTGCAAGATAGAGGGGCAGCGAGGGCCTCCAGGAACTGTCTGTAGGGCTGGGCAGTGGCCTGTACAGTGGTGTGGACCTGCCGGCCCGGCGAGAGTCCGCTCCCCAGCGCGCTGCCAAGGCCCTCCCTCGTTCCTCCATCCCCAGCCATGCAGTGGACCAAGGGCCAGAGTCCTGGGCAGGGGTTTTGCTACAGACACTTGAGATTTAATGAGGGTAATGAGGCATTTCAGGCACACCATCAGGAGGGCCACACCACCTCCCACCCCTATGTTGAGAGAGACTTAATCTCTAAAGTGTTGTCAGCGCTACCTCAGAGGTGTAGCTTGGAGCCAGGGAGGTCAAGATGGAGGGAGAGAGCCTCGCCTCCTGCCAGACCACCCAAGTGCCAACTAAGCAACTGTCCTTTGGCAACAGGGAAGGTCTCTCCTGGAGCTGTGAGGAGTGGCCCCAGCAAAGACTGTGCCCATGGCCCAATTCCTCAGGAAGGCCAGATATGTCCATCTCTGGTGTCCACTGCCCCTCCAAGTCAACCTGCCAGAGGCCTTAGCGAGAGCCTGTTATCTGAACAAAAGAAAATAAATTGCTTTTCCTCTGCAAAGTGCTCAGGCTGATCACCATCCTTTCTTTTTAAATCTTTATTTTTAATTAATTAATTTATTTATGTTTGGCTGCGTTGGGTCTTCGTTGCTGTGCACGGGCTTTCTCTAGTTATGGCGAGCGGGAGCTACTCTTCGTTGCAGCGCATGGGCTTCTCATTGCGGTGGCCTCTCTTGTTGTGGAGCACGGGTTCTAGGCACGCGGGCTTCAGTAGTTGTGGCACGAGGGCTCAGTAGTTGTGGCGCACAGGCTTAGTTGCTCCACGGCATGTGGGATCTTCCCAGACCAGGGCTCGAACCCGTGTCCCCCGCACTGACAGGCGGATTCTTAACCACTGCACCACCAGGGAAGTCCACCATCCTTTCTTCTCAAGCAAGCTACACGTCTGGGCCAACTAACCTCAACGAGTCACTCAGGGGTGTGCGAGACTTTCTCTAACACAAGCAGGATGGGGAGACGCCAAGGAAGCTCTTGTAGCCAAGTCTTCTCTCTGCGAGTCATGCACACTGAGACGTAGGGGTATTCAAGCCATGGCGGCATTTAGACTTCTCTTTGGGTTTGGTCTAGAAGTTTTTCAGACATGTGAAATTCTCTGGTTGTCACTGTATTTTCCAAGTATGCGTTTGGTGCTCCTTCCCCACAGAGATGGTCTGGCCCTAAACCTTGGGTAGGAGGGAGTGGATGCTCTTCGGCTTCTGAGCAGATCCCCTCTGGCGTTCCAGAACGCAGGTGTTGCGATTCTCTGGGTGGAATCTTGACTGAAACTGCGGGACAATAAGTCCCATATGGGGAGGTCATATACTCATTCTTTTCCCCTCCCAAGATATTTTCCTGACCCTTTTCAGGTTCCTCTGTGGAAACCACTTCCAGAAAATTCTCAAAATTTACCACCAACCTGTCAGTAAGGTCACTGGGGGCAGAACATGGTTTTAGAATCCCATCTTCTTCTGTGTTCACAGAGTCATCAAACTCCTTCAGATTTAGCTTATCCTGGAAAAGAGAAAGGGACACCCCAATGGTCATTTGGGGGCCACATATGATGTAGCCAAAAGCTATTAGGCTTGGGACACCCAAAGCCCCACCTCTGGACCAGCCCCCCTCATTCCTCTTAGAGGCCAGAAGTGGTGCCCTTCCATGGGAGCTTACCAAGAGTGGCCCATTTCCTGAGAAGAATGCAGTGTATTCAAACAATTTCTTCTTCTAGAGAGCTCAAGGCTATTTTCCACATAATCATATGCTCATAAAATCCCAGTGAAGATGGAAGCATCAAAATTAGAATTATCATAAAGACAAATAACTTGCCCAACATCACCAGAAAATCAAAGGTGAACTCCTGGTGGAGGTGGTGTCCGACATCTTTGTATCCCCAGAGCCTAGCTCACTGCCTGGCATATAGTGAGTGATTAATAAGTGACTGCTACAGAGGCCAGACCTACAGATGATTCAAAAAACATTTTAGACATCAGACAAGACTGCCTATGAATTAGTTTACTCTCTTAATAACTTTTGGTAAGTAGGAAATTAAATAAGGTAACACATGAATGATAAAGGAGAGAAGAAAATAGAAACAACCAAAATTTAATTAAATAAATAATAAAAATAATTTTCATGTCCGTGTTAAAAAAAGACTTCTGAGTTGAAACAGGGGCTAATATTAAAAATTCCTTACCAAGGAATACTGGAAACAGTCTTTCAATAACAAGGATTTAAAGGTTATATTTGATTGGGCTTCTTTCTACTTAACTGAGAAATTAAACCTTAAAATTTCAGAACAGTTTTCAATTTAAAAATGTATCAAAATGGGAGGTTTCTGTTATGGATAACTCCCTAGAAAACCCCATTGCCAACGTCTCCAATCTGAGAAAAACAATTTGATGCAGCCTGCCCCAGCCTTTGGACAGAAATGCACATTAGTGGCCCCTCGGGTCACCAGGTGGTCTCTAGATTAACTTGCTCTTGGCTGCTTTTTAAATGGTCTCCAGTCTTACAGCTGGGTTCTCCTGCTTTCTAATTAGACAGTCAGGTCCTTAAGGGTAGGGCCACTGTCTCTTCTGTGGCATCCTTTATAGGAGCAGTTTTATGCCCAGCAAACACTGGGTCCTATGAGCCTGGTAAAGCCTTTTCCTCTTGTCCAAAGAATGAGGTCAAAGTCATTCCAGGAAGGCTGATTCCACCTGTCCTGCCAGCCATTCCCTGGGACTCTTTGACCTCGAGTTCTCTTTATGTGAACCCTATGCAAACCTCAGTCCATCACCGTGTCCACCTCCCACAACCAGCCTGCTGAACAATCTCCTTAACAAAAACAGGAGTGTTTACCTTGAAATCATCTCCATGCCACGTGGCTATACTGCTTTCAGCAGGGTTGGGGATACTGGGCCAACATAGGTGCTTTAATTTGCTAATAAGAGATAAGATTTTAAAATAGGAAGTGAGTCCAAGAAACATTTTACTTCTACTGCATGGCCAAGCCAAAAGAGCAGGGCTTCGATGCAGGGAATTGTATGGCTCCCTATTGAATAAGGGCAAGCTCACAGCCTCCTGACAGAAACTGGGAAAGCAAAGTACTTTGGGGGGTGAAATCGCAAGTCAACTATGGGACGTGATGGGAGGAGACCTTTCCCCAGGCCAAGCTGTTCTTACTCTTCCCCACTCTCCCACCCCTGCATCTCCACCCCCTGGTTCTGATGCCAGAAATCACACCAACACAGAGCCATTTCCTTGAGATTTATTCCCCAGGAAAGGTAACACTCTAAGCCTGTTAAGACACCCACACTTCAGAGCAGTGATTCTCAAAGTGTGGTCCCAACCAGCAGCATCAGTACCACCTGGGAGCTTGTTACACACGCAAAATGTACGAGAATGTGTGCTGATGACTCGCTTACAACCCAAAGCTGGGAACTGAGGTTGACATTAGCCCGGCCATAACTAAGCACAGCTGCTTGGCAGAGAAGGCCCACGACTGTGTAACTCTGGAGAGAGCGGTCTAATGGGGAGAGAGCCCTTGACCCTAGAATGAGGCTCTCTGGGGAGAGAAAGCACGAGACCCTGAAGACAAGCTGCCTTCCCTACAGTGGCCAGAGCAGGCAGGACAAATGGCCCTCAGCGAGCCCTCCGACACTGCGCCACAAGCAAGGACCCGCCGGTGCTGGGCATACGCTGGCCAGTGCTCTAACTCCATGGGCACCCTGCTCCCTGCTCTGCCTGGGAGAGAGGCTGGTGGCCTTGAGGGCCCTTGCTGCTGCCAGGGGTGCCCTCTAGACACACAGAGAGAGGATCTTCTCCCCAACTCTAGTCTCAGATGCCGAACACAGCAGACAAAGCCTGTGGGGCAGCTGGCACTTCCCTGGCTTCAAAAAGTCCTAGGCCCGGTGCACAGCGCTGTCGGGAGTACAAGTCTTCTTGTTTGGTTAGAATTCTGATTGCCACAGTGTAAGGCATACAATAAATTCAATAAATATGTATCAACTCAATAAATGAATGGACACCCCTTAATGGCAGTGTGTCCTCTTCCACCCATGGTGTCTTCCACCCCTTTCCACCCCCGATTTTGAGGGCCCACACTGTTGTCTACAAACTCACTTGTGTTTTTTGAGATCATATGCCACCGTCAAGATGATGAGAATAAGAGGGCCCCCTCCAACCAGAGAAGTTATAACGAAAATCTCAAAGACACCTTTGAGAAAAGGAGAACAAAAGTTCGTAGCAGGTTGAGCCCCTTACTTTCTTGACAGAAATCAAAGATTAATGTTTTCTTCCAGTAGCTTCAGCAACATATACCCTATAAGTTTTCTTTCAATTTAATTCAAATTCATTCAATTTCTCTTCTCCTTGAATAATACTGACAGAAATTGTGTTCCCCAGGTTCATCCTCCAACTTCATTCATCTAGTACACATTTTCTGAGCACTTACAATTTGCCAAACACTATTCTGGGTAATAGAATAAATAGCAAGAAGCAAGAAACACAAGATCCCTACTCTCGTGGAGCTTACCTTCTGGTTCAAGAATTCAGACAATAAATAATGTAAGATTATTTCAGATAAAATGGGGTGATAGAGAGTAGGGTAAAGTGGGTAGGGGGTTAGCACCTTTAGATAGGGTGGCAAAGGAAGACTCCTTGGAGAAGTGAAATCTGAGCTAATGTGAATAATGAGAAGGAACCGCTCACGTTCATGCAGGGGAAAGCATTCCAGGCAGAAGGGAAAGCATTCCAGGCAGAAGGAAAAGCATAAATGGGAACATAAACGGGAAGTGGTGGGAGGTGAGGTCAGGAAGGGACAGATGAGGAAGGGTCCTAAAAGCAATGGGAAGAAGTTTGGATTTAATTCAAAATACAACAGAAGCCACTGGTGGGTTTTAAGCAGGGGGTCTAGGATTTTAAACTCTGGCTGCTATGTGGAAAACAGATTGTAGAGGATCAAAGACAGAAGCAGGGAGATCTATAAGAACCAAGAGTAACAGACCTATCACAAGTAATGAAATTGAAACTGAAATTAAAAATCTTCCAACAAAGAAAAGTCCAGGACAAGACGGCTTCACAGGTGAATTCTATCAAACATTTAGAGAGGAGCTAACACCTATCCTTCTCAAACTCTTCCAAAAAACTTCAGAGGGAGGAACACTCCCAAAATCATTCAACAAGGCCACCATTACCCTGATACCAAAACCAGACAAAGATATCACACAAAATTACAGACCAATTTCACTGATGAACATCAGTGCAAAAATCCTCAACAAAATACTAGCAAACAGAATCCAACAACACATTAAAAGGATCGTACACCATGATCAAGTGGGATTTATCCCAGGAATGCAAGGATTCTTCAATATACACAAATCAATCAGTGTGATACACCATATTAACAGATTAAGGAATAAAAACCATATGATCATCTCAATAGATGCAGAAAAAGCTTTTGACAAAATTCAGCACCCATTTTTGATAAAAACTCTCCAGAAAATGGGCATAGAGGGAACCTACCTCAACATAATAAAGGCCATATATGACAAACCCACAGCAAACATCATTCTTAATGGTGAAAAACTGAAAGCATTTCCCCTAAGATCAGGAACAAGACAAGGATGTCCACACTTGCCCCCCTTATTCAACACAGTTTTGAAGTCCTAGCCATGGCAATCAGAGAAGAAAAAGAAATAAAAGGAATATAAATTGGAAAAGAAGAAGTAAAACTGTCACTGTTTGCAAATGACATGATACTATACATAGAAAATCCTAAAGATGCCACCAGAAAATTACTAGAACTAATCAATGAATTTGGTAAGGTGGCAGGATACAAAATTAATGCACAGAAATCTCTTACATTCCTATACACTAACAATGAAAAATCAGAAAGAGAACTTAAGGAAACAATCCCATTCACCATCGCAACAAAAAGAATAAAATACCTAGGAATAAACCTACCTAAGGAGGCAAAAGATCTGTACTCAGAAAACTATAAAGCACTGATGAAAGAAATCAAAGATGACATAAACAGATGGAGAAATATATCATGTTCTTGGATTGGAAGAATCAATATTGTGAAATGACTATACTACCCAAAGCAATCTACAGATTCAATGCAATCCCTATTAAACTACCAATGGCATTCTTCACAGAATTAGAACAAAAAAATTTACAATTTGTATGGAAACACAAAAGACCCCGAATAGCCAAAGCAATCTTGAGAAAGAAATGGAACTGGAGGAATCAGGCTCCCTGACTAATCTACACTACAAGGCTACAGTAATCAAGGCAGTATGGTACTGGCACAAAAACAGAAATATAGATCAATGGTACAGGATAGAAAGCCCAGAGATAAACCCACACACATATGGTCACCTAATTTATGACACAGGAGGCAAGAACATACAATGGAGAAAAGGCAGCCTCTTCAATAAGTGGTGCTGGGAAAACTGGACAGCTACATGTAAAAGAATGAAATTAGAACATTCCCTAACACCATACACAAAAATAAACTCAAAATGGATTCGAGACCTAAATGTAAGACCGGATACTATAAAACTCTTAGACAAAAACATAGGCAGACCACTCTTTGACATAAACCACAGCAAGATTTTTTTTGACCCACCTCCTAGAGTAATGAAAATAAAAACAAAACTAAACAAATGGGACCTAATTAAACTTAAAAGCTTTTGCACAGCACAGGAAACCATAAATAAGATGAAAAGACAGAATCTTCAGAATGGGAGAAAATATGTGCAAACGAAGCAACAGACAGAGGATTCATCTCCAAAATATACAAACAGCTCATGGAGCTCAATATCAAAAAAACAAACAACCCAATTAAAAAATGGGCAGAAGACCTAAATAGACATTTCACCAGAGAAGACATACAGATGGCCAAGAGGCACATGAAAAGATGCCCAACATCACTAATTATTAGAGAAATGCAAATCAAAACTACAATGAGGTGTCACCTCACACTAGTCAGAATGGCCATCATCAAAAAATCTACAAACAGTAAATGCTGGAGAGGGTGTGGAGAAAAGGGAACCCTCTTACACTGTTGGTGGGAATGTAAATTGATACAGCCACTATGGAGAACAGCATGGAGGTTCCTTAAAAAACTAAAAATAGAACTACCAAATGACCCAGCAATCCCACTACTGGGCATATACCCTGAGAAAACCATAATTTAAAAAGAGACATGTTCCACAATGTTCATTGTAATACTATTTACAATAGCCAGGACATGGAAGCAACCTAAGTGCCCATCGACAGATGAATGGATAAAGAAGATGTGGCACATATATACAATGGAATATTACTCAGCCATAAAAAGGTATGAGGGTTTTTTTGTTTGTTTGTTTTACATGATAATATTTATCTTTTATTAGATATATTACATATTCCCAAAAAGATATAAAATCTTCCAAGAGAAAATATCAAAACCTACTGATTTCAAGGTAAGCAACATAATCAAAATGAAAGCAAAGAATTTCTTCCAGACAAAGGAATGTGAAAACATTTCAGCACAAATACAACAAAGACATGGGAAGGTAATTACAATGTTTTACATTTTACAGCATTTTGTTTTAATCAGTATTTGTAGAAAACAAGGATGCTGAGTTCTCAAACACTGTAGTTACAATGGCAAATTAAATTTTCAGAAAAAACAATAAGAGAAAGTAATGAACTACTGAACATCTGCAATAATAAATGTAATAAAACATAAGCAAACAAATATGCCACTGAGATCACAACTGAAGTGTCTGATTTTTAGTGTGTGCTGGGGACACTAAATTATTTAATCAGTTCTTGACCGCAACCCAAAGCAGAAGCATCCTCTCTTCATTTCCCTGATGATTTATTCTAAAAATAAAAAGCAGAAACTTGCTGGTAAAAGAGAATTTCTGCTTTACCTGTGAGCAGCTGGTGGCAACACACACTGAATAAGACCCCAACCAAACACGGGACAGATGCATCTCAAACAACCGGGAGTGGCAAAACCACTATTATTGCAACAAGATTTTTTAATTTCAATTGATCAGAAATTCCAGAACAATTAAGCACACCCACTTAAACCACAGAACACAGTGAACACCTATAGGAAGGTTTTATTGGGTCATTTGTAGTGAGGTGGATGGACCTAGAGTCTGTCATACAGAGTGAAGTAAGCCAGAAAGAGAAAAACAAATACTGTATATTAATGCACAGATGTGGAATCTAGAAAAATGGTACAGATGAACCTATTTGCAGGGCAGGAATAGAGATGTAAATGTAGAGAACGGACATGTGGACACAGGGCGGGAAGGGGAGGGTGGGACAAACTGGGAGATTAGGACTGACATATATACACTACCATGTGTAAAACAGATAGCTAGCAGGAACATGCACAGGAAGCTCAGCTCAGTGCTCTGTGACGACCTAGATGGGTGGGATGGGGGGGGAGGGGTGGGAGGGAAGTCCAAGAGGGAGGGGAAATAGGTATATATATAGCTGGTTCACTTCACTGTACAGCAGAAACTAACACAACATTGTAAAGCAATTATACTCCAATTAAAAAAATGACAAACAAACAAACAAAAGAACCGAGAGTAAGAAACTTCCAGTCTCCAAGGCAGGCTCTTGCCTTCAATCTGACCCGTAGAGAAAATTCCTGCAGATAATGCAATTTGTGCCTAGTGTTGTGAAAATATAACATGATTTTAAAAGATTTTAAAGAGCAATATCAAAAAGAACTCCCGAAAGACAATGTTAGTCAATAAAAACAGAACATGTTTTCTGTGTAAAAACACATGCTTTACTCACATTTTCCAGAACCATAAGCTATTTGTATCCTTTTGGATGTGTGATGATGAACAGGAGAATTTTAAGAATACTTAGTCTATTTATAGCTTTTATTGAAAATTTTGCAATGTTCCTTCACTTTTAGGGTTCATTTTTTTTAAAAGTGTTAGTACATCCTTAAAATCAAACCGCTGTCATTCAAAGACAGAGATTTCTGTTTCTCCCATTCTCCTGTTTCTCTGTTTCTCCCATTCTCCTTCCTTCTTTCTTCTTCATCTCCCTCTTCAGCCTGTCTTCTTTCCCTCTTGAATATTCCCCATAACCATCGTATGAATCACATTATATTTTACATTATTGTTGTATTTATTAAATTTTTCTTGCTCCCATTTTTTAATATAAAAGCTGATTAGTAGAACATATTATACACTTTTCTACTCAAAAAACTCCACAAACAATGAGGTTAAGTGGGCCAATGGTGCTTGATCAACCATGGTTTTCCCTTGTTTGACACACAGGGACTGGTGACTACGAACTTGGGGATAGCCTTGAGGTGGGAGCTGGTTTGGAGTGACAGTGAAGTTGGCATTAACTTGATCCCTCCTCCCTAAGAAGATTCGGGGCTACCCAGGAGGAAGCAAAATGACCCATCTTTCCAAATTCAGCTCTCAATTTTCCTGCTCTCCCTCCTCCTGCCTCACCCATATGCTTTCCAGGAAGGCCAGTGAGTCAGACAGCAGATGGTTCTTCTCACTTCTCCCTTTCATTTGCCTTCCCCCTGCCTTTGGGAAACATCATCTATGACTAGCCTAAAGGAAATGCCAAGGAGACATTCCCGGGGACTGAAGGAGTACTCACTAATTGACAATGTCTTGAAGTTTATCCTGGTGCCACTAGTTCCCCCAGCACTGGTGCTGGCCATGACCTGAACAGTGTAAGAGGTCTTTCGTGTCAGGGACTCCAGGCTATACTGCAGGATGCTGGAGTTGACTGTCTTGGCTAAAGGAAAAATATAAAAGTCAAACACCACAGCCAAACCCAAGTGAAAACTGTGCTTTAGTGGCACTGAAATAAAAGCATTGGAACCTGGGCTTCCAAGCTTGGCCACCTCATACCCCAATCTCTCTATTCATGTTCTGATTAAAATTAGCCTATCAAGATGGATCAAAGACCTAAATATAAGAGTTAAATCTATATGATGCTTAGAAAACATAGGATAAATCTATATGTCCTTGAATTTGGAAATGATTTCTTAAATATGACACCAAACACACAAGCAGCAAAAAGATTAAACTGAACTTCATCAAAATTAAAAGTTGTTGTGCATCAAAAGACACTATCAAGAGAGTGAAAAAACAACTTACAGAATGGGAAAATATTTGCAAATCATATATTTGATAAGGAATTTGTATCTAGAATATGTTAAAAAAAACAAAAACAAAACTCTTAGCAACTCAACAACCGGAAGACAAACAACCCAATTTAAAAATGGTAAAGAGTCTGAAAAGACTTTCTCCAAAGAAGATACACAAATGGCCAAAGAGCAAGTACAAAGATGCTCTACATCATTAGTTATTAAGGAAGTACAAATCAAAACCACATTGAAGTTAAAAAAAACCCACATTGAAATAGCACTTTACACCCACTAGGATAGCCACACTTTTTTTTTAAATGGAAAGTATCAAGTGTTGGTAAGGATGTGGAGAAATTAGAATTCTCATATATTGGTGGTAGAAATGTAAATTGGGGTAGCTGCTATGAAAAAGAGTTTGGTGGTTCCTAAATAAGTTAAACTAGAATTACCATATGACCCAGCAATTCTACTCCTAGTAATACACTCCAAAGAATAAAAAGCAGAGATTCAAACAGATAGTTGTACACCAATGTTCATAGCAGCATTAATCACACTGGCTAAAAGATGAAAACAACCCAAATGTCCCATCAACTGATGAATGGATAAACAAAATGTTTATCCATATAATAGAAAATTATTTAGCCATAAAAAGGAATGAGGTGCTAATACATGCTATAACATGGATGAACTTTGAACACATTATGCTAAGTGAAAGAAGCCAAGCAAAAAAAGGCCACATATTGTATGATTCTGTTTATATGAAATATCCAGAATAGGTAAATCCATAGAAACAGAAAGCAATTTTGTGGTTGCCAGGGACTGTGGGACAAGGGTAAGGTAGTGACTGAATGGGTACAGGATTTCTATTTGGGGTGGAAATAGGTAGTGGTAATGGTTGCACAACATTATGGATGTACTTAATGCCACTAAATTGTACACTTTCAAATGTTTAAAGTGGTAAGTTTTGTGTTATATGTATTTTACTGTAACAACAACAACAAAAAATTAGCCTAAATGGGAATCCAAGACTAGCCCAGAATTTAGGATGTTAGGCAATATTGTAGATGCAAGAAAAAGGCATTGGACAGTAGGAGTCATGGTAAAGGGTCCTGCACTGAAGTAAGTGCCACCAAACAGGGTCTGTCCCCCTCCAGCCTTTAATCCAGGTATGCCCCACTCTAGAATAAAGGTCAGGAAGCTCCCAGAAGGCCCACCTGTTCATGGCCTGACAGGCACAAATTATATCAAGTCCTCTGGTTCCTACAGGACTCTCAGGTACACTCATTTCACTCTCAACTGACTCTAAAAAACTCAAGAGGTGGGTGCCCTTGGCCCCATTTTCAGAGAAGCTCAAAGAAGCTGAGTGATTCCTGCACGGTGGCAGGGCACCAGCCATGGGAGTCACCCCTATAGCAGGTCTATCCATAGCATCTATCTGGGGCTTGGGGTTCTTTCAACTTGTCTATAAGCTCACTTACAGAATTCCTTTCCATCTTCAGCTTGGTAAAATATGGTACAGTTGTTGATGAAACCATTTCTCTGACTCTTGGGAATCTCCTTCCATGTAATTGTGACTGTCTCCACACCAATGTTCTCCGCATTTGTCATGGGACCCGCTGATGGAACTTTATAGGACAGGGAGATAAATAATAAACACCGAATCACACCCCAGCAGATCCTCGCCCCACAAAATCTCTGGCCAGTCCTCAGACTGTAATCAGTGCTGGGGGTGGGAGGTGGGGGAAGAGTAGGGAACTGATGAATCAGTTTGTTTGAGAAAATTGTTGTCTAGAATCATCCATCTTGAACAGGAAGGGAAGCAGTGTCAAAGACCAGAGAACAAGACCTCTCACTCTGACTTGGAACCCAGATCTTTCATTCATACCTGTAATAGCTATTATCAAACAATTGAAGAGTATGCCTCCATGGGCTACCTCTGAGTGACAGGACATATTTCCTAAGGTTGAATCTGGAAGATGTTAACTTTCAAAAAGATAAAGTCTGAGTGGTTTGCCAATAAAACCCTGGCTTATCACTACACAATTAAAAATAATTTTTTAGCATCTCCAAGTTATGAATAACTCTTAGGGTCCCTAACTTGGTCTTAGCTCAATGTTGTTTCTGCTTACAGCGCTATTTGCACTAAGTTTCTTTGTGACTTTGGGCAAGTTATTTCACCTCTCTGAGCCTCAATTTTCCATGTGTTAGATGACGGGCTTGGACTTGATGATCTCTAATGTCTACTCCAGCTTTAAAATTCAGTGAATCCAGGGACTTCCCTGGTGGTGCAGTAGTTGAGACTCCACGCTTCCAATGCAGGGGGCGCAGGTTCGATCCCTGGTTGGGGAACTAAGATCCCACATGCCGCACAGCGCAGCCAAAAAAAAATTCAGTGAATCCACACCGTGACCACAACTGGGTCAAACATACATAGCTTACTACGAGCTAAGGTGCAGCACGGATGGGCACTAAAGCAGCTGTGAACAAGCTACAGGCCTTCACAGCCTTGTGTAAATGTTGGACAGGCGCCAGTGTTTCCTTTCCTCAACAGAAACTTGTCCATACATACCACCTTCTTTGACATAAGCCTGGAGAGAATATGGCTCACCCACTTGGTCTTGCAACATTGGATACACAGAGATGTTATAGCACCAGAAAGGTTTTAGTTCATCTGTGGAAAAAGGGGAGGGGGGGAGAGAGAGAGAGGGAAGGTGGGGGAGGGAGGGAGATGGAGAGGAAAGGAGTGGGGGAGAGAGAGTGGGGGGAGAGAGAAACAAGCATTAGGCACAGAGCATGGCATAGAAGGAAAGCTAGACTAAGACTTATAGCCTATGACTTACAGAAGATATTTTATTTTTCTATAGTTTCCACATATGGAAAATAAGGAAGTTAGGTTGGATGGTCTCTAATGTCTATTCCAGTTCTAACATTTTAAAATTAATTCTTAGAACTAAACCTGCACCACTCTGACAAAATGACAGAGCCACCCAGGAAGGGAGAAGTAAGAGCTCCAGTCTCTCCTCCATCACTGATTCTGTTACATGATTTGGGGGCACTACAGAATAAACTTAATCCTTCTTTCAATAGCATATCACCCTAGAGAACTCAGGTACCATAAATTGTAGCTCTTCTGTCTGTCTGCATCCCTACATAAGCATAACTCTTCATATGGATGCTATTAAGTATTAAGAAATGGTTGGACTGATAGGATTGGGAGAGTAAAGCCTCACTTATGTGTCTTACATGGAGCAGGGGCTTTCTTGAAAAGAAGGTTATTCCCTGTATCAGTCACCTGGGGAAGGGGCCTAGATCTTAACCAGGCAACCAGAACTGAAGGAGGTGCCCTGGGTAGGACAGATGGGATACAAACTCTGGTGTTATCCACATGATCAAGATATCTGGGAAGAGCTCTCTGATGGTGGGTGTCAAGACGGTTTTTTCCACCTGGAAACACGCCAGCTGCCTGGTCTGATACCCATGGCTTCCTATTCTAGTATTGCTGGGAAATGCCAAGAAGTACACTTCCTTAAGCTTGCCCTAGCTTGTCAAATTCTATTACTCACATTTACAGCTTTGAAGCCAAAGTTAAGGATTTAAAAACTGATGAAAATGAAACTGAATCCTACACAGAGGGAATTTGTGGGCTCCGCACTGGCTACCCTACTGAATCGTCCAGTTCCTGGTCTGAGACACAGATTCCCAGGAAATGGTCGAGGACTCTGAGTCCAAATCTGGGACCCACTCAATCATCCATGTATCCACCTCCAGAGCAGAGCTTTGCCACTCCACCACCAGCTGGTCCTGAGTGAAGCAGGTCTGCATGGCCTCGATGCACTGAAATGCTGAAAGGAGAAAAGAGGACTGCTTCACAACACCCAACTCATCCTCCAAATGCACCAACCACATTAACATCCATTCATTGCCCAAAGTGTAAAGAAGGTCAAAGTTCAGGATCCCCACTGCAGCCTTCCCCTATGATACTGTTTTTACTGCTTTTATTGTGTCCCTTTTCCTTACCCTCAATATTTGATGAAGTGCCTTCTTCATGTTTTGTTATCTTCCCCAATTTTACCTATTTCCAGCAAAGAATCTTACTAGAAGGTTGATGACTAAGACGACTTACAGGGTAGCTCTGGTGTCTCTGCAAGTCAAAAGGAAAGCAAGCCTGAGACAAGCTGGCCATGTTAAGAATGAGTCAGAGATTGGAATTATGCTACTCTAAGCCAAGGAAAGCCTGAGGCTTCTAGAAGCTGGAATAAGTAAGGAAGGATTCTCCCTGAGAAGCTTTTGAGGGAGCATGGCCCTGCCAACACCTTGTTTCCAGACTTCTAGCCTGCAGAAGGATGAGGCAATGAGTTTCTGTTGTTTGAAGTCACCCAGTCTATGGTGCTTCGTTGGGAAGATCTAGGAAAATCAATCAGCACCTTTGGCTCGGCCTCCTCTTCCTCTCCTTCCTTGGCCTTGCTTCCTCCACTTCCTTTTCTGGTCTCTCTAGAGGTGTTTTCTTAGTAAACCACCTGCACCCAAATCCTGACTTGAAGACAGGAGTGAGTGTTGGCTGCTAACCCCACACTCCTTCTCTTTACCAACACTGGGGGCTCTGAGGAGGAGAAGTCAGGTTGAAAGAGGAAACAAGCCCTGGCTCTGGACCACAGTGGGTGTAGAATCAAGTCATGAGTCAGCCTTGTAAGACGAAAGGGCCTAGGCAGCATTAAGGGTGCTGAAAGAAAAGTTTCCAAATCATCATTCTACTGAATGTCAACTAACTGCCTCCGTCGCTCAACAAGAACTTTTTGAGCAATTTCTCCCAATACAATATACCCCCGGGTGTGGTAGGAATACAGATCCCTCCAGGGAAAAGAGGAAAGGGACTTTGGCCGTAAATGCTATTAATTTTTTGTGATTTGCATGAAGGCAGTCACCCTGGGCCTATCAAACACCATTCTCAGAGGCTGGTAGTGCCTCACCTTTGCCAGCCATCCTGGCCCGACCTGAACTCTACCTCAACTCAAGTCCCAACCTCCTCCTCAGCCCCTCATCACACAACTGGCCATGTTTTGCTAGGTCCTGCCTCAGACTACTCCATAGCTACCCGCTGGCTAAGGTCTCCTAGAACTCAGAGGACTTTCAGGCCAGAAGGAAATTGAAGGTATATCTATTCCAATCCCTTATTTGAAAGATGGGAGAGTAGAGGCCCACAGAGGAAAATAACCAGTTCAGTGTCACACAGCAGCTGTGTCCAGATTTCTAAGTCACTTTATTAATACCAAGTCCAAGGCTCTGGATAAAGTACATTGTACAAGTTTGGAATCATGCAGACCTGGGCTTGAATTCCACTTGAGAGACTCTGAGCAAATTACTAAGCTTTCCTGAATCTCAGCTTCATCAGCTATAAAGTGAATCTAATAGCACCTACCCCATGGGTCATTTCAAGGATAAAATTAGATTAACCTATATCATCTTAGCACAATGTCTGATATATCCTAATGGACAATATTGGATAATTACACTTACTTAATGATTGTTAAACTTACAATTATTATTATAACTATTCTCCAGTTGACTCTACTTTATTAAACAAAATTCTGTAGAGCATTACTTTCTTATATATGTCTAGGACCAGGACCTGTAAAGAGGTCTATAAAGGGCCAAATATAAACATTTTAGGTTTTGCAGGCCTCTGTCGCAACTACTCAGATCTGCCATTGTTGCACAAAGGGAGACATAGACAATGTAAAAACAAATAGGTGTGGTTGTGTTCCAATAAAACTTTATTTACAAAAACAGGTGTCAGGCCAGGTTTGACCCACGAGCTATAGTTTGCCTACACTTGGTCTGGAACCATTATAACTGATGATTGTGCCAACACTTGTGACATAAAGCAAATACCTTCAGAATTGGGAAAAATAAAAAACCCTGTGTGAATGTAGCATAATCTTAAAGTATATTTTATGATTTTTTAAAGTTGATAATCCATGTCTAATAGAAATTCAATTAGTTAGAAATTTTGTTAAGAATCACAATAATAATAATTAGCACTAGACAAAGTATTCTATACACAGTCTCATTTAATATTCACAATAGCCTTATGAGGGAGGTAGAGCTAAAAGCCCATTTAGGTTTAGAGAGGTTAGATAATTTGCCCAAGGTTTGTGGTATCTAGTGAAAGAACAAAGATTTGAATCCAGAGCTGCTAGACTCCAAAGCCCATGTTTTTATTCCCTACCCTTTCCTGCCTCCCACTACAGGGCCACACCAGGAAACTGCGATTACTATTCATCAGCGCCTCTGTTAACACAGAATGTGTGTTCAGTGACACACACATTTGTCGGAAACTTCATCACCACGGGTATTGGATAGGCAGGAACTAGGATGCCAGGAGCTAAGGGCTGTGGCAAACACTGACTAAAACAATATCAAATACTGACTAAAATAATATCAAATGTAGCTCAAAACACACACACACACAAACGAATATCTAGGAGTTCTAAAATGAGGCAAAAGAACACATGGGTCAAATTTAAGAAGAGAAAGAAGAAGGGCTTCCCTGGTGGTCCAAGTGGTTAAGAATCTGCCTTCCAATGCAGAGGGTGTGGATTCGATCCCTGGTCGGGGAACTAAGATCCCACATGCCACAGGGCAACTAAGCCAGCACACTGCAACTACTGAGCCTGCGCACTTTGGAGCCTGCTCGCTTTGGAGACTGCTCGCTCGCTACAACTAGAGAGAAGCCCGTGCACCGCAACGAAGAGCCCACGTGCTGCAACGAAAGATCCCACGTGCCTCAACTAAGACCCAATGCAGCCAAAAACAAATAGATAAATAAATAAATATTTAAAAAATAAAAACTACTATGATTAAAAAAAAAAAAGAAGAGATAGAAGAAAGCACAGGCAGACAAGTCTAGCGCTGGTAGTGTAAATGCCTGATATAATTCTAGATCTAAGCAAACAGAGAGAGATGGAGAATTGGAGAGTGAATTCCCTACCTATGGTGTGTTTCAACAAATAGTTACTGAGTGCCTTTTCTATGCCAACTGCTCTATGTTTATTCTAGATTTTGGAAATGGAGGAGGAGAGGAGGATCAGGAGGAGAAAGAAAATGAGGAGAAGAAGAGAAAAACAGACCAAAAAGAAAAATCTCTGCCCTCATGGAACTTGCATCCTATTGATAGAGAGATAGGTAATAATCAAAATAAATGAGAAAATCTATAGAATGAGGAATAGTAAAATCTATAGAGAAAAATAAAGCAGGGAAGAGGGAATCCATTGCTTGCAATTACTTGACTAAGACTCAAAGAAGCTATTTTATTCCAAAACAGAATACAAAATATGAGTTTACCTGGGAGCAGTAACATTTTTAAAATTACTTAATTAAAGGTGTAACAAGCAATTTATTGGCAAGTATAAACATTAGAAATTTCCCTAACTTGATAGTCAAATGGAAGGGAGAAAAGGAAGAAAACAGGAGAGTGAGCAAACCAAGCCTGGATACAGTCAGTCCTGTGAGGGGAAGATTTCAAAAGAGGTTTCAGCCACTGAGGATAAATGTGGCAGATGTGACAGATTTTTATGGCTTAACCCAGCTTATATTGACTCAGAACAAAATAAATACAAGCTGCATGTAGAACTTCTAGGCTCATGACTTTGTATCATATGACTTATGAAGTCTCTGATTTTCAACACAGGCTTTGTTCCAAAGGAACTTTATTTCAAGAGGTTCATGAATTACTCAAAGATTATGATCACTCCCCCATAACCTAAAAAGTCCTCACTTCAGAATCATTTTGACTCTAGAGAAACAGCAGCCTCTGAGAGGACAGGGACTACTCCTTGGACATTTGGATGGGGTCAGGCATCTAAGTAAGAAGTTTATGTTATACTTACACTTTTCATCAATAGCTGGAATCCTCAGCGTGGCCACTGGAGACTCCCCAAGAGAATTGTAAGAAATCACATATACCCGGTAGGTCTTGCCTCCCTGATACAATTTAAGCTGCTGGTTAGTGGTATTCATTGTCTCTGTGAGGTTAGTGTTGTTTTCTAGAAAGTACCATATGTTGTAGCCAAGAGTTTTCTCCAGGACCGGGGCTCCTTTTGCCTTCTGAACACAGAGGAAACAAAATTTATCACCAAAAGCAAAGAAAGAAAGGAACTGAGACAGTCATAAATGGTGGGAATCAGGGTGGGAGGTAATATTAACTATAAGGTGCTAAACTACAATCAGGTAATTACCCTTCCAGGATGCATAACATATCCTGTGCCAATAACAATTTTATTGAGATATAATTCACACACCAGAAAATTCACTTTTTTGAAGTGTACAACTCATTGGCTTTTAGTATATTCAGAGTTGTGTAATCATCACCACTATCTAATATTAGTCCATTCTTTTTTAAGCAGCTCTAATTCTTAGAAAACTCTCCTATTGAAGCAAAAGGAAGACCAGCCCCCAGGTGAGGGGGAGGAGGGCATTGAAGTCCATCTCACCTACTTCACAGGTTGGACTACTTGACACACGTGGGTCTGGCCTCACGCGGTATGTGCCATTGTTTACTTTCCTACCTCAAAAATATGTTGACAGGGTTTCTCTGGTGACGCAGTGGTTAAGAATCCACCTGCCAATGCAGGGGACATGGTCCGGGAAGATCCCACATGCCACGGAGCAACTAAGTCTGTGGCCACAACTACTGAGCCTGCTTTCTAGAGCCTGTGAGCCACAACTACTGAAGTCCACGTGCCTAGAGCCCGTGCTCCACAACAAGAGAAGCCACAGCAATGAGAAGCCCGCGCACTGCAACAAAGAGTACCCCCCGCTCACCGCAACTAGAGACAGCCTGTGCACAGCAATGAAGACCCAACACAGCCAAAAATAGATGAGTATTACCTGAGAATTCTGGAGACACACCAAAGAGTTTTGGCATCTCACTGCTCTCCTCCCTCTCTACTTTCCCCCAGCTCCCCACCTCCTCTCTCCTATTTCCTGGCTGTTTTTTCCCTCTGTTTGCCCTTTTCCTTTCCTGCTTCTTCCCCTCCTTTTCTGTCCTTTTTCTTACGATCTCCTCTCATCTCTTCCTCCTCGCTCATCTCCTCTGCATTACCCACCTGGCTCCTCCTTTGTTCCTCACTCCCCAGCCTCCATCCTACAAAGGACACTTTTTCTATCCTTGCACCCCACTATCCCAGTGCTCAGGAAGTCACTTGTGCAGTATATGTAGGCAGTAACTTCAGGACACACTAGTAAGCTCACCGCAAGCCAGTGCTCTTCTCCACTGTGGCAGTGGGGCTATATAATTTTACATTGCCTTCTAGTGGAGGCCAGCTAGTGACGGTCTTCTCCAGAAGGTCAAGGTGCCTCCTGCACTTACACTTTGTACCTGTCCCAGATGTTAACATTTCAGACCAAAGAAGAGGGGCCAGGGTCTGTAATGCACATTTAGGCCATCTACAAAATGACTTATAGGGCTTTTTGGAGGTGGGAAACCATTGTGAGATTTGGGGCACCAAAGCCTCTAGGGAAGGAAATTAAGGAGGTAAAACGCCAATAATCACAGTTCTTCGAGGTGTAAGAGACCAAGGCTTTTTAACAGAAATTGTAAATAAATAACCCAGAGGGAGGTCACCTTCCACAGCAACTGCACTGGCCTTCTTCCATCCACCTCAGCTAGTCCCAGGACCCGCCACAGATCCAGGCCATGTGGAGCTGTAAGGAACAAGAGTGAGGTGCTCAACACAGACCAGAGGGAGCTGCAGCAGGAGATGGTGAAATTAGCTAGGCTGCCTGTTTAGAAAATGCAGTTGGAAAGGATTTGCTTGAGGGAGGCAGCAGGAGTGAGGGGAGGAGTGGCAGTATGGCAACATTGCAACAATGTCTTCATTTCGTGGCTGAAGGACTGGAATCAACCAAAGGTCAAAAGTAACTAGCAATCTATAAAATCAGTATCCTATATATAAATCACTCCTCCCCCCACAATGAAAACGTTGGGATTTTCTTGTGTTGGAACACTACTATAATGTGGTGCAAAGCTTTGTACTTTGTGAAAAAATAAAATCACAATTATTTAGTGCAAAAATAAAAATAAAATAAAACTGCCCTTGGATCTGACGACTAAAGGTAAAATAAAACTACAATAGACCCCATCATAATATAATTTATCACTCAAATCTGGATTGGAATGTGACATCTCCTGTCCTCTAAGATATAACATTCACATACATTAAAGCTGGGAATGACATAGATAACTGATAAAGAGATTATACAGAGAGGAACCAAGATGGCGGAGTAGAAGGACGTGCTCTCATTCCCTCTTGTGAGAACACCAGAATCACAACTAGCTGCTGGACAATCATCGACAGGAAGACACTGGAACTCACCAAAAAAGATACCCCACATCCAAAGATAAAGGAGAAGCCACAATGAGACGATAGGAGGGGCGCAATCACAGTAAAATCAAATCCCATAACTGCTGGGTGGGTGACTCACAGACTGGAGAACACTTATACCACAGAAGTCCACCCACTGGAGTGAAGGTTCTAAGCCCCACGTCAAGCTTCCCAACCTGGGGGTCCGGCAACAGGAGGAGGAATTCCTAGAGAATCAGACTTTGAAGACTAGTGGGATTTGATTGCAGGACTTCGACAGGACTGGGGGAAATAGAGACTCCACTCTTGGAGGGCACACACAAAGTAGTGTGCGCATCAGGACCCAGGGGAAGGAGCAGTGACCTCATAGGAGACTGAACCAGACCTACCTGCTATTGTTAGAGGGTCTCCTGCAGAGGTGGGGGGTGCCTGTGGCTCATCATGGGGACAAGGACACTGGCAGCAGAAGTTCTGGGAAGTACTCCTTGGCATGAGCCCTCCCAGAGCCTGCCATTAGCCCCACCAAAGAGACCAGCTAGGCTCCGGTGTTGGGTTGCCTCGGGCCAAACAGCCAACAGGGAGGGAACCCAGCCCCACCCATGAGCAGTCAAGCGGCTTAAAGTTTTACTGAGCTCTGCCCACCACCACTCCCTCCCATCAGGAAACTTGCACAAGCCTCTTAGATAGCCACATCCACCAAAGGGCAGAGAGCAGAAGCAAGAAGAACTACAATCCTGCAGCCTGTGGAACAAAAATCACATTCACAGAAAGACAAGATGAAAAGGCAGAGGGCTATGTACCAGATGAAGGAACAAGATAAAACCCCAGAAAAACAACCAAATGAAGTGGAGACAGGCAACCTTCCAGAAAAAGAATTCAGAATAATGAGAGTGAAGATGATCCAGAATCATGGGAAAAGAATGGAGGCAAGGATCAAGAAGATGCAAGAAATGTTTAACAAAGACCTAGAAGAACTAAAGAACAAACAAACAGAGATGAACAAAACAATAACTAAAATGAAAAATACACTAGAAGGATCAATAGCAGAATGACTGAGGCAGAAGAATGGATAAGTGACCTGAAAAACAGAATAGTGGAAATCACTGCTGCAGAACAGAATAAAGAAAAAAGAATGAAAAGAAATGAAGACAGTTTAAGAGACCTCTGGGACAACATTAAACACATCAACACTCACATTATAGGGGTCCCAGAAGGAAAAGAGAGAGGGGACCTGAGAAAATATTTGAAAAGATAATAGCAGAAAACTTCCCTAATACGGGAAAGGAAACAGTCACTCAAGTCCAGGAAGCACAGAGAGTCCCAGGCAGGATAAACCCAAGGAGGAACATGCCAAGAGACATAGTAATCAAATTGACAAAAATTAAAGACAAAGAAAAAATATTAAAAGCAACAAGGGAAAAATGACAAATAATATACAAGGGCACTCCCATAAGGTTATCAGCTGATTTCTCAGCAGAAACTCTACAGGCCAGAAGGGAGTGGCACAACATACTTAAAGTGATGAAAGGGAAGAAGCTACAACCAAGAATACTCTACCCAGCAAGGATCTCATTCAGATTTGACAGAGAAATCAAAAGCTTTACAGACAAGCAAAAGCTAAGAGAATTCAGCACCACCAGACCAGCTTTGAAACAAATGTTAAAGAAACTTCTCTAGGGGAGAAAGAGACCAGCAACTTAAAACAACACTGCACATATATGGATTGCTATATTAAAAGCTCGTGGGAACAGAAAACCCAAAAGCTACAAAAGATACACATACAAAAGAGAAAAAGCAACCCAAACAACACTAAAGATGGTCATCAAACCACAAGAGAAGAGAACACAAGTGGAAGGGAAGAAAAAGGACCTATGAAAACAAACCCAAAACAATTAAGAAAATGTTAATAGGAACATACATATCGATAATTACCTTAAATATAAATGGATTAAATGCTCCAACCAAAAGACATAGACTGGCTGAAGGGATTGAAAAACAAGACCCACTGTCTACAAAAGACCCACTTCAGACCTAGGGACACATACAGACTGAAAGTGAAGGGATGGAAAAAGGTATTCCATGCAAATGGGAATCAAAAGAAAGCTGGAGTAGCAATACTCATAGCAGACAAAATAAGCTTTAAAATAAAGACTGTTATAAGAGATGAAGAAGGACACTACATAATTATCAAGGGATCAATCCAAGAAGAAGACGTAACAATTGTAAATATATATGTACCCAACATAGGAGCACCTCAATATGTAAGGCAAATACTAATACCCATAAAGGGAGAAATTGACAGTAACACAACAATAGTGAGGGACTTTAACCCCCACTTTCATCAATGGACAGATCATCCAGACAGAAAATCAGTAATGAAACACAGACCTCAAATGATACATTAGACCAGATGGACTTAATTGATATTTATACAGCATTCCATCCAAAAGCAGCAGAATACACATTCCTCTCATGTGCACATGGAACATTTTCCAGGATTGACCACATGCTGGGCCACAAAGCGAGCCTCGATAAATTTAAGAAAATTGGTATCATATCAAGCATCTTTTCTGACCACAACACTATGAGATTAGAAGTAAACTACAAGAAAAAAACTGTAAAACACAAACATGTGGAAGCTAAACAATATGCTACTAAACAACCAATGGATCACTGAAGAAATCAAAGAGGAAATCAAAAAATACCTAGAGACAAATGAAAACAAAAGCACAATGATCCAAAACCTATGGGATGCAGCAAAACCCATGCAGCAAAACCTAAGAGGTTTAAGCAATACAATCTTAAGTTTATAGCAATACAATCTTACCTCAGGAAACATGAAAAATCTCAAATAAACAACCTAACCTTACACCTAAAGCAACTAGAGAAAGAAGAACAAGCAAAACCAAAAGTTAATAGAGGGAAAGAAATCATAAAGATCAGAGCAGAAATAAATGAAATAGAGACGAAGAAAACAAAAGCAAAGATCAATGAAACTAAAAGCTGGTTCTTTGAAAAGATAAACAAAATTGATAAAACTTTAGCCAGACTCATGAAGAAAAAAAGGGAGAAGACTCAAATCAATAAAATTAGAAATGAAAAAGGTGAAGTTACAAAGGACACCAGAGAAATACAAAGGACCATAAGAGACTACTACAAGCAAGTGTATGCCAATAAAATGGACAACCTAGAAGAAATGGACAAATTCTTAGAAAGGTACAATCTCTCAAGACTGAACCAGGAAGAAATAGAAAATATGAACAGACCAATCACAAGTACTGAAATTGAAACTGATTTTTAAACTCCCAACAAACAAAAGTCCAGGATCAGATGGCTTCACAGGTGAATTCCATCAAACATTTAGGGAAGAGTTAACTATCCTTCTGAAACTGTTCCAAAAAAATTGCAGAGGACGGAAAACTCCCAAATTCATTCTATGAGGCCACCATCACCCTGATACCAAAACCAGACAAAAATACCACAAAAAGATAATTACAGGCCAATATCACTGATGAACATAGATGCAAAAATCCTCAACAAAATACTAACAAACAGAATCCAAAAACACATTAAAAGGATCATACACCATGATCAAGTGGGATTTATCCCAGGGATGCAAGGATTTTTCAATATCTGCAAATCAATCAGTGTGATACACCACAACAACAAATTGAAGAATACATACCATATGATCATCTAATGGAGGCAGAAAAAGCTTTTGACAAAATTCAGAACCGATTTATGATAAAAACTCTCCAGAAAGTGGGCATAGAGGGAATATACCTCAACATAATAAAGGCCATATATGACAAACCTACAGCTAACATCATACTCAACAGTGAAAAGCTGAAGCATTTCCTCTAAGATCAGGAACAAGACAAGGATACCCACTCTCACCACTTTTATTCCACATAGTTTTGGAAGTCTTAGCTACAGCAATCAGAGAAGAAAAAGAAATAAAAGGACTCCAAATTGGAAAAGAAGAAGTTAAACCATCACTGTTTGCAGATGACATGATACTATACACAGAAAACCCTAAAGACACTACCGGAAAACTACTAGAGCTCATCAATGAATTTGGTAAAGTTGCAGTTTACGAAATTAATACACAGAAATCTCTTGCATTTCTATACACTAACAATGAAAGATCAGAAAGAGAAATTAAAGAAACAATGCCATTTACCATCACATCAAAAAGAATTAAATACCTAGGAATAAACCTACCTAAGGAGACAAAAGACCTGTACTCTGAAAAGTACAAGATACTGATGAAAGAAATTGAAGACGACACAAACAAATGGAAAGATATACCATGTTCTTGGATTGGCAGAATCAATGACTACACTACCCAAGGCAATCTACAGATTCAATGCAATCCCTATCAAATTACCAATGGCATTTTTCACGGAACTAGAACAAAAAAAATCGTAAAATCTGTATGTAGACACAAAAGACCCTGAACACCCAAAGCAACCTAGAGGAAAATAAAAACCAAAAATGCAGCAGAGGGAATCAGGATGCCCGGCTTCAGACTATACTACAAAGCTACAGTCATCAAAACAGTATGATACTGGCACAAAAATAGAAATATAGATTAGTGGAACAGGATACAAAGCCCAGAAATAAACCCATGAACCTATGGTCAATTAATCTACAACAATGGAGGCAAGACTGTACAATGGAGGAAAGACAGCCTCTTCAATAAATGGTGCTGGGAAAACTTGACAGATATATGTAGAAAAATGAAATTAGAACATTCTTTAACACCATACACAAAAATAAACTCAAAATGGATTAAAGACCTAAATTTGAGACTGGACACTATAAAACTCTTACAGTAAAATAGGCAGAACACTCTCTGACATAAATCACAGCAATATCTTTTTCAATATGTCTCCCAGAGTAATGGAAATAAAAACAAAAATAAACAAATGGGACCTAATTAAACTCAAAAGCTTTTGCACAGCAAAGAAAACCATAAACAAAACAAAAAGACAATCCACAGAATGGGAGAAAATACTTGCAAATGATGTAAACGACAAGGGATTAGTCTCTAAAATTTACACACAGCTCATGTGGCTTAATATCATCAAAACAAACAATCCAATCAAAACATGACAGAAGACCTAAATAGACATTTCTCCAAAGAAAACATACAGATGGCCAAGAGGCTCATGAAAAGATGTTCAACATCACTAATTATTCGAGAAATGCTAATCAAAACTACTATGAGATATTACCTCACACCAGTCAGAATGGCTACCATCAAAAAATCCACAAACAATAAATCCTGGAGAGGGTGTGGAGAGAAGGGAACCCTCCTACACTGTTGGTGGGAATGAAAATTGGTACAGCCACTATGGAGAACAGTATGGAGGCTCCTTAAAAACTTAAAATAGAGCTATCATATGATCCAGCAATCCCACTCTTGGGCATATATTTGGAGAAAAACATGGTCTGAAAGAATACATGCACCTCAATGTTCACTGCAGCACTGTTTACAATACCCAAGACATGGAAGTAACCTAAATGTCTATCAAAAGAGGAATGGATAAAGAAGATATGGTACATATATACAGTGGAATATTAGTCAGCCATTAAAAAGAATGAAATAGTGCCATTTGCAGCAACATGGATGGACCTAGAGATTGTCATATTGAGTGAAGCCAGACAGAGAAAGAGAAATATTGTATGATATCACTTATATGCAGAATCTTAAAAAATGATACAAATGAACTTATTTACAAAACAGAAACAGACTCAGACTTAGAGAATGAACTTATGGTTACCAGGGGGAAAGGGTGGAGGGGAGGGATAGTTAGGGAGTTTGGGATTGACATATACACACTGCTATATTTAAAATGGATAACCAACAAGGACCTACTGTATAGCACAGGGAACTCTGCTCAATATTATGTAGCAACCTAAATGAGAAAAGAATTTGAAAAAGAATAGATTCAGGTATATGTATAACTGAATCACTTTTCTGTACACCTGAAACTAACACAACATTGTTAATCAACTATACTCCAATATAAAATAAAAAGATTTAAAAATAACAACTATATTAATAGCTTGGTGAAACAATATTTAAACAGCGTCTAAGGGGTTTCATCTTGTCCAATAGGCTAATTTTGAGATGTTAATGTTCCACTCTCTTATGTTTCCTTCCTTCCCCATTATAAGCAAGAAGACAGGACCCTTGTTATTTCTTTTACTCAGGAATGTGAACAGCCTGGAAATGTCCACTTGAAGTCAATGACTCTTCCAGTCGTTAGGGAGGGCTCAGATTAATGGAAGAGGTACCTCAAGGAAGGGAGAAGAGAGTGTCTAGAGAGGCAGCAGAGAATAAGAGGAAGAAAACCCCCACCCAGCCCCAGACCATGGAGAGGTAAAGGATTTTCTAGGTTTCAAGAGTTTGATCTGAAGGGCTTCCCCAGGACTTTGGTGGTGCTCATGAACCTGGAAGCTCAGCATAACTATGAGTTTATGTGTTGGGGTGAAGGTGATCCCTAATAATGCCTGAGATCAAATTTCCTGCCATTCCAACAGGATAGGGACTATCAGATTCAGGCTGAATTTTTAAAGTTGTTATATTACTTTCAAGAGTTATGGAATAGGAGTCACACCCCTATGTGTTCCAATTTCCAAACTGTATATCATTCATGTAATAATTTACATTCTGTGGTAGACATCTTCTCAAACGTCTCCCATTGGAATTTAAATTGATGCAGCCAGTATGGAAAACAGTATGGAGATTCCTCAAAATCTAAAACTAGAACTACCATATGATCCAGCAATTCCACTTCTGAGTACTTACCCAGAGAAAACAAAAACAGTATTTCGAAAGGATACATGCACACCTATGTTCATTGCAGCATTGTTTACAATAGCCAAGATACAGAAGCACCCTAAGTGTCCATCAATGGATGAATGGTTAAAGAAGATGTGGTATAAATATACAGTAAAATACTACTCAACCATAGAAAAAGAATGAAATCCTGTCATTTGAGACAACATGGATGGACCTTGAGGGTACCATGCTAAGTGAAATATGTCAGACAAAGAAAAATACATACTGCATGATTTCACTTGTATGTGAAATCTAAAAACAAAACAAACAAAATTCACAGATACAGAGAACAGACTGATGGTTGCCAAAGTGGAGAGGAGTTAAGGGGAGGGCAAATTGGGAGAAGGGGATCAAAAGGTACAAACTTCCAGTTATAAAAGAAATGAGTCATGGGGATGTAATGTACAGCATAGTGACTATAGTCAATATTGTACTGCAAGTCTGAAAGTTGCTAAGAAAATAAATCTTAAAAGTTCTCATTACAAGAAAAAATTCTTATAACTTTGTATGGTGACAGAGCATAACTAGACAGATTGTGATAATTTCTTAATGTATACAAATACCGTATCATTATGTTGTACACCTGAAACTAATATACTGTTGTATGTCAATTAGACTTCAATTAAAAAAATAAAAATGTCTGCCAATCATCTTTCCTTTTGTTATTCATGCTCTGTGTAATGCTCTCTTGAGTGTAGGTTGGAATTGGTGAGTCACTTCTAATTAACAGAACACAGAAAAAGTGATGGGATGTCACTTCTGTGATCAGGTTATAAAATTTTAACTTTTTTCTTTCTCAACTCTCTCCTGACCTCTCACTTGCTCACCCTGATGACACCAGTGGTCACACTGTAAACTGTGCTATGGAGAGGCACATGTGGCAAGGAACTCACAGGGCAACCTTTGATAACAGCTCGTGAGAAACTGCAGTCTTAAGTCCAACAACCTGAGAGGAACTAAATCTTGCCAACAACCACTTGAGTGAGCTTGGAAGCAGATCCTCACTCAACCAAGTCCTGAGATGACCATCCCAGCCAACACCTTCATTGCAGCTTTGTGAGACACGCAGAACCAGAGGACCCGGCTAAGTCATGCCCAGATTCCTAACCCACAGAAATGGTGAGATAATAAATGTTGATTTATGCCTCTCAGTTTGGGGCTAATTTATTATGCAGCAATAGATAACTAAAACAGATTTCAAGAGAAAAAGTAGAAAAGAGAATGTGCTAATATACATTTACCTATGGGTGATATTTCTGTAGAAAGTAAAATCTAGCCAGTGTTTCTTAAGCAGTGGTGCACATCAGAATAACTCAGGGCTAAGAGGAGTGTTAGAAGACAGAAATATACAGAAAAGGTAAAGCGGGGTAATAAAAAATAAGGAAAACGAAGTCCATTTTTTTACAATGAGATTCCACTGCCCAAGCCTCTGGTTCAGTCCATAGCAGGTGAGGCTGTCAGAGCCACTGTCTCAGGATTTGCTCTCCTTGTTACAAAAGGGCTTTGGTTCACCACATTTCTTATGTGGTCTTTCAGGATCCTTTGGCTTCCTGCTATCTACCAGTTGAATTTGGTTTCCAAATTGCATTAAAGATAAATGCAGGGGCTTCCCTGGTGGAGCAGTAGTTAAGAATCCGCCTGCCCTTGCAGGGGACAGGGGTTCAAGCCCTGGCCTGGGAAGATCCCACATGCCACGGAGCAACTAAGCCCATGCACCACAACTACTGAGCCTGCACTCTAGAGCCCGTGGGCCACAACTACTGAAGCCTGCATGCCACAACTACTGAAGCCCACATGCCACGACTACTGAAGCCTGCACGCCTATAGACCATGCTCCACAGCAAGAGAAGCCACTACAATCAGAAGCCCGCGCACCACAATGAAGAGTAGCCCCCGCTCACCACAATTAGAGAAAGCCCATGCGCAGCAACAAAGACCCAACGCAGCCAAAAATAAATAAATAAATAAAAATTTAAAAAAAGATAAATGCAAGTGAAGAGGGACACTGTTGTGATATCATCAGAATCTTATCCCCAGTCCTTATTCCTAGACAGGCTTAGCAGTCAGATTTGGGGAAATGGCTCCAGTTGGATCCTTAGAACATTCCATAGTTTAATTAGTTTGTTCTGCCCTGGCAGAGGTTGTGAAACAGCTCACGGCAGTCCTGACAGAGTAAAGTGAAAGTTTCCTTTCATATGTGTAGTCTCTTCAGGACTCCCTCCAGTTAGTGAGACCCATGAGCTAGTGAAATTAGTAAAGTCTCATTTTCAGTCATATCATGTTTCCCAAAACCACTAAGCAAGATTTCAAGTCATTCCCAGAAAGCCTTGGCATGCTTAGAGATGCTAACAATCCCTAGAAAACACTAGTGAGTGGGGGAAAAAAAGAGGACATAAGATTTGACAGTTAGGTGTTTTACTACTTTGACCTTTACAGGGTAAGGACTTTGGGCCAAAAAAAGAAAAAGGAAAACTTACTCTTCTCAGGTGACTGAGAAATAATTTACTTAGCCATGGGAAGCTCTCATAATTAAATACGGAGGAACAATCATCAAAGAAAAATTAGACATTGGCCTCTCTGCTGCAGAATGTCCACTGTATTCCCTTCTGATTCTATACCCTACACCTCAATCTATCTCAACAGAACATGTTAGGACAGTCTAAAAGAGAGATGCCAAAGACATAAACTGCCAAATTCAAGATCTTATGTAGGAAATGTTTAAAAGAAAGATAGGTAAGAAAATATAAAAAGATATTGTATCTCACCAAGATTAAGACTTTTTGATTCTGTACTTGCTTTTTTTTATATTGAAGTATAGTTGATTTATACAATTATATTAGTTTCAGGTGTACAACATAGTGATTAACATTTTTATAGATTATACTCCATTTAAAGTTATTACAAAATATTGGCTATGTTCCCTGTGCTGTACAATATAACCCTGTAGCTTATTTTATACATAATAGTTTGTATTTCTTAATCCTCTACCCCCGTCTCTTCCCACTGGTAACCACTAATTTGTTCTCTATAACTGTGAGTCTGTTTTGTTATGTTTATTCATGTATTTTTCAGATTCCACATATAAATGATAACATACAGTATTTGTCTTTCTCTGTTTCAATTATTTCACTAAGCATAATATATTCCAGGTCCATATATGTTGTTGCAAATGGCACAATTTCATTCTTTTTTATGGCCAAGTAATATCCCATTGTATATATATACCACACCTTCTTTATCCATGCAGCTGTTGATGGACAATTAGGTTGCTTCCATATCTCGGTTACTGCAAATAATGCTGCTTTGAACACTGGAGTGCATATATCTTTTCAAATTAGTGTTCTCCTTTTACATACCCAGGAGTGGAATTGCTGGATCATATGGTATCTCTAGTTTTTAGTTTTTTGAGGAACTTACATACTGTTTTCCATAGTGGCTGCACCAATTTACATTCCCACCAACAGCATAGGAGGGTTCCCTTTTCTCCACATCCTCACCAACACTTGTTATTTGTAGACTTTTTGATAATAGCCATGACATGTGTGAGGTGATATCTCACTGGGTTTTGATTTGCATTTCCCTAATGATTAGCAACGTTGAACATCTTTTCTTGTGCCTGTTGGCCATCTGTATGTCTTCTTTGGAAAAATGTCTATTCGGGTCTTCTGCCCATTTTTTAATTGGGCTATTGGTTTTTTTTGATACTAAGTTGTATGAGCTATGTATATATATATTGGATATTAACTCCTTGTTGGTCATATCATTTGCAAATATTTTCTCCCATTCAGTAGGTTGTCTTTTCTTTGTTAATGGTTTCCTTTGCTGTGCAAAAGCTTTTAGTCTAATTAGGCCCCATTTGTTTATTTTTGCTTTTACTTCTTTTGCCTTAGGAGACAGATCCAAAAGAATATTGCTACACTTTATGTCAAAGGGTGTTCTGCTTTTGTTTTCCTCTAGGAGTTCTAAGGCTTCAGGTTTTTTTTGTTTTGTTTTGTTTTGTTATTTATTTATTTATTTATTTATTTATTTATTTATTTATTTATTTATTTTCGGCTGTGTTGGGTCTTCGTTTCTGTGCGAGGGCTTTCTCCAGTTGCGGCGAGCAGGGGCCACTCTTCATCGCGGTGCGCGGGCCTCTCACTGTCGTGGCCTCTCCCGTTGCGGAGCACAGGCTCCAGACGCGCAGGCTCAGTACTTGTAGCTCATGGGCTTAGTTGCTCCTTGGCATGTGGGATCTTCCCAGACCAGGGCTCGAACCCATGTCCCCTGCATTGGCAGGCAGATTCTTAACCACTGCGCCACCAGGGAAGCCCGGCTTCAGGTTTTATATTTAGGTTTTTAACCCATTTTGAGTTTATTTTTACATATGGTGTGAGGAAATGTTCTAATCTCATTGTTTTACATGTAGCTGTCCAATTTTCCCAGCACCACTTGTTGAAGTGATTATCTTTTCTCCATTGTATATTCTTGCCTCCTTTGTCAAAGACTAATTGAACATAAGTGTGTGGGTTTATTTCTGGGCTCTTTATTCTGTCCCATTGATCTATGAGTCTGTTTTTGTGCAAGTACCATACTGTTTTGATTACTGTAGATTTGTAGTACAGTCTGAAGTCAGGGAGCGTAACACTTACAGCTTTGTTCTTTTTTCCTCAAGATTGCTTTGGATATTCAGAGTCTTTTGTGGTCCCATATAAATTTTAGGATTATTTGTTCTACTGTGAAAAATGTCATGAGTATTTTAAATAGGGATTGCATTAAATCTGTAGATTGCTTTGGGTAGTATGGATATTTTAACAAAATTATTCCAATCCATGAACATGGGATACCTTTCCATTTCTTTGTATCATCTTCAATTTCCTTCATCAATGTTTCATAGTTTTCAGGGACTTCCCTGGCAGTCCAGTGGTTAAGACTCCATGCTTCCAATGCAGGGGATGCAGTTTCAATTCCTGGTCAGGGAACTAAGATCCCACATGCCCTCACACACAGCCTAAAAAAAAAAAAGTTTTATAGTTTTCAGAGCACAGGTCTTTCACCTCCTTGGTTACGTTTATTATTAGGTATTTTATTCTTTTGATGTGATTTTAAATAGAATTGCTTTCTTGTTTTCTCTTTCTGAAAGTTCATTACTAGTTGCTAGAAAAACAACAGATTTCTGTATCGTAATCTTGTATCTTTCAACTTTAATGAATTCATTTATTACTTCTGATAGTTTTTGGTGGAGACTTTAGGGTTTTTTACATATATAGTATCACATCATCTGCAAATAGAGACAGTTTTGTTTCTTCCCTTCCAATTTGGATGACTTTTATTTCTTTTTCTTGTTTGCTGTGGCTAGGACTTCCAATACTATGTTAAATTTAAGTGGCGAGAGTGGACATCCTTGTCTTATTCCTGATTTGAGAGGAAAAGCTTTCAGTTTTTCACTGTTGAGAATGATGTTAGCTGTGAGTTTGTCATAAATGCCCTTTATTATGTTGAAGTATGTTCCCTATATACCAACTTCAATGAGAGTTTTTTTTATCGTGATTGGATGGTGAATTTTGTCAAATGCTTTTTCTGAGTCTATTGAGATTATGATGTGATTTTTTTATCCTTCCTTTTGTTAAGGTGGTGTATCACACTGATTGATTTGCAAATATTGAACCATCCTTGCCTCCCTGGAGTAAATCCTACCTGATCATTGTGTATGATCCTTTTTATATATTGTTGGATTTGGTTTGCTAATATTTTGTTGAGGATTTTTGCATCTATGTTCATCAGAGATATTGGCCTGTGATTTTGTTTTTTTCTGTAGTGTCTTTACTTTTGGTATCAGGGTAATACTAGCCTCATAGAAATGAATTTGGAAGTGTTCCCTCCTCTTCAACTTTTTTGGAATAGTTTGAGAAGTATAGGTATTAGTGCTTCTTTATGTGTTTGATAGAATTCCCCTGTGAAGTCTTCCAGTCCTGGACTTTCGTTTGCTGGAAGTTTTTAAAATTACAAATTCAACTTCACTACTAGTGATTGGTCTGTTCAGATTGCCTATTTCTTCCTGATTCAGTCTTGGAAGACTGTATGCTTATAGAAATGTGTCCATTTCTTCTAGTTTCTCCAATCTGTTGGTGTATAACTGTTCATAGTATTCTCTTACGATTTTTTGTAGCTCTGTGGTATCAGCTATTATTTCTCCTCTTTCACTTCTTATTTTATTTGGGTCCTCTTATTTTTTTCTGGATGGGCCTGGCTAAAGACTTATCAATTTTGTTTTGTTTCGTTTTTCAAAAAAACAGCTCTTGGCTTCACTGATCTTTTCTATTGGTTTTTTTTGGGGGGGAGGAGGGGCTCTATTTCATTTCCTTGTTGATCTTTACTATTTCCTTCCTTCTACTGACTTTGGGCTTTGTTTGTTCTTCTTTTTCTAATTCCTTTAGATGGTAGGTTAGGTTGTTTGAGATTTTTCTTGTTTCCTGAGGTAGGTCTTTATCGCTATAAGCTTCCCTTTCAGACCTGTTTTTGTTGTGTCCCATAGATTTTGGAAAGTTGTGCTTTTATTTTGTCTCAAGGTATTTTCTGATTTTCTTTTTATTTCTTCTTTGACCCATTGGTTTTTTAGTAACTTGTTGTTTAGTCTCCATGTGTTTGGGTTTTTTTCCAATTTTTCTTACTGTAGTTGATTTCTAGTTTCGTACTGTTGTGGTCAGAAAAAATGCTTGATATAATTTCTATCCTCTTAAATTTGTTGAGACGTGTTGTGGCCTAGCATATGATCTACCCCAGAGAACGTTCCATGTGCACTTGAAAAGAACGTGTATTCTGCTGGTTTTGGATGGAATATCCTATAGATATCTATTAAGTCCAACTGATCTAATGTATCATTTAATACTACTGTTTCCTTGTTGATTTTCTGTCTGGATGATCTGTCCACTGATGTAAGTGGGGTGTTAAAGTCACCTATTATTAATGTCAATTTCTCCCTTTACATCTGTTAATATTTGCTTTATACATTTAGGTGCTCCTATGTAAGGTACATACATGTTAACAAATGTTATATCCTCTTATTGTATTGGTCCCTTTTATCAATATATAATGGCTTTATTTGTCTTTTGTTATAGACTTTGTTTTAGAGTCTATCTTATCTTACAAAAACAGAAACATAGGTCAAT
Organism: Balaenoptera acutorostrata; assembly: GCF_949987535.1. NCBI lineage: Eukaryota > Metazoa > Chordata > Mammalia > Artiodactyla > Balaenopteridae > Balaenoptera > Balaenoptera acutorostrata. Next base: position 46,441,895 of record NC_080065.1, on the reverse strand, counting down.
GGAAGAAGATAGAAAGCCCAGAGATAAACCCACACACCTATGGTCAACTAATCTATGACAAAGGAGGCAAGGACATACAATGGAGAAAAGACAGTCTCTTCAATAAGCAGCACTGGGAAAACTGGACAGCTACATGCAAAAGAATGAAATTAGAACACTCCCTAACACCAAACACAAAAATAAACTCAAAATGGATTAGAGACCTAAATGTAAGACTGGACACTATAAAATTCTTAGAGGAAAACATAGGAAGAACATTCTTTGACATAAATCACAGCAAGATCTTTTTTGATCCACCTCCTAGAGTAATGGAAATAAAAACAAAAATAAACAAATGGGACCTAATGAAACTTCAAAGCTTTTGCACAGCAAAGGAAACCATAAACAAGACGAAAAGACAACCCTCAGAATGGGAGAAAATATTTGCAAATGGATCAACGGACAAAGGATTAATCTCCAAAATATATAAACAGCTCATGCAGCTCAATATTTAAAAAACAAACAACCCAATCCAAAAATGGGCGGAAGACCTAAATAGACATTTCTCCAAAGAAGACATATAGATGGCCAAGAAGCACATGAAAAGCTGCTCAACATCACTAATTATTAGAGAAATGCAAACCAAAACTACAACGAGATACCACCTCACACCAGTTAGAATGGGCATCATCAGAAAATCTACAAACAACAAATGCTGGAGAGGGTGTGGAGAAAAGGGAACCCTCTTGCACTGTTGGTGGGAATGTAAATTGATACAGCCACTATGGAGAACAGTATGGAGGTTCCTTAAAAAATTAAAAATAGAATTACCATATGATCCAGCAATCCCACTACTGGGCATATACCCAGAGAAAACCATAATTCAAAAAGACACATGCACCCCAATGTTCATTGCAGCACTATTTACAACAGCCAGGTCATGGAAGCAACTTAAATGCCCATCGACAGACGAATGGATAAAGAAATGTGGTACACATATACAATGGAATATTACTCAGCCATAAAAAGGAACGAAATTGGGTCATTTGTTGAGACGTGGATGGATCTAAAGACTGTCATACAGAGTGAAGTAAGTCAGAAAGAGAAAAACAAATATCGTATATTCACGTATGTATGTGGAACCTAGAAAAATGGTACAGATGAACTGGTTTGCAGGGCAGAAGTTGAGACACAGATGTAGAGAACAAACGTATGGACACCAAGGGGGGAAAGCCGCGGTGGGGTGGGGATGGTGGTGTGATGATTTGGGCGATTGGGGTTGACATGTATACACTGATGTGTATAAAATTGATGACTAATAAGAACCTACTGTATAAAAAAGTAAATAGAGGGTGGCTCGGAAGATGGCGGAAGAGTAAGACGCGGAGATCACCTTCCTTCCCACAGATACAGTAGAAATACATCTACACGTGGAACTGCTCCTACAGAACACCCACTGAACGCTGGCAGAAAACGTCCGACCTCCAAAAAGGCAAGAAACTCCCCCCGTACTTGGGTAGAGCAAAAGAAAAAAGAAATAACAGAGACAAAAGAATAGGGACGGCACCTGCACCAGTGGGAGGGAGCTGTGAAGGAGGAAAGGTTTCCACGCACTAGGAAGCCCCTTCGCGGGCGGAGACTGCGGGTGGCGGAGGGGGGAAGCTTTGGAGCCACGGAGGAGAGCGCAGCCACAGGGGTGCGGAGGGCAAAGCGGAGAGGTTCCCGCACAGAGGCTCGGCGCCGAGCAGCACTCACCAGCCCGAGAGGCTCGTCTGCTCAGCCGCCGGGGCGGGCGGGGCTGGGAGCTGAGGCTCGGGCTTCGGTTGGATCGCAGGGAGAGGACTGGGGCTGGCGGCATGAACACAGCCTGAAGGGGTTAGCGCACCACAGCTAGCCGGGAGGGAGTCCGGGGAAAAAGTCTGCAGCTGCCGAAGAGGCAAGAGACTTTTTCTTCCTTCTTTGTTTCCTGGTGCGCGAGGAGAGGGGATTCAGAGCACCGCCTAAACGAACATCAGAGACTGGCGCGAGCCGCAGCTATCAGCGCAGACCCCACAGCAACAGGGGCACAGAGGAAAAAACGGAGAGACTCCCGCACAGAGGCTCGGCGCAGAGTAGCACTCAGCAGCCCGAGAGGCTTGTCTGCTCACCCGCCGGGGCGGGCGGGGCTGGGAGCTGAGGCTCGGCGTCAGTCGGATCGCAGGGAGAGGACTGGGGCTGGCGGCGTGAACACAGCCTGAAGGGGTTAGCGCACCACAGCTAGCCCGGAGGGAGTCCGGGAAAAAGTCTGCAGCTGCCAAAGAGGCAAGAGACTTTTTCTTGCCTCTTTGTTTCGCGGCGGGCAAGGAGAGGGGATTCAGAGCGCCGCCTAAACGAACTCCAGAGAAGGGCGCGAGCCGCGGCTATCAGCGCGGATCCCACAGCAACAGGGGCGCAGAGGGAAAAACGGAGAGACTCCCGCACAGAGGCTCGGCGCCGAGCAGCGCTCACCAGCCCGAGAGGCTTGTCTGCTCACCCGCCGGGGCGGGCGGGGATGGGAGATGAGGCTCGGCTTCGGTCGGATCGCAGGGAGAGGACTGGGGCTGGCAGCGTGAACACAGCCTGAAGGAGTTGGCGCACCACAGCTAGCCGGGAGGGAGACCGGGAAAAGGTCTGCAGCTGCCGAAGAGGCAAGAGACTTTTTCTTGCCTCTTTGTTTCGCTGCGCGCAAGGAGAGGGGATTCAGAGCGCCGCCTAAACGAACTCCAGAGAAGGGCGCGAGCCGCGGCGATCAGCGCGGACCCCAGAGACGGGCGTGAGACGCTGGGGCTGCTGCTGCCGCCTCCAAAAAGCCTGTGTGTGAGCACAGGTCACTCTCCACACCGCCCCTCCCGGTAGCCTGTGCAGCCCGCCACTGCCAGGGTCCCGGGATCCGGGGACAACATCCCCGGGAGAACGCACTGCGCGCCTCAGGCTGGTGCAACGTCACGCCGGCCTCTGACGCTGCAGGCTCGCCCCGCCTCCTCCGTACCGCTCCCTCCCCGCGGCCTGGGTGAGCCAGAGCCCCCGAAGCAGCTGCTCCTTTAACCCCGTCCTGTCTGGGCGGGGAACAGACGCCCTCAGGCGACCTACACGCAGAGGCGGGTCCAAATCCAAAGCTGAACCCCAGGAGCTGTGCGAACAGGGAAGAGAAGGGGAAATCTCTCCCAGCAGCCTCAGGAGCAGCGGATTAAAGCTCCACAAACAACGTGATGTGCCTGCATCTGCTGAACACCTGAATAGACAACGAATCAGCCCAAATTCAGGAGGGGGACTCTGGGAGCAGGAGATATTAATTCTTCCCCTTTTCCTTTTTTTTGTGAGTGTATATGTATATGCTTCTGGGTGAGATTTGGTCTGTATAGCTTTGCTTTACAATAGCTTTATTTTACTTCACTATATTATAGCCTCTTTCTTTCTTTCTTTCTATTTTTTCTCCCTTTTACTCTGAGCCGTGTGGACGAAAGGCTCTTGGTGCTCCAGCCAGGCATCAGGGCCGTGCCTCTGAGGTGGGAGAGCCAACTTCAGGACACTGGTCCACAAGAGACCTCCCAGCTCCACGTAATACCAAACGGCAAAAATCTCCCAGAGATCTCCATCTCAACATCAAGACCCAGCTTCACCCAACGACCAGCAAGCTACAGTGCTGGACACCCTATGCCAAACAACTAGCTAGACAGGAACACAACCCCATCCATTAGCAGAGAGGCTGCCTAAAATCATAATAAGGCCACAAACTCCCCAAAATACACCACCAGACGTGGACGTGCCCACCAGAAAGACAAGATCTAGCCTCAGCCACCAGAACTCAGGCACTAGTTCCCTCCACCAGGAAGCCTACACAACCCACTGAACCAACCTTAGCCACTGGGGACAGATACCAAAAACAACGGGAACTACGAACCTGCAGCCTGTGAAAAGGAGACCCCAAACACAGTAAGATAGGCAAAATGAGACGACAGAAAAACACACAGCAGATGAAGGAGCAGGCTCAAAACACACTGGACTTAACAAATGAAGAGGAAATAGGTAGTCTACCTGAAAAAGAATTCAGAATAATGATAGTAAGGATGATCCAAAATCTTGGAAATAGAATAGACAAAATGCAAGAAACATTTAACAAGGATGTAGAAGAACTAAAGAAGAACCAAGCAATGATGAAGAACACAATAAATGAAATTAAAAATACTCTAGATGGGATCAATAGTAGAATAACTGAGGCAGAAGAAAGGATAAGTGACCTGGAAGATAAAATGGTGGAAATAACTACTACAGAGCAGGATAAAGAAAAAAGAATGAAAAGAACTGAGGACAGTCTCAGGGACCTCTGGGACAACATTAAACGCTCCAACATTCGAATTATAGGGGTACCAGAAGAAGAAGAGAAAAAGAAAGGGACTGAGAAAATTTTTGAAGAGATTATAGTTGAAAACTTCCCTAATAGGGGAAAGGAAATAGTTAATCAAGTCCTGGAAGCACAGAGAGTCCCATACAGGATAAACCCAAGGAGGAACACGCCAAGACACATATTAATTAAACTGTCAAAAATTAAATATAAGGAAAACATATTAAAGGCAGCAAGGGAAAAAAAACAAGTAACACACAAGGGAATCCCCATAAGGTTAACATCTGATCTCTCAGCAGAAACTCTGCAAGCCAGAAGGGAGTGGCAGGATATACTTAAAGTGATGAAGGAGAAAAACCTACAACCAAGATTACTCTACCCAGCAAGGATCTCATTCAGATTCGATGGAGAAATTAAAACCTTTACAGACAAGCAAAAGCTGAGAGAGTTCAGCACCACCAAACCAGCTTTACAACAAATGCTAAAGGAAATTCTCTAGGCAAGAAACACAAGAGAAGGAAAACACCTACAATAACAAACCCAAAACATTTAAGAAAATGGGAATAGGAACATACATATCGATAATTACCTTGAATGTAAATGGATTAAATGCTCCCACCAAAAGACACAGGCTGGCTGAATGGATACAAAAACAAGACCCATATATATGCTGTCTACAAGAGACCCACTTCAGACCTAGGGACACATACAGACTGAAAGTGAGGGGATGGAAAAAGATATTCCATGCAAATGGAAAGCAAAAGAAAGCTGGAGTAGCAATTCTCATATCAGACAAAATAGACTTTAAAATAAAGACTATTACAAGAGACAAAGAAGGACACTATATAATGATCAAGGGATCGATCCAACAGGAAGGTATAACAATTGTAAATATTTATGCACCCAACATAGGAGCACCTCAATACATAAGGCAAATACTAACAGCCATAAAAGGGGAAATCGACAGTAACACAATCATAGTAGGGGACTTTAACACCCCACTTTCACCAATTGACAGATCATCCAAAATGAAAATAAATAAGGAAACACAAGCTTTAAATGATACATTAAACAAGATGGACTTAATTGATATTTATAGGACATTCCACCCAAAAACAACAGAATACACATTTTTCTCAAGTGCTCATGGAACATTCTCCAGGATAGATCATATCTTGGGTCACAAATCAAGCCTTGGTAAATTTAAGAAAATTGAAATCGTATCAAGTATCTTTTCTGACCACAACGCTATGAGACTAGATATCAATTACAGGAAAAGATCTGTAAAAAATACAAACACATGGAGGCTACACAATACATTACTTAATAACGAAGTGATTACTGAAGAAATCAAAGGGGAAATCAAAAAATACCTAGAAACAAATGACAATGGAGACACGACGACCCAAAACCTATGGGACACAGCAAAAGCAGTGCTAAGAGGGAAGTTTATAGCAATACAAGCCTACCTCAAGAAACAGGAAACATCTCGAATAAACAACCTAACCTTGCACCTAAAGCAATTAGAGAAAGAAGAACAAAAAAACCCCAAAGCCAGCAGAAGGAAAGAAATTATAAAGATCAGGTCAGAAATAAATGAAAAAGAAATGAAGGAAACAATAGCAAAAATCAATGAAACTAAAAGCTGGTTCTTTGAGAAGATAAACAAAATTGATAAACCATTAGCCAGACTCATCAAGAGAAAAAGGGAGAAGACTCAGATCAATAGAATTAGAAATGAAAAAGGAGAAGTAACCACTGACACTGCAGAAATACAAAAGATCATGAGAGATTACTACAAGCAACTATATGCCAATAAAATGGACAACCTGGAAGAAATGGACAGATTCTTAGAAATGCACAAACTGCCGAGACTGAACCAGGAAGAAATAGAAAATATGAACAGACCAATCACAAGCACTGAAATTGAAACTGTGATTAAAAACCTTCCAACAAACAAAAGCCCAGGACCAGATGGCTTCACAGGCGAATTCTATCAAACATTTAGAGAAGAGCTAACACCTATCCTTCTCAAACTCTTCCAAAATATTGCAGAGGGAGGAACACTCCCAAACTCATTCTACGAGGCCACCATCACCGTGATACCAAAACCAGACAAAGATGTCACAAAGAAAGAAAACTACAGGCCAATATCACTGATGAACATAGATGCAAAAATCCTCAACAAAATACTAGCAAACAGAATCCAACAGCACATTAAAAGGATCATACACCATGATCAAGTGGGGTTTATTCCAGGAATGCAAGGATTCTTCAATATACGCAAATCAACCAATGTGATACACCATATTAACAAATTGAAGGAGAAAAACCATATGATCATCTCAATAGATGCAGAGAAAGCTTTTGACAAAATTCAACACCCATTTATGATAAAAGCCCTGCAGAATGTAGGCATAGAGGGAACTTTCCTCAACATAATAAAGGCCATATATGACAAACCCAGAGCCAACATTGTCCTCAATGGTGAAAAACTGAAACCATTTCCACTAAGATCAGGAACAAGACAAGGTTGCCCACTCTCACCACTATTATTCAACATAGTTTTGGAAGTGCTAGCCACAGCAATCAGAGAAGACAAAGAAATAAAAGGAATCCAAATCGGAAAAGAAGAAGTAAAGCTGTCACTATTTGCAGATGACATGATACTGTACATAGAGAATCCTAAAGATGCTACCAGAAAACTCCTAGAGCTAATCAATGAATTTGGTAAAGTAGCAGGATACAAAATTAATGCACAGAAATCTCTTGCATTTCTATACACTAATGACGAAAAATCTGAAAGTGAAATTAAGAAAACACTCCCATTTACCATTGCAACAAAAAGAATAAAATATCTAGGAATAAACCTACCTAAGGAGACAAAAGACCTGTATGCAGAAAATTATAAGACACTGATGAAAGAAATTAAAGATGATACAAATAGATGGAGAGACATACCATGTTCCTGGATTGGAAGAATCAACATTGTGAAAATGACTCTACTACCCAAAGCAATCTACAGATTCAATGCAATCCCTATCAAACTACCACTGGCATTTTTCACAGAACTAGAACAAAAAATTTCACAATTTGTATGGAAACACAAAAGACCCCGAATAGCCAAAGCAATCTTGAGAACGAAAAATGGAGCTGGGGGAATCAGGCTCCCTGACTTCAGACTATATTACAAAGCTTCAGTAATCAAGACAGTTTGGTATTGGCACAAAAACAGAAATATAGATCAATGGAACAGGATAGAAAGCCCAGAGATAAACCCACACACATATGGTCAACTTATCTTTGATAAAGGAGGCAAGCATATACAGTGGAGAAAAGACAGCCTCTTCAATAAGTGGTGCTGGGAAAATTGGACAGGAAGATGTAAAAGTATGAAACTAGAACACTCCCTGACACCATGCACAAAAATAAACTCAAAATGGATTAAAGACCTAAGTGTAAGGGCAGACACTATCAAACTCTTAGAGGAAAACATAGGCAGAACACTCTATGACATACATCACAGCAAGATTCTTTTTGACCCAGCTCCCAGAGAAATGGAAATAAGAACACAAATAAACAAATGGGACCTAATGAAACTGAAAAGCTTTTGCACAGCAAAGGAAACCATAAACAAGACCAAAAGACAACCCTCAGAATGGGAGAAAATATTTGCAAATGAAGCAACTGACAAAGGATTAATCTCCAAGATTTACAAGCAGCTCATGCAGCTCAATAACAAAAAAACGAACAACCCAATCCAAAAATGGGCAGAAGATCTAAATAGACATTTCTCCAAAGAAGATATACAGATGGGCTACAGACACATGAAAGAATGCTCAACATCATTAATCATTAGAGAAATGCAAATCAAAACTACAATGAGATATCATCTCACACCGGTCAGAATGGCCATCATCAAAAAATCTAGAAACAATAAATGCTGGAGAGGGTGTGGAGGAAAGGGAACACTCTTGCACTGTTGGTGGGAATGTAAATTGATACAGCCACTATGGAGAACAGTATGGAGGTTCCTTAAAAAACTACAAATAGAACTACCATACGACCCAGCAATCCCACTACTGGGCATATACCCTGAGAAAACCATAGGTCAAAAAGAGTCATGTACCAAAATGTTCATTGCAGCTCTATTTACAATAGCCAGGACATGGAAGCAACCTAAATGTCCATCGACAGATGAATGGATAAAGAAGATGTGGCACATATATACAATGGAATATTACTCAGCCATAAAAAGAAATGAAATGGAGGTATTTGTAATGAGGTGGATGGAGTTAGAGTCTGTCATACAGAGTGAAGTAAGTCAGAAAGAGAAAAACAAATACAGTATGGTAACACATATATATGGAATCTAAGGGAAAAAAAAAAAAAAAGGCCATGAAGAACCTAGTGGCAAGACGGGAATAAAGACACAGACCTACTAGAGAATGGACTTGAGGATATGGGGAGGGGGTGGGGTGAGATGTGACAGGGTAAGAGAGTGTCATGGACATATATACACTACCAAATGTAAAACAGATAACTAGTGGGAAGCAGCCGCATAGCACAGGGAGATCAGCTCGGTGCTTTGTGGCCGCCTAGGGGGGTGGGATGGGGAGGGTGGGAGGGGGGGAGATGCAAGAGGGAAGAGAGATGGGAACGTATTGTATATGTGTAGCTGATTCACTTTGTTGTAGAGCGGAAGCTAACACACTATTGTGGGGCAATTATACTTCAATAAAGATGTTTGAAAAAAAAAAAAAAGTAAATAAAATTCAAAAATTAAAGTCTATCTTGTCTTATATGAGTATTGCTACCCCAGCTTTCTTGTCATTTCTACTTGCATGAAATATTCTTTTCCATACCCTCACTTTAATTCCATGTGTGTCTTTAGCTCTGAAGTGAGTCTCTTGTAAGCAGCATATACATGGGTCTTACTGTTTTATCCAATTAGGCACCCTATGTCTTTTGATTGGAACATTTGGTCCACGGACATTTAAATATACTTATTTCCATTTTGCTACTTGTTTTCTGGTTGTTTTTGTAGTTCTGTTTTCTTCTTTTTTAGTTTCTTCCCTTGTGGTTTGATTATTTGCTTTAGTGGTATGCTTGTGCTCTTTTCTCTCTAGTTTTTGTGTATCTATTGTAGGTTTTTGATTTGCAGTTACCATGGAGTTCATATGTTGATCTATATCTACCTGTTTTAATTAAACTGGTAGTCATTAAGTTCACACACATTCTAAAAGACTTACATTTTTTACTCCCTACCCCTGCATTTTTGTATTTTTGATGTCATATTTTACATCTTGTTTATCCCTTTTTTGTAGTTATAGTTGATTTTACAATTTTTTTAATCTTTTAATCTTTGTACTAGGTTATTTAAAGTGATTCACAGCCTTTACTATGTATTTGCCTTTACTAATTGGATTTTTCATTTCCTATAAATTCTTACTTCTTGTTGTAGCCTTTTCTTTTCCACTTATAGAAAATCCTTCAACATTTCTTTTAGGGTTGGTTTAGTATTGATGAATTCTTTTCATTTTTGTACTCGTCTAAGAAGTTCTTTATCTCTCTTCCAATTCTGAATTATAACCTTGCTCAGTAGAGTATCCTAAGTTTCAGGCTTTTTCCCTTCAGCACTTTAAATAAATCATGCCACTACCCTCTGGCCTGCAAAGTTTCTGCAGAAAAATCAGCTGATGGCCTTATGGGAGTTCCCTTTTAAGTGACTCTGTTTTTCTCTTGCTGCCTTTAGAATTCTAACTTTTTGCCATTTTAATTATGTCTTGTTGTGGGTCTCTTTGTCTTCATATCTTTTGGGGGATTCTGTGCTTCCTATATCTGGATATCCATTTCCTTCTTCAGTTTCAGGAATTTTTCAGCCACAGTTTAATCAAATTACATTTTCAGTACATTTTTCTCTCTCTTCTGAGATGCCTATAATGTGAATATTAGTATACTTGGTGTTTTCCCACAGGTCCCTTAATCTGTTCTCATTTTTTTTCTTTTTGCTGTTCTGATTGGGTGATTTCCCCTATTCTAACTTCCAGATCACTTATGTGTTCTCCTGTATCACTTTAGTCTGCTGTTCATTTCTTCAAGTGTGTTTTTCATTTGTTATTGTATTCTTCAGTTCTGACTGGTTCTTTTTTACATTTCTACTTCCTTATTAAAATTCTTACTGTGTTCATCTATTCTTTTGCCTAATTCAGTTAGCATTCTTATTACTAATGCTTTTAACTCTTTATCTGGTAAATTATCGTTTTCATTAGTTTTTTCAGGGTTCTTTTTCTTGTTCTTTCATTTGAAAAAAAAAATGCCTCTTTCTCATTTTGCTTAACTTTCTCTTTTGAAATTAGGTGAAACAGTTACCTATCCCAGTCTTGCAAGGGTGTCCTTGTGTGGGAGCATGCCTATACAGTCTGCATGTGCCCGGTGGCTTTCCTGGGAGAGCTGCACCTGAAGTGATCATGAGTCATGTCTTTCCCCAGGGTGTGCTGGCAGCTGTCACCTTGGTGGGAGGTGGGGCTGGAGATGGAGGGGTTAGAGTCAGAGCCAGGTGTGAGCCAGGGCATCTCCTCTGCTCAATGACCAACATCATTCTATTGGGGTCAGGGGCAGGTCCCAAACTGCTGGAACGAAAGGCCTGAGGGTCAGGTCTGAGCTGGTTCTGTTCCTTCTAAGTCTGTGCTTTCCCCCTCCCAGCATCAGCACCTTTACCCCAGAGGGGAGCAGCGCTGGGGCAAGAGGGACTCAAGTGAGTGATGGGAGTTGGTGACTGGTGCAGGCCAGGGTGCACACTGGGGCAGTCCCAGCACACCAGAGTTCCACACCACTCCCGATCTGTTGCCCCCATAAATGCCAGTAATGTCTGCCCTCACCCTACACGGGTGCTGTGCTGGGTCTGAGCCACCTCCATCCCCCACAACTGTGCACTCTCCTCAGAAACAGCAGCCTTCACCTTAGTGGGAAGCTGCACTGCAGAGCAAGAGGAGCTGGAGCAGGTGCTTGGTATCGGCTGGGGCATGCACTGGGTGGTCGAGGGAAACCAGCCTAAGTCCCAGGCAGTTTCAATCCACGTCCTCTGCCTTGTTTCAGGAGTAAGCAAGCATGTGCATGCTCTTCGTGAGCCAAGTCTAGTTTCCTAACAGTTCTATTGTTAGTCCCACTGGTTTTCACACCAGCTAAAAGGACTTGTCGGGGCTTCCCTGGTGGCGCAGTGGTTGAGAATCTGCCTGCCAATGCAGGGGACACGGGTTCGAGCCCTTGTCTGGGAAGATCCCACATGCCGTGGAGCAACTAAGCCCGTGTGCCACAACTACTGAGCCTGCGCGTCTGGAGCCTGTGCTCCATAACAAGAGAGGCCGTGATAGTGAGAGGCCCGTGCACTGTGATGAAGAGTGGCCCCCACTTGCCGCAACTAGAGAAAGCCCTCGCACAGAAACGAAGACCCAACACAGCCAAAAATAAATAAATAAATAAAATAAATAAATAAGTGAAATTCTTAAAAAAATAAATAAATAAAAATAAAAGGACTTGTCTTCCCAGTGTCAGACCTCAGGGCTAAGGCACCCAATACACGGTTTGAACTGTTCACTCCCCAGGGAGGATCTCTGAGCCCACATAATCCTGCTTCTCTTCTGTGTCTCCTCCCAGGGACACAGGTCCTGACCTGACCACTTTTCTTTCCTTCCTATGCAACTCCATGTGGATCTTACAGCCTTGGTTACATAAGTCTTTCTGCCAGTCTCGTTTGTTTTCTGTGAGAACTGCTCCACATGTAGATGTATTTCTATGTGTTCATCAGGGGAGGTGAGCTCCATATTCTCCTACTTGGCCTTCTTGCTCTCTATCTGCTGGTACTTTCTTGATTTTTATCCAAAAGCATCAGTTAGATCAAAACTGTTACCTGGATGATGTCAACTGTAAAATGCATTCTGATTTCAAAGATATTAAAACGTGAGGAAATGTCCATCCTAGAATAGATGAGAGTAGTTTCACGTCCTGAGAATAGAAGTATTTAGATTTCATATGTAAGGAGTCCACTTCCCAGCCCAAAAAACCTAACTTTTCAGGCTGACCATAGGCAATTACAAAGGCTTTCCCTGGCAGGCTTCACAGGAGAAAGAGACCTTCTCCATATCAGATTTGGTACAAAATCAATACACAATGCATTGCCATCTCTGAAAGTTGTTGCATACAAGGACTCAGGTCCCCATGGATGGCCATGCTCTTACACACATCTGCATTCCTGGCCCAGGCGTCTCTATCTGGAAGTCTTCCTATGGTGGAAAACTTGAAGACAATTTTCTACACCCGACTCAGTACTTTCCCACTCCTAGCTCTTCCTTCTTCCTTCTCCCAGCCCCTAGGTCCATAAATCTGCAGGTGCCTTTTGTTCAGGGCTCCCTGAGCAGTGAGACAACCCCCAACATCTGTGCTGATCCACCTGACCCTCAACCAGTAGGCCATTCCATAGGGAAAAGTGGACCAGAGGGAGTCTTTCTTTAGTTTAGACCCTTGTTTATACAAACTCAGTAAGTGATTAACGACTTGACTGTCACTTTCACTTTGGCTTGTTGTTTAATCCAGTACTCCCAATACCTGGCAGTTCAGCTCTCTCTCTCCATCTCAGCCGAGCTGCTGCCACTACTCAAGTCAAACAGAATGCAGTAAAGCAATTTGAACACGAACCATGGGAACAGTCAGGTTCTTAAGAAGTCTATCAGCCAGGATTTCCACTTGTTGTTTTCTGTGTACTCAAGCAAATGTTGAGGAACTGCTACTCATTAAACACTGAGAATACTGAGTTGGAATGGCTAGATATGACATGGCATGAGTCAAATGGGAAACAATTCACAACACTGTAGATATATATTTGGATGACAAAATATTTGGGCCTATGAGAAAAGAATTCAGGAATGGGGCCTCCCTGGCAGTGCAGTGGTTGGGAGTCTGCCTGCCAGTGCAGGGGGCACGGGTTCGGGCCCTGGTCCAGGAGGATCCCGCGTGGCATGGAGCAGCGGGGCCCGTGCGCCACAACTACTGAGCCTGCGCTCTAGAGCCCGTGAGCCACAACTACTGAGCCCGTGCACCACAACTACTGAGCCTGCTCTCTAGAGCCCGCGAGCCACATCTACTGAGCCTGCATGCAACAACTACTGAAGCCCACGCGCCTGGAGCCTGTGCTCTGCAACAGGAGAGGCCACCACAGTGGGAGGCCTGCGCACCACAACAAAGAGTGGCCCCCGCTCGCTGCAGCTGGAGGGGGCCCACGCACAGCAAAGACCCAACACAGCCAAAAAAAAAGGGGGGGGGGGGAAAGAGTTCAGGAATGGGAGGAAGCATTATGAACTACAGTAACCAAGGAAGGCTTCGTGAAAGAAGTGTGAGTAGAGCACCAAACTAGTAAAATTTGGGTAATTAGTGGGAAAAAACATAGGGATGTTAAAACATAAAACTCCCATTCTTAAAGAATATGGTCCTTTTTTCACACTATGGAACATTGTGCAAGTTAGATTTTTGTTGTTGTTGTTGTTGTTAAATTAGATGTGTCTGCCCCTGTAACAACAAAATAGTTTCCTCTGCAGAGCAACATAGAATAGGATATATGATTATTTTTCAAATTAAAACCTTAATTATTTTGACTTCATTCATTTTCCTTTAGCTTATATTCCCCAAATTCAAACCAATGAAGTACAGAAAGATCAGACTGACTATTTTCCCCCATAGTTGTTTAGCTAATCCACTATGTGGCAATTAATATGCAATTTGACCAGAGTTGCCAGCCACTGGAGTGGAAAGAGGCATGCTCCAAAAATGTATAGCCATTCTGGCCTAAATAGCTCCACACTAAATGCTTATTAGGAATAATTAAATTTTGGAAACAAAGACGTAGCTTTGGAAGCCTGGTTTCCCTCCAGCTATTCAATTAAATTAGTTTATTAAGTCTCACTTTCAACTCTACCAACTTTAAAATAGGATATTATTTTCAAACCACAAATATTTCTTGAGCACTTTCTCAGTGCCAGGCAGAAGTCCCTGCCTTCCTAGAGCTTACAGTCAACTTAGTCTAGACTTTAGAGTTGCACTGTCACTAAAGTAGCCATAGCCACTAACCACATATGGCTACTAAACACTTGAAACACAGCTAGTACAACTGAAAAACTGAATTTTTTAAAATTTTATTTTACTTAATCTAAATTTAAAACCTGAGACATGATTCAGCTATTGGAAAACTTAATTATGTCTGGAACAACTTGAGTATGTGAATCTATATTGGGTACATGAATCATAATTTGCTATATATAAAATCTAAATATCGATCCTAAGTATTTCCAATGAAGACAGCATCCAAATTGAGATATGAGGTAATTATAAAATATATACTAGATTTCAAAGATTTAGTACAAAATGGTAAAGTATCTTAATTTTTATATTGATTACATACTGAAATGATATTTGGGATATACTGATCACATATGTGGCTCACAATATACTTCTATCAGACAGTACTGCTCTAGAGCAATGATTTGCCCAAGTAAGGCTTAAATGCAGGGCTACTTAGGAAGCTCTACTGCACCTCAACTCACACTCATTTTCTTTCTGTTCCCTTCTTTCTTCCCTTGTTTTCTTCTCCCTCTCTTCCTTCTAACAATGATGTGCACTGGACTCAAGAGCTAGAAAGATTGCTGACCCAGGGTTTAAATAATTCAAGGCAACCGCTTATTCGTTGATGATTTTAATTACAAAAGATCAGTGGAATGACTCAGCAACTACAATATATTAGGAGTATCTTAGTAGCTCAAGGGAAAGGTGTGAAAGAAACAGCTTTGCATTTCCCCATGGACAGTCTTAGAAGTAGTTTTCTAGTAAGTCACTAAAAAATACTTAAACACTTTTTAAAAGTTTTAGAGAGCGGTGCAAGCAAGATGGCGGAAGAGTAAGACGCAGAGATCACCTTCCTTCCCACAGATACATTAGAAATACATCTACACGTGGAACTGCTCCTACAGAACACCCACTGAACGCTGGCAGAAAACGTCCAACCTCCCAAAAGGCAAGAAACTCCCCCCGTACTTGGGTAGGGCAAAAGAAAAAAGAAATAACAGAGACAAAAGAATAGGGACGGGACCTGCACCAGTGGGAGAGAGCTGTGAAGGAGGAAAGGTTTCCACACACTAGGAAGCCCCTTCGCAGGCGGAGACTGCGGGTGGCAGAGGGGGGAAGCTTTGGAGCCATGGAGGAGAGCGCAGCCACAGGGGTGCGGAGGGCAAAGCAGAGAGATTCCCGCGCAGAGGATCGGTGCCAAGTAGCACTCACCAGCCTGAGAGGCTTGTCTGCTCACCCACTGGGGCGGGCGGGGGCTGGGAGCTGAGGCTCGGGCTTTGGTCGGATCCCAGGGAGAGGACTGGGGTTGGCTGCGTGAACACAGCCTGAAGGGGTTAGCGCACCACAGTTGGCCGGGAGGGAGTCCGGGAAAAAGTCTGCAGCTGCCGAAGAGGCAAGAGACCATTGTTTTGGGGTGTGCAAGGAAGGGGGATTCAGAACACTGCCTAAATGAGCTCCAGAGACGGGCACGAGCCGCGGCTATCAGCGCGGACCCCAGAGACGGGCATGAGATGCTAAGGCTGCTGCGGCCGCCACCAAGAAGCCTGTGTGAGAGCACAGGTCACTCTCCACACCGCCCCTCCCGGTAGCCTGTGCAGCCCGCCACTGCCAGGGTCCCGGGATCCGGGGACAACTTCCCTGGGAGAAAGCACGGCACGCCTCGGGCTGCTGCAACGTCACACCGGCCTCTGTCGCCGCAGGCTCGCCCCGCATCCGTACCCCTCCCTCCCCCCGGCCTAAGTGAGCCAGAGCCCCCAAAGCAGCTGCTCCTTTAACCCCGTTCTGTCTGGGCGGGGAACAGACGCTCTCAGGCGGCCTACACGCAGAGGCGGGTCCAAATCCAAAGCTGAACCCCGGGAGCTGTACCATCAAAGAAGAGAAAGGGAAATCTCTCCCAGCAGCCTCAGAAGCAGCGGATTAAAGCTCCACAAACAACTTGATGTGCCTGCATCTGTTGAATACCTGAATAGACAACGAATCATCCCAAATTCAGGAGGTGGACTTTGGGAGCAGGATATATTAATTTTTCCCCTTTTCCTTTTTTGTGAGTGTATATGTGTATGCTTCTGGGTGAGATTTTGTCTGTATAGCTTTGCTTTCACCATTAGTCCTAGGGTTAGGTCCGTCCTTTTTTTTTTTTTACTTAAAAAAATGTTTTTTTCTTAATAAATGGTTTCTTAATAATTTTTTCCTTATTTTCTATTTTTAAAAATTAAAAAAATTTTTCTTAATAAGTGTTTTCATATTTTTTATTTTAAAAAATTAAAAAAATTTTTTAATACATTTTTTCTTAATAATTTTTTCTTATTTTTTATTATAAAAAATTAATAAATCTATTTTTAAAAATTAAAAAAATTTTCTTAATAAATTTATTCTTAATAATTTTTTCTTATTTTTTATTATAATAGCTTT